>NC_071500.1:43125000-43750000 GCF_028408465.1 Anastrepha ludens | reverse complement strand
CCATTCGTCGTACCTGTGATGGGAGTTGTGTGCAATTCACTGAGTTCGCATTGGTTCAGTACAACCCAATAAGATAAAAACTATTGTGCTTCGGCGTGAAATTAACAAAAATAAAGTATATGTGTTACAAAAAAAAAAATTTAAAAAACTAAGGGACGCCCTAGCCCACATACACGCACGTACATATTTTTGCGATAGTAATTTTTTATTAAGTGCTTTGATTAGCATTTGCCGCGTCGTTCAAAAGTATAATGCCTATCTTCCGGTAGTGTAAACTTTTTTATTGGTTCTTTAGATATTTTCTAAAGAATTAAATTTAATTTAAACGCCCTTAATAGACGCCAGGTATGACTTAGGGCACTAATAAGGTGTAGTTGAAAATGTTATTCAATGAAGCAACATGGCAGTAGTTCCAACGATTCCATTTTGGTAAATGCTAGGTGAAAATTTTTTAGTCGAACTCTTATTTCATTGCACAGGAATTGAAAATTAGGCAGT
This sequence comes from Anastrepha ludens, assembly GCF_028408465.1. Lineage (NCBI taxonomy): Eukaryota > Metazoa > Arthropoda > Insecta > Diptera > Tephritidae > Anastrepha > Anastrepha ludens. The sequence continues at coordinate 43,749,502 of NC_071500.1, read as the reverse complement.
AAACTATTTACATACATTTTCATAAGGATAATTATATCTAAGGTTGTTAATTTCATCCTCGAAATATAGCAAAAAAACCAAGAGAATATTTTCCTTCACCTAATATTTGGTGATTTAGATTTTTTCAGCCTTTATCCAGGATATTTCCTTGCATTGCACAGCATTATTTAATATTCTTTCGAACTTTATAGTAAAATCTGAAAACGCTATTCATCTTCTATAGAACTGTTAGAAAATCTGTAGATCTTTCTAAAGATCTCATCAGAAAGACGCACTAAGCTACGCCAAGTGAGCTTAAACAGTTACAAACAAACAAAGCACCGCACTTTTGCACCCATTTTTTTTTTTCTGTATTTAAGTAGTATTAAATGTCGTTTATTAAGTTTCAGAGAATGCAATTCAGCTGTTTTCTTTTCCATTACAAGTTGTTGTTTCCGCTGCATAGAGAAAAATAAAACAAGCGCAAATTTGAAATAACATCGTGAATTGTCTATGTATTAACAAGTGCTGTTAATTTGTACGTGTATGAGTGTACTGCCAAAGTGTTGCTGCTGTTGGTGGCATCTTTATTTGACATCTGAATTATTGCGCTTGTAAAGAACACTTGTGACCATAGATATATGCATGCATGTGCCTACATATTAAAAACTTCACGCATTCTTAGCGCTCCAAGCAAAAATATCTCTTACAATAAAGGGTTAGATTCAAAGGCAAACGTGTTTTTATTCGCAATCGAAGCGTTCCTTTCCGAAGTTGAAGTATTTCTGTATATTTTTCTCTTTATGGGGGTCTTGGGGTGTAATCAGTACTTGTAGCAATTGTAGCAAATGTGAAGTGTCACATTTTAATGAGGTTGTTTTGCACAAAATAGTCGTCAATGGTAATAATTTTCAAACACGTGAAAAGGGTTGTATTTTCTTACAAGGTTTACAAAACAGGGAAATTTAGAATACATACATAATTGCAAATTTCGTTTATGTGCACAATGCTCTTACATATACGTGTGTAAGTACAACGAGTACGGGCAACATCGTTTAAAGCAACTTTTTCTGCGCTTAAAAGGCCAAAAAGGAAGGCTATCGAAATTACTTTTAATTTTCTTCAGAATACATCAATGCGATAATAAATAAATATGCAAAACAGTATTCTCTTTTAAATCCTATGAACGTAGAAAATTTTAAGTTGGAAAAAATAATCATCTTAAATGGCTCAAATGGTCTCTTTTTCATGAACTATTTTCCGCTAAGTAAAGCCTTATGGAGATGAAATATCGATATTGGTTGGAGTGCATAAGTAGAAGTAGGTTCGAGTGTTATAATATTAATATACCAAGGTGTGCGACGGTTCCAAATCAGGGGCAATTTTTGTTGAATACGACAGCTTTGATGATACAGTAGGGGATTTAAATCCTTTAAATCCATCGGCAAAAAAACTAATAATAATAATACACTATTATGAAGAATGCGGCCTCGGTAGTCTAGTCTCGAATTCCATGTACAAAAAAGAAAAACATAATAATAATAATTTCATTCCTCAACCCCAACAACCTTATCCTTACTTCCGCTCACAAAGTCAGCGCATTACTTGCATTGTGTCTGCTAAAACAAACAGAAAGCAAAGAAAAAGGCGCAGTTACACATTGCATCAGTGGCGCCAGCAAGAGGAAGCGGGCAATCGCGGCAATCCCGCAGACACACCAAATTTAGCGAAGTCCTCAACCATCTGTATGATCCTTCTGCTAGAAAAATGTTTCACATAGATGGCGCTTCAAGCAGTAAGAAGGCGTTGTTCCTAAGCAACGACAGGTGGGCATTCTCACTACTTAGTACTAGTAGTGGCAGGTTAATCACCTTCCTTGTCAGAAATCAAATAGATTTACGAAACCAATGCAAGACTGAGTCTTGTCGAGGCCCTTTGCTCCCGAGTGGAGTGAACAAGAAAAAAAAGAAAAAATTATGAAGATTGGATGGAATCCCACTTCAGAAAGGCAGATTCTTTCGATGAATTCAAACTCAATTTGTTTGGAATGGCGTACATGTGGCATAGATCATCATATCATATGTTAAAAGAGCCCTTAGATAGGGTTGCTAATAAGACTCAAGCGGTCAAAAGAAATTAAAAACATTGCTTTTATTGCTTCCTGTTGTATCTTAAGATCCAAGTGGAGCAAATCAAGCATAGCATTTAGGGCATAGCCAGAGGTTGTCCTCATGGCACCCGTAATGCATAAACACACGCTTCTTTGCAGCATGTATAGTTCATGGAGTGTGGACTTAACCATGCCCCGTCACCACCAGACCACAGAGGCGTAAGTGATGATGGGTGTCATAACAGTAGGTTTCAGAGCACAGATATTACCAAAGACTCTGCGGCATTGCTAAAAAAAATCCATAATTTAGTGAAACTTGTGTCTCCCAAAACAGCTTCTTATACAAAATTACTCCTAGATATTTAACTTCATCGGAAAGAGCAAGTGTCACACCTTTCAGCGTTGGAAAACTGAGTCCATCCAATTTTTTGTTTTCTCGTACACAAGACTATGGTTGTTTTGTTGGATTAACGGAAAGACCTTGTCTCATTTTGTCCAGAATCCTCTGCACTTTCATGCAAAGCCTCTTTAGGGTTTTGTCCGATGTTAGCGCACAGACATAGTCCGCATATGCTCGGACATGAAATCCGAGTTCCTGTAACGACAAAAGAGCAAGGTAACGACACATTTTTTCGTGCGACACATTCTTTGTTTACATTCACTAAAATCCGATAGGTAACAACAGGAAGCTCACGTATTTCCATTTCAATCGCAAATTCTAAATAACAAATTCTCGTAGGTTTTGTAGAATTTTTTCTTTTATTATTATTTTTTGTAACAAAATGCAAAAAGTTGGCAAAAGTTCATGCTACCATTTAAAGAGCTCTAATTTGAATTCTGTGAAATACAATGGAATCTTGAATTTAGTAAATCACCAATTGCCAACATAAGCCCAAGGGCCAATATTGGCTCCTGCATCCGACTTCCTGCCTAGCACATGTGATTCCAACTGGAGTGTAAATCTTTGCTACCTCTTTTTGTTGAAATTTTCACTTCCTTTTTCCACTTCTTTTTATTTTTATAGCATCTTTATTATGATTCAACAATGATATCTGGGGAAATCATTGTAGCACTAATAGAAATACCCCGAAGGCGCAACTTGACGTCTCTTTTATAATTCTGCAAAATTGTAGCTCTAATAGCTTTACTCAGTTGTTGGTGCACATGATTCGCACATGACTTACGGAGCGCATGCAAGAGCAAAAAAGGCAAACAAAAATTGTTACTGTATATTCGCATATCGTCGTAAGTAAAGACTGTAAAATACTCGCCGCTCACAAAAGGCCTCCAATGCACAAAGTAGCGGTCATGCTCATGTGTATTGGCTTTGTGAAAAAAAAACATTGCGAATGACTACTCCTTGTTGCATATATCCCTTATTTATCACTGTGATTTGTGTGTGTCTTGTAATATATTTACTTGCAAGTTCATATAAAACTACAGTCTTGCGAAGATGCTTCAGACCACCTTACATTTTCGAAAAAGTTTTAGTGTCCTTAAAACTGTATGTCTAATTTATGTGCGGTTAATCCTTATAATTTTGATCACAATTAGGGTAAGTAATTACTTTGTTGTTATTGTAACAGCTTTACTAAGCCTTGCCCATGAAGGTCTTCCGCTAAGTACAGTAAACCCAAAAAATTAGCTCTTTCAATGCGGCCATTTGTCTAGGTGTATGAATAGGCCAGGCTTTACCTTTAATAGGCCAAGGTTTACCCTGATTTCGTAGAAGTTTAACCTCCTATAATATCTAGAATCTAACATTGTTACACGCATCTCACGAGGCATTTCGAGCCATTCGTCTGTTTGATTGATTGATTTTGTAGACCAGAGTGTAAGGCCTTTAGCAATGAAGAAGCTACAAATTTAACAAAGAACCGCCAATTTTCGTACACAATTATTAATATCATTGCCTAAGAGTCTCCTTCTGATGGAATAATTAACAATAGATTTGACAGCGACCGCCAGTATAACGTGGCCGCTTCAACTTTCTCGCCTATTAGCCAATTACAAAACCTTGCACGAGAATTCAGACTACCCGTTTTGTGGGTGGTGATGGCAAAGGCAAGACGAAAAGGAAACTAAAGCCGCTTAAAGTCGAAAGATAAGTCGTTTGAAATCATCAGTATACGGTGTCTTTCGCTTTGCCTCGATCAAATTTAAATTCTGTATAATTTTTTAATTGTCTGTCTGGTTATCTTTGCACAAGGTTTAAATTATGTATTAACATCATCGGTAATCGAAAGTTGAACCCCAATTTGTGTGGTGTCATTCCACAAGGTTCTCACAGAGTCAGAACTTCGGTCGATAGCTCATATTTTGATCTGTAGACATTACTGTCAATCGATTTGTATTTAACTGATTCTCCAAGCATCAAGCATGTACATAATTTTTTGAAGTTAAATTACCCTTTCGCAGGCCAATCTGCATTTTGATAGTTGACTATTAGATTTGAGAAAGCTTTTTGCATGATGGCTTCTATGTTCTGCTGCATTTCACAAAATTTAGATGGAAACATATCTCATTTGCTGTGCAATCAATTTGGGCTTTAGCATCTTCAATGTCCTAGACTTCTTGTAAAAATATACGCATCTTGCCGAGGCGTGACAAGTAATGCTTGGCGAAAATCACTCCAAATAGTATGAGTCCAAAAAGTCATGGGATGATTCGTTCCCTTTGTGAAATTTCGCAGACTTCTGTCAGTTGATTGGTTTTCTGAGCTTTTGCCCCATTAATATCAAATAATAATTTGACTTGTTTAAAGAACTACTGCCATACCAGAGTTATTTCTGATGTTACGTGTCTGTAAGTGGCTTGGTATGTCTCCAAATTTCAAAAATTTTCAGCGCTGAATGCACTGTGCGTGTGATGATGGCGCCGCGAATTTATAGATGATTTAACTTAATTTTTAAATAGTTGGCAACTCTATTTAAAAATATATATAACTGAAATGTTTTTAAATAGTTTTTGCGATATTGCACTAAGCTCAAAAAATTATTAAATTAAAATTTTTCGTATAGATAGCAATCCTTTTATTTTTTCAACAATATGTGTCAACTGAAACTACCTCGATCAGCTTTCGATTGATATTAAACGTATTATTGCACATCATTTAATTAAATGCTCATTTTTTATATAGGCAACAACTCGTTTTTATTCCATCAGTACCAACTTTTTAAAATAACTATTTTTTAACGATGCTAGACTAGCAAGTTCGCACTCAGACACAATTAAATCCCTTGTACTGCACTCGGATCCCCTTTTAATTTTCTTTAAATATACTCGATCTCCGAAGAAATCTTAGTAGATCTTGTGGTGCCAAGGAGTCAAGGTGGTTGCTTCTTAACACATTAGTGCTAAAGACCTTAAACCTGATTCGAGCGAAGGCGGGACAGATGCACAGGAAGTGGTCCGCCGCCTCATCCTCCTCTTCGCAAGCCAGGCAGAGTACACTGTCTGAGATGCCCACCCTTTTCATGTGCTTCGTCCAAAAAAAAAGTACATTTTTCATATCGTCCCCTTAGTATTAAAATAGCCTATACATTTTTTGATGTTTTGAGAAAATGACTTTCAAACTTTTTGTCGAAAGTAGCTCTCACTCAAATCTCGTTATGTCTGTAAATATTTATTATTTTTTGACAGACGTTTTGACCCACTTTGTGGAAATAAAGTTTGATAAAATTTTGACCACATATAAAATCGACGATGGAGAATCCAAAAATTCAATAAAAAAATAATAGCCTATGAGCGCATAGGCTATTGTTATACTAAGGGGACGATATGTATAAGAAAGCATAAGAAAGAAATTAGCATCAGAATTCCGTACCAAGTAAATTTTTATATGGAGAGGAGTTTTCATAAAAGTAAGAAATGAGTTAAAGAAATATTCTCCGCGAAATGCCCGCTTTCCTTTTTATGGATCGAATATCTGTAGAGGATGCTTTCCATTTCAATTCAACTGGGCTATTCGGGTCATGATCTTCGATTTCGATGTAACTGAAATATGTTGCTCTCTGGTCAAAATAATGAGACACGTATTTTTTTGTTCGCCCGAAAAAAATTTTTTTCAAGAGTTATCGGCAATTTTGTTTTTCGGCTCAAACTCGATTTTTTTAATTATATTATATAAAAAAAATTTTTTTTAAATGCCCATAACTTAGTCAAAAATGAAACGATTTTAATAATTCTGGGTTCAAAATGATCGTAATTACTTACACAAGCGACTTCATGTAATAACTTTAATTGAGCTGCATGCCTAGTAGCTAAAATGAGTTGTTTTTGAGTAATGAATTTTTGACTAAACACCCTGTTTCGCCCTTTTTGTTTTTTGCAAAATAAAAAATTTTCAACTACTTTTTTGCAATTGTTTCTGCACGAAGTCGCTCGTGTAAGTAATTACGATTATTTTGAACCCAGAATCATTCAAATCGGCTTTTTTTTTTGACTAAGTTATGAGTAATTAAAAAAAAAATTTCTTATATAGATTCTTTCCATTTCAATTCAAAAGAGTTATTCGGGACATGTTCTTCGATTTCGATGTAACTCAAATATGTTGCTCTCTGGTCAAAATAATGAGACACGTATTTTTTTTTCGCCCCAAAAAATGTTTTTTCAAGCTTTATCGGCAATTTTGTTTTTCGGCTCAAAATCGATTTTTTTTTAATAATATAAGAAAATTTTGTTTTTAAATGCTCATAACTTAGTCAAAAATGAACCGATTTTAATAATTTTAGATTCAAAATGATCGCCATTACTTACACGAGCGATTTCATGTAGAAACAGTTGCAAAAAAGTAGTTGAAATTTTTTTAAATCGGTTCATTTTTGACTAAGTTATGGGCATTTAAAAAAAATTGTTTCTTATATAATTAAAAAAAATTTAGTTTGAGCCGAAAAACAAAATTGCCGATAACTCTTGAAAAAATTTTTTTTCGGGTGAACAAAAAAATACGTGTCTCATTATTTTGACCAGAGAGCAACATATTTCAGTTACATCGAAATCGAAGAACATGCCCCGAATAGCCCGGTTGAATTGAAATGGAAAGCATCAGAGGTAGTATTGGCTCGTTTTCGAAACTTTCATTATTTAGACTGCAATGACACTTATAAATTAATCTAATTTAGGTGGGGTTATTTGGAATAATTATTATATGTGACCTGGTCTATGAAAAGGTACCTTACGCGTCAAAAAATCATTTTTCACTTTTTTGTTGATTCGAATAGTGTGTGGAAGGCTCTTTAAAAAGGTAAAAACCAAAAAGTCATAATTTGTTTAAAAGTAAAAAAAAAGAAAAGTACAAATACGAAAATACAAAAGCTAACTTATTTTTTAAAACGATTTCTGCGATTTGCATTAACTTTTTCTTATTTATTTAGATATATATTGTATAAAAAAAATGTTTTTCACTGCATCTGTGATTTTATTGATACTGTAATCTATGGTGAAGAAAATAAGCCAAACCGGATTGAAAAATATTAATATTTAAAAAAGTTACAAGGGTTTTTAGAAGTTTAAGCTTTAACTACTGTTTTCTGGAAAACTTGTTTTCGCACGTAAGGTACCTTTTCGTAGACCAGGTCACAAATGGTTAATTTAACGTACCACGAATTTCCCGACTGTAACACCAACCAAATAAACTAAACCATCTCCACCTGCAATAATACACCGAAATTTCATCAAAATCGGTTCAGAGATTTGGAAATCTATAGGAAACATACACTCATGTAATAAAGGGTGATTTTTTAAGAGCTACAGGAAAGTTAAAAAAAAAACACACGTACAATTCCGAAAAATGCATGAACTTTTTATTTAAATCGATAGTACAGTCCATATAATTTAATGTTTGAAGTTTATTTCATGTAAATGTTGACCGCGACTGCGCTTCAAATGGTCCATCCGCTTAGTCCAATTTTGGCATACTCTTTCCAATGTTTCGGCCGGTATCTCACATACATATAAATGCTTTAATGTTGTCTTCCAATGCGTTAATTGAAGCAGGCTTGTCTGAATAGACATGAGCTTTAATATAGCCCCACAAAAAATAATCTAAAGGCGTTATATCGCACGATCTGGGTGGCCCATTGACTGGTCCCGAACGTGAAATAAAATGTTCACCGAACTCGCCTCTACACAAGTCCATTGTTACGAGTGCTGTGTGGCATGTGGCACCGTCTTGCTGAAACCACATGTCATGCAAGTCAAGCTCTTGCATTTCGGGCAAAAAAAAGTTGGATATCATTTCACGGTAGCGCTCACCACTCACAGTTACGTTACGATTCGCAGCATCTTTGAAGAAGTTCGGTCCAATGATACCTCCAGCCCATAAACCGCACCAAACTGTAACCTTTTCTGGATAAATTGGTAGCTCTTGCAATTCTTCTGGCTGATCTTCACTTCAAAATCGACAATTCTGCTTATTTACGTACCCATTGATCCAAAAATGAGCTTCGTTGCCGAACACAATTTTTCGATAAAAAAGTGGATCTTAAACTTTCTTAACGGAACACGCATTTTTATAATAAAATTCAATGATTTGCAAGCGTTGTTCATTTGTAAGACGATTCATGGTTAAATTATAGACCACACTGAAGATGTTTGACAGTGAAACAAAACACGAAACGTGCGTCAGCTGTTTAAACCAACTGTTTGAAAAGATAATAGCTAAAAAATCACCCGTTACATAATCTTTTATATAAGTGCGTATAATACTTGGCACCAAAAGACGACCTGATACCCACGGTTTCATTTGGAAGGAAATTTGATGTCGGATTTCCATTGTGTGAGCAATGGAGCAATCCAGAATGTATGCAGGGAGGTTTGACGAATCTTTTCCTTACCGATGGGTCCAAGAATGAAACAGGGTCTGGAGCCGGATGGTACTTAAACGATAGTAAAAAGTATCACTATGCTATGGAGGAAATGGCAACTGTTTTCCAATCGGAAGTTTTTATCATCCTGAAAGTATCCTAATGGATAATCGAGAGGAGATGGGACGGGAAACAGATTGCAGTTTTCAATGACAGTCAGGTTGCACTGAAGGCCCTGGAGAACGCGAAGTAAACCTCAAAGATTGTTTAAGAATGTAAGAAGAAGCTCAGTCGCAAGACAAAGTAGGCTTGTACTTATATGGGTTCCCGGACACTCCGGTGTTCAAGGAAACGAAATCGTCGACGAATTGGCCAATCGTGAATCAGCGGCGCCCCCACAGGGGCCAGAGCCAATAATCGGAATCAGTTCCGCAGGAATCATGAATCAGAATCAGCGATTATGTAGGCAATCTACATAAAGAGCGATGGTCCAGTCTAGATCGCGACAGAACTGCAAAGTGTTTTGTGACAAGTCCAAACAGAAAACTGCCAAACTTTCTACTAAAACTTGGAAGGAAAGACGTTCGGTTGATGGTCGGTATCGTTATAGGACACGACCTATGTGGTCAGCATATGACCACCCTGGGAATGATTGAGGACCCAATGTGCCTGTCGTGCTTGGAGGAGGCGAATAGCACTGAGCACTTTCTCTGTAAGTGTCCTGCCTTTGCTAGAGCACGGCTACGAGTTTTGGGTTCCGATGTCATGAGAATGAGTAATATTCGTTCTCTAAAACTGGAAGATATTTACAGATTTGCCAAAATATCTGGAAAACTCTCACGGGACTAACTATCTCTATTCTTTCCTATCTCTTTCTCTGATACTTTTCTCCTTCCCGCCTTGACTATCTACCCTTTTTCCAGAGCTCTAAATACAATGGGCTTTTCAGCCTGAGTGTTTTAGGAGCCACCAAATCTCCTGGTGCTCCTTGGCTCGACCTTTCAAATTTCAATTTTATACTCGTGCGTTTATATGTATAAGTATAGATGGGTACACTAAATATATGGTTTCTGCTCAACTAATGAAACATATCCATTCGAAACAGAATGAATATTTCCAGGGGTGGTATATGCATACTTGTATAGAAGACAACATACTTACAATATAAATTTGTTTTAACATACAATATACATATATGCCCATATTTGAGCGTTTGCCAACTTGTATACAGGCGATATTTTGCATTTTTAGAGCTAATGGCGCTGGACCCGCCTGCTAGGCCGGATATTTATGAGCTGTTATCCACATTTTATAGGAATGTTCTCATGCATTGTGACATCCATAATTTCACATTTATTTTTTCAGTTTTTTTTTTTTTCAATAATATCTTTGCCTTTTTTGCACAGCCTTTCTGTTACCAGCCTTTTCATCAATTTGTTTAGGTAAAAGAGCAAACGCCTTAACCTACCATTGATGACGGCTGAAGTGATAAAATGTGGTAGACAGGCAGGCATTTGTTGCTTAATAAAAGATATAATAATGTTTGTATGAGTGATGATGGCTGACTGTTGACGACCGACCTATATCATCACATCATCCCTTTTTATGTTTGTATGAATGCATGTCTTGGTTTAGGGACTTTTCCGTCCGGTTGGTGTGACGGTTTTTATTGCATATCTTGCGTACGTATTTTTAATAGTAGTACACACACATGCACATATGTATACTTATTTTTATAAATTTAGTCTCGCTTCTGCCAGTATTTAATACGTATGTCTGCGCCTGTGTGCAAAAGCCTGTAAAACTGAAAAAAGCAACGACGTCAGCGTATCCTTTGGGAGCTTTGCTTGCCAGTTAAAGTAAGTGTTGCCCTCACACACAACCACACACACATTCCAAAGCGTTGATGGCTCTTCAATTAGGCTTTATGGTTTTCCTTTTATTTGCCCCATGTGAATGCTTTGTGTGGAACAGGATGTCATGATACATTTGATGTAGGTGCTGTCTCCAATATACATATGTACATGCACACGTTTATGATAGCGCCAATGAATAAAATAATAAACAGCAAATTGCAGTTAGCTTTAGAGTGAAAAAAAAGACGCAGATTAATAGAGTCCCAGGGATTAAAAAATGTGCCTTATTTATGGCTGAGGGTAAGAGAAATGAAAATATGCCCAATAAACGTGTCTGCATGAAATGAATACTAATGGGAATTGATTATAGTTTTGGTTATACGGAAATTGGTTGCGAATCATTAAAAACCTTCGTTTAATGGCAAGGCCCAATAATATCAATAATTCCCATATTAAATGCATTTTATGCTGATAAATTAGGAAATATTCGAAAAAAAAATTATCCAAGTTTGTACTGTAGACCTGATGAAATATGCTCTGAAAAATCAATTACGTTGTTAAAAATTATAACCAAAATAATCTTGCTTTTTAATCATTGTCGTATATATGCTTCATTGCATGACAACATTTGGCAGAATTTTAAGCACTTTTGTAAAGATTTAGTGTGGGAGCTCTACCTTAATTTCGATATATGCTGTCCTTCGTACCCTGATAAGTTTATTCTTCGAAGTGTATTTGTCTAAGACTATCCACCAAATAGTGACGTATCAGGTCATGCATCAAGTTTTAAAACCCGTCTTTCTCTGGGTCGCTTCAGAAAAAAAATTTCTTATCTCAATTAACATCTCTTCAGAAAGTTACTGTTGAGTGACGGAGGTTTGAATTGAGAGATCTTTTCCTAGCAAAGAGAACATTAATGGCTTTTACCACTTTTATTTGAACAGGCTGCCACAAGGCCCTTTGTAAAGACCTATTTTAGATTAGATAATAGTCATGATGGAAAGAGGATTCCCTTGGACCGGTTGAACAGGATGCCCATAGTTCTATTACTAAAAAAACGACAAAGGGAGGAAAGAATGAAAGTGATAAAAGAGAGATTCGCCTAGCATCGTAAAAAGATGTTTGATGGTCTAGAAATTGTAAATGATTGCACGCGGGATGCTAATGAAAAAATTCCGTGGAACATTCTAACCAAAACTGATAAGTGCTCAGCTATGAGTAACTAAAAAGGTAGTGCCAATGCACCTGAAACTAAGTTTCACGAAAGCAGATCAGCTGATGAGTAGACGCCTAAATGATTGAATATCATTTAATAGTCATGGAAATTGATTCAGTGAATCCGATTCAATGAATATCAGGCGAAAGGGCAGTAAATCATCGGGGGCCGGCTTCTTCGGCAGCGAGAGCGCTGCTTTAGTCTCATCAAAGAGGTGCAATAATTATGAATATGTGCTATGTTACATAATGTTTTTTTTTGCATTTTAAATCTTCAGAAGCTCCTCAGATAGAGGAATAGGGGGTAGAGTGCAGAAATGTGGAAAATATTGTATTTCTAGAAATCCTACAGTTCAAATAAGAAACAGTTCATTTGCTAAAGTTGAGCTACATTCGTACCATTACAGATATCATAAACTGAAAAAAAAATTATTTGATTTTCAGTTTATAAGAAACAATGTTTTCATTTTTAAATATACAGCCCGCGAAAAAACTCAGTACCTCAACATTTTAGCCAAGTTTGGCTACTGACAAACCTCAGAGCGTATTTCTGCCATGAAAAAGCTTCTCATAAAAACCATTTGCCGTTCGAAGTCGGCTCAAAACTGTATGCCCCTCCATTTGTGTAATAAAATGAAGACGTACACCACAAGTAGAAGGAGGAGTTCGGCCAAACACCTAGCAGAAGTATATGCGCAAATTATTTATTAATTTTTTTTAATTCCACATCAAATAGCTTGTAAAAAACATTCATACTGGGTACAAAATTTATAAAAATGTATACATTTTCTTCAATATTTGAAGCTGTTTATTCAGAGTTAAAAAAACCACGTTTATGTAACCAGTTTTATAGCCTAATCCATTTTCTATAGGGTGTTTTTTAAGAGCTTGTGAACTTAAAATGATAACACTAAACAGAAGTATTGTTAGAATTCCTTTTCTTATTATAATCTAGTGGATAATTTCATGGCATTTTTTTGAATATGATTTTCGGCATATGTTTCCGGTGGCTACGAGTTAAATGGTCCATGCGATCAGTCCAATTTTTACCTACTTTTTCTTGAAAATGGCAATCGATTATTAAGCGCGCATTATGACAAATTGTGCCGTATTTTTGGAACCAAATGTCGTCGATGTTTAGCTGATTAATTTTTTCAGTCAGCATGGCTCCATAAAACTCGCCATTCACTGTAACGGCAGCTTCTTCCTCATTTGGAGGGAAACAAGGACCAATGAATTCTGTGAACTTCGGGAAAACATTCATTTTTTTCTCTTCTTCAAAGTAAATTTCCACAATTCGGAAGCGTTGTCCTGACGTTATCCGATTTATGACGGCTTGCTACACCTTGCTGAACAGAAATGTCAACACAGTGTGCCATTCTCAGCTGTTAAACCATAGTTATCGATATCGATAGTTCACATGCAACTAAAAAAACATCTAATACAATAAATTGCAAGTTTAATACACGAATACAGAAAATGTTTATTGTGGAGAAAACACGCAACACTGGCGTAAAAAACTATATCCAAAGGTAAAAGGAGATTTTGAGCACTTCCTTTTACTACATTTCAATTGGCTAAAAAACTTTGTACCCAAATTATTTCTGGAAATTCGGAAAACAAAGTTTAATGTTTTGGCCAAAATTTGTTGAATTTTTAAGATTTTTATAAAAATTTTGAAATTCGGACGACAAGCTAGTTGGAGCGCTAAGAAACAGCGAAAAATAGTGAAAACTCTTGGTTGGGTGGTGTAGGTGTTGTCTGAGCGACAAAACTCCTTTCCATTCTAGAATCCTGTACCACATGAATTTTACTTCCACTTTCTTCTTCTCAAAAGTCGGTTAGATATTTAGTTCCTTTGAAGCAAAACCTTTTACTTGCCCCTTCGCTAAATGCCTATATTCTTCCATAAAAACAACCATAATTTCGAATTATCTAAGCTTCGTCGACTATTTCACTTTTTTTATAAAGTACTATTTAGTATTTTCACATATTATATTCAGGGTGGGCACAATGTTTGATGACTATTTGAGAGTAAAAATAATTAGCTTTTATTTTGAACAAAATTCTGGGAAACTTCACGAATTTTTTAAGCAACATTAACCTCCTCAACCCGGGTACGAAACTGCTTGTATGTCCGAATCAAATGTTCCTTATTCATATTGATCATAACGGTATTCATTGCAGTCCTCTGAAGAGAAATAGTATTATGAGGATGCTTATTGGTTTCACGCTCAACTACGTCCCATCGTAGTAATCCAGGAAGATATAGTCTGGGGAATTGGCGAGCATAAGTTCGGTGTTATGTGGTTATGAAAATTTGCCGCCCTTAAATCTTGGGTCGCCATCACTTTGTATGAAAGAGCAGAGTCTTTCACTAGTTGAAAATAGTGAGGTCTTCAGATCGGACAGTGTCAGAATATTACTCGTACTTTTTGAATTTTGAAACAGATTCTGCTTTGCCGCCTAATGCTTTAAATTCACGGCGAATCTTATGAACGAATGAACGGGCGCACTTAAGAAAATTAGAGGTTTCTTAATCGGTGTGAAAGGTTTTTAAAGTAGTTTTAATTGTAAGAATGCGAGAGAAGTTACTATGGAATCAAATAACAGAGTAGGTGGTGATGCCCACTACAAAAATGATCCTTCTTCATTAATGTTTTTTTGCGCTAATTCGAGTGATTCCCATATACCGAGCTTCCTCATAAGACCAACCTAATTTAGTTGGCTTAGACGGTTTCGTAGTCAACATTTAGTACCTGAACAATGAAATGAATGCTCACATGCCCAACTTAATTAACGATTTTCAAGATTTTATAGATATTTTCGAACTTTATATTACCAAATCGTAATAACTGAAAACATAGCTTTCCATTGCATACGATACTGTGTTGAATCCATCGTTAGAGCATTACTTTGTCTTTCCACCAGCTTTTCACTTCACCACTACCCTCATTTGGGTTCCTGTTTACAGTGAAATAGCGGGGAACTGCTGCTGGGCTTCACGTCAACTCAGCAAGTGCACGCACGTATAGAGTTGCCAGAGTTGTAGAGCTCTTCTGGTCACTGGTCACAGGTCTAGAAAAAATTGGTAAGGCTAACAAGCCGCTGTTCTCGAATTTTGTTGCTTTCAATGCCGGACATTGTCCGATAGGTATCCATGCATTGAGACTTGGTATTGCTTCGAGTCCTTTCAGCAGCAGCTGTTTGGAGGATTCATTTCAGCACATATTTAAACTTTTTACCTCCACCTTTTTTCTACACCTGCATATATAGTAGATATCACACATCCGATGAATTTCATCAGTAGCTTGAGGTATTTAACACAAATGTGATTAACTATAGTTCGATTGTTCCTATAATCCAAAGCTTCCCCTTCCTTTTTCCTCTCTCTGTTCTGTTCTTCCCTTTCTGTTTTGATTTTTTTGATTCTTCGTCAGAGAAGGCTCTTACGCAGGCCGACATTTAATCACTACTAGGTGGTGATACACGTAGTAGCTGAATTTAATGTGACACCCTTTAACGACGCTCACTTGACTACAAACATGGATTACCTGTACCTACTCATCACTGAAGTAGTGATTATAATAAATCCAACACTGGTAATGCCATCATGAAATATTTTTATTAAGTGGCACTTGAATATTTATTCAAGGGTTCAAGTTCATTTCATACATTTCAATATGCGACGAATTTATTAAAATATTCCAATTAACTGCACAGATTAGTTATAATGAATATACATTTACATACATATATTTGGAACGTCGTAAATGTTTCCACGCCATTGGAGATAGGAAAATAAATAAATAATTCATCAAAAAAAAAAAATATATATATATTTAAATGCTTTGAATTGAACATTTCAAAGCGCAAGTGCAATCATAGAAGTAATATTATAAAGCTTACATTTCCATGTTGTTAAAATGAAAGTAAAAAAAAATTAATATTAACGTTCTGAAAAGGGCACTCGTTTTTTAACTACACAAAGTGGCGAGCATATATAGGTGTTGAGTGCTTGGAGACCCTGAGGGAGTGATTCTTTGTTCTAGGGGGACTTGGATGCCAGCATGCCTGCCTACATGCCGTTATTTGACTGACTGACAGACGTTTCTAATTAAGTGTTTGGTTGTTCAATTAGCGAAGTGCAATTGCTGCCTGCCATGCAATATTCTGCTTTTGTAAATATGTAAGTGTAATTTTTCTTTTTCTTTTTTTTTGTTTTGTTTTGCGACTGATGGATTAGTGTAGCATGCGATTTTGCCTTTTCGAAAGTGCAATATAAATAAAAGTTGCCACTGACAGCAGCAAAACTAGTGTTGATTTGAGCGCCGCATGGAACATGCAGTGCACAATTTGTAGAATTTTTTTCGCTAAAAAAAAGTGAAATTATGACAGAAAACTATAAATGGCAGTCAGAGGCGAAAACTGCGAGATGGAACTACTCATGGCTGTTGATGGGTAGACCTGCTAAAAGTTGAATCAGTGCTGCAGTGGAAGTACGAATCGGAGCTGATTACATAACGGTATGAGTTTTGTGGATATGTGCGGGCATAAGGGTGTGCCCAAAATTGGTGAAACTTTTTTTTTGTAAATTTTCTTTATAATACTGTAAATTTTCTTCTCATCATTGGTAATTTTTTTTAGTTTGAAATATAAATTTTTGACCTTGTAATCATATGAAATCTAGCTTAATTGACAGTATATTTGGCGGTATCCGTAGCCGAATGATTTGAGGCGTGATTACCATTCGGAAGGCGTAGATTCCAAACTCCGTGAAACACCAAAATGAAGAAAAAGTTTTTTTTCTAATAGCTGTCGCCCCTCAGCAGACAATGGCAAACCTCCGACTGTATTATTGCCATGAAAAAGCTCCTCTTAAAATAGTGATATTAGTAAATTAAAAAAAAAAGAAAAAGACGTTGAAAGTTGTAAAAGTTTTTAGAAAACTAAGTGCCAAATACTTTCGTTTATTTATTTATTTATTGCGGTCTACAGAAAGATGTCTTACATACTAATACAATTAGTTAAATTTTACAAACAGATCAAATTTAAATTTCTTAATTTTTTTTTCTTGTTCACTCCTCTCGGGAGCATAGGGCCTCGACAAAACGTGTCTTGCATTGGTTTCGTTAATTTATTTAATTTCTGACAGGGTAGGTAATTAGCCTACCGCTAAATTTCTTAATATTAGAATTAAAATCTATAATGTTGCCGTAATCATTCCTTAAATAATTGATTTTATTAATTGGAGGGCAAGTTTTTCGATTTGGTGTAGAGGTGACTTGGGAAGATTTTGCCTCGTTTGGCTTAATACGCAACTCTTTCAACCAAGGAGTTACTTTATAAAGTTTTTTTTTCTCCTTGAATTCCGAATGGTAATCACGCACCAACCTATTCGGCTACGGCGGCCGTCATCATTAGACAGATGGGTTGATATGATTCGACTTGTTTAGCGCTTTTTCTTAGTTCGAGGATCATTTTTACATTTACTAATAGAATTATATATGCACGTAAGGAAAGTGAGTTGTTTCAGTACTTCTACGATTAAGAGGTCATATCCCGGGGCCTTCCTTTTTTTAAATTTTTTTATTACTTCTTTAACTTCGTTTTTCGCATATTTTTTATGGGTGGGTCCATCTGGTGCGTATGTTCTAACATTTATTTTACTTTTTGAGCAGTGCTTGGAGAGGGTACGGTTTCATGGGGGCAGAACAAATGTGTTTCGCCTTCTCGAGATCTGCTTTAGCCCATTTTTTATATTTATTTTTCACACTTTGCGGTCCACCCACTAAAGATTTTCTTATATTAATAGCTGGAAATTCTATATCTTCATTATAGTCGCATTTGATTTGTATGAGATAGGGTTTGAACCTTTCTAACTTTCTCCAGCGTATTTTAAGCCAATTTACTGGAAGCCTTGGGACGGTTACTTTTCTGTTAATGATAGACAGGATTAGATAAAACGGCACTTTCTTTATACATGTTTTGATTATATGGTACCTACCAATCATCTGCTGAAAAAATGTTTTGATTTTTCTTCGCACAAGACTCAATAATGGCAAAATCTGAGTCATTGGGCAAATAGCTGTGTCCTTTTACCAAAAATTGTATGTCAATTGATTCAGCTTTGATTTCCGTGCTTGGAACAAGTTTCAATCAACTGAAGGCGGTTTTAATATTTCTGTTTTGACCGGTACACGAATCCGAATAAGTTATTATTTCTTCGAAGCGGGGTAAGTCTTTATGTACTTTTTTAGACTAGATGAAATTTCTTGATACCTACGAGATCCTTCAGTTTCTGGCCAAACAAACATGTAGCTTATATTTTTATTGAATTCATGACATCCAAAATTATAAACATAAAAATTTCTCTTATAATAAGCTACGGATGTGGTCAACTTGGCTTAAGCTTTTTCCAAGTCAAAAGAATATACGAACAGTTTTTCCGGTGTTGCCATTCGATCGGCAGCCATTTGACAGCGAGGCCATTCAGCCTCTTCCAAGTGATTTTCCTTTTCAATTTTTGCCATCTTAATTCTCTCATCGTCTGAAGATTGATATTTTATTTGAAAAGCATCACAAGTTTGACTCGTATCCTTTGACACGTATTCTTTCATTGGTGCTATGTTTTCCTTTTCACATTCTGTGACGTATAGTTCATACATCTTCTTAATATTTAAGTCAGGATTTAAATATTGTCGTCTTGGATTATGAGCTCTGGTGTAGTGACTACTGTAGAAACTACTTTATATGCTTCATAACATTTGTATCATCTATTTCATTGCTTGCAACGCGACCTTTGCGCTTATCAACTAAAGATGTAACTTGTTCTTTAGAACAACAATCGTATATCCTCCCGTCACTCATCTGATAAGTGTCTCTAAAATATTTCTTACAAACGGTAATATCAAGCCCCTCTTTTCGAAAGTAATATGTAAACGAATGTGATCTTCGTCCTTTAGTTTCATTCGTAGGGCGCCTTTTTTTATTTCGTTAACTTTGATACAACCTTTTAAGAAAATATTTTGATCAAGTTGACTATCTCATCCGAAATAAGTTTTTGATTGCAATTTGGCGGCATCTGCATTGTATATCGACAAATGTTTTTGCAGGTATTTATTTTCCTCCCCTATTCCGGCATGCCAAACCTTTTATCCTGTTATACTAGAATTACGACTTCTTTTTCTCCCAATCAATGTGTTTGTTGGGTTTGTACTATTGCAATCCGATGGATGCGAGGAAAACGATAAACGTCTTCTTAACCCAGAATTTCTGTTGATAAATCGTATTGAAGAATCATCACTGCTTTCCTCACTCACATTATTAGTCTCACTCATCTTGATTATAACGGTATAATATTTATTTCTTCAAAAAAACAGACTAAGAAGTGCAGTAACATTCAGCGTGCGAGACCACTGCTATACAAACTACCGCTTGCATTGTGCCTCTTTTTATCTGCTTACCGATACGATTTTGTTACGAATTTTATTGAGAGGGAGAGAGCATCTTCGGATGTTTAAAAACAAGTAAGCGTCGATGCTAACGGTGCTAATATTTATTATTCAGGAAAGTTATTATAGATATAAAAAGTTATGGCTATACCAAGGGCTTCGACACTTAAATTCAAGATTTTTCAAAAAGTGGAGTTAATCGATGTGTGCATTGAGCGGCTCACATATAAGTAGATTCATGATCCCTAAAATCGAAGTAGAAAGTCTCAAAAAAGTCAAACTTTTGAAGTAGAAAAATTTATGGACTTTAAAGAATTCACTGCTTTTGTGACATAAAATAAGGAGCACCCTAATATATGTGTGCACATATATACCTATTTAGGCATGTGCATACAAAAGTAAAATTATAAACGGCGTAGCAAATAATGGCAAAAAGTTATTATTGCATTTATTACACCCAGCGGCAGCGGCACTGGCTCGAGCAGCACTTATCCTATGTACCTATAGCAGCACAGTAGCAAACACTAGCAGCACCCAAGGCCTTTACTCCGACAACAGGAAGCAATCGCTGTAGCAACTCATGTATTGCGATCTGTTTCCCGAGTCACGCTCCTAACAATATGCAACACACCAAATAGGCACCCATCGCACCAACGTCTACATCTCTCTTTTTCTCTCTCTCCCTCACAAACACACACTCACTTCAAACATTTGCTACAATTTCTTCACGGCACCAATCGTACAGGCTCGCTCCCGCGTAATGATGATGAGCATGAATGTAAACTAAACTCATCAGCACGCAAAACAATGCATACGACAGGGCTATTGTTGCTGTTGCTTCTGTTGGTGTTGGTACAAGTGTTACGAAAAAGGGCAATAGGTGTGAGTAAGTGGCAGCGGCACAGCAACGAACAACTTTTTCATTTTAATAAAATTTTAATGAAAATTTCTGTGTAATATCGTAGCTGTGCCGCAGTGTTGCCGGTTATGTTAGGCGTTGCTTGCGTTGAATACGTGAAATATTTGTATGACTACAGCCATTAAAGCGCGGACCGACAAGGGGGTCAGAGCAATAATAGCAGCAGCTACAAATACAAATAAAAACAAATAAATAACAGTAAGAACGAATGGAGATTTTAACGTTTACAGTGCGGGTAAGTATGCATGGTTAAGACCTTAAATAATTTCAAGAAGGTGCACATATTTGACTGATCGGCGACTCACTCTAGTTCATAGCTTTTGAGATGGACGAAATGGTTTTATCAGTCCGCAAGTAAATGCCCGCTTAAACTGTATGTTATACCTCTCACATTATTTAGCAAGAGAGGCATAAAATTGAATAAAGTAGATTAAAACTTCAAACCGTAAAAAGTACAGGATTAACTTTTCGAAGAAAGTGTGGACCAATTTTTAGGTTGTCCGCAATTTTCAGTCTCATTCCAGCTGCTTTTCATTGAGAGCTCGATTCAAACGCATTAGCTGCAGTCGGTAACGATCGCCAGTAATAGTTTTAGATTGTTTAAGGAGTTTACTATAGATGGCACGCTTCTGATCCCACCAGATGCACAACATAACCATTGAAGCATGGATATTTTTTTTCGCTGTCGATGGACCTGGTTCACCTGGCAGAATCCAATATATTCGACGCTTTGGGTTATCATAATATTTCTATTTTTCATCGCCAATGAAAATTGTGGCAGTTGAGTATCTTCGAATTTTTTCGGTGCCCCTTTGCGAACTTTATCACTTGCGTCCAAATTGCCACTTTGGAAGCGTTGAAACCACTCTTTACAAGTTGCATTTGATGAAGCGACACTACTTAAAGTTTGATCAGTGGACAACACGTTTCAGCTGCACTTTTCTTTAAACGGTAATAATAAAGCAAGACTTCCCGCACGTGCGGTTTTTCGGGACGAACGAAGACATTTCTGACGTCAGATAAAAAAGATCTTTACTTCAATTTACTTCAAACGAATGTGAACTACTGCGATCGAGATCGCGCATATACACCTTCAAATAATCAATATATTACTAGAACAAACACAAAAATAGTAAAGGGTTTTCTATAAGATATTAGATAAGATATAAGAATTTTGATATTCAAAGAAAAAATCTATTTTTTAATATAAGTGATCGGATGTGTATTTCGTTATAAAGAGGAAGGTATACCGTTAATAGTGGAAAATAACATCAGGCAAATAACCACCACGCCCACGCTTACAGGACAATATCCTTTTCATTAAATTTTCCATAACCGAATTGCACAGTGGCTGCCTTATGTCCTCAACCTCGATAGAGTCACGAATTCCATCTTTGAGGTCTTGGATCGACCCTGGGCTGTTAGCGTAGACCTTCTCTTTGATGTGGCCACAAAGAAAAAAGTCACAAGGTGTTAAATCACAAGACCACGGTGGCCAATTGTGATCACCTTTTCGAGAGATAACACGGTCCGGGAACTTTTCCCGTAAAATATCAATAGTTTCGTTGCTTGTGTGGCACGTTGCGTCGTTTTGTTGAAAACAAACGTTGTCCAGATCAATACCATCCAATTCCGACCATAAAAGTCGTTAATCATCTCTCGATAGTGCAATTCATTCACCTGTTATTGGAAACCCCTAACAACAAAAGTTGGCAATGCAAACTATTATTATTCTATTATTTAAATTAGATTCACTACAATCTATTCAACAAATGTCTGAAATAAATCCAAAATCTACATCATTCTAGTTAATCCTGTTTTTCATATAACTACGGCTATTTATGCCTTATGTCTCCTCTGGCAATATTTTCAAACTTAATATAAATAAGTGAACTTTTGTGCCACCCGAATAACACTACCAATCACTACTACAGCATGACGTAATATGTAGATGTTTTATTCATCTTAAGCTAGAACATTCTCTCCTCACTCATTTACATCGTCTAACAAATATCCCATCTTCACTAACACCTACTTCAGCTTACGCCACATTTTACTATGTTATTCAGCCCTTACTGGCAAATGCACAAATACGTTTGCGGACGCGCACTCACTTACGACTCTTTCTACCCCAACTGATTCAAATATCATATTAACACTAAAATTTCTTAAACCATTAAATATCTTCCACCTAATTTGAATATTTATATTTTTTGGTGGCTTGACCGAGCTCTTTCTCCGATTTGTGGTGTGCGTCTTGAAGTTGTCCACAAATGGGGAGGCAAAAAGTTATACGCCGCCTCTTAATGGTAGATATATTCATTGTTCTCTCTTGACTAAGCTTAATATATTAAATACAACGGGCTCTTTAGCCTGAGTGTTTTAAGAGCCACCAAATCTTCTGGTGCTCCTTGGCTCGACCTTTTCAAATTCAAGCTTAATATAATATTTTTAAAATTTTGTATTTTTTTTTTTTTTAAATTCCAGAAAATCCGAAAATTTGTAAAAACATTTTTGGAATTTCGGAGATTTTTGCAGTCTAATTTTTTTAATTCCTGGTACTTCGTGATCATAGGGTACAATCAACGGAACGATATTTGGGACATTTTCCTATTATTATAAATATATTCCATGTAACACTTCTACCTGAGTGCCCAAATGTTCTAAAGCCTTTGCAAATATGCTTACAGCAGCTCACCATGATTTCAGCCCAAAACGGGGTCAACGGTTTATGAATCTATTAATTATCAACATGTAAATTTTCACACTAATATAATATTTTTAGTCGTAGTTTCTTGCAGCAGTAAAAGGCTCTTTAAATTGACCTGCTTGTATAAAAGAAAATATTTCTGGTTTTAATATTTATCAAAGAGCAAAAGTGGGCATGTTTTTATTTTCTATTTTTCAGAAGTTACTTCAACCTAACACAAATAAATTACTTAAAAAAAAGAGCTCCATATTTGCTTTTGTTTTGTAGCATCGCCACCTTCGGCCTTGAAAACAAGCCAAATCTTACTGTTTAGTTTAGGATGAGTGTGGAAGCTGAGGAAAGCTGGAGTGTTTTCTGAAATTCTGGCGCATAAAGTATCCCACACCAGTACGGAGTGGCTAAACACCTTTGGAGTCTTGTAACTAGGGGACTCCTGGACCCAGTCGCTATTATGAGGAGAGCCTGCTAATATTCGTTGTGTGTTACAAGACTGTAGTATATACGCAGGTAACGCTTTCAATTAAACATTTGATAAGCCCTTTGTGAGATGCAACGATCAACTCGTGAAATTAATTGATGGGCAAAAGCGCAACTTGCTGCATACTTACAGGCGAAAATGAAAGTAAACCGAATTCGCTTCAGCACATACTCTTACTCAATAACAAATTGTTAATAGGAAATAAAGTAGTGTACGCATATTTTTGGAGCATGCTGTAATTATTAACACTATAATTTCTTTGATATTCCATGAAAAGTTACTTTACCTCGCACGTATTATTCAAACCACCACCATTCACGTATCTGCTACTATAATTAATTCTTAACTAACTATACTCTCTCACACACATACGCGCACACACCTATTCACACTTTTCCAACCCCCGACTGGGATGCCAATGCTCTTGGTAAGACGCAAACTTTATATAGGCAGCTGCATATCTGGTTTTCTGCCTTTGTTGAAAAAATGATAATTAACGGAGAAAAATTATGTGATTAATGAAAGGAAAGGTATGAAAATGAATATCACGCTCCGCAAATGGTACACTCGTATACTCGGACATATAAAATAGAGAAAATATGAAGAATGTGCAGCAAAATTAAAAGAAAAGACAATACATAACTGAATTAAACTGGCCCATCGGAAGTGAGTGATTCAAGTGTGCTGCTAGCCGACAAGCCAACCGCAATGCTGCGCTGTTATTATATCCTGTGCACTGCCAACAACAGTGGCGATCATAGTAGCCTCCACCGAATGACATGGTCAGGATTAAGTGCGAAGTCAAACCAGAAGCCGACCAAAATGACAAGTTCGGGGAAATGATGTTGCAACGGTAGGCAACTGGAGTGGTTGGTAGCAGTGCTGCGTGCGATAAGTTTGGCCGTTGGATAGTATTGGCGGCGTTTGCAAGGATTTATGGTAACTGTACTCACCACACTGTTGGCTGAGTGAAAAGTAATACGCAACGTGTGCGCTAAAGCGCGCTTTATTAAAAAGGAAAATGGCAGAAAAGCAGATAAAAATGCATTGGGGAGGAATATTATTTGAATTATTATTGCGTATTGCGGTGATGGGCCGTTAATTAGAAAGAATGCGGGTTGGCCTGACCGTCTTGTTTTTCTAATAGCAAATTCTCCTGGCACTGCTGTTGATGACGACCACCGGTGGGTGCTGTTCGCCTTTTCTGCCAAAGCTATAATGAGTGCATTTGACGTTGCAATCCGTTATGCAGATAAGTAAAATTTCCGTTAGCGTAGAAAATTTAATCAAAATAGTATGGCTAAGATGTTAATTAAAATCATATTGTATAATAGAGATAGAATATTGAAAATGATAATGAAATTTTTATTGAATTTTTTTCATGGACATTTGATATTAGAAAATAATAATGAGTATTGAAAGAAAGCGGTTGGGTGTGAAACAGCAAAGAACGAACAGAAATATTATTAACACTGGGCACATTCAAGTATGTATTTCATACAACTTCTACAATATATGAACGTAGCTGATGCTCAAATGCAAAATAACGTACGGCACAATGATTTTCAACTCTAAGTAGTTCAACCATAATAAAATGGAGCGCACTCTATCATCCACGCTGATTCATCTATAAATTAATTATAAAGACAGTGATATCGAGAAAATCTCAATATCATAAACATTTTGTTTACACTATTTCGAAAAGTGCTATTACTGAATTACTGAGGGCAGAATTGTGTGTTAGTCAATCAGTTTCTAATTGCAAATTTCAAAAAGTAATTGCAATAAAATTATTTGAGTAAAAATAAAGCAATCAACCTACTTCTCTCTACGGAGTTTAACTAAAAGTATTACAGGACTTCAAATTCTGCATACATTGATAAAATTCATTAAAAATTTGATATATATTGATAATACAAAACAATTGTATAAAAGCGGGCATCAATCATTATATTGACCATTTGCATTTGTTCATGCAAAGGTAAATGTTGGTTGTTTGTATGTCACATATCGACTCCAAACCTGCTTCGCCAATCTTTCTTGTATTTGGTGTTATACTTCAGTCTGAAATCACTATGCGTCTAAGTGTAGGTCAAAATATGATTCAGGAGGAGTTACAATATTATTACAATACAATATGGGTATTAAAAGGGTGTTGGAAAAACGATTTACTTTGAAATATTTTGGAATAGGACTGCCATCTATCTAAATTGTCAAAGCTAAATAAAAATGTAAATCAAAGGAGATATAAAAAAATGGGTCAGCGGCATCCCAGTTTTTGATAGGTTTCATAAAGCTCTGGATTAACTTTTATCTATTAGTGCCGCGATCTCTCGAAAATTAAAAAGAAA
This sequence comes from Anastrepha ludens, assembly GCF_028408465.1. Taxonomy (NCBI): domain Eukaryota; kingdom Metazoa; phylum Arthropoda; class Insecta; order Diptera; family Tephritidae; genus Anastrepha; species Anastrepha ludens. The sequence goes on along the minus strand of NC_071500.1, from coordinate 43,723,624 downwards.
GAATAATTTGAAATGCTGGGATCAAAATGTTCCGGTAATATTGTCATCCCTAAATGTTTCAAAGGTTGCAGTCTATCTAAAATGCGAAAATTTAAAAAAAATGTAGGCTAAGTTAGAATAAATGCCTAGTCAAGCGAGGGTCCACTTCGACAAATAACAAATTCATCTTTTGGGAGGCCTTACGAAGGAAAAACATAGGGTACAAACGAAGAGGGGAGAAAAATAATGAAAGGGCTTTGGATTAGAGAATGGCGAGCGAACAGAGCCTAATTACATTGCGTTACCCGCTTCAAGCTGTCGATCAAATTCACCAGTTGCGTAATATTTAAAACTGCTATATCTGAAGGTATGGGAAAAAGTGAGAGCCCAGTTGTCTGAACCTTAGCGTGCTGAGAGAACAGCATCCTACCTAACGGACAATGGCCGGTAAGGATACTCACATTCGAGAGCTGCGTCAGTGCAAAAGCGAAATAAAAAAAGAAGACTATAAATAAAGTGATAAGTTAATCACATGCATTTTATTATTTTTATTGTCTATAAGAATACTTACTTAAAAATAAAATAGCTCAACAAACACTAATACAAAAAATTAATCCAACAGAAGAACAACTTATAAAAATCATAAACTGATTGGCAGCTGTTTTCATCGTGCACTCCTTTCTCTTTCATTTTGCATTTCTTTGTAGCAGCTAAGCGCTGAGTTTACCTCTTGTGTCGTATAGCTTTTTGCTGCGTTCTTCATCGGGATTATTTTGGAGAAAGATGTTTATTTTCCTTTCGAAATAAGAAAGCGCGTCTCTCGAAGTTTTTTTTTTTTTAGTTGCCTAGATAAAGAAGACTTTGATCCCTGAGCCAGTGTTTATTCGCCGTATAGCGAGGTATGGATGAACTTATTTATATTAAGCTCAGGCTCAGTTGAGTCATTTGCAACAATCCCCTTTGTCGGTTGGGGTCCTTGTAATATTGCATTAGGAAGTTGATGAACCTGTGGAGCTGCAGCTTCTCATACTCCATCTTACATATGTTTACTTTATTTCCAGTTTGGGTAGACTGAAGGAAGCAAATGGCATATATAACCCCTTCCAGGTTAGTGGGCGAAGGAAAATTATCTACTTAAAGTAATATTGGCCATCTAACTAGTTAAATTTTTTTCTACTTACTCATCGATTCCATTCGTTTATGACTGCATTCATCAATTCCTGTACTACAATTATTTGGATGCTTCTGAAACATACTTTAGATACACCTCTTTAGCTTTGGCGTTCCTATGTTTGGCCGCTCTATGAGTTGTTGGCCGCCTGGATTATTTGTAACCACGTCAAAGTAAAGATTTTAGTAAAAGGTTAGAAATCGATCAACTCAACTCGTTTATTTCCCTAAGCAAATTTAGACTTTGCGGACAAACTTAAAGGTAGAAAGATATGACTATTATATATATATATATGCACATATAAGTGCATATATCAATTACCAACACACATCTATCTCAACTTAATCCACCACAAGCCTCAAACACTCAAACTTTCCATCAATTGAGGCACACGAAATATGAGCAACAACTTCAAGCTCCTAATAATTTATAAAAGCAGGTACTAGAAGTCACAAAAAAAAAAAAAGATAAAAAACTTTATGGTCGAAAAACTTTTATTCCCAACTTATATTTGATTAATGATGTAATGCACTTAAAATTTAAGTGGAAAAGAGAGTAGTGCCGATTCCACATAAGTAAAGTTCAGACCAAAAATAAAAACTAAAACAAAACAAACAAAGATCAAATACTCATTCTGACATAACTTAAATGTGACAAAAAATATCAGCAATAATAAGTGACAACTTCAGAAACTTTTAGGTTTGTTTTTGGTATTTTGAGGTGTAAAAATCTGCACCATTTTGGTATGAATAGGAATTGCAACAACAATCGCTGCTAAAAATACCACATCCGCATAGACCAACTACTGCCCATTCATGTATGTGTATGTATAAATCAAAAAATAAACACATCCTGCATTTGTATAAGGATATGAAGGACGTGCAGCAAATATGTGAACTACGTGGCGTATACGCATTGAGCTTGAGTTACTCCTAAATGTATACTTACAGTATCTGTTCAATGTATTTTGAATGATAAGAAAATAATAAAAACTTTTAATTTCGACTAGCAATGAAATTAAAGCAATGAGTGTGTGTTAATAAGTTGATTTTTGTCAGTTCTATAGGCATGGCAAATTGAAAACCAGTTTTTCTGTAAATCTCTATTTGGTGTAATATTTGTCCTTTTTTTTTGATTACTGCGATTATTCTTTCTGGCAGTCCATGCATGCAACTTTTATAATATCTCAAAATTCCCCTCATTTGTCATAAATAGTGTACAAAAGTATATTGCTTCATAAGAGCATAGTATAATTATATATTAAAATTAATATTTCCTTACTCTTCAAGATGGGCTTAACAATTTTCCATAGTATTTAAATATGGCGAGCTCCCGGCCGAAGGAAGCACATCGCAGGTTGAATGACTATATGCTATGGATAGAATGGAAATTTAATTTTCTGAGATATTCTTAAAACGATTTAGATATGTTGTTTTACGCCTTACATTCAATCGATAAGTTTCATCAGGTGCCCTTTCTTCCAAACATTTTCGCATAATGCTAAATTTTTTTAATAAACTCCTACCGTTAATAATTCATTGGACAGATACTGTATAACTCATAGCATGCACGCATCAGTACTTATGTGAATATATTCTTATACAAAGTAGCTGATAAAGGTTCGTTTTACTACCTTTATATATATTTCCCACATAATTTTCGTTTTCCGACTAGACCATATTTTCTTTAGTACTTCATCAAAATTAATGATTGATGGCTTATTTTGAAGTAGTTTCAATTTGAAATTCAAAAACAATAAAATAATTTTAAAACAAATAATTGTAAAATAAATACATTTTTAGTCACTATTTCAATCCCATTACTTGTAATAACAGTCGTATACTGGATAAAAACCACGTTTTTTTATTTTTATTTATTTATTTACTTATTCATTTAGTCAAGTCAAGAAATACAAGGCTTCTTGCAGACTACATAGAACTAAAGTATTTTATTTAAACTTAAATTTCTTCTTCTTCTTAATTGGCGCTATAACCGCTTACGCGATTTTGGCCGAGTTTAACAAAGCGCGCCAGTCGTTTCTTTCTCGTGCTAACCGGCGCCAATTGGACACACCAAGTGAAGCCGAGTCCTTCTCCATCTGATCTTTCCAACGTAGAGCAGGCCTTCCTCTTCCTCTGCTACCACCAGCTGGTACCGCATCGAATACTTTCAAAGCCGGAGCGTTTGTATCCATTCGGACGACATGACCCAGCCAACGTAGCAGCTGGATCTTTATTCGCTGCGCTATGTCTATGTCGTCGTAGAACTCATACAGATCATCGTTCCATCGTCTGCGATATTCGCCATTGCCAACGTGCAAAGGCCCAAAAATCTTACGCAGAATCTTTCTCTCGAACACTCCAAGCGTCGCTTCATCGGACGTTGTCATCGTGACGGGCATGATTAGAGTCTTGTAGGGTGTTAGTTTTGTTCGTCGAGAGAGGACTTTACTGCTCAGTTGCCTACTTAGTCCAAAGTAGCACTTGTTGGCAAGAGAGATTCTACGTTGGATTTCAAGGCTGACATTGTTATCGGTGTTAATGCTGGTTCCTAAATAGACGAAGTCTTTTACAACCTCGAAATTATAACTGTCTACAGTGACGTGGGTGCCGATACACGAGTGCGCCGACTGTTTGTTTGAAGACAGGAGGTACTTCGTTTTGCCCTCATTCACCACCAGACCCATTCGCTTTGCCTTTTTATTCAGTTTGGAGAAGGCAAAACTAACAGCGCGGTTGTTAAGGCCGATGATGTCAATATCATCGGCATACGCCAACAAGTGTACGCTCTTATAAAATATTGTGCCTGAGCGATTAAGTTCTGCGGCTCGTACGATGCTCTCCAACATCAGGTTAAAGAAGTCACACGACAGCGGGTCACCCTGTCTGAAACCTCGTTTGGTATCAAACGGCTCGGAGAGGTCCTTCCCAATTCTGACGGCGCTGCTGGTGTTGAGCAACGTCATCTTACATAGCCGTATTAGTTTTGCGGGGATACCAAATTCAGACATCGCGGCATACAGGTAACTCCTTTCCGTACTGTCGAATGCAGCTTTGAAGTCGACGAAAATATGGTGTGTGTCGATTCTCCTTTCATGGGTCTTTTCCAAGATTTGGCGTATTGAGAATATTTGGTCGATGGTAGACTTTCCAGGTCTGAAGCCACATTGATAAGGTCCAATCAGTTGACGGAGGGCTTCAGCCTTTCACACAATAGGCTTGCTAGAACCTCATAGGCGATATTTAGAAGACTAATCCCGCGGTAATTGGCACAAATTGCAGGATCGCCCTTCTTATGGATTGGGCAGAGCACACTTAAATTTCAATCGGCAGGCATGCTTTCATCCGACCATATTTTGCATAGGAGCTGATGCATGCACCTTACCAGCTCCTCGCCGCCATGTTTGAATAGCTCAGCCGGCAGTCCGTCGGCGCCCGCGGCTTTCTTGTTCTTTAGCGGCGTTATCGCTATTCTCACCTCGTCATGATCGGGTAGCGTAACGACAATTCCGTCGTCAACGATTGGGGTATCGGGATCTTCACTTTCTCGGTGACATGCGCAGCTGTCACTGTTTAATAGGTTCGAGAAGTGTGCCCTCCATAATTTAAGATTGCTCTGTACGTCAGTCACCAGTTCGCCGTCTTTGTTCTTACAGGAAAAGGAGGATGGTTCCATGTGTAGGGAGGATGGTTCCATGTGTAGAAGTCCACGCAAGTGGGGAAAGTTACTGATCGCCATTCACTTGGGAATGGCCAGGACGATTCTTCTGCATATGGTTCAAGCAGCTCACAACGGCCGGGATTAGCCCACGTATCCTCTGGGTAGCTTCCGATCACCCGTTCGGGAGTGAGCTAACGTGAGAAGGCGAAACATTCCAGGATAGATGGTTGTGCGTTGGGTGTGGGACCCGCCACTTAAAAATCCTCCCCAATGAAAAGTTTGAAAAAGCTTCGGATGAAACTTAAATTTAGATAGCGATAAATCAAAAGCCAAAGAACTAGGTACTTTTGAATAAATCATTACTCCGAAGGCTTTTCAAGGTATGTGAAAATGAATGCGCTCTAAGAGTAATGGCGAGTCAACTGTCCCATTTATAATATTGAAAACAAAGCTGAGTGCCATTATACTTCTTCTACTTTATAACGATTTTAAGATTAGTAATATGAAGGAATCGGATCAGTGAAGTTCAAAGATCTGAGTGCAAAACGAAGAGATTTCTTTTGGATGCGTTCAATTCTATTGATTATAAGGCCTCCAAATAAAGGCGGCATACTCCAACTTGGATCGTACGGGTGAAGTAAATAGTGACCTCAAAGTATAAGGATCCATTAAGTCGGCAGCAAACCGCCGAATGAAGGCAAATGTAGAATACAATTTGGGGATGACAAAATTTAAATGAATAAGAAACTGAAACATGGAGTCGAAGATTACTCCGAAATCAGTAATTTCATTAAGAGTATTTAGACGCGAGCTCTTTATAAAATATGAGGTACAGATTAAATGGTAGGATTAAATGGAGGTACAGATTAAAGGTGGGAGCATATCTTAATATTTAATAGAAGTAACTTCCTATCACACCATGCCACGGCGTTGTTCAGATTTAAAGAATATGTGAGCTCATGAGGTGAACTCGAAAAGTTCACCGACTGAAGATTGTAGTGTGAGATATCGAATAAGATATTGGTAGATGATATGTGCAAAAATATCCATAAGATTTCTTTGAAAAAATGCTTTCTTATGACTATTTAAATCTATACTATAACTGTGGCGCCGGAACCTATTGATAACTTTGGGCAGTTTATTTTATTCTCTGATGAAAAAACTTCTCTTAAAAAATATCTGCCGTTCGGAGTCAGCTTAAAACCAAAATCCATTGGATTGCTTACGTTTAGGCAGACGGGTTTTTATAAGGAGCTTTTTCATGACTCGGAATTTCGTCTTCCGAGGGTATGAAACACATGGCTAGGTACTGAGTGAAGTAAATTGGTTACTGCGGTTTACTTCGAGGATGAAATTAACAAAGCTATAATTGTCTTTATACAAATGGTTCAGAACAGTTTCCCGCCAAATCTCAAATTCCAAGGCAACGCTATTAGTGTTCACGTGCTGCTCCTATACGACGGTTATCACGATTTTATCCAACATTTTCGATGGTTGGTCTAACAGCGCTGAGTCCTTGAGACTTCTTAAACAAGTAAAATAAGTTTTAATATTTTTTATTTTTATTATTTAGTTTTAAGGCTTGTATAATTTAAGAAACTTTTTAAATTCCATGGAATTATGTCGCCATTTTTAGATTCATTGTAAGATAATTGCATAACATTATATTCTTAACTGGCCTTATTATTCTAAAGAGCCTCATAGTTCAAAATAATCAACTCAACTATCGTTTGTTGGTCCCCTTAAGTAGCGTCTTCTTAAAAGTGTGAATGTGTATGAATGTCTCTAATACAATTTATTAGAATGACAAATGGTAACTTTGCTGTCATAATATGTAAAACTTTGCGGCAAAATAGCAAAAAAACACCTTCGAAAAACAAAAGCACTGCGGGCGTAACAATCACACGAGAAAGAGAGAGAGGCAGGCAGCATACAAACGGAAACGCTCTTAAGTCATTGCGGCTAGTATGTGAATGAGCAAGCGAGCGCGGATAACCGCAAGCAATTTTCACACACTCTCATATTTTCACAATGCTGTTTGAGCATACTTGTAATTGTGGATGCCAAATCAAAAGTTTAACCGGAAGCAATGGCGTTGGCACTTAGACCCGAAGCAGGCCTCAGCGGTAACCGAAGTGACTGTGAAAGCGGCACAAGCAAGTAACTGCAACGGAATAATTGACGTTAGCCCCTCAAACTAGTTACAACAAAACAAAAGGGAAGTAAAATATACAGGCGGACACGCAGCTGCCATGCATAACGCACGCTTACATACATAGGCAAAAGTGTGGAGGTACAAGGTGATGCAAAAATTATCTAACATTCTCTCGCTGTATTTCAAAATTGATTAAAAATATAACATTAATTTTTTTTGCGGGGTCAACGTTCATCTGAAGTAGTAAACAAAATTTTTTCATATTTCGAAAATAATATTTGGTAGGCGGCCGACTAGCGTTGATGCGAATTTTGGGGTTTTCCTCAGTATTTTGCCTAATATTCGTTTAGATATCCGGAGTGTGATTGTGAATTTCTTAGCGAGTGTTATTCTGAAGAATCTACAAGCTTTTTTACGTTGCCAGAGGAAGCAGTCTCTGGGGCTTATGGGTGATCTCGCTAACCATCGATCGAAAAATCGAATGGTGCGGAAAACTGTGTCGACCACGACACTACCTTGATTTAAGCAAAAATTCTCCAGCACCAACTCATCTAATTTATTGTTGTTTTTAATTTTTCCTTCAAAGTCGTTTACTAATATTCGCCGGCGATGGTAAAAGCACTCCCACTGTCATCACCAAAAAGGTTAGGTCCAGTGAATATGTTTGGGTAAACAGCATACAATACGGTCAATTTTTGTGAATTAGTGCCTCTTTGTAGTGTGATGATAGTCGGTGGCCAAATTGAGATTTTTTTTGGACCAGTTACATAGATAGAATTGCTACTACTGGCTCATGATCAATTTCTTGAAAAGCCTCCAATCAACATTTAATATTTGTACGGAAGCACTTAAGATTTTTAGTTAAGATTTTCTAAAAAGGACTGCGAATGAATATCTAATGGTGTTGCACGTTTTCACGTCCATCTTGACGGCAACTTTTCGACACTAACCTTCAAAACTTAAATGTTCTCAAGTGAATGGCTTGTTCAAGGTCATTAGAGTGATATCCGATCTTGGGTTGATACCGTCTCTACAATTTGAGTTAACTGGCTTAAAATTGTTCTGAGATTTTATAATTAATTTCAATTTCAGTTAAATCCACTGAAAAATTAAATTCACATACTGGCAGCGCATACCTTTCTATTTTGAAAGACAAAAAATTTATGAAGTGTGACATTTCAGCAAAATTAAAACTAATAAGCTATGAAAAATTCTAGCTGGTAACAGACAGATGACGAAAATTGATTCATAATATCTAAAAACTGGGTGAAGATTTTGCCTGATAATCACCTCGAATCAATGTATATGTGGTGGAAAGCAATACAATACGAAATTTGGATGCCAATAGCATCGCTCATTTTTTTCAAATTTTACTTGCGATGGACTAATTTTTTTTGGGTTAATTATTTGTATCAAATTCGAATAAGTTTGTTAATTTATAACAGATATATATATATATATATATATATATATATTGAAAATTACCGCTACAAACCATATATTTTTGCCCATTTATTTTCTTCTTATTTGATTTTAATAATTAAATTTAAACTAAAATTATTTTATGAAAATAAAATTCATTCTCCTGCAAAAAGCATATAAATCCAATTGTCAAACATTTTGCAAGTTCACAAAAGCTTAAAAAAAATTGATGAAAATTTCCAAACTTCTGATCAGCATCTTTAGCAAAATTAGGGCTGTGCAGTTTTATTGTTCACAGACTTTTAATACAAGTGTGCTCGTTTTGAATAGCTCGAAAAGTAATTTTATTCAATGTGGGCGTATCTTTGTTTTTTTTTTTTTTTTGCTCGCAATCTGGTGCATTTTCTTCATAGAACTATTTGTCGCAACTTTTTTTAAGCGGAAGAGACCATCCTTCAGCAAAAAAAGTGTCAAAAACCTACTTGATTTTTCAGTCGCTTCAAACTTTCACTTTCTGGTATAAAAATTCAATGCTTTTTAAAATAGTAGAAATCAGAGTGTGATAGAAAAAACACCTTACAAAACTTTCTCAATAAGTTACCGTGCTACAGTTACTTAGGGTAAGTAGACATGTAGGGTAAGTAGACATGGCTATTAATCGATTTCGCCCAATTTCAATACCAACTTACCTTAGGTAAAGTGTAATAAGTGCAACAAGTTTTATGGATATATCATATATTAATTTTTGCTCGAGTTATCGTGCGTACTTACGGACAGAAAGGGCTAAATCCACTTGATACCTTTATTGTATAGAATCGATATGTGCCCAAAATTGTATTACCCTTGTACATAAGTGTGTGCGGGCATACAAAAATAATTATATAACTCGCCAAATGAACACTCTTTCAGCATGTTCAAATGGCCGTCACCCTGTACCTACATATTTATATGTTAATAGGTTTGCATCATGACAATCATGAGTGTTAGCACTATTTGAGCAAGTGTTTTAGCCACTTGGCAAAAAGTTTGTGTCAACGATTAAAAGTAAAGTAAAGTTAGCGTAAACGAGCAAATGCCACCCAAAAATGTCAAAAATACTTACACTGGCAAATGCTTTTGGATGTATGCATACATTTACATATGTGCCACAGTGTTGCCAGAATTTTGTGTATAACTCATACCCATTTTGGGCCAGTGTTATACTCAAATTATTCTCAGTTTTCTTCTAAAGGATACTAAAGGACAAACTCCCTCACTATCACCCAGCGCAAAGTATTTTGGGGTAAATCTGGACTCCAAACTTAGCTGGAAATTAGATGTCGAAGAACGGGTAAGGAAAGCAGAAATTGTTTATGTGCCTGTAAAGGAAGAAGATGGGGTCTTCAACCTAAGCATACAATATGGCTATATAAGACGGTTATACGACCTATTTTATCGCTTGGTTCGGTAGTTTGGTGGAAAGCTCTAGGGAGACAGTACAATACCAAATTACTCGGCAGAATACAAAGATCAGCTTGTGCAATAATGGTCGGTGTAATCAGATCATGTCCTAGAGAGGCTCTCAATGCACTGATACACGTTATTCCTATAGACCTACATATTAAGAAGACGGCAACCATGAGCGCATTTATGTTAATTGAAGCATGTCGCTTGAAAGAAAAAACTGTATAAGTCTATTATTGCCACAAAGTCGGTTAACCTCGGTGAGGTCTGACTAAATCGTCCCGATGGTAACATTCAATAGGAATTTTGCCACTCTCTTTCCATCTAAGGAAGAATGGAATAAGGGATCTATACGGATGCCAGTAAAATGGACAGCGGTGTTGGAGCTGGTACTCGTATATATTCTCACAAACTTAAAACTGAGAAATCTGTGCGTCTCCCTAATACCAGCAATGTCTTCCTGGCGGAAGTACTGGCAACTGGGGAAGCCTATAGGCTACTAATCACATATTTCTGGCTTAGACGTCAGCAACCTAATAAGGTTCTTAAACCGCACAGACTGGATATAGTCATTCTGTAAAGAACCGTTGAACAAGTTGGTAACGAGGATGTGGCAACAAAATGGTGCGGAAGCGCTAGTTGAACTCTTGAAGAATCACCACTTTAACCAACCAACCAACTCAATTATAATTAATATTAAATTATGATAAAATGTTATCAAACTCTTACTTAACTTATCAAACAACTCTAGCGAAAACTAAAAGATGTTCAGTAATTCCGTAGATTCGAATCGAAGGCATGAACTATGTAAATATAAAAAATAACATTTTGCAGATTTTTATTGCATTTCCTTATTTCCTTGATAGTTTATAACTTAAAATTAGTATTTCTAAACTCAACTATCGCTCCTATTTGGGCATAGGGCCGTAAGGAAGTCCTTCCTTGTAGAACTTTGCGCAAGACTCTTAGTGTCGCACCAAGTCTCCCATATTGTACATTTAGTATGCATTAACCAGATCCAAGTTACGATAGGTCTACCTCTGCTCCGAGTACGTTATGGATTTCATTCAAAGGCCATTTCGCGGGCAGGCATTTATTTGTATTTTTACAATGCATTAGAAATTGAGTAACCCAATAATTCCCCTACAATACAAACAAACAAAACTTAATAATTTCAAATAAAGATATAAAGAAATTATAATGTATAAATAATAGCAGCAGCCATAAAAATGCTTATGCATTTTAATTTCAATATGAAAATTGTATACCAAACACAAATCACCATCAAATCCCCAAATCTCCAAATGCAAATATCTTTACTTAATTAGTTTTATAAATTCCAAAATAGAACGAAATCCCCACTGCAACAATCTGGCACCACTGCACACATACATCTGTGCAAGTAAGTTTTGGATGCATGTATGTTTGTTGTATGATCACTACTTAGTGACAAAAATTATGAAAAACTTTTGCACTTCCCCAACAGCTATCACTGCCAACCGCTGCAGAGATAACTAAGTGACTAACCGAAAACTAAAAGAAAGAAGAAGAAAACTAAAAAAGTGACAACAGTTTTTCAAAAGAAAATAGTCCACCGTCAGCAAAGTAGCAACTTACCGACTCGTGCGATATGATATGGCGCCACAAAATGCTTACATTACATTAACTGTCACTCATTTGTAATTCAGAAACACAGGATGCGCGTTTTTGTGTATGAAATAACAAACAGATAAAATATCGAATTAGTGTAGCATATTGTTTAGAGCTATAATGCGACAATACGTAAGACTGCGTAAGTAATTTTCAGTAAATTCATTTTAGCTTGAACAGCTTCTTAAGCGATTCTATCAATTAAATGAGGGATATTCCATAGAACCACAAAGTTGTTTATCTACTTGTTTTTATTTCTACATACCAGATGTATGTATACCTATGAAATGAGACTTTTTTTTTCAATTTCAAACGTTTATTAACAAAAAATTGGTTATAAATTTAATCTTCGAAATAATAGCCATCGCTAGCGACACATCTCTCAGGCAATTTGTGGATGCCGCGCCAAAAAAATTGGCCGTCTTTGGCCGCAAACCAATCATCCAGCCATTTTTTGGCTTCTTCGTGAGAATCGAATCGCTGCTCAGAAAGTGCGTGGTCCATCGATGCAAACAAATGATAATCGGAAGACGCCAAGTCTGGTGATTAATCATACCAATCGTACGTCTCCACCAATTCCCGGGTCCCTCTTGTTCGATGTGGCGGTGCATTGTCATCAAGAAAAATTACTTTGTGACGCCGATCGGCATATTCTGGCCGTTTTCGGTATATAGCGCTGTTCATATCAGCCAATTGTCGTTGGCAGCGTGCACCGTCAATTGTTTCACCTGGTTTTAATAGCTCGTACCAAATCATACGACGCTGATCCCATTGCCTTTGGTCTGGCCGTTGTTTTTGGCTTGTGACCGGGCGGACCATACGATCGTTTACACTTGGGATTGGAGAAATACACACATTTTTCATCACCCGTAACGATTCGATGCAAAAAAGACTTCCTTTTGAACCGGGAGAGCAGCATTTTACACGTGGTTTCACGATGTTCCGCAAGCCGTAGTTTGAAGGCACGAAATTCAACATTTTTAAGAGCGACAAAAATGCATTGTTGTATGAAACGTAACAAACAATGGACTGAATATTGTTGACAGATGACAGACGAAAAAAAGAAGACATTTTGAAAGGTTTAGCGACATCTATGGACTAATAGCTGAAAGTCTCACTTCATAGGTATATACCTATTATGTTTTCCGTACCTTATCAGTCAGCCTCAAAAGGTTAGAATTTTAATTAATATTTTTTGTATACCCTTTAAATAATTTTCATACCAACTACTAGGGTAGCTGCGGGTATTGTGGTATAGGCGGGTAATGTGGTATAGCAGCTTTATTCGAAAACTAAAGTCGTGGAAATAACGGGACCAAGTTAGATATTTCGGCATTCTCAGAATCTTAAGAACGCGTGATTTGATTTGTGTTTTGCAAAGCATACAATGAGTCAGTTGTAAAAAAATCGCGTGGTCGTGTGGTTGACATTTTTTTGTGCTCAGTGGAAAATTTCTGGCAAATTAAAATCCTGTGCTTTAAACTGTATTTATCCATCGGGAAGTAATAAGTGAGTTTAATACTAGTGAAGCATATAAGCAATATTTTTGTATATTTGGTCGATATTTAATTATTCAAAATTAATTTGTTCAAACTCTAATGCGGCTATTGTGGGATAGGTAAAGGCGGCTAAAGTGGTATAGTGTACCATATTACCTTATCGATCAAAAAAATGCCGAAGAAAGGTGAAATACCAAAATGGAAAAAGCTATCCAAGCGGTTAGAAAAGGTGAAATGGGTATTCTCTTGGCTTCCAAGACATTTAGAGTCCCCCATACCACTCTGCAGCGCATGGCAAGAAGCGAGAAATCCATCGAGGAGCTGTTGACAACTAAACTTGGCCGGGCTCCGATTTTAACAGCGGAAATTGAAAATGACTTAGTTAAATATTTACTAGAAATGGAGTCAAGGTACTGGGGACTAACACGCGCAGACGTGCGGTCATTGTGTTATCAAATTGCCACAAAAAACAACTTTCCCAATAGGTTCTCCGTTCTTAAAGAGTGCACTGGCAAGGATTGGCTAAAAGGCTTTTGTAACCGACACCGAAATGTTCTGAGTTTTCGAAAGCCAACTGGAACAAGCGTCGACCGTGGTTTTTCTCGAGAAAATGTTGATATATTTTTCAAATTGCTGGAAGAAGAAAACGCAAAACATAATTTTCCGCCTTCTCGTATCTGGAATGTTGACGAAACCGGAATATCAGTAGTTCCTTCGCAACAGGCACAAATAATCGCTTGGAAAGGAAAAAAACAGATTGGAACAATGACTTCAGCTGAGCGAGGATCGCTTGTTACAGTCATCACTTGCATGAGCGCAGGAGGTGGTTTCGTACCACCATTTTTCATCTTTCCACGAAAAAACCATAACCCTCTTCTAATGAAAGACGCTCCTCCTGGCTCAAACTCGGCGTGCCATTTGTCTGGATGGGTTCAGATTCCCATCTTCACGAAATGGTTCAGGCATAAAATCTATGGAAATTTTAGGAACGCTATTTAATTTGTTTATAGAAGCAAGCACAAGCCGAGGACTCGGTACTCCCTGGGAAATATCTCCACCACCAAAGCTACGGGATCCACCACCTAATCGGAAAGGCCGGAAAACAAAGGCAACTGTTTTAGCAACTTCGCCTTATAAGTGTAATTTGTTACAGAGCATTGAAAGCATTAACATTAATCCATCCCCAAAACCCTCTATTAAAAAAAATATTTCTACCAAATCGTTTGTTGACTCGCATTCAAGTGACAGTGAAGAGGAGTTTCCAGATGTTCCACCAACAAAAGAATCGTCTTGCAACTACTGTGGCAAAATTTATGGGCAGGATATAATAATGAAGCCTTGGACCTCTTGTCTGCAATGCGAACAAATTTGGGCCCACGAAAAGTGTATTCCCAATCGAAGTGCTATTTTTCTTTGCGATTCTTGTAAGTAATATTGTAAGTAATACTCTTACAAGTGCTATGAATTTTATTGTTGCGTTTTTTGTCAATTGAAGCTTAAAATATTTTTGTTCAATATGTTTTAATTCAGTTCATATTCCTTTTTTAAATGGTTCGCAATAAAATTTTAGTTATCAATCAAAAGTAACTGACTTATTATTAAAAGCATCATATGCGGGTAATGCGGTATACTATACCACATTACCAGAATAAGGTATACCACATTACCCGCCAATTTCTTCAAGGGCTTGTTTCCGTCTTTTGCAGTACTTTCTTAAATATTTCTGAAACTCGCGGCTCTAAGGCTTTTGAAGCTGGGTTTATTTGAACTTAATAACGGTAGCATATTATTGATACATTTGCATTCAAATCAAATAAAATTTAACGATTTTATAGAAGAAAATAAAATGGGTATACCACAATACCCGCAGTTACTATACATATTTAACTAAATGGCAAATATCTCGTTTTTCAGCCGCTCGATATTTTTGTTACATCGAAGGAAACACCCAACACAGTCAGCGTGAAAAAAATTGTCAAAAATCGACTTGATTTTTGTGTCACCTAAAACTTGCACTTTATTATATAAAAAACTCAATGGACTATAAACCTGCATAACGAACATTTGCATAAAAGCTCTGATTAAAAAATGTGAAGATTTAATCACGATTTGTGTTAATGAATTTATTTTTAATTCGCACAAGGTTTGAAACTTGGATTTATATGGTTTTTGTATGAGAATGAACCATGGTTAGTAGGTAGGTAGAAGTGGCAGTTGATCTCTAAACTAAATCACTTAGATCGTTGCATTTGACCTACCCTTTGTGATACGACAGGACCAATTGATCTGCCTGATACTTATATCCCTAGGATCATCAGTATTATTTGTAAACGCCACGCGGGACAGTAAAAGAGAAGATGTCTGACAGACTCATCCTCTTACTCATTATTGCAGCTGTTGCCATACACAAAATAAGGTACGTTCAATCTTTGTGCATGTCGATCTAGGAGACAGTGGCCTTTGCTCAAAACAACTGACATAGAAATATTTTCCCTTGACCAATTAAGTAGCGTTTTTGAAGGCCTGATGCGGAAATATTTCGCCATCTATATTAATTAAGAGACGTCCCATATTTGTGAGCAATGCTAAAATTAGAGATATTTAATTGCCACTTGGCTAGCGCAGTAAATAGAGATATTTCTAAAGATAGTCACATTTTTGCCTAACCAGGCAGTTAATTAATTAATGGCTCGAGCTTCAACCTGTAATACGCCAAAGTGAATTGGAAAGGCAAGGTTCCTTTTAGCTTTTTACTGTAGACATCAAAGCCAACTTTATCATCAAGTTTTGTGCCATCAGTAAAAAGCCATAAGCAGTTTTTCCGACCAGATATATAGCCTGTACTGAACCATATTGGCATAAAAAAATTATTAAAGAAAAATAAAATAAATTGTCAAAGCTTGTCAATGCGTCCCTTGAGATTCTGTGCTATTTAATGCAAAATTAATCATTTAATGTTGTTTTCAAATAGGTTTTTTACTAATTAAAAAAGATGAATTTGAGTGGTTGTTTATCAAGTGTATAAGATAATATCCGGCAAGTTGCTACAGTCAGTGTTGATACATGATGAAGTGATTATTTTTGCGCCACCTTGTACTTATATTCAAATGCTTTTCTCAAGTTTTAAACCGACTTTCGTATACCATTTATTTGGCAGCGGCTTTTCTACATATGGTTCTTCGTCGTCTCAGTTATCCCAAATCGCTTTCCGCGAAATAGTTCGTCGAACAACATCCATGGCTTGAAAGACTTCAGGTTACTCTTTAGCCCAAATATGGCAGTTTTGTTTATTGAGGTAGCGATTAAGTCGAAAATGGGCCTTATCGCTGAACACCATAAGTTAGCCTGAGCGCGCGATGAACACTTTTCACAGAGCTTCGAATTTTGTAAAATAATTGTACCACTTGTAAACGCTGTTGAAGTGTAAGTCTTTCTCTGATAATATGTCAATATGACAGTAGTCGAAGCTAATCATTAACTTTGGAAAAATACACTACACATAATTCCTGTATAGAGGAGTGCTGGAGTATGACACTTTTTCCTATCATCATGGTACAAAATGGCAGCGATATTCGAATTCCAGTCCTTCACGGGCAGGCAGATTTTTAGTAAAGTTTCATGTTGGAATAATAAATGGTGAAATAATATGACAGCTTTACTTGTTTATTTTCAGCCATTCAGCTTCCTTATATTTTATAACAATGCCATCAATCGCTGAACGTTTCATGCGTTGGTTCTTTGGAGAGGTTTACACATATTTAGAGAACAATTTTATTATTATCTTCAAGGCATTATTTGATTGCCACTTTATTTGACTTGCAATTTCCCATATGAAAAATGCGTGAAGTATGTGAATGTCATTTATTTGTGACTAATAACGTGAACTGATGGGCGCTCGTGTGCTTCATGATATTTCCAGTGCTTAATGGTTATATAATTTCTGGCACTACCAAATTCACAGAAGAATTATTATGTTACAGTCATGAAATAGCCCTTCCAAAAAAATATAAAAATAAATGTTTTTCAAGTGCGGGGTGCGGGGTTCAATGTGCGGAAAATTGACTTTAAATCGGTGCTTGAATAACGGTAGGTATTTTAATAATCTTGATAAATATTTTATATTGAACTACTTAAAATTGTTAATTTAAACATTATTGGCACTAAACTCTCGTCTTGCATTTCGTGTAATCACGTTATTCATTCTCTTGATATGGACTTAATATACTGTCTTTCCTCGCTTCGTAAAATTATCAAATTTCATTTGCATTTTGCATTCACTGAATACTTGTAAAGTTACTTGTGCAAAATATTTTTTGATAATTTCAACATTTTAATAGCTGTTTTTGCATAAGACCATTGGGTGTTTTTACTTCCAATTGGATTTTTTCACGAGAATACGAGGATATAGAGAACTTCTATACAAAGCTTATTTACGTCGGCATTATTATTTATTTAAATATTTTTTTTAATAGTGAGAATTTCAAAAGGAAATTAATTAAGTTTCCTAAGTTTATTTCTTATAACATTTGTTGTTAAATCTTTAAAGCCCTTCTGATACTGTTCGTTTTTGTTTTTCAATAATAACAATAATGGGCAAAAAGTAAGGTGAATTTATTTGTCAAACTTCGCGGGATTAAAATTTCGCTCTAGTTATTTTTTTCATGAGTTGGCAGCACTGTTAATAACATCTGGGCAACCTTTCATGTGAATGTCATTATCAGTAATATATTTACGCTTGTGTTTACCAAACGACCAAGGGTGCATTTTTCGATTTTTACAATGTCTGATTTGATTGAGCAGAGAAGTGCCATCAAATTTTGTTTGCGGAATGAAATTTTGGCTGCGGAAACGTTTAGCATGTTGCAGAAGGCATTTGGTCATTCGACCAAGGTTTATAGGTGGTACAAAGACTTCAAAGAGGGTCGAGAACATGTTGATGACTTGGAGCACTCCGGACGACCATCGGCGTCAACAGATGACCAACACGTCAATAAAGTGAAGGAGTTACTGCTCAAAAATCGTCGGTTGACTGTTAAAGACCTTACTGATATGATCGGGATATCAGAAGGATTTGTGAAAACCATTTGAGCCTACGAAAAGTCAAATCTCGTTTGGTACCGAAAACTCTCAATTTCTTGGAAAAAAGTCGTCGCGTTGATGTGTGGGAAACAATGCTTTCAGACTATCAGGACAAGTTCAAATGCATCATTACGGGAGATGAGACTTGGATTTATGCTTACGACCCTGAAACAACCGACCAATCAAGCGAATATCGTGCTAAAGGCGAGGCCAGACCGAAAAGAGCACGTCAAAGTCGTTCAAAAATAAAGGTCATGATGACAATTTTTTTCGATTTTCGTGGTGTGGTGCACTATGAATTCCTTCCACCAGGCCAAACTGTTAATAAGGAATATTATTTGAGCGTTATGCGTCGTGCACGTGAAGCAATTCGTCTAAAAAGATCAGAATTATGGGCCAACGACTCTTGGTTTTTGCATCACGATAATGCACCGTCTCACACTGCACTCGTTCTTCGTGACCATTTCGCCAAAAATTCCACGCATATCGTTCCGCAACCACCGTATTCGCCTGATTTGGCTCCGTGTGACTTCTGGCTATTCCCAAAACTCAAGAGACCACTCCGGGGAACGCGTTTCGAGTCGATTGAGAAGATAAAAGCTGAATCTAAGAAGGTGCTGATGGCTATACCGGAAATGGACTATTTGGCATGTTTCGGGGATTGGAAAAATCGTTGGCATAAGTGTATTTCATCGAGAGGGGATTATTTTGAAGGGGATAAAATTGATTTCCAAGAATAAATAACCAATTCACCTTACCTTACAAAATTGGTTAGCGCATATTTGACTTGAATAAAAAATAGTTACACAATAAGAATAGTTAATTTCCACGGCTCCATTATTTTCCCTTTTGGGTTTTTGATTTTGTTTGGATTACGAAAAAAGAATTCAAGTAGTTGCCTTGTAATATTCAAATAGGCTAAAATTTGTGTACCTATATTTCGGCAATTTACCCTGTTTAAAAAAAATCTAAGAGACCGACACTTTCGACAAGACAATGGCGATTTTTCGCATTTTTTGTACAACTTACAATATAATAACGGGAGATTTTTTAGCTATTATCTTTTTAAACAGTTGGCTTAAACAGCTGACGCACGTTTCGTGTTTACTTCACTGTCGAACATCTTCAATTTGATCTATAATTTAACAATGAATCGTCGGCTATTCGAACTAACGTGACTAAATTTAGCATGTAAGATGACGTTGCTCAACACCAGCAGCGCCGTCAGAATTGGGAAGGACCTCTCCGAGCCGTTTGATACCAAACGAGGTTTCAGACAGGGTGACTCGCTGTCGTGTGACTTCTTTAACCTGATGTTGGAGAGCATCGTACGAGCCGCAGAACTTAATCGCTCAGGCACAATATTTTATAAGAGCGTACAATTGCTGGCGTATGCCGATGATATTGACATCATCGGGCTTAACAACCGCGCTGTTAGTTCTGCCTTCTCCAAACTGGATAAAGAGGCAAAGCGAATGGGTTTGGTGGTGAACGAGGACAAAACGAAGTACCTCCTGTCTTCAAACAAACAGTCGGAGCACTCGCGTATCGGCACCCACGTCACTGTTGACAGTTATAATTTTGAGGTCGTAAAAGACTTCGTGTATTTAGGAACCAGCATTAACACCGATAACAATGTCAGCCTTGAAATCCAACGTAGAATCTCGCTTGCCAACAAGTGCTACTTTGGACTAAGTAGGCAATTGAGCAGTAAAGTCCTCTCTCGACGAACAAAATTAACACTCTACAAGACTCTCATCATGCCCGTCCTAACGTATGGCGCAGAAGCTTGGACGATGACAACATCCGATGAAGCGACGCTTGGAGTGTTCGAGAGAAAGATTCTGCGTAAGATTTTTGGACCTTTGCACGTTGGCAACGGCGAATATCGCAGACGATGGAACGATGAGCTGTATGAGCTTTACGACGACATAGGCATAGCGCAGCGAATAAAGATCCAGCGGCTTCGTTGGCTGGGTCATGTCGTCCGAATGGATACAAACGCTCCGGCTTTGAAAGTATTCGATGCGGTACCAGCTGGTGGTAGCAGAGGAAGAGGAAGGCCTCCTCTGCGTTGGAAAGATCAGGTGGAGAAGGACTTGGCTTCACTTGGTGTGTCCAATTGGCGCCGGTTAGCACGAGAAAGAAACGACTGGCGCGCTTTGTTAATCTCGGCCAAAATCGCGTAAGCGGTTATCGCGCCAATTAAGAAGAAGAAGAATTCCATAATGGTAAAGTATGAGGCGCAGACCAATAATTTGAAATGTTATAACTTATATAAAGGGTATTACAAAAAACGTGCCTAAAAGCTGTTTCAAAGTAAAATATGTAATAAATTAGATTCTTTCCGGTTTCACTATTTTTATTCAAAATAGAGCTATTAACAATTATATGTGAAAAATGCATGTCCAGCATGAGCAAGTTTACAGGTAAAATCCGCCGCTGATTCATGAATGCCTAATTATTGAGAATGTCGAGGTATGGATGTTGCAGGTTGTTCAGCAATACTTTATTCTCAACAGAACGTCCAATTTTTGGTCTGCCAGTCCTTTCTTTATCCTCGACAGAATCAATTTTTTGACATTTTTTCACGAACATTTGAATTGCCAACTCATTGCAGCCATTATTTTCACAAAAAAATCACGTATCTCGCAATAAATTGTTCTCAAAGATCGCCCATTTTCATAATAAGTTTCAGTAATTTCGACGCTTCGTTCTGTTGTGTAAAATTGTACATCTGTATATTTGACAAATTGCAAAGATGACATTAAAATTAAGTACTTTTTAGAAATTATTCACTACTGACATCTAGGCCCCACTTTTAAAGTATCCTTCACTATTGCATTTGTAAGCACATTTGGCTCTTTTCAAGTACATTTTCTTAGGAATGGTGAAGCACTGAAAAAATTCTAAATAATTCATTTTCGTTTGGCAAGGCTTCCGGAAGCTTTTAATCTGAAAATGTTTACAAAATTTTTCTAATTATCTCTCATTGTGATTGTACATTTATTAAGCACTCTTTTATACACCACAATTATGGTTTTGTTGCAGATACGCCTACTCATCTATTTGTCGCGTATACGCCCCACCCTTGCTTTATCGACAATTCGTGTCCTTCTCTATCATTACACAACTTAATTACTTAAATTACCGCATTCAGCTAAAGGAAAGATATTGTATAAAATAAAATTTATACACAATTTGCTTATTTTTTATTGCCAAGTTGTCTTCATGCTTTCATATAACAAACAAAAAATCTCACTAAGCACTTCTCTAATGTCCCTTTTGTGCAATAAAAATCGAAGTGCAAGCGCACGCAACTGTCAAGGCACACTTTTGCGTGCACAAAAATGCAAATACTAACTGGCACTGTTAAAAATAATGAATATAAAAATATAAAAAATGCAATAAAAAAATGATGAGTAAATGAAAGCAGTGGTGGAGGTTTACGAAAAATAATATAAATAAAAAATATTAAATAAATGCAAACGACTGCAATTTTCCAACAACTTGAATGTAATTATTTCTTTTGCTTTCTTTTGGCCTTGCCTAGTATTTCTGCATGTTCTCGCTGTATAACTTCTGGCACTCGTTCGAAGATTTCCCGCAAGATAAGCTCATGTACCCACTTGACAGTAGACGTGATTTTCACAAAAAAAGTAAGTCTATCGAAAAAAAAACAAGAGTAAACATTTTTCAAGCACACTTTTTCCAGGCTTTCGCCATTTTCGCTCAATACGCCATTCTTTCTAAGTATTTGTCTTAGGCAGCATTGCAATGTGCAAATGAAGTGAAATGGGTTACAAGTGTCGCTGAATTTGTTTCCTGTCGTTGCGTTTTAAAGAATTTTTCGCTTTTTATTTTTTTTATTTTTTCCCTCAATGCCATTTCAACTTGCAACGTTAACTGTTCTACTAACTTTTGATGCTGCAATTGAGATTTTTAAACGATATAAAACATTGTCGAAAGCAGAAAAAAAAATGTGAAAAATCATTAAATGTCCACTAACAAGTTGCACTAATTGACAGTAAATACCAAACTATTACGCCGGGAAGCAATCTATCCGAGA
Organism: Anastrepha ludens; assembly: GCF_028408465.1. Lineage (NCBI taxonomy): Eukaryota > Metazoa > Arthropoda > Insecta > Diptera > Tephritidae > Anastrepha > Anastrepha ludens. The sequence goes on along the minus strand of NC_071500.1, from coordinate 43,701,497 downwards.
TAGCATGCAAAATTTTTACGCAAATTCAAGAAAGATAAAAGTTTTCAGTTCGAACACATAAATGTCTATTTTAGAGAAGATTATGATATTTCAACAAAGTTGCGGAGCAAATTTTCGAGTGACTGCCGCAATGCCACATAGTTTAAAAGTCGTTAGCTAATTTTTGGCGCCTGTGCGCTTTATCGAAAAATGTCGACGTGCAAGCGATTTCAAGGGCAATTAGAATGACCAACATTGGGGGTATTGATGCTTTTATTGCACTTATTCCATTTTTGTTATAAAACCAGCATGAAAAGCTACACGAGTCAGAAAATGAGAAAATGTTATTATCGATGTGAGTATTTGCTAAAGAAACCATTTGCTAAACAGCTGACCACAAACTATGGTTTCACTATAAGTATTTGAGAGCATTCAATGAGCATCAAGGAATTTTTTTCCAATGGAAGCGAAAAATAAAAACTTCCCGAAAATGATGGTAATTCGACACAAAAATGTACATCTTCAACAGAGAGTGCGGTGGTTATGTTCGCAAATGTCTAAGCTTACTGCAAAATATTTCCGTTCTGCGCTTACCACTTACTTCTATGACTTGCACTTACGAAAGGCTTATAACGGGCTATTCTACCATTTGAATTTGCTTCCCTCAGTATTCTTCTAACAGTTTCTGGATGGTAGGTCTTACCTAAATCCCTTTTGGTCATTTCAATTAACTTTCCCAATCTCTTTCTCTCTGAAAGTCTTATTGGGGCCTGTAGTCCCTTGTTTACTACTATTTTACGATGCGACATTCCGTGTTTTGAATGCTCCAAAACTAACTCACGCTTTTCTATCGAAGTTCGCGGTTTCATGGTTAAAAAAAGCGTAAAAAAAATTCAACATTGCGTTATATCAAACTCACTCTACAAACTCTCGCATACTAAAAATACAATTTCGTTTGCTGAAACTTGCGCCGGCAATAGCGGTACTTGAACTATATCACTTAAGCAGCGGCGTAAATTCTCTGTGTGTTTTAACTTTTCTTACATTTCAATGAAATGATCGGACAGTGTTTTGTATTTTATGATAAGAAATGAAATAAAACAAAATAAATAAAGTATCACTCTGTTTTTCCATTTTCGAAAAAAAATCGTATCTGTATCCAATAAGGTGCGAGTGACTATACATGCCTCGATATATGTGAAAAGATACCATTTAGCATCTATATAAATGTAAATTTAGATGTTGAGTATAGCAATATAAATTGAATAAAAACGGAAGTGTGAATTTTTTTCAGTGGCATGGCATTAATAATACTACCTGACAAAAAAATATATATGTATAACCCCGACAGTTGATTCATTAATCTCATGTACAATTTTACGCTGAAATCATAGTACGATGGTCGCTTGTTTAAAAGTATAACGGTTCTCGAGATATTTTAAAATTTCGACTTTTCAAGATTAAAAAAATTTTCAATATTGAATTTTTGAAAATAACTACGAACACTTACTCACGAATTACTTCTACGAATATTTGAAGCGTAAAAGCGATGATGAAGTTAGCTTTGAAAAAAATTTGAATCAGATTTGGGGTTACAAGTCAAACTACAGATTTTCTCCAAAGTGAAAATCGAACTGGAAGAAAATTTTTATTTGTGCCACTTAGAAGAGTTTTGGACTTATCATACACAAATATGTCAAAGCAAATATTTAGGAGATGTTTCAATGGTGGATACCTCATTTTTTCTTATAGTATTTATAATTTTTAACAGACGACGAGACATGAAGAGAGTGAGTGGCTGAAAGGTTTCTAGATTAAAGTTCAAAGGATATAATATTGAGATTTCTTACTTTATAGACTTTTGCTTTACTTTACTCGGCGATGACTACCTCGTGTGAACTAAATTTTGTTTCATGGGAGCCATTTCTTCATCTTAGGGAAGAGGAAAAAGCCAGTTCGGGTGAATATGGGGGTGCGGCAGCAATTCATAACGCAATTTACGCAATTTGGCGGCGACAACTCCGCATAAATGTACTGGTGCGTCATCATGGCGAAACGGCACCTTCTTTTTCGCCCAATGCGTCGTGTCTCCTTTAATTTTTTGTGAAAGCGGTTCAATAAATCACTGTAGTAATGTCCAGAGATCGTTCTTCTTTTTTTCGAAAAAAACCAATAGGATGACGTCGTTCGCATAACAAAAAAGCGTTGTCATGACCTTTCCAGCCTATGGGACTGTCTTCCCCTTCTTGGAGCAGATTCACCGGGAGAAATCAATTGTTTTGATTGTTGCTTAGCTTCTGGTGTGTAATAATGAATCCAGGATTCATCAATTCCTTCGGATCTCGCTTAAATTGCTCGAAACACTGCTTCGAAGTTAACAGCCTCTGCCGCTTGACCAACTTATCGTGTTAAATTTAATTCCCGTTCCGGTCGATACACCTATGGCCTCTTTTACTTAGCGCATTTTTGTTCGTGGATCAGCGAGAATCATGTCGTAAACTTTTTGAAAGATTTCTTTGGTGTCCTGGTCGCTTCTCATCAAAAGCGGATGTTCGCCCACTAACGGTGGTTATAGATGTCGTAGCTTCCCCATAGACAGCATCCAACTTTACTATTATCTCCTCGCATTTTTTCCATCCAAAAACAAAGCGCGAATTACCGAACGATACTGCTCTTTTGCAACTTGAACGGAAATACGAAACTCGCCTCACTCGATAAGCTGCCAAATCTAAACTAACCTAACTATAGAAATTATAAACAAAAAAATTGTTGGTTTTTTTTGTATTGAGGACACTGACGCCGATGCTACAATGCCAGCCGAATGAGAAGCCCCGCTGCGCTCTTCCTGGAAGAATTGAGTGTACATCCGCCATTTTAAATGATTAAAAAAAAAAAATTATATTATTTCAATGTACAAATAAACTGTAGGCCAATTTTAAAAAAAATTATATTGATTTCTTCATTTTAAATAATTTTAATAAAAATCGGCCCCCTTAAGCTCCGAAGTCGTTTTCGCATAGGTAGGTTAGCTATACAGAGTTGTATGCCCTAAGATATTCATTTGAATTCATCATTCAATTCAAATTCATTTTTAAAGTTTTTAATTTAATTAAAAGTAATAAAGGAACTTTTGCTAAATTCTTAAACCAAAAGGTTATAACACTTCAAACATTTGACATCTCATAAAAGTGCGTCGCAAGTAATTCTTAAATGAGAGATTTTTTCGTTTTTGTTGAAAGAAAAGTTTTATTTTTAGTATAGGGTTTTTCAGTAAGAGCGCTTCTACTTTTGAACTTTTTTGAATAAAACACAAACGGTTTGACTTTTTTAACTAATTTTTTTTTTATTATCGAGATTATTTTCATAAAAAATTTGCACGATTTGCAATCGTTGCTCAAGTGTGTAGCGATCCATGATGAAATGTATACTAATGAAGTTTACAAATGGCAAGCGCAAAATAAAAAATATTGCGTCGTTCGCCCTCCCTATCGGAAAAAAGTTGAAGCGCACCTATTGAATAACCCTATAGGATTTAGTCCACAATAGAAAAGTAGTTTGGTCGTTTTTAGAGTACCATTTAGGTGGAAAATCGTAAAGATAACAGTGAGAAATAGTAATGAAATATCTGAAAAGTTAAGTTTATCTTCAAAAATCGGATAAGAAATAACCAAGTTATAGTAAAACACCAATTTTTGAGGTTTTCAGAAGTATCAAAAAAAAAAAATTTGTTATGGCCTGAAACCCTCTCAACATAAGCTTTGTATAAGGGTGAACTTTTTCAACTTTTGTTTTTGATACTTCTGAAAACCTCAAAAATTGGTGTTTTATTATAACTTGGTTATTTCTTATTGTATGACGATCGACCGGTCTACTCTATACTATGACTACAATCATCTCCTTTCATTTAGCGTACGTAGGCATTTGATTAATACCTTTTCCCCTGTAATAGCAACAAAAACATGCTCATTTTTGTATAAACATCAAAGTTTTGTGAAGGATATTTTTTTGTACATGACAAACAATACAAATTACTTCTTTTTTCATAATAAAAAAATGTTGTATTATCTAAAGGTAAATTTAAATTTTAAGCGTTCTATTTCACGGTTTTCTTAAATTCTTTCAGTTATTAAATTTTAACTCTTATTAAAAAATTAATATCGCACGGTAAAACTCGGAATAAGTTCTGATAACTCAAAACTACTTTAAACATATTTCGAAATCCCCGCTTACATTGGCGTCCTTAATGTGCACATTGTACTCGCAATACATGAAGTTGCAAAGAGCTGTAACTAACAGTGAGCAAAAATTTCCATCAATCATAGTTCTAAGTTTTGCGGTTAGGAGAACCTATGGAGGAGCAGATAAGCGAAAAGGCCACTTGGAAAAATGAGTAAAAATTGCGCTAAATGAAAAGGAGATCGAACAAAAGAGCAATCAAATAACAAAAGAAACTAAGGGAAAGATATAAAATAATAACGCAAGCTCCACTCTCTGAAATGGTAAGTAGTAACATAAAACAGAAATGCAATGGCAAAAAAAGCAACCAGAAGAACTGGATGAGCAAATGAAGGTTTGAGACAGAAAGAAGAAAAGAGCACCATGGAACTTTTATTACTATATTACAAAAAAAAAAAAATGCTATAAAAATGCATATCTATAGTTAATATATAATACATACATACATTCCTACACATAAATAGTAAAAACAACGAAGGAAAGAAGCGAAACTATGAAACGCTGGTGCGGAAGTTCCAATTACATTTGAAAGCGACACATAACTTCCGATGACTTCCAATTGTGGCAGTTGAGTAGTAAAGACAATATTACGTACCGCACCAATTACATACATACACACCATACATATGTAGCCAGGCATCAACTGGTGGCAGGCGCATATCTTGCGCATCTGGCGTGGCTGTCAGTGCGAGCTGCAACTCACTTTTGCCAGTCAGCTGCCTGTCAGCGAGCAACAACAGTGATTGTGTGAGTAGCCTGTAAATATTTTTTTTGTTTTTAACAATAGCGACAATGCTGGCGAAACGTTTGACATTATAGCTGCATATTCTTCGCACGCTATTCCTAATGCATTGAACAAGTGCGGGTGGGATGCCAACAGCCGGCGACTGGCACGCGAACGACAATGATGAAGTGGTGAAATGTTAAAAGGACTAAAGTCAACTGGGTCCAAGTGGCTGGGAATGAGTTGGCGCAACATTGAGTAACGATGGAGTATGATAAGAAAAAAATTAAAAAATAAAAAATCATTTTAAAATCTTTGTAAAGTTAGTGCCACAATGAAACAAATTTAGAAATGGCATGGCATCAAAAGGAAATAAAGGTTAAGGGAACTTACTAGTAGTAGTAGAAGAATAGGGCTACCTTCAATTCTTTCTCTTTCTAGCGGATTCCTTCCAAGCTTTTCTATTGTTACATATACTTGTGTTTGTTTTCTTTTCAAGGCATAGACGTGCATGTGGAACGTATCAAATTGAATACGTTGCCTCCTGTTCCCCTTGAAGCTCTCGCAAGTATTTGCCTTACTATCAAGGCATCTCTTCAATTTATATACTTACATGTATGTATGTATTTATGGCTTATATAATGTTAAAAGCTTTGATTTCATGACTAATAGTGCCACAATAATAATTATTACTATGCACAGTCTTAATGCATATTGTGGCCCAGTTACGGTGCATTGCAGTTCAGTAGAGCTTTTTTCTCTTTATGCAAAGTTGAACTAAACGCAGCATTATTATGATGAACTGCAGTTGGAATTACAGAGATAAACTTTTCGCATTGCTGCGAGGTATTAAATAATTGGATTGAAATTAAATTAGAAACGGAAGTCAGTTGAATCCGTTATGCTTATGCCAGTGGTGGTTAGTTGTGGTAAATCCAAATATCAATGGCTTATGTTTTCCTAATGGAATAAGATTTTAAAAATATATTGTATGAAGTACATTTTCTGGTATAAATACTTTCTGACAAAAGTTGTCTACGTGAAATCGTAGAAAGATTGAGTTTTAAAGAATTAGTATAAAGATTCGGGTTCATATATACACACATTCTTAGTACTGCCATAAGTTCTGTTACAAGTTAAGTAGATATGAAATTACCGCGCTGTTAGTTCTGCCTTCTCCAAACTGGATAAAGAGGCAAAGCGAATGGGTCTGGTGGTGAACGAGGACAAAACGAAGTACCTCCTGTCTTCAAACAAACAGTCGGCGCACTCGCGTATCGGCACCCACGTCACTGTAGACAGTTATAATTTCGAGGTTGTAAAAGACTTCGTCTATTTAGGAACCAGCATTAACACCGATAACAATGTCAGCCTTGAAATCCAACGTAGAATCTCTCTTGCCAACAAGTGCTACTTTGGACTAAGTAGGCAACTGAGCAGTAAAGTCCTCTCTCGGCGAACAAAACTAACACTCTACAAGACTCTCATCGTGCCCGTCCTAACGTATGGCGCAGAAGCTTGGACGATGACAACATCCGATGAAGCGACGGTTGGAGTGTTCGAGAGAAAGATTCTGCGTAAGATTTTTGGACCTTTGCACGTTGGCAACAGGGAATATCGCAGACGATGGAACGATGAGCTGTATGAGCTTTACGACGACATAGACATAGCGCAGCGAATAAAGATCCAGCGGCTACGTTGGCTGGGTCATGTCGTCCGAATGGATACAAATTCTCCGACTCTGAAAGTATTCGATGCGGTACCAGCTGGTGGTAGCAGAGGAAGAGGGCGGCCTCCTCTGCGTTGCAAAAATCAGGTGGAGAAGGACTTGGCTTCACTTGGTGTGTCCAACTGGCGCCGGTTAGCTCGAGAAAGAAACAACTGGCGCGCTTTGTTAAACTCGGCCAAAATCGCGTAAGCGGTTATAGCGCCAATTAAGAAGAAGAAGAAGTTTTATTTAATCATGCAAATATTAAAAAAAAACGTTTTAATTTTCATTCGAAATGCTCTCTATTTGATTCTGCTCAAGCCCTCAAACAATTAGGCAATTCAGCTATTGCAGCACACACGGTTTTCCATGGATATTTACGCCGCTGCTCGAATCAAAGACTTTGAGACTCTCCAAATTTCTGCAAGGTCTTCGACTGGCCAAGTCTCCAATTTTCAGCACAAGCTCTAGTCCAATGGATTCATATCTGGACTTTCAGATGGCCAACCTTCTGCGATTATAAACCCAGGAATATTGTTTTCAAGCCACTGCTGGATGGTTTTTGCCTTATGGGCTGGAGCGGAATCTTGCTGGAAGATTTAACGCTTGATGGAAGTTCTGCTCAATTACTTCACCCCATCTTATAAGACATCCTCCTGGTGTACTTTTGCCCTGGTCTTAACTTCTTTTTCGCAGAAATAAAGATGTGTAACGCGTTTAAAAGACACTCCCCTCCAAACCATTACGGAAGCTGGATGGTGCCTACACTGAACCCTTGGAACAACATTTTTGCGTCATTCGAAATTTTAGCATCGATTTTTTAAAAGTGAAGTGAAAATTTTCTCATCTGTAAAAATAATATTTCCTAGGCCGTTGATCGCGTGCGACCGAAGAAGCTGCTTACATCTGTCGAGCTTAATTTTCCTCAAGGGACTTGTCAAAAGATGACCAGTAGAGCGATGGAGAGCTTTCATGTGGAGATCATCTCTCATTAGTGCGGACATGGATCAGGTCGACACATTCATTTCCCTGGACATGATTTTCTGATTTGTAAGAGGATTTCTACGAATTCTTTCTCGAACGGCTTTTATGGTTGCCCTGGTGTTAGGAACTCGCGGGCGATCACTTCTTTTTCTGCCTGTTACTTCAGACGTTTGAAAAAGTGATTTATGATGCGCTAAGCAAACATTTCCGAAATATTAAGTTTTTTCAGCAATTCGTAAATCTCACTTGCACTTTTACCACACTTATGTAAAACGCAAAATTTTCCACGAAACTGAGCACAATTTATAAGTAGACAACATACGGACAAAAGCAAAAATAACGGAACTTTTTTTACGAATTTGTTCTTGCGGCATGCGTTGCAAAACTTGTCACAGAATTTATGGCAAGATTAAGTATATATAATTGGTGCTTACACCCCTTTTGAATGTTTGTTAAAAGCTTTTCCAGCACAATTTGTTAAAAGCTTTCGGCCAAATGCAATTTTCCGACAAAGTAGAAGTCACAGGGAGCCATATCAGGCTAATGCAGTGAGTGACTGAAGGCCATTTCTAGTCCAAAAATCTGTCCCAAGAGCGGATTCATGAGATGGTGTATTATCATGCAATAAACGCCACCTTCCTCCTTCGCGGTATTCAGGATGAACAACGCTTCAAAACGCCGAGATAGCAAATTGCATTGACGATTTGGCCTATCGGCACGAACTCCTTGTGGACAATTCTCTTGGAATCGGAAAAAGGAAAGAGCATCGACCTGATTTTTGTCTTCTCCAAATGCATTTTTTTGGGTGGTGGCTCGTCTGGGGCCTTGCATTCGGCACTTTGATGCATGGTTTCTGGTTCATGTTGAAAACACCAGTTGGCGATGAAATCACGAGTTACAATGTTGTAAAGGAAATTCTTGCCTTTTCTCTAGGCTCTTTGTTGGATCGGCTCGCCTCGAATGATGAATTCTGAGCAATTTTTGGACCTCAGTTAACTTGTGCGGAATGAAACGTGGACAGACCTTTCGTAAGCCCAAATGATGAACTAAAATGCGAAAAATCGAAGCTTTGGAGATATTCAACTCCAATTCCATGAGTTTCAGCGCTGATTTCGGTTCATTTTTGATAAATTTACGAAAAATTTCGATGGAGTTTTCGGTGATTACTGCTTTTGGGCGGCCCGTATATTTATGGTCATTTCTGTCCTCACAACCACGAATTCTGGCACGAGATAGACAATCATCGCCATCAACGTTTTTCATCAATTCAAATGTTTCGGTAAACGTTTTACCGATTTTAAAACCAAATTTGATATTCGCTCTTTGTTCGAAACTCATTTTTGTACCGATGACACAAAGATACTTACACGTTAGACGCAATAATTCTGCTTTCTATGAACCGAATATCATCAAACTTTCACTGGAAGTCAGCTAGAGATGTAACTTCCGACGCGCATGGCGCCATTAAGATCATTTTTGTGACACCAGTCCTTTTATTTTTGACTTCACCTTGAAGATCTGATTTATGATTGTTATGGTTGTAGCAGCGTAAACATTCTGCTGCTGAAGTGACAGTCCTTGGTGTCACCCTGTTCCTGCAATCTAATAATCACATTTTTGATACGAATGATGACCCCATTAAATTCTCATTAATTTAATCCTTTTTTGTGTTATTTTTTGAGGTACTTCATCAAGATGTTTTCTCAGATTGAAAAGGTTTTTCGATAAGCCAATTTAAGTGCTCGAAAAGAAATTTAATTTTAGTGCCTCAGGGTTATTTTAAAACTATCACAACTACTCAAAACTACTCAAAAAAGCATTTAAATGAAACAAAAATATTCAGTTAAAAATCTAGAAAATGTTTTATTTGAGAACAATGAAAAATATGTGCGTACTATATTTGCTTATGAAACTGGCTGAATTTTTTAACTAAAATCGAATTTCCCCTCTGTTTATTTTTTTGCTTATGAAACTGGCTGAATTTTTTAACTAAAATCGAATTTCCCCTCTGTTTATTTTTTCAAAAATTTCACTAGTAAGTAATTCATAGTGCCCTGAATTCGTTTGATAATAAAGAGCATCCTTAATAACATTAGGGTTGTAACCTTCTTTTTGCAGATCAACTTTGCGCAATTTGTATGTGCCAGTGAGATCAATTTTAGTTAGAAATCTTATGAACTGCGGTCTGGCATACGTAGGCAACATCTTCGATATATCCTCTGTGAAACGCTCAAGCTCTACCTGCCGCTCTGGATCGTAAATGGCAGCCATTCCAGCTCTTCCCTCTGTTTGCGGTATCGTTACGCCGTAGACAATTGTGTCCTTATAGCTGGTAACATTACTAACCTGCGCTTCTACCTCACTTGTTGATACGTTCTCTCCTTTCCAACGAAATGTGTCGCCCGTGCGATCCATAAAGAATAGGTAACCTCGTTCATCAGACGTCAGTAGATCACCAGAGAGAAATGCCATATCACCTTTTTTAAAAACATCGCGCGCAATTTTCTTCGTTGAAGCATTCTCATCCACATATCCCAGAAACTCGCGAGAGGGATTGCCTTTTATGATTCTGCCAATAAATACTCCGCACTCGCCTGGTTCACAGCGTTGACAAAAACCATCTGCGCCACGAATGAGTTCACCCGTATCTGGATCAGCTTTTATAATAGATATTGGATATATTTGTGGTATTATGCGAGAAATAAAACCAATGGCCCCGACAGTATTGTCATTGTTCATTATATTGGCATTGCCCTCAGTGGCACCATAGAACTCGCCAACTTTTGGAATATAGAAGCGTTCCACAAAACGTGACCAAATTTGCGGACGCAAACCATTGCCAAAGACCATACGAATTTTGTGCTTCCGATCAAGCTCAGATGGTGGCGTCGCTAAGATATATCTGGCCATTTCGCCTATGTATTGGGCAATCTGAAAGCATACGTACAAAAGGAAAAAGAAATTAAATAAATATATAAAATATTGGCATTGTACAGTAAAATAGTTGGGGTGAAAGAAGATTTGATTGTGCCCAATTCGAAATATACTTCAGGCAGGAATTTTCTTCACCACTACTCAAAGCATTGGGAGGTTCATCCTTAACAAGGTGTCTAATCTCTTGAGCCGCTTTTGAATAAGCAACTGAAATTAATATTTTTTACTAATACTCAATACTTCGATGTAGACACTTTGGATCCCCGGTCACAGTGGCATATCGGGAGCTTCGAGACGGATTCACCGCATAATGGGGTTCCTTCAGAACCTGTGGTTTGATCCTAGAAGGATGAGACTCGCGTTAACTCAGTCAGCGCTAAGTTAGTGCGCAGAGAAAGTCGCGAAATCCTTCTGGCCACGGGTAAATCGGGAGCGCTCAACAAAGCCACAGCTCTCAAATTGGGTGGGTGTCCTCACCGCAGTCACTTAGCATCTTCTCTTCAGCTGCCCTGCTGTCGTCGGGCTAAGATTTAGATACATGGGCTATCATTTTTTTGCTACACCTGCGGATATAGCAGGTTTAAACTTTACGCATCTGGTTAGTTTCATCAGGAGCATGAAGCGGTTAACGCATGTAGTTAGTCCCCGTTTGGTCATCACCTTCCAATCCAAAGCCTTTCCTTCCCCCCCGTTCGGTTTTTGTTCTGTTTTTCCCCTCTTTATGGCATAACCATGAATGGATTTGTTACTTTGTCCAAGTGGGTTCTCGCTTGGGCAGCCAGATATTATATTAATACGATGTAGCTATAGATTATAGCTATAGCTATAGATACTACGGAATTCCCAATTGAGTCAATATGCTGTCTTGTTAAGTATTTGTATTACTACGCCATTTCAAATTTAGGATTTCCGACGTTTCAACTTAGTTATCTCCGTCTAGAGAATGAAGAAGAGGACCCTGAATGTTTGAATTTATTTAGCTACCCTATGACCAGAAAGTACCGGGAATATTTAAATAAAACAAAACAGAGTTCAAATTCAGGCAAATTTTTTGTATCTCCTTCAAAATATGACCCGTCTGAAGCAACACACATGTGCCAACGTTTATGCCAGCCCTACATGCACCCCTGGTAGGCCGACGAAGGGATGAACTGCTGAAGTCCGTCGCATTCTCTTTGATGCCCTCTATCAATTGAAATCTCCTTCCACGAAGTGGTAACTTCAACTTGGGAAACGAAGAGAAGTCGCACGGGGCCATTCACTTGGTGTTTGGGTAAATAATCCAGCACAATTTGGTCACGGTGCGATGGCGCGTTATCATCATGCAAAATCGAAGAATTGTTTGCCCACATTTCCGGCCATTTGCAAAGTACAGCATCTCTCAAACGCTTCAAAATTGATAAATAATATTCTTTATTGACTCTCTGACCCGATGAAAGGTACGCTTGGTGCACTACACCTTGGCAAACGAAGGAAACAATGAATTAAACATTCCCGGTACTTTTTGATCATAGGGTACATCCCTTGACAAATTCTTAGAAAGTAATTAATCAATCCCATTAATTTTTACTCCTGGACAGAAGCTGGACAGAAAAACCTCCTGGCCAGAGATCTTAACATTAAAAATTTAGTAATGCTTTCTCGTGAAATTACAATATGAAATGCGATTTCAGCTCAGTCACCATTTGATGGTAAGCGGATAGGTTCTTAAGCTTGGTTTAAAAATGTATTACTGCTTCGCTTACCGTACAATTAAAACGAACACAGTCAGCAAAATATCCCGAAGCTGAAAACTTTTTCCGAATAACAACAGTAGAGCCAAAAAGTAAGGTCTGCCCCATACTCATAACGCCACCAGCTGTATGGTACAGTGGTAGCGGGGTGTAATATACATCCTTGTTTTTAAAATTCAGAGCGTAATGAATACCAGCTGCAATAAATATATATCTGCAAATAAAAATAAAAAAGTAATATAAATGTAAGTATATACACAATTTTTAGTATTTCTAGATTAGAGTTGATTAGGTCAGAGAATATATTGAAGATTTTCACAACAGTGTTTTGCTGTGCTCATATTCTGATATAAAAGTACAATAATCTCGCAGTCAATCACTGTATAATTCTGTAAAAAAATTACTTTTTCAAGAGTAACGCCTAGTGAAAGTGAAAGTGATGTTAGTAGTGAATAATTTCTAGGCGTTACTTTGTTTTATATCATCTTTAACATTCTTCTAAAATCAAATAACATCCAGGTTCATATCTTTAATTTTCGGCCGTAAGAACTCGTTTATTATTATATACATATCCGCAGCGCTCATCATTAATCGAAATGGCGCTTGCAACACCATTTTCAAAGAAAAATGGGGCAATGATGCCACTCTCTGAGGATGTATTTACTTCTCGCCAATCACGTGCGGATGCGGCAGTTTTACCTATTAATACAGAGTTGCCCATATTCGACGGACCCCACGGATTTCGATGACTCTTTGGGCCCATTCCAATCGACGAGGCTTGTCCGCTGGCAACAATCTTGGCGTCAATTGAATCTTATACGGGAATAAATGCAAATCAATGCGGATAATTCATTGTAAAGTGGTCCGAGCAATGCCAACTGCTGAGAAGGGCGGTTTTGGGATGTCCTTGGCGACGCCTTGGTCGGTTTTGATTTGGCCTCTTTGGATTAGAAACACCATCACCAGTCGAAAACCTTTCGTACAAACGTTTAATGGTGTTCTTAGAAGGCGCACTTTTCACATTATTTAATTTTTTATACGCACGTTGAGTTTTCAAAATTGTCTTCTTTTGTTGAATGTAAATTTCAACACTTTAGGAGCGCTTGCGTGGCGTGTACTGTTCCATGGTAAAAATCTGCTTAGACTGATGCTTCCAACGCGGTATATCATTAAGCGATCTGACGTCTCTGTCAAAAGATACAAGGTTGCCAGATGGGTCTGTCGAATATTGGCAACCCTGTATAGCCGAAAAGATGAAAACGCGCTTTGCCAAAAAAAAATGATTTTTGCAAGCATATTGTTGACCAATATTTAAACAATATTTCTCAAAGTTTTTCAAGCGTAAAGCGATTCTTACCGTTCCGCGGATATAATGATCTTATAAAGATTTTGTATCGGAAAAGAGCAGTCACTCTCGAAATAACAAAAAAAGAAACTAGAACACTATATGAACTACCCTGTGTTAAACAAAAATAATACTAGTTATCGAGTAAGACTCGCCGCTAGCGAGAACGGTTATACCTCATTAAACTAGTATAACTAATTATCTTACCAGCAGATGTAATTTAAGGCAGCTCTATCCCAGCGTTGCCAATGTATGTTCATTTATACCAGTTGCTTCTTCTATTCGCCACGCGCTAAGTCTGATAATAACTGTGTAGGGTGTAAGTGTTGGCGTATGCCGATGATATCGATATCATCGGCCTTAACAACCGCGCTGTTAGTTCTGCCTTCTCCAAACTGGATAAAGAGGCAAAGCGAATGGGTTTGGTGGTGAACGAGGACAAAACGAAGTACCTCCTGTCTTCAAACAAACAGTCGGAGCACTCGCGTATCGGCACCCACGTCACTGTAGACAGTTATAATTTCGAGGTTGTAAAAGACTTCGTTTATTTAGGAACCAGCATTAACACCGATAACAATGTCAGCCTTGAAATCCAACGTAGAATCTCTCTTGCCAACAAGTGCTACTTTGGACTAAGTAGGCAACTGAGCAGTAAAGTCCTCTCTCGACGAACAAAACTAACACTCTACAAGACTCTCATCATGCCCGTCCTAACGTATGGCGCAGAAGCTTGGTCGATGACAACATCCGATGAAGCGACGCTTGGAGTGTTCGAGAGAAAGATTCTGCGTAAGGTTTTTGGATCTTTGCACGTTGGCAACGGCGAATATCGCAGGCGATGGAACGATGAGCTGTATGAGCTTTACGGCGACATAGACATAGCGCAGCGAATAAAGATCCAGCGGCTTCGTTGGCTGGGTCATGTCGTCCGAATGGATACAAACGCTCCGGCTTTGAAAGTATTCGATGCGGTACCAGCTGGTGGTAGCAGAGGAAGAGGGCGGCCTCCTCTGCGTTGGAAAGATCAGGTGGAGAAGGACTTGGCTTCACTTGGTGTGCCCAATTGGCGCCGGTTAGCACGAAAAAACTGGCGCGCTTTGTTAAGCTCGGCCAAAATCGCGTAAGCGGTTATCTCGCCAATTAAGAAGAAGAAGGGTGTAAGTAGTGTAAATATATTAAAGTAATTTTGGAAAACTTTGTCTGTCTGAATGTTGGCCTATTTAATCTCTGCAAGAACTGACCTCAATTTGGCGGGACTTTTGCCAGTAGCTAAAGAAATTGTTTGGACAGGTTTTTGGCTACTTTTTATCTTGAAAATGCAACTCTAAAGGTGGCGCCGGGATCGTAATATTTCTGAAAGTCAGCGGTCAGTTTCGGAGTACACTCAAACATTTTTGGCCAGTTTCAAACAATTATTTTTCTATCCCACTGGTTGGGAATTGTGAGTGAATTTTTGATAAAGAGTAAAACTATTTAGTGGTTATATTTTATACCATATCCAAAATTTTATGAAAATAGTATCTTACTAGTGGGCCTGTACAACGGTCGGTAAAAAAAATGTATACATCTACACAATACTGGCACAGGTCACAAAAAAGTGCAAATAACCTGGCATCACGGCATTAGAAAATTCAGGTTATTTCACTTAATTACTAACCGCTCTCTTATAAGTAATTTCAAGAGTTCAAATAGATGAATTTCCCATATAATACCTTGAATGAGAAATTACTGCCGCTTTTGGTAAACCAGTTGTGCCAGAGGTGTAAATGTACATCAATTTATCGTGGTGATTTGGATGTTGCGTTGCGCTGGGTGGTAGATTGTCCTGTGTAGATGAGTGTAGCAAAGTGGCCAAGTCCTCTGCTGAATGTCTTACTGGCTTACTTATTTCATTATTAAATTGGTAGAATTTTGCAGTAATATCAGTCGCTATACTTTCAATTGCATCAACAAAATCTTCACCATATATAAGAGCTGCGCATTTAGCCACGGTGATGCTGTGCAGCAATGATGGTCCCTTCAAATTGGTGTTGATAAGAGCGGTTATGATACCACATTTTGAGAGGCCCAACCAGATGCCAATGTAGTCTGCGCGATTTTCCAACAATAAACCAACCACATCACCCTTTTTATAGCCGTGACTGTTAAATATATCGGCAATTCGATTGGAGAACTCATTTAGTTGTAGAAATGTCCACGACTGTGTCTCGCTAATAATGGCCAGTTTATCAGGATGATCTTCCACATTCTTTTGAAATATATCGCCTATTGATAAATTCCTTCGCTCACATCTCTTTATAAGCAAAAGCAGCCGTATGTAGGCCCACAATGCACTAAAAAAATCAAATAAAAATATCAAAGTACAGGAAACTAACAAAAAATGAAATGAAACAAAATAAAAATACAACTTACACAATATCACGTTTGGACGTCATGGCGGCAATAAAGAACCAACGCCATCCTACTATCGCCAATATTATAACAAATATAGCAGCGAACATTGCCGGCACGCCGCTCAGCCAACCGAAGAAATACCACAGCAGCACAACAACAGTTACTGTTATGCTTATTGTGAGTGCTACCAGTATTCTCTGTTGGGTCTTCGAATGCGCTTTACAAGCTGTGTGTTGTTGTTTTGTAAATTTTGTGGAGTGGTTTGGTTTCATTCCATTGCTGCACCTTTGTTGATGGTTTTCATTAATATGGTTCTTCTGGTCCTCATCAATGTTAATGGTCGTATGAACTGCGTATTGCTCTTTTTCAGTGCTTTTAGAATTCCCTTCTTCATACCCCGTACACGGCGGCTGACCTTTTTCAACGGCCTGTTGGTAATGTCATAGTAGTAAGGAAGTAGAAAAATTAGTCGCAGTTTTTAAAAGGCTGAATAAATTTTTTTTTTCATCTGGCATATAGTTTTTCGTAATAATAGGTTGTCAAAAAAGTCTTGCGGTATTTTTATTGAATTTTCAATTGTTCATAAAATTCGTTATAATAATGCGATTTAAGTCAAATATGCGCCGTTTTGTTCGATGACGAGTTCCCAACGAGATGCCAACTTCATAATGCCCCTCTTATAGAAGCTCGCTTCCCTATTGTCAAAAAACTGGGAGAGCCAATTTTCACAGGACTCTCTTGTGGACAACTTCCGACTACCAAGCTCGTTCGCCATGGACAGAAATAGGTGGTAATCATTTAGTGCGAGATCCGGACTATACCGTGAATGCAAAAGAACCTCCCATCCGAGCTCCCGGAGCTTCCGGCGCATCACCAAAGATGTGTGTGGCCTGGCGACAATTCGGCCTCTGTTGATCAAATATGGCGTCTTCTGCATGAGTGCTGCATTCAAGCGGTCCAGTTGTTGGCAGTACAGGTCCGAATTGAGCGTTTGGCCATAGAGGAGCAGCTCATAGTGGATGATTCCCTGCCAATCCCACCAAACACACAGAAGAACCTTCCTGGGCGTCAATCCAGGCTTGGCCACCGTCTGGGCAGCTTCACCGCTTTTCGACCACGACCGTTTGCGCTTCACGTTGTCGTAAGTGACCCACTTTTCATCGCCAGTCACCATCCGCTTCAAAAACGGGTCGATTTTGTTGCGATTCAGAAGCGATTCGCATGCATCCATACGGGCAAAAATGTTTTTTTTGCGTCAAGTCGTGCCACCATACATCGAGCTTCTTTTTGAATCCAAGCTTCTTCAAATGGTTTATAACGGTTTGATGACTCATGCCCAGCTCTTGGCCGATGCTACGGCTGCTACTATGCCGGTCTCTTTCTATCAATTCAGCGATTTTATCGCAATTTTCGACGACAGGCCTTCCGGACCGTGGCGCATCTTCGATCACCTCTGCACCAGAACGAAAACGTTGAAACCATCGTTGTGCGGTGGAAATGGAAACTGTATCGGGTCCATAAACTGCACAAATTTTATTGGCAGCATGAGATGCATTTTTGCCTTTATCGTAGTAGTACTGTAAAATATGCCGTATTTTCTCTTTACTTTGCTCCATGTTTGCGACGCTATAACTCACGAACGACTGAAAGCAAACAACAATTAATCAAACACGTGTTAGCACGTGAAAAGATCTAGCGTGAACCGATGCGACGAATACAACTAGAACTACGCGCTTGCAAAGACAAGCTTGCGGAAATACCGCAAGACTTTTTTGACAACTATATAACTTAAGCTAAAGTATTGACAAATAATTTGAGCGTTGTTTTAAGTTTTCATTTAACTTACAAAGCTTAACTTATAGTTTCAAACATTTATTTTACAAAGGCACATAATCGATAGTCTCCTCCAAACTTACTTTCTTTCATTGCTTATTTTCTTAAGTTAAGATAAAGTTCTGGTATGTAAGTGTGTGATTAGACAGTTGCGATGTAGGGAGATCCTAGACAATATGACACTTTCTGGTGTCTCACTCAAGCCCTATTTACACTAGAAGTCTTATTTCAGCCATCTCTTAGCTTGCACAAATCTGTTAAAGTAATTTATATCTTTTTTTGGTATCTACCTAAATTTCTCACAAACATTCCTTCCCAAATATTCTCACCCAAAAGTTACAACGAAATTAGCATAAATACGGGTAGAACTTCAAATGTGGGCACTCAAAAATTCTTGGAAAGGAGCTAAATTGTACCGCTCAACGGCTCTGCTTTGAAGATAGGTTTTCCATAAGAATCCCAGAAATATTTGTGTAGCGTTAACCCCTTGCCTTATAAATCGAGCGATGATTGCGTGTGCCACTTTAGACGGAAGCTTTTTTCGTACATAAAAACAATCTCGTATTTCATACAAGTTTTTCTTTTGTCCAGAACAAGTCATCAGGTGTCTGACACGAGGTTCTCATTTTAGGCCCCGAAGTAGGAGCACTTCTCCCACACGTTGTTTTAAGTCAAAAGACCTGGACCCAGGGTCAGTGGCTAATTTCGCTAAGGCTCAAGACTTAATAATAAGGTCGTCAGTAGTTTGCTCACAGAAGTGCAGCAGTTGAACGAAGACCTACGGCTACCTGATAACAGCTGTGCATACAAATGTCTACAAATTTTGTTAAACAAGTGAATGTAATGAGATATTTTTCGTATTCTTTATAACTTCAGTAAAAAAGGCAAAAAAATACCTTTTCAATGATGCCTGAGAATCTAAATCGGGCAAGTGTCACTTAAACCTTCCAATAAAGTCATCTTCCAAAAAAAGTCAAAAGTAGTATAAAAAATCTCATTATTTTGATTCCGTTGATACAATTTTTAAGCTCGGTAAGTACACCTTTAAACTTGTCTTAAACTCATTTATATCTTAATCGATTTCTTTGAACAACATATTTTGAATAATTATTGTATAATAGTATTAAAATATAATATAATTAATAAATAATTCAGGTGGAAAAACCGCTAATTCTCTTGGGAGGCACACTAACAAAGGAATATTGATTTTTAAGTCCAAACCGAAACCGAACTCAACATTTTCAAGAGCTAATGTAATGAATATGAATGACTTTAAAAATCCCATATTTTTATTAGCAAAGCAGTAAAAAGGGACATAGGCTTCTTGAAATACCAAACTTGTTACCCACTCATGATTGAAAAATTATACTTTAATATAAAACAAAGCTGGTGGATATTTTCAACGTCGCTTGGTGAACTAGCCACACTCGATGGAGGACCATTTTTTAACATGAAATGTGGGCTTTGATCCCAATATTAAAAAAATCTTACAAATACTAAATGTTCGACCAAAGTTTGGGTTTTTGATAAAAGTCAAACTGAAATTTTTTGGCTGTGTACTATATATGGCCGAAGTCGAAGCCGAAATTCGGTCGATCTCTATCAAATTATGCCAGTATTCCCCGTGACCGAAAATTTTACCAATAACATTCATAACTGTAAGTAGTAGTTTTGATCTATTTCAGTTGAACTATACTACGTAACTAGGTTTCAGTTCTCATGAGAAATGGCTTTGCCAATACCTACCCTTTTTTACTATAAGACAGGTATATACAATATAATTTATGCATTTGTGCAAGGTTTCTGTTCTCTAGCTTAATCGGTTTAAGAGATAGATTGGATTTCAGTTTGTTTTACATTTCAGATGCCACGTTGTTTAAATATCGCTATTAACATTTCTTCACTTAAGGAAGTCATTTCCTTGAAATCGGTGAAAGGTTTCATTGAAAGTGGGCGAATGATACACTCAAGAAAAGGGTTTATTATTTGTATAATGATTACACACATACATACATACAACAATTAAACACTAGATAATTCAAAAACTATTAAGAAGTACTTAACAAACAAAAATGACGCCAGTTCCAGTTAACCTTCTAATTTCCATTTCTTCGCTTGAGGAAATTTTGGTGTGAGGAAATTTCGTGCTTAGTTTTAAAATTATTTTATTTACTGAATCGTTTATAACTAAATTAAAGCCTAACAGTAAGTTTTTAAATCTTAATAGAATTTAGGTGTTTGTTAGCCCGTTGCGTGGGCTCGTTTTGATCTACGTATCTCCATCTTATGGGCGGCGATCTCTTCATTCTAGGCGTGATATGCCGATTGTGCGCCCTAGAGCACTGGAATAAGAATTCAGGTGCATCAGGAATGTTTGAGGTATTTTTCGCAGCTATTTTTTTTTTTTTTTTTTTTTTTTTTGATTTCGTCGTCGACCATGGGTATTTGCACATATCTAAATTTGTTCGAGTTTTTGACGTAAAATCACGCTTTTGTTGGTATTGTAAATAACTTGATGTACCCTTTGCCTTAAAACAGTTCTCCATATACCTGTTTTGGTTTTATAAAGAATGGACACAAAAAACACTGATCGCTTTATATAGTATATACCTAGTCCACCTAGCTTCCACTTGCTTTTCATGTAGTTATCCATTTCGTTGTATATTGTATTTAGCGGTTTTAGTAAGTCATTATCTTGTTCAAATGGTAGTCTAACAGCACTTTATGCTATCTCGTCTACTATTCCGTTTCCCATACTGCCTTTGTGGCTAGATACCCAATAGATATGCGGCTAGCCTTTATATGGCCTCCCTGCTCCGTTGAACATTTTTGGACATGAACTCCTCTTTCCTATTGAGCTATGTCAGAAGGTTCTACAAGAGAATATTCCTGCAGCCACTAGCCTCCCCGTGGATTTCGCTGCCAGATCTTCCGCCATAAGGTCTTCGCTGAGTATCATTTCCAACGCCGCCATTATAGCCGTTTTCATTCCTCCAGTTATGCACAGAGCAGCGAGTCGCTGAATCCTTTTCAGTGGCATTTAGTATGCCAGCTTTCTTGTCGCAGTCCACCATTCCAAGGCCCCATACAGCAGTATCGGTCTAACTACTGCCGTGTAGCACCAATCCATCAGTGAGAGTGATAGGCTCCAATAACGCCCCGCATTCGTTTAGATGCGTACAATGCGTTACTGGCCTTTTTCACCCTTTTCTCAGCATTGTGCTTCCACAGCATTTAACTATCCAGTATTACTCCGAGGTACCTTGCATGATCTTTGAGAAGTAGCTCGTTATTGCCTAGCTTCGGGAGGTTCCACGCCGAGACCTTGTACTTCCTTGTACAAAAATATCATATTTGGTCCGTTTTTTTCGCGTCTATACCTAGCCCTGAGAGAGAGAGTATACTAAGCTTACAATATGTACATATAAAAAACATGTTTTCAACCATTTCACATGGGCCCTATGTTCTACCTAGAAACAGCGAAAAAATGTTTTATGATAAAGTTGATAGTTCTCATATTTGGTGGCATATTGCTGGAACTTTTCGTCATAACAAAAAGAATATCAGTTATAGAGGAGTAGGCTTATTTCTGATGCAATGCCCAATAAATAGCATGTTCACAACTTATGTACGTACTGTTTTGATTGATTTATTTATTAATTTATATCATAATTATTAGTGCTAATGCTTTTCAGTAAGTAGGTAATTTGTTTTTCGCTTGCAATTTTTACACACAATTATTTCAAAACTTGTTTGTTCTTTGATTGATCTATCATTGCCATCGAAAACTCTGTCTCAGCAAGACATTTCTAATGATTTTCTAATCTTTCTCTTATTAGATTATTAAATAAAATATAAAATAGTTCTCTTAGCTTGTTTTTGGATTCGAGAAACAAGAAATCTAAAGCGAGTTCACACCTTTCTCTAAGGTTAGAGAATGCGTTTATTGCATATGTATAAGTAGATATGCCTTCATTAATATGTCATAACAGTTAGAGCGCTATAAGAGTCTGGCTGCAAATTAAAACTTACGCTGTACTATCGCCACTATTTGCATGCAAGTGATGCCTAAAAATATAAAGGGTTTCCCAATAAGAGGTGTTATTTTGATATTCCTTTAATGGTTTCGTTGCTTGTGTGGCACGTAGCGCCGTCCAGTTGAAAATATACGTTGTCCGGATCAATACCATCCAATTTCGGCCATAAAAAATCGTTAATCATCTCTCGATAGCGCAATCCATTCGTCGTAACTTTTGCTCATTTTCGAAAAAGTAAAGTCCAATGACTCCGCCGAACCATAAACGGCACCAAACAGTCCCACGTTGAGGATAGAGAGGCTTTTCAACAATAACTCTTGGATTTTCTGAGCCCCAGATCCAACAATTTTGCTTGTTGACGAAGCCACCGAAGTGGAATTCCGGATCACTTGCATGCATTTCAACGACCTAATCAGCAAAGACACGACGTTGTTGATTATCGGCCGGCTTGAGTTCTTGTGTTAAATGGATTTTTTAAGACCCAAATCTTTATGCAAAATACGGTGTAATGATGTTTGTGGAATTCCTGATTCCAAAGAACGACGAAAAATGGACCAACCAGGGTTTTCTTCACTTTCGGCTACAACAGCTATATTTCGGCTGTTCTTGAGCGACGTGCATGGGTTTTATTCTTCACATCACTAACTTGTCACATCACTAACAATAGCTCGAATTTGTTCACCAATTTCTGTATTGCGGTCCGACAAGGTGCTTCACTATGATCCAAAAATGTTCGAGTTTTACGAATCGTCTCTGCCAAATTCTCACCATTTTTATAGTGAATTTTAATAATTTCAATGCGTTGTTTAAGCGTGTATCGTTCCATTTTTATTAATGGCGTAGTCAAATATCAAAAAATGACAGCTTTAAAAGTGACATCTATCGAGATAGTGGGCTATTCAAAATAACACCTTTTATTGGAAAACCCTTTACATTGCTGCGCACACTTTAGCTTAGAAAATGTCTATACATTCACTTTTTCCTACATATCTGAGGAATTTTTTTGGAGCTGAACAGTTTTAGATCTCTACGCTTAACAAACTCTTGCCTTTCTTGGCACAGCGTCAAGACAAAAATTATTCGTACGTCATGCGGACTGCGCCTCTCGTGCCGGTTGGGCGGGTGGCGGGCACTTTATGGGCTTAAATATTATTATTATTAAAAATTGAATGCGAAAAGTAGAAAAAAAACTTGATCAAATTACGTTTGGGGTATTCACGCGGAGATACAAACATTTGTGGCTGAGAAGCGAGTTGAAAAAACTTTTTCTTTGTTATGTCTGTTTGACTATAAGCGCGATATTTCAGTAAAAATATGCACCAGTACGAGTAAATAAATTAAAGCTTAGGCATTTCTTCGCTTGTTTTATATTCCTATTCTTTTTCGTCATATATATTACATATATTGCACTGAGAGGTTATACGTAATGCTTAGCTAATTCGCCCTTTTGCAATAAAGTCACCGCTCGAAGTAAATAATTTTGCATTTCGCATTTTACAAAGCATTCAAATGAATTTTGAATATTCTGCAACGATCGCCTGCTGGTGAAGACAGACTCGAAACGAGGGGAGGATCAATTTTTAAAAACAATTGAAAATACTAATTATAAAATCATAAAATAACAAGTATGGATTTAACTAAATATATATCAATATATTATTCGACTTAATCACAAAAACAATCAACCATTTTTAAATTGAAAATAACTACTGTACGAAATGATGCGAGATGATTATATTGAAAGCTGGTCTTAATTTGTTGCTGCACTCTGGACTCAATTTTTTTTAATCCCAGTGAACTGGTTATTTGGAAGAAATATACACACTGCGCACTAATCACTAAATGAGCATAAATAGAAAACATAAAATATTGAATAGTAGCTAATATATGGAAGTGCACAACTCTGTGTTAGCAAATTTCGTACATTTTTTAAATTTTATCTATAACATTTTGTTCGCTCGATGCAAATTAAGTTGTGCTATAGAAACGATTTTAAGTTACGGAGTTTTAAAGGCCACCGTCCGATATGTAGCCATGTGTGTATGACTTTGGTATTGCAGAAACAAAAACTTGTTTGGTACATCAGTTATAAGAGCATTTTAGCATGCGAGTATATATGTATGTATGTGCACATGTACATATGTATGAATGTGAAATATGTTTATGCACCACATAGAGAAATATATATATATACATATATACACATATGTATGGGTATGTAAATATATTCACCTGTAACCTGCATATACATATGTATGTATGTACTCGAATGCGGACTTCGGTGAACCTATAGCAAGGCACTTTTACATACCTACATACATATGCACATACATACATGTTCGTACATATAATCATTTTAAGTGGGACACCACAAAATTCGCCTTCACCATTACACAAAGTAAGGTTCCTTTGTTTTGCACACACACAAACACACATGCATACGCTCATCTATGTACATCTAAGACCGCATCTTATGCGCAAATATGAATGCGTTTACCGCTAATTGAACCCGCTGTAAACACACGTAAATTTCGTATAATTTCAGCTTACTTTTCCATTCGCGGTATCCAATTCATCTGCAGCGTTCACTATGCGTGACCCTTCTTCAAATGCAGCACTCATGGTGCCACTGTCTAGCTAATGCACATACGTTTCAAATAAATTATGGCCACGAAATGTACACTCGTTTAAATATTCAAACTGTTAACTTTATTTTGCGTTAGTTACAGTCATTAAAGCTTCACTTCACCACTGTAGTTGTTTAATTGAATGCTTAAGCCATTTAGCAAATTATAACTCTCGTTGATTCAAAACAAATTTAAAGCAAAGTTCATGTAACATCGCCTGGAATTTGTACTAGTCGCATAGCCGTAAATAATGCAATAACTTATAATTGGCACTGTGTTTATGGTAACAAAACTCTGATGCTGTAGTTAGTTATCTCTGTTGATGGTCCGCTTTGCACGATTTCACTTTTAGCTTTGCCAGAGATAACGCGGTCGGCGGTTGAAACTCACAAAATTCACCTCCATTCGCTGCTGCGTTCACCGATGCATTGAAGCTAGCCGATCGACATGGGAGCCAATGCGGCGATTTGTGATTTCAAGTACAAACTTACATACACACATGCACACACTGATTCCAGTGGCCGCTCAACTGTCGCAGTTTATAAAGCTTGCATGCAGCTTTCGTCTTACCTGATCTGCGCGATGAGTTCCGCAACATAAAAGCACATAAGTATCACATGATAGGGTGATCGACTATTCGACGGTTTTACAAACCGGTTCTCGGTAGGCTCAAGAAAATAATGAGATTTTGGCTTAAAACTTAAAAAACAAAATAGGAACTAATATGACAGTCACTGTCAAACATCAAATATTTTCTGCTTATCCATTATACTTTGTGCATTTGCGCAAGTACATATTGCAAAGTATTGACTATTTATTAATTTTTTACTTTACTTTGTTTATGGGGTTAATGGTAGTCAGAGGCCCGAAAAAATGATGATTTTCAATATTTTTTTTTTGTTAGTCAATTGCTTTACTTCACAAAAATAAAAAACAGCATCATATTTAGATAACATTAATAATTGTAAAAGGTATCACTGTTTATGTGGACCCCGTGTCTCCAGAAGTCCCTTGCGGTGATCATCACATGTCCTTGGAGATGCTTCTAAAATCAATCGGACAAGAGGAATTAGTTTTATTAAGAGATAATCTTGTGCCGAAGCTTTTTTTCAAAATTAACAATATGGAGGCCTCAAGAGATATTTTTCAGATTTTCGAGAAAAAAAAAACGACAATTATTTGTTTAAAAAATTTGAAATTTTTTGAAAAATCCTTCGATCAGGCACAAGTTTTTTCTGCTTTTCCAAAGCTGTATAAATTTTATTAAAATCTACCAAGCTGTTTTTAAGTTACAGTGATCAGCAGTTCAAAAAACATAGTTTTTGAAAAAAAAACGAATTTAAAGTTTTCCTATCGATTTATGTCGAGTTATTCGAATTATTTAACAACTTACACGGTGTCATCTGTTCTTGGGCCATATAATAGTTCTTCAGCCGTCATAGCAGCTTCCAAAATATCGATTTGCTGTTGCCTACGTAGCATTCTGCCTTCTCGAGTGTTATAGTTAGCGCGCTTATCTGCCACTTTTATACGTGCAACATCCATTTTTTCAGCATACCGATGAGAATTAGGTCCACAGTTAAGCCCCAGTGTATTCATTAAAACCAATTTTAATACTTTCGGAATTCCGAAATTGTCCTGAAACCTTCCCAGAATCACGTCCTATGGTAAATTGCTTAAAAAACAGTTTATTTTAACATACAACTATCGACTGCTAACAAAAAAAATGTTTCTTATATTATATAATGAAAAAAAATCGATTTTGAGCCGAAGAACGAAATTGCCGATAAATCTTGAAAAAAATTTTTTTCGGGCCAACAAAAAAATACGTGTCTCATTATTTTGACCAGAGAGCAACATATTTGAGTTACATCGAAATCGAAGAACAAAAAAGAGGTTGTCTGTAAAGTCGGTTTACTGAGGATAGTTTAACGTGAAGTGACGTCATGAGAAAATACTGATGGAATGGTTGCATTTTTCAAAACAAAATTTTAATTTTATTTGTTTGATAGATATTTTGTATGGAAATAGAGAAGAAGGTAAATGGAATGGCAATGGAATTGATCAAGCTACATTTATACAAACTTGAAAAATTACGAAACATTTATCAAATTCATGAAAGATATGTTCAATTTCGATTGTGCATCAGACAGTTAATAAGTCAACAACACTAACAGGCAACATCATCCATTGGACTTTTTCAATTCTATGCTTTAAATTAATAATAAAAGCATTAAAACAACAGGTATTATTAACAACTAGTCGTCAGTAATTATATATAAATTCGGTAAGGGTGATGATGATACGATTGGTTTTATTTTAAATTCTTCAAATAAGCCAAATTAATAATCCTCATAGAGAAATGGTTCATCCGTCTAAGCACATAAATTAAGAACAAGAAAAATTTTTGCAAAGATCCATACTCTGCTGTGAACCAACAAATATATAAGTAATAAAATATTTACAGCTTCTTAGAAATGCACGAAACGCCTACAAGCACTTTGGCACAGCTAAAACAAACTCTGTTTCACTCACTCACATCTGATTGGAACAAGAGCTGAATTTAGAATAAGTGAAAGAGAGTAATGTATGTTGCACTCACTCATTTTATCCAAAATTCAGTGAAATAAAAAAATAATAATCAATGAAAATAAAGGAAGAGAGCTGAATCGAAACACCTATTCATGCATTTTCCATACAAATATGATTGTGGCTAAATTGTACCAAGGGTGGTAATGAAGGTATATTTGTGCGTTTGCCACTCCCACCGATGTACGATACATTTATGCACAAAACGAATTTCATAATTTCATTTTAAATACATACGAGGTGTGCTCAAAAAGTATCGCGAATATTGAATTTTCGCAGGTTACGTATATTCGAATTTCGATTTCTTTTTGGCGATATGTTGGTACTAATGTCTTTCACTCATGCCGACGAGTTCGGCCATTTTCAATGTTCCGTTAATTGTGGGCAGCTGCTTTGCTTGCACGTGTTTCGGCTCTTCTTCGATTTTTACCTATTCAAAAAGATGGACCAAAGAACCTATATCAAATTTTGTGTGAAAAACGAAATTACGTGCGCTGATCCATTCCGAATGCTGACTGTGTCATACGGAGAAGCTACTTTGGACCAAAGCAACTTTTATCGGTGGTACAAAATTTTCTCAGAAGGCCGAGAAGATGTGAACGAAGAAAAGCGTGCCGGACGCCCGAGCACTTCAACAGCAGACGCAAAAATTGAGGAAGTGAAGAAAATGGTATTGGACAATCGTCGAATCACCGTTAGAGAAGTAGAAGCATGAGACGGGTCGACGCAAAACTCGTACCAAAACTGCTCAATTTCCACCAAGTGTAGCATCGCATGAACATTATTAATGAGATGTTGGACTCTGCCCGCGACGACCCAAATTTGCTCCAGAGGGTCACACCTGGAGACGAATCCTGGGTTTATGATTATGACGTGGAAACCAAAGCTCAATTATCTCAATGGAAGCTGCCACACGAACTAAGACCAAAAAACCGCGCCAAGTATCACCATGGGTACTCTAACCGAATGCGGCGTGGCGTAATCTTGTTGAAACCATGTGTGTATTCGGAAGGAAGTACTATATTCTTTCATTATTGGCAAAAACTAATCGTTCACTATGCTTATCGGCGCAGGAGGACACAGGCAAAAAATATTCGCGCTCCGCTGAATGCTCGCCGCCTCACAGCGCGGCCGATTCCCGAAAAGCTGGCCAAAACTCAAAAAATTAAGTAATTGATTAAAAATTTCTTACTCGGGGGTTGTCGGGGTCGCTGATTATGAATTTGATCTTAAAATTTTGAAAATGCACCCCCTTTCACCCCTATTGCCCACCCCCTCACGTGAAATAGTGTATATTCAAGAACATAATCAAGATGCATGCAAATTTATATGTTTTCGGGGTCGCAAGGTAGCAAGTGGTAGCTGCTGAATCTTGTTTTATTCAGTAACCATTACTTTTTTGAGTAACCTTTAATAGGTTTCAAAGCAGCATATGATGGCGTTGTATTACTATACAGTTTGAAAACTCTAATTTTATAAAAAAAATTGCAAAAAATGTATCTACGTATTGCTGCAGCTAAAAATTTTGTGTCGAGGTATTGATATGTACTAAAGATTTCTCGTATTTTACTAACCTTCCGAAGATGATTCCATTTCCAAAATCTTTCAAATGTGTACAACTTTCACTATTCATCGACAGTAATACGATGCTCAAACGAAGGCCACGTTGCGACTGAAAATACAGAGGATACTTAGGGTACAGGACGTTGCTATGAACGGTTTTCACTACTCAAGGCATTACTGTAGCCAACCCAAAGACAAAAAACTCTATCTAGAAACTTTTTTTTTCGACTTTTGGCCAGCTTTTTGGGAATCGGCCGCACTGTGCGCCTGTGGGCAAGTTGGCCAGCATGTTTCCCAAAAATCCAAAAAAAAAAAAAATGTTTTTCAGCGAGCGACTCGCGCACATGTTCATCGCTTGTAATGTGATGCTGGAACATAATATTCAAAACAAAAACAACTATCTTCATCGGGAAAAATGAGCTTGAACCAGAAATTAATAGTGCAGTTAATTAAATGCCAAAAAAACGAGCTAGCATTTTGACTGAGGAACTGGGGCGAAATATTTTTCTAGAATATGAAATCCTTGTAGCTTTGTACTTAAGCAAGGAGTCTTAGGACAGCGGATAATCTATCGTCTGGCGTAATCGCGTCTCGATTGATAATTTGATTGATGGTTGATTTTTTTTTTTTTACAATTGCAAACGTTGCGCTATAGCGCGGGGAAGGTTAATACATTTCGACAGCCAGAAGAAGACCTTATATGCTCAGCCCAACCCAGCTCTACTTTACGTTTAATAATGGAACTGGGTCTGAATGAGGTACTATGATGAGTCGAGGGCACAAAAGATCACAAGATCTAAGCGCAATCCTCAAGTTTTATTCTATTCTAATCTAACGGGCTATTAAATTTAAATAAATAAAACCGTTAGCGACCTACTCACTCAGAATCTCAGCTAATACTAACGCTAATGTCGGTTTTCCCACTCTTCCTAAGCCAAACAAAAGTAAAAAGTTACATGAGATAGTTTTTGGGGACGGAAACTACAAATAAGTTATTAATTTGGGTGAAAAGTAATCACGCTCTTAAACTAAAAAAGTTGGTTTGACCTAAAATTTTTCAAAGATAATCCCAGCTGCGGTGAACTCTATCGATGAATGGGTTCTTGCGTAACTATCATTCGGCAGAGTCTGGGCTCAAAACACGCAGTAGGCACGATACCAGCCACACGTCGGTAGGCGATGGCAGACCTACAAATGTATGACTCGATCAGAGGCAGCATAAAAGTCTATCCATTTGCGGAGAAACATCAAGGCGCACACTAACAATTGTAGAAAGAGCTCTGCCAAAAACGGTCAAGCAGATGATACACGCGCTAATTATGTATATATAACTATGATCCAAGCTTGTATTGAATCCTAAGCAACGAACAAATTGGAACGAACCGATATATCTTCTTCTAGTGGTAACTCAGCGTGCTAAACAGCCACCTAAAGATAAAAGTACGGACGCATTTGGCAAATAGAAGGCCTTTCTTTAGTTTATTTAATAAACAAGAGGTTCCTTTCAGTTCTTAATGTTGTTCGCTTAATTTTTTACGAAAATCTAAAACACAATGAAACGCATGTAAAGCAAATTAGGTTAACTATGATGAGTAAGAAAGTGTAAGAAATAAAGAAACTCCTAGTAAACATAAAACAATCGACAAATCAGAGCATATAACCGTAGGCGAATTACGTTATTATGATAAACAAACAAATATTTGGGCTTCGTTTCCATACATGGCTATATTCTTATATTATATATGATATATGCACATACGCAAATGTATGTATATAGACATCCTTTCTTTGCATTATATGTACTTACGTTTTGGTATATTCTAACCTGTGTGTGAAAATCGATGTACCTAGAGGAGCTAAACATCACTGATTTTCGCCACATGATACCAAAGCCACTTCCACTTCAGCACACCACAGTAGGTAGGGTGTAATTTTGGTGGCGCCTTTATTGTTCCTAACACTACATGAAATCACAAAAAAAAAAAAATATCAAATACAATGAAAAATTAATAAGACGTCTAAGGTAGAGCAGTCAAGTCAAAATATAAGCAAAACAAATTTTTATCGTAAATTGGCTGGCAGGATTATAGGAGTAATGCAGAGTCGTTGGTGGCAGTTGAAA
The DNA here is from genome assembly GCF_028408465.1 of Anastrepha ludens. NCBI lineage: Eukaryota > Metazoa > Arthropoda > Insecta > Diptera > Tephritidae > Anastrepha > Anastrepha ludens. The sequence goes on along the minus strand of NC_071500.1, from coordinate 43,670,689 downwards.
AGCCTTCTTCATATGGTGCGCATGAGTAGTTTGTACGTAAAGAAGTCTCCTACAGCACTCCAGGGAGTGTTGGCAAACCTGCAAGTGAATTATAAATTAGAATGAATTCAGCGCCGTAAATGTCATTGAAAATGGTTTAGGGCAATACATTTACGCAGCTCGAATCGTCGCGAAATATTAGCGCAGCTGAGTGTAAAATACCTCTACGCTGCGCACACTCACACATATTTGATTCATTTATTTCGAGAGTAATTATGAAAATATGGGGGAAATTGAATACCGATTGATTAACTGGGCTCTTTAAATTTTCTTACTCTGATTTTCTTTGACTTTTGTGTAGGAATGAATTTTGTGAAAACAATTGACTTGCCTAAAATTAAAAGGGAAATTATAAATTAAATGTACTACATAATCACAATTAAGTAACTGCGACACAGTTATAAGCATTTTCAGTCACTAATAGTTAAATAAAAATCAAATAAATTTTCAACTCCTATGAAGAGTCTGTGTTTCAAGAACATAGAGAACAAAAAATTATGCATGCCATGCAATGCCTATAGAAAATTCCAGAAAATTAAAAAACAAAAACGCACAGCACATTTTTCACTTCACTAGAATCTTTTTAGTGCAGGATATATACTTCATAAGGTTTAAAGAAGTTTTAAAATTACAAAATGCAATCAAATTCGATTTTTGACCCTAATATAAAAGTGACTTCTAGCCTTCAAGGTGCATCACGGGTAGAAAACTTTTGGTAAAACCAAGCACATTTAATTTTTTTTTCAGTGGGTCAAAGATACCAAATTTTGGTCATAGAATTATTTACATTACGTGTTAAAATGTGTCGTTGTAGAACTATATCGCTCTTTTTTTACCCGTCAAATAAATATCTTTTTAAGTACAAAAGGTGCATAAACCATCCAAATAATATTTCTTTCGATCACTACAGGAACCTCTTCATTAGGTGATATAATCGTAGAGATTCTGCGTAGTGCCTGGTGCAGTGCCTGACGAGTGCTCAAGCAAGATATTCACAATTTAATCAGTCCCTCTGTGTACAACTTTCCGGTAAGGACGAGTGCCCATTATGTTACATGGATAGACATAACTATCGATGTTAGTACTGATTCTAAGTATATAAAGTTTCCGTCTACTAATCTACCTTCTACTATTCTACCTTCTACTATTATATGTAAGTGTCAAAGTGAAATATAGACTGAAAAGTAAGTGCAATGACTGTTCATTTGATGACTGGATATATCTTTAGTTTTTGCCTTTCACCTCCAATCCCATTCTTGCCTTTTCTTTATTCAAATTAGAAAGGTTGCAAATAAAATATAAGTACAAGAAAAAAAATTTGCAAAATTCAAAGCCAGGAAAATGGTACAAAACCAAGGCAAGTGCATAATTGGGCGAGACAATTTCATTCTGATAGGCTACTTATTGTTTTGATCTTGAAACCATTCCATTTTTCAATTGAGATGTAAATATAAAGGGAGTTCCCCGTCATTGCTTATGAAAAAGATAATAAGTGCCCAATTTAACTACTGCGAACTATATCAATTCCACTTTGAATTTGATTACAACAAAGTAGCGATATACAATATAGAAAAAAAGGATAACTAGTTGAATGTGCCCGAACTCAGGCAAATAGATGGTAGAGCTATCATGAAACGTACGCTCAAGAAAATCGGAACCGAATTTTGGTAGAGTATAAGAATCTAAAAAAGGAGAATGGGATTATTTTAGTCTCAAAACAGGTTGAGCAGAATCCAAGGAAAATAAAGTTAGACCAAACAGCCTGTTGTTATACCAGCTGAGTGAACTTTCATTCTGTTTCTTTCGTTTCACACGTTAAACCTCTTTTATGAAACGCTGGAGACTTCATATGCCCATTAACTGCAAATCGATCATTTGCGACAAAGTTCCATTTGAAAATTGTAAGACATAGACAGAAACAGTGACGCCAAGATGTCAGTAGTGAATAATTTGTAGATGGCACCTTTTTCTATGTCATCTTTGACAATTTTAAAATTGGCAGATGTGCAATTTGATGCGATAGAACAACGCGTTAAAATTGATAAAACTTATTATGAAAATGGTCGAACTTTAATAACAACGCATCGCAAAATTCGTAACTTTTTTGGTGGAAATAATCGTCCGAATGAGTGGAAAATTCAAAGAATGGTGAACAAATTTCAAGAAACTAGTTCTGTTGAAGGTAGAACTTCGTCTGGACGACCAAAAATTGAACGTTCCGTTGAGCAGGATTGGGCATAGTGCATTAAATAATTAATGCAATAAGTGGATTGTTAAAATACTGAAAAATAGTGATAATGAAACCCTTAAAAATTTGTAATAGTGCAATTTTGCGGTAATACACAATGCCTAACACTGCTGTTGAGAATATTGCTGCTGTAGCGAAGTTTTGCTGGACAAACTTCAACATCAATATCTCGGCGTTTGGCGGATTTCACGAATAGACGTACTCATGGTAGACATTTTCTCACATGTATATTAAAAGTTGTGACCCCTGAAAAAACCTGACTTCTTACATTTTTTATTTTAAAACAACATCCAGACGCGTCTTTTGACGTACACTTATTAACGAACTGTAAATATATGAAATGATAACCAATTTTTTAATGTCATAAATCGATTTTCTTCGATTTCAGTAGAAATTCTGCACCCTCAACTATCTATGTAAAATAATAATAAAGCGAATTGAGCATATACAGCATATAATTTATTTTTTGTGTATTGAAATTTAAAGAAAATATTTCCAGCTTTAGGATTCTTAAAAAGCAGCCTTTAAAATGAAAAAAATTTAAGGACAGAATAAACTTCTGGTACTATGAATGAGAGCCTGTTTGCTAACACAATCCAAAATCAAGGAATAGGTATTAGCAAAACTCAAAGCAAAATCCTTTTATATCAAAATAATTCTTAAACACTTGAAACATTTTTTTCCTTTGGCAAATTGACAGAAAAGCTAGGGCTGAATAAAGATGCCATTAAGCAACACCTAAAAGCTATTTCATTTTCATTTAAGAATGTGACAGGTCCCTTAACAGTTTTGATATAATTTATAGTAATGGCTTATAGGACACCATTTATTGAAAATAATTATTTTTTTGGCCGCACTATACATACGGGTATAAAAAATAACACTAAAATTCAATCAATAAGTACAAAATATTGTCCCTTAAAGTCATTTGCATAAGTACTCGTTTGTTCATCCCAGTATGTGTACTCTACAGTATTAGCATACAGCTGTACACATTTACATTGGCAAGCATTTATGTGTAATAAAATACAATATTAGTACTCGTATGAATGAAACGGTTCGATGGGGCGTATGAGCGATATTACCGGCATTGTGCTATAAATGCTGTCGAACATTCATGTAAACATAAATATTTTCAAATGTTCGCGAATCATGTCATATGCCAATCATTACATCTCTTTGGCTGTAAGTTCTGTTTCATGTACTGAATTTTACAGTTGTTATAACAACAAATTCCATTCTCACCTACGCTACCCAAACAATGTGATTGTCTACGTTTTACACTTTGAACTTGCGAAATTTGCGAAATTTTCTCCATGTACCGTTGGTGATTAATTTTCTAGTGACATTAATACTAGCCTGACTCTCCCCACGTAAGTGTGTAGAAGTACAAACATATGCATGTAATTAGAAGTACTTTACCGACGGCTAGAATCTTCAAGTCGCGATTTGTCATTATTAATGTCCCTGTATAGGCACTATACTTAAATGGTATGTAGGTGCATATGATTCTACGTCAAACAGGTTAATTGCCACATTGATCCTGTGAATAATGTTTACATACACTTGCATAGAGTCATGTACACACGTGGGTATTTATTATAACTAGCTTTCATTCGAGGGAATTAATTGCTGAGTACAAAGGTAAAAATTAAAGCTACTAAATTCAAAATTTTAACCTATAAGAAAACTGGCAAATAGACGACATGCATTGCTCTGTCATTGAGAAAAATTATTTTATTCTGAGGCCTTATTATATACTATATATAAAAATATATTTTTTTTTGTTTTTAAATAGTTTTTAAAAATAAATTAGAATTCGTGATTTTCCCCAATCGAGGGCGGGCAACGGGTGTTGACAAAAAAAAGAGATTTATTAAATTATTTCTACTTTCAGATTCCTGTTTTGAGTTTCTTACAACTTGTGCAATTCTTATATAAAGTATATCTAGGAACTATTCCGCTTTTAAATTGATTGCCGGTAAATATTTGCCACGTTTTTTCAGTTTTTATAGAGCTGCCCAATGCATTGGCAGATGGTATGTTGCTTCCACGGCATCTTTGTGCAAAATTTCGCTTTTATCTGGAAATAGAAAATATGAAACGAGCATAAACATCCAAAGTAACGATAAAAATTAACGCTTATTGTCTCAATGCGTTAGCTTTTAAATTAAAGTTGTTCAACAGAAGGCTAATTTTTTGCCATCACCCGCTAACTGACCATGGAGAGCGTTCTAAATTCTGCATTTGAATATTCTTTTGGTTAATAATTATGGAAAAAATGTTCGCCAAATTTTTGCAATGTAAACTCCATGAGGTCATAATACAAAATTCTGAACAGACAAAATAATTATGATATTTCTTTTTCGTTAAGCGCTGTAAGGAGAAAATTAGCTTTGATTGCTCTGGTACATTGTTTGTTGTTACAGAGAAGGCAAGGCGGGCGGAAAACTACTACTGATAAATTTATTTTCCAAAAGTGCCCTGGTTTAGCTAGACAACATTGTCTGTGGAAACAAGTTTGTAATATTTGCCAATATTTCTCTAACATAAAATCAATCAGTTCATTTCGCGTAGGTATAATATTGACAAAGCAACAATAACAAAATAAAACCTTATATGTCAACTCTATATATTTAAATTCGCGATTTAAAAGTTTAAGTATGAACTCTTTTTGAGGGGCGGTCCAAATTCCTTCTTCTTTCATATCCTTATGGCAAACCGTCAAAGAAAATAATGTTATCCTACGTATGTAATCATTTTAGATTATATATGTTCAACAATTCGTTATAAAAAAAAACGAGAAACATTTTTGTGGAGTAAATTAACACTCTGACTCCTCAATATATGTGTCTGTTTTGTCTCTTTAGCGGAAAAGAGTTAAAAATACTCACAGCAGAGGGATATAGTGGTCTCAAATGTACCACAAAAATATTTATCATACAATTCTAATAACAAGGTTAAAAATTCAACTTAAAAGTCAGAAATAGTCAAAACGGAAAATATATAATGTAACTGGATTCAGATTTATTTGAGGTTTCCATATATTGAAAATATCTAATTAAGCCTAATTTATTTAATATATCACATTTGCATTAGCTGTGTTAGATATTAGGTAATTGGGTCAGTAGATACGATTTTTAGAAATATATTTCCCGACATTTGTTCTAAATATAGGTCATGTAAAGCTGGAGTTTTTCGGGAATAAAGATGCCTAGTTCGTAGCTGAAAAATTTGCGCACTAAAGCAATGAATGAAAATTTTAGTTTGGTATTTTTTTTATTTTTCATAAACATAATGCCCTTTCCCCGGGAAGTAAACGTGGACCCTTACTAGTTTGACACTTACCCATCGACGCTAGCAGGGGTCTGAATGCAATTTTCTTGTTACTTTTTTCTAAATATAATTACTTGTAAATAAAATCATGGCAAAGCGAAGTCTGTACATGACATAGCCAGGCTCGTTGTATTCTACTTGTAAATAGGCATTGCCTTATTGCTATTCACTCTAAAAACCTGATTATAGGGTTGAAAATTATTCCCGCAGTTTTATTAATTCGTCAAACCTCCGATGGGTAATACGTTTCAATGAATACTGAAGTTGCAATGTCCAAAACATTTAGCAAAGTGCCAGGATCACTATAGGAATACAACTGAATACAGTTGTCGACCACCACAATAATGTAGATCTTAACTATAGGTTGATGGTTGCATGTTTGCACACGAATGCACGCTTTTTTATCTTTTCGTCTTTTCTTAATGGAACCTTATTTCCAAAAAAAATCGTTCTATCGGATTTCAAATTGAAATAGAACGACGCAAATTCAAATTGACTGGACAATCTTTATTGTTTTTGTGTAGCACCATTCGTGATATTTGCTCCTTAGAAATAATCCCTCATAAATATTGGCCGCAACTGCGCCGTAATTTGGCCATCCATACACATCGATTTTGAATGTCTCAGAGCTTCGGTCGGTATCTCATGAATAACTTTAGTAGTTCTGGCTTCCAATGCCTCAATCGAAGCTGGTTTATCCGCGAAGTATGCAGACTTTACATCATCCCATAAATAAAAGTACAAGCGCCAATCCACTCGTCCGAAACGTGAGATGAATTGCTCTCAAAAAGAGGACGGAGTAAATTCATTGTTTCACGGGCAGTATGGAGATCAAAGACTTAAATTTTTGGTATCAAAAATTCATTTATGAAGGCGCGATAGCCTCGATAACGTCGATTTTCGTTATACAATCAATGTACGATTTGTATATGTTGTTGAGGCACAAGTTTTTCCATGATGAAATGTCATTGAATACTAAAAAAATTAGGTATAAGTATTTGTTTTAGTTTGACAGTAGTCATGCGAGATCAGTCAAAACCCCTATTAAAAAAAGTACCTCCAATTCGATCACACTCTACATAGTAGAGGCCTTTGTAGTCTGGGCCTTATTGGTCAAACACAACATGCCTGAGAACTGAATATACAAACGTCCATGTCGTTAAGTACGAAAAAATGAAACAACTTCAAAATTTATAATCGGAGAATTATGCGGATGTTTAGCATTTCGATTGTGGTTCGTTAGCATCAGAAGTGATTCGATACTTTGCCGAGGTAGCTATGTATTTAATAAATCGCTTTAAGTAATCTTTTAAATTGTGCCGCATATTATATTCTTTGCTTCGATGCGTCTACCTGACATCCAGCTACTCTAAGTGGCTCACTATTTCAGGCTCTTAACATTGATTGGTTTCTAAAAATATGCAAGGCATTAGATACAATCTGTTACATAAGAGCGTGGTTACTGTTAAATAATAACAACAATTGATTTTTCGAAAATTCGCAAATTTATTGATAATTTGGTCGTCAATACTCAATGCAAATACCTCAGTAGCAAGTCCAATCTCCTGCATTGTCAATTATGGCCTGGCACCGTCGGGGCATACTTTCCACTAGTTTTTCTGCATATTCTACCAGAAAAGATCTCCAAATTTACCGAATTTGTCGAGAAAGTGGATCTACATTACATAACTTGCGTCTGCGAAGCAGCGGTGACTGAGATGGCTAATCCAAAGTGACAACTTCGTTTTGCGCCTTCCACTCGCTACACGCTCGACTCCGATATTTCGGACCGTTGTCCTCTTGAAGGATCCAGCTTTCATTGTTCTTGATATACCATTGCTTAGCAGATGGTAACAGAGCCTATTGATATATTTTATTCATGTTTTCGGCACTTAAATTCTCGGTAAATAAGAACAAAGTGTTGAGAAGCACCCCCAAACATGGACCTTGACGGGTGTTTAACAGTCCGTTGAAGCATCCTACTGGTGAAGGTTGTCCAGGCGGGTTCGATGCTCGGAAATGACCAGAAGGAGGATTCACCAGAAAAAAATTACGTTGCTCCAATCGCGGTCTAAGTTTTCCTTCGCCCATTTCACTCGTTTTTCAACGTGTTTTGCACTCAATATTGGTTTTTCCAAAGTACTGCGATATTTCAGTTTATTGACAAGCAAGTGCCTGCGAGTCGTTCCGTAAGATATGTCAATACCTTTTGCTTTCGATTTCACAGCAGCTCCGCGTAAAGTCAAAGTTGGATCTTTCGAGAACAATGCTCGAATCTTTTCTTCGTATTTTTTGAGACTTTGTTTGCACCTCCGCGATCAGGAAAATCATCAACCTTATCGACCTTTTTATAGCGATTTATCCACTTGCTAACGAACTGCTTCGACTTCACCATATACATTGTGTAAAATAAGTACCCGGAACTTCACCTGACACTTCAAATTTGGTTTTTTCATGTTGGTACACATGTCCTTGAATGCACAAGCCTTATCAGAACGGGATCTATTACTTAGTGTGTTTTATTCTGCAGTCAAAGTGAGTTGATCTTTTGTTTACTTGGCGAATTTTACTCAATTTTTTGCAAAAAGAGCATCGGAAGGAGGTCTCTGAAGACATGGTTTCCCGAGCTAATACGGACCCTACGTTCATGAAACGCATAATAACTGGTGATGAGACATGGGTCTACGAGTACGATATGCAAACCAGTCAGCAATCGTCTGAATGGCGCTTCGAGAACGAGCCGTATCCAAAAAAACCACGCCAAAGCCGGTCAAAAGTGAAGGTTATGCTCACGGTTTTCTTTGATTACCAAGGCGTGGTGCACTCTGAGTTCCTTCCAGAGGGCCAAACGGTTAATAAGGAATATTATTTATCCATTTTAAGGCGTTTACGTGAAGCCATTCGCCGTAAACGGCCCGAATTGTGGAAGGACAATTCGTGGATTCTGCACGACGACAACGCGCCATTGCACCGAGCCTTGATTGTACGCGAATACAAGACCAAAAACTTAATAAATACTATCGAACAGCCACCGTATTCGCCAGATCTCGCACCCTGTGACTTTTTTCTCTTCCCAAAACTAAAATTGCCACTTCGGGGAAGGCGTTTTGAGTCGATTGAAGACATTAAAAAAAATTGGCTAAAGGAGCTGAAGGCCATCCCGGCGCCGGCCTACCAGCGGGCCATGGATGACTGGGTTGTTCGTTGGAATATTTGTATCGGCTCAAAAGGAGCCTATTTTGAAGGCGATCCAACAAATAATGATGAATAATATGAAAAAATGTGTTTTTTTTTTTAATTCCGGGTACTTATTTTACACAATGTACATATTTCGCAGCAGCAGTTTGCGTTAATTTGGGCCCTTTTTCATGCAAACAAAGAAAATTGATTGATTTTACATTCGCGAAAGTCTGGTAGCATTGATTTTGTAGACTATTTAAAAACGCCTAACGTGGAATACATTTTTGAGTATAAAGTCCCTTCGCCACCATTTAACCTCACAAAACTCACAATTGCATTTCTACATATGCTCATATGCGTTTTTCAGTAAGAGCGCTTCAACTTTTGAACTTTTTTGAATAAAACACAAACGGTTTGACTTTTTTAACTAATTTTTTTTTTTATTATCGAGTTTGAACATATACATTTAAGTATGAAATTCGATTTCTTTTGCCAGACCACCGCGTGCACGTTTTACGAAGTCCAATCGTTGAACCCAATTTTCGACCACTCTTTTGCATAAATCGGCCGAAATTCCAGCAATTTCGCGTTCAATATTGGCTCTGAGCTCACAAATCGTCGCCGGCTTGTTACTGTATGACTTGTTACAATGACTTCACATAACCCCAAAACGGGACGGCTTGTTAAATGGGCCGTAAAATGGCCGTAATGCTCTTAAAGTAGCAGCAACAGAACGATTATTTTCATAAAAAATTTGCACGATTTGCAATCGTTGCTCAAGTGTGTAGCGTTCCATGATGAAATGTATACTAATGAAGTTTACAAATGACAAGCGAAAAATAAAAAATATTGCGTCGTTGCCCTCCCTATCGGAAAAAAGTTGAAGCGCACCTATTGAAAAACGCCTTACATGTACTATACATTATATAAACATTTGTATTTAATTTTTTTACACATCTGCTTTATATTACGATTTATTTTCTCTTTTTACAGCTTGTGGCCTAAAGATTTCTAAATAAATACAAACCACACTTATCTCCAAATAATTGGCACAAAAAAGTCGGATTAAACATTCAGTAGATAGAAAACACTTTTAGTTGCCAAAAAAATAAACCTGTCAAAATCTAAGATACAAAATTGTGCCATAACTGCGACGCCAATGATAATTCAAAAGAATTTGTGGTAGATGCCAAGAAATTTTGAAAGTGCGGGTGAGAAAGGTAAAGTCTAGCACATTGAAGATAAATACGCAATTTATGCAGCAACAGCAGCAGTGGCAAAAGACACAGCAAATAGTAATACAATATTTTTGGAACTAGAGACAGTAGCTAGCCACAAAATTTGGTTTAGTTAGCCAGCAATGCGCTCATCTGTGATACAAGAGCTTGAAGAGTTGGGCTGATAGCAAATAACAAAAACAAAAGGATTTGTTGGAACATACATTAGATTGGGACAAAAGATACAATACTGAGCAGTTAACAAAGTGTGCACAAGATACAACAAATATAACGAACGCAATAATAGCAACAGCCGCAGCAAAAGCAATAAAAATAAATACGCCTTATATGGCAAGTATAAACTTGCATGTATTTGAGTAAGTACGCATACACACGTACATAGCGCTAAAGTAGATTTTGTCAAGCAAAGGAGTGTTCAACGCCAGCACCTATGGGCAAGTGTGTATCAAAGCATCCCTCCGTACTAACAATCGCATTATCCGAAAAGGATTTGGCCACAGCAAACCAAATTTGGAGTAAATTTGCTGAAAGCACTGAATATATTGCGCTCAAGGACGAGCATGGAAATCAATTATGTGAGTATTACTATGTGAACGGCAAGAAGCAGAAACAGCAGCAGAAGCAGCAGCAGAAGGTGAAGACGAAATCGAAGTCAAAGGCAGCAAAAGAGGCGCTTGAGTCAACGGATGAGGACAATTATGCAAACGCTACAATTGACGACGCCACAAAGTCGGCTAAACAAAATCAAAATTCAAATGAAAATCAGATACAGCAGCAGAGTCCGAATCCGAATGCGAAACAGCAGCAGCAACAGAGTCAACAGAAAGGCCGAAACAAAAAGCGATCGAAGTCAGAAATAGTACATACACACAAATCTACACAAGAAAGCACTGAGCACAAATCAAACCAACGGATAACAAGCAATGCAGCAACAAAAAGTGTAACAACAATAACAAATGGAGCAGAAAGTCATGCAAAGAAGTTGCGTCAAAATTGTGCTACTTCTCTTGAAGTTACTAATGTCGTTGATGACGCAACGGCAACAACAGATTTAGTGTACGCCAATGTAAGTGGCTGTGAATATTGTACCGTTGTCAGCACCACTGATGATGATGACGACGACGATGACGACGAGGTGGAGGAGTATGATGAGAGCATAGAGAATGAGGCGGTAATTGGTGTACGCCATCACTATGGTCTAGCCGCCCACGCTGCTGTAATTGATAGCATTCATACAAATATAGCCACTTTTGATGCTTATAAAAACCAACAACATCAAAATTGTTTGGCTCATTTGTTGTTGCAGCCAGAAGAACAGAATGTTGGCGACATGATTGTGGCTGACGGCAACAATAATGTAAGGAGATCACAAACAAATCACGAAGAGTATCATTTTAAACAGCAGCAACGACAACAACAGTTGCTTGCCAAAGACCAAGCGCAATTAATAAACGGTGAAGTGTGCAAAGTCAATATTGGTGTTAAAAATGTTGCTGCAGTTGATGAGAGCAGTGAAGTAAGCGAAAGGATAAGCAGCAACGATTACTTAGTGGTGGTAAGCGACGATGCCACGAAGGTAAGTGAGAATGAAAGCATGAATGAAATATCTATGCGTAATTTTTATTAGAAAACCGTTTTATGGTTAATGAATGATTTTACAGTTTTAGGCAGTGGGAGAGTTTTTTGAAGTTTGTATGAACCTGAAGTGGGTTCTCGATGATCCCAGCTAATAAAATTGGAGACCGTTTACGATTATTGTGGTATTTTTTACTTATAATTGAAACAATGAAAGAGGGCAACCCAAAATAAGGTCTCAAAAACTTAATTTAAGTTCTTAAAATATGCCATTAAATTCAAAATATGTGCTCCAAAAATGCTTCTAAGTCCGTGCATAATTTCATATGCTGTGCGTTTTACACATGGGCTGAAAATTTCAGGACTTGACAAAAAAAAAAGAAGTTTTGTTCTCTCCCAAATTAGCTTTATTCAACAACGTAATTGCTATCAAGCATAACGCAGACATTCCAGCGCCGCTCTAACATTTCAATACCACTTTTGTAGAACGATTTATCTCTTGCCTCTAAATAAGCCTCAGTTTCAGCGAAATCATTCGAAGAAAATTTTTTACCGGCGTGCATATTTTTAGGTTTGCGAACAGCCAGTAGTCGCTGGGAGCCACATCTTGTGAATACTGTGGACGTGGGAGAGGTTCGAAGTTCAATTTAATTTTGCCATTGTTTTGATTTACCTGTGACACGGTGCGTTGCCTGAAAATGAACAAACGCGGCACTCACTTTGAACAGATTTTTTTCAGAGTCAAATGCTTATGCGATATAAAGTCAATACTTTCCCTTAATATTTTGACGATGTCATCTTACTCCGCCAACTTCACTTTGCGATCGTTTGAAACGATTTTGTGAACGTTTTTGATGTTTTCTGGTGTTACCGCCTCATTTGGACGTCCACTGCGTTGTGCAACATCGGTGTCTTTACGACCACGTTTGAACTCAGACCATCTTTTTATTGTTGTTTCTCATGTATCGGAGTCCCCATGAAGCCATTACCTTGAACAATATTTTTTCCTATTGCGAAGCAGAGTAAAATTAAAACACGAAATTCCTTTTGATCCAGAGTTTTGAAAATAACAAAAGTAGCGTCAATTAGTAGTATAATAACTTAGGAACTAATGAATAGAATATCATCAAATCTTAAGAGTGATCTTTTTAAGGTTAGTACTAACTGAAAAAGAGGTGAGTGCAATGAAAGTAGTGCCATCTATGTGTTAGGATCGGGACTTTTAGTCGATGTGTTATAGCGCAGGGTCTTATTGGCAAGTTTTGAAAACGTATTTGATTCCAAGTTAATTTTAATAATTTTTTCATAATAATACATATTATTTCTCCTACAAAAGCCATATAAATCACACACTTTATGCACATAAAAATAAATTGTACAAATTTCCCTCAAAATATCAAACTCTTTAAACGGAAATGTTAAAAAAATTGAGTACGCAGGGTTAAAGTCACTGTATTTTGGTACAGTAGAACTGGCCAAGAGAAGCAGTCCCAAAGATGAACCATAACTAGATGCTTAACAGTTCGTTCGCCCCAGGATCGACGTATGCAATTATTCGCCTAAAATGAACATTTTTCGTGAAGGGGCTTTTGCGTCTTTGGATTCATTAACACCATTTTTTCTTAAAGCTGTTTCAGCTTCTCGCAGCGAGAAGTTCAGCTTTGTTACAAACAAATCAATGATCTTCTGATTTTATTTTGGAGAGGTACCTTTTTTAGGGTCGGGGAAGTCGTCATCCGTTCTAACTTCGATGTTACCATCGCAACCAGTTAAATATGAACCGCTTCGACTTATTAAAATCTTTTGCTAAAGACGCACCGCATTTTTGGACCTTTAGGGTGCTTTTATTTACTTTGAATGTTGCCATTTTTCGCTATGGGTACTCTTCAAAATCTGAAAAGGAATGAGCGATTTCAAGAAAAACAAAAATTGTTTGGCAACCTCCAAACTATTGCAAAACACGCCACAGACCCGACTTTCTGTGGAAATTTCAACCGAAAGTTTTGATTAATATTCACCGAACTCGCCTCTGAACAAGTCCATTGTTACGCTTGCTGTGTGGCATGTGGCACCGTCTTGCTGAAACCACATGTCATGCAAGTCAAGCTCTTGCATTTTGGGCAAAAAAAAGTTGGATATCATTTCACGGTAGCGCTCACCACTCACAGTTACGTTACGATTCGCAGCATCTTTGAAGAAGTACGGTGCAACGATACCTCCAGCCCATAAACCGCACCAAACTGTAACCTTTTCTGGATACATTGGTAGCTCTTGCAATTCTTCTGGCTGATCTTCACACCAAAACCGTCAATTCTGCTTATTTACGTACCCATTGATCCAAAAATGAGCTTCGTCGCTGAACACAATTTTTAGACTTTAAACTTTCTTAACAGAATACACATATTTATAATAAAATTCAATGACTTGCAAGCGTTGTTCGTTTGTAAGACGATTTATGGTTAAATTATAGACCACACTGAAGATGTGTGACAGTGAAACAAAACACGAAACGTGCGTCAGCCGTTTAAACCAACTGTTTAAAAGATAAAAGCTAAAAAGTTACCCTTTATAATGCAAAGTATTCTAAAAACTGGTATACCTTTTCAGCCTTTTCGTAACCGCCGCCAATGTAGCCGAACGGATAGGTGCGAGACTATCATTCGGGAATGTGTAGATTCGATTTACCGTACGTGAAACAGTAATGATGGAAGAAGTTTTTATTAATATCGGTCGCACTCGTCAGGCAATGGCAAACCTGTGAGTTTATTTCCATGAAAAAACTTCTCATAGAAAACCATTTTTGCGGAGTATGTTTAAGACCGTACTCGGCCAAACACCTAACAGAAGAGGACGTGCGAATTATTATTTTTTTTGTATGCCCTTTTAGTATAGCTATCCCAAAATAACATTATAGTTTTTGGGCCAAACATTTTTCTTTAAATTTATACTGTTAATAGGATAATACTTTCTTTATAAGTCCAACATTTATGCTGTTCAAAATCTTACATAATTTTTCCAGTTCAGTTGTTATGAATATTTGAATTGGCAGTGTGTTAAAACAAAAATAAAAAATGGAATTCATTTCAGTGCAAAACATGAGTCGGAATTTTCTACTCTTAACCACCCTGCAATGCAATGAACCTACCCTTAAATGCCGATTACAAAATAACTACAGGTGTCACTGTTGCGACAGGATATGCGGGCAATATTAATCGCCAAGGCAACAACCACCAACCCAGTCATATCATTTTCCCAGCAGTGCGCATGCTCGTGTCTGGAATGAGATCCACAGAAAGTGGCAAACAAAAACACGAAGCAGTGGAAAACGATAGGAAAATTCGTAGACCTTCCGCTGCCACAAACATTTCCGCTGTGACGCTGAATCAAATAAAAAGCAGCAAACTGGTGAAATAAATTTGTAGAAAACTGAGAGGAAAAAAAAACTAAGTGAAAATCAATTACATATTGTACAAAAAAATCGGTTAATTATTGGAAATAAAAGTGTTAAGTGCAAAGTTGCAAATTTTGCTAAGAAGTACTTGACAAGTGTGAATCTGAAGAAGGGCAACTATTTTCAAGGACTTTCGCCGAAGTCGTGGTATACAGAGTGCGTTAGCGAGCAGAAGTTTTTGCAAAGTGAAAACTTAATTCGCATGAATTAGGAGCTGAATACCTGTGTATATGCAACTAAAAGCTATAGAATTCTATGAATTAATCTTTATTGTTGCATAAGAAAGTGTACCAGTGTGAGTGTCGTTTAGAAATAACTGAAGAGTTGAAGTTTTTGCAAAGTTTCCACTTACATATCGTTTGTGTGTGAGAGTAAGCGAAGTGCTCAAAAACGGCGACCAACGGCAGCGAGAAGGCGACAGCCCACCTACTGCACTGGGGGCTACAGCACTGAAAGGCCAGCATTCAAGATGGATGAATGCGAGAACCTCGTCATCAATCTAGAAGACGCAGTCGAGACATACGAGGAGCTCGCCGACGACGACATACTACAACACCAACAACAAATAATCAATGATAACGACGCTGAAGTCATTCAATTGACGCAGATATTAACCGAAGGCGACATAATGGTAAAGAATACGCCATGCCTCAACATAATTCTTTTTAGCACTTTCAATTGAAATCAGTTACATAGAAGTACTTGAGAAAAGTGTGCCTGCATACGTACATACAAGCACATACACTTGAGGCGCTTGCACAAATCAATTTACTATACAGCAGCAGCGGCACATTGTGCTGGTATACACATATTTCCCAACATTTGGTTGTCACAGTCGCTTTGTGGAACATAAAAATGTTAGGAAAGCATACTGCATATTTTCTACATAGCCAAGTTTGAGGCGCAGCGACATGTGGCATGCATTTGTGGAATGTGGCATGCGGTGTCAGTATTTATTATTTTGTTTTTGTGCCATTGAGGCAGTTTAGGTATTCACTTTCTATTAAATGCGATAAATACTAATCTTCAGCAACATTTCTACGCTATTTCCTCCATTCATATGTAAAGTCCATATGCAAGTACATACACACATATTTAATTATTACTATATATTATAATTTATTAGATGTATCAAACATGCTTCATCCAAGCAAATGCAAACATATACTGCACTAGGTGCCAGGACTTACGACTCTACATAGTTATATATGTACATATATACAATTTATATATATGTATATATGTATGTCTAATGCTATTTACTTTTCATTCTATGCGGCATACTTAGATTTGTATGATTCATCGTGTTTACGATAATTGACGTATTGATGCATGCCACACGCAGCCACTACAATACCACTATGGGTGTCATCATAACTGCAAATGGTTTGTGGAAATATGAATTTAATAAAACCACCTACTTCCATGCATTAGGCCAGCTCGATTTCTTTGTTGCTCATTCGTAAGATAAACAGCCCCAAAGTTAATATTTATATCTACATTTATTACTGGGGCTGCAAAGTTCTAAGAAGTATTATATAAACCTCCAAAGTCCTACATTTGATGTGGGCCACGATCTTCATTATTCATTCTATCAACACGATTCTACTTAACTTCATCCCAGGTCATTTATGTGTGTCTATAGTTGGCTGTCTTTACATACTGAGTCCTCGTAGCATAGCGACTTACTTTTTTTAAAGCATCGTGAGTGGAGTAAAAACCATTTGCATCCTCTGAGTAGCAGCCAAACACCCATTTGAGAGTGAGTTCAATGCGAAGAGGCAAATTCTGATGCCATTCCTAAGCATAAGTACAGGGTCCGCCATATAACTTTACGGAATTAAAAATGCTATAAAATAGTAACTACTCAATATTTTTCCAAACTGTTTTTTTTATTTTGAAGTACAATCCTTCCGGTTAATGATGGAACACAACTTCATTCATATGGCTCTTGGCTTGGACTTTGTACGGCGTCATACAAAGGTCTTTACGCAAAATTCGTCTCAATGATGTCTCCGAAATGTCCAATTGTTGAGAACGACGGTGAACTGATGTTCCTTGTGATTCACGAACACTCTCGGCCACAGCAGCAATATTTTCGGGTGTACGCACGGTTTTTGGTCGGTCAGGCGTTGGTTTGTCAATAAGCAACCCAGTTTCTCTTACTTTTTTCGCAAAGTAACGCACATACGCTTCATTCGGTGATTTTCTTCTTCCAATTGCCGTACGTAATTTTCGTACACATTCTGCAACATTACCATGATTTTCAAAGTAATGTCGTCATATTTCCCAGCGTTCTTTGAGCGTATACACAACCATTTTCGTTCAGCGGAAGAATAAAACTAATTTTCTGTCAAATCAGATGACAGATAAGTGTCCTAGTTCAAATCCCTAACGATAGATGGCGGGCCCTATATTTGGCTTAAAGACTTACCGGTTTTGCTGCGTCTATTAACTCAAATTAATTGCTAACTCTGTATAATTTAGGTATAGAACCATTCATAATATTTATTCTTTAAAAATAATCCCTTTCAAATATTGGCCACAACTGCGCCGCAATTCGTCCATCCGTAAACACCAATTGTGAATGGCTCACTGGAGGACTTCGGCTGGTATCTCGAGAATAACTGTAGTAATGCCAGTTTCTAATGTCTCAGTCGCAGCTGGTTTATCCACAAAGCATTCAGACTTTACATATATATATATATATATAATTGGCGCGTGCACCCTTTTTGGGTGTTTGGCCTAGCTCCTCCTCCTATTTGTGGTGTGCGTCTTGATGTTGTTCCACAAATGGAGGGACCTACAGTTTCAAGCCGACTCCGAACGGCAGATATTTTTATGAGGAGCTTTTTTATGGCAGAAATACACTCGGAAGTTAGGCATTGTCTGCCGAGGGGCAATCGCTATTAGAAAAATGTTTTTCTTAATTTTGGTGTTTTCACCGAGATTCGAACCGACGTTCTCTATGTGAATTCCGAATAGTAGTCATGCACCAACCCATTCGGCTACGGCGGCCGCCTTTAGACTTTACATACAACTACAAATAAATGTTCAACGGTGTGATATCACACGATATCGGTGGCCAATCCACTGGTCCGAGACGAGAGATAAATTGCTTACTGAAACGACGACGCAGTAAACCCATTGTTTCACGGTATGTGTGGCAAGTAACGCCGTCTTATTGGAACCAGCCCCGTCTTGTTGTGGAGACCGCGAGCTTCAATTTTCGGCATCAAAATGTCGTTTATGATGGCGCGATAGGGTTTATCATTCACGTGTACATTGACGCCAGCCTCGTCTTTGAAGAAATATGGGCCGATGATTCCTCCAGCCTATAGACCGCACCAAACGGTTGTGTTCATGTATGAATGGCTTCGGAATACTCCTTAACCCACATATTGTTTTGCCTATAGACGTAGCCATTAAGCTAAAAATGGGCCTAAGCGCTAAACATCATAAGTTAGGCGTGATGAACACTTTTCACAGAGCGTCGATTTTCGCGATAAAGTTGTACGATTTGGAAACGTTGCTGAGGCGTAATTCCATAATAAAATGTCAATGAATACTGAAAAAAATTATATAATACATTTAGTTTGACCGTAGTCGTGCGTTATCCAATCTGATCACTCTTTAGTAGATATCGCTGCAAGCGCCTATCTGTCTTAGATCATATGGCTCGGCATGCTTTTAAATAAAACACCCTTTCTGCGCTGTGCTTGATACTAGTCATACAAAATCAACTATCAATAAAAAATTAACCAAAGACACCCGACTACGACATATGCAAATTAACAATAGCCTATGCCTCTCAAAAAAATGCTAAACGTAATTAAATTTTTTGTAACGTTTCATATCGTTGGTTGGGCTCATGTGAAGAAATCTAATCAGACCAAAAGAGTGAACACCGATTTTCGCAGCTGCGTAAACAATGGAAATTAAAATAAAAGCAAAATTCAATGATAAAATTCCAAGATTACATTTAAATCTTTGAGTAAAATAAACAAAATTGGAAGTTAGGTTACGTTAGGTTAGGCTGTGCTGGCTGATCTGTAAAAAGATCTCACTTAGACCGCTAGGCTACATTGTGTTGGCAGTGCTATATATTATATTTCAGAGTCAAGGACATCATTTTTTGTAATTCTTAATGCACATCTTCGCGAGTTTTAGCAAGTCGTTCAACTTTTTGTCAGCAATATCCTTCAAGGATAAACATATTGTTTATCCTTGCCAACATATTGTTGTCAGCAATATCCTTCAAGGATAAACAATATGTTGGCAAGGATAAACAATATGTTTATCCTAGGCACATTTGTCAAGTCCTACAAAGAGAAAGGGCAAGGCAGTGGCAAAGTAGGTGTTTCCACAGAAGGCAAGTGCCTACTACAGAAAATATACACAGATTCCGTGTCGGGTTTGTGGTGTGAGAAAGCGTTCGACACATTATTCTTAGGTTCACTCCAATAGACGAGCGGGTCACTACAATCTACATAAACAAGGATTATAGATTTACCAGATTTGCTTCTTAACTATGGTGAAAATGAATACTAAGAGGAGAACTTCGGCTGCCACATCACTTGGGAGATTCAGCCGAATCCTCGCCCAACCAAACGTTGTTCAATAGCAACGAAGCAACATAAGCGAAGACTGTATTGATTTTTTTTTCATATATCACTAAGAAAATCTTATCTCCAGCCAAAATTTGCACAACCGTTTCACACATATTTATATTTACCCACTCGTTCAAAAACATATTATATACCTACGCGGTAAAGTTTCGCTAACAGACTGAAGCTAGTGCCTTCAACATACATAGCTCCAATCGCTAGATGGAAGATACGCTTGCAGTAGTTCAAAAACACTTACGGGATATTATTATCAATTCGGATCACTATCCTGCACCTAACTTCTTGCAGCATAAAACTTGCAAAGAAAATCCTAAGAAAGATTGGCGTGAACGATTAGATACAAAACGACCCTGAAAGTATTGAATATTTTTTTCCAGACATTGGCAGCGACAGACCTCACCTGTGTACGAAAGATCACTTATTACCGATTAGGTGATTATTTCTTCAATCGAAAAGAAGAAGTGGAATTTGTAGTCTTTTAAATGTTGTTGAAAAAGGAAGATGCATTCAAAACCAGATATCAGAGCTGTGATCCTCGCTCTGAGGCACACTCTTACACAAGTTGACCTGCCCTAATATTCATACAAAGCGGTATATACATACTAGGGCGGGTCGATTTAAAAATCGCCCATTGCTCTGTGAAAATCATATTCTAGGGATCAAAATAAGAAACTTTGCCGAAGGAACCATACCTCTAAAACGAATTCTGATGTGCCCCAATTTGGGTAGAACTTTTCAGTTTCTTTTCTCATGTAAAGGCCAAAAATTGTGATATTTTGAAATGATTGTATGGGGAACCCCCCAGGGGAGTTCCAGGGGGTGTGCCACTGGCATGGGTGGATCGGTCGTCCAAAGTTAGTGGGGGTCGGTCATACATTTGGACTCGATTGGAGCACTCTAAATTGGTCAAAGTGGGATTTTTCGTTCGACCCAAATTGGAGGGCATCAGAAATTGTTTTAGAGGTATGGTTCCTTCGGCTAAGTTTCTTATTTTGATCCCTAGAATATGATTTTCACAGAGCAATGGGCGATTTTTTTGCCTTCCCACAAATCGACCCGGCCTAATACATACATATATTTGTATTAGACTAGTTTTATTGCTATGGGTAGGTAAGTGTTTTAGAACATTTTGTCTCCATTTTGATAGACTTTGCATGTGGCAAACAACTAATATGCAATAAGGCACACCCGCCTCATTTTTCCGGCACTGCCGTATTATATAATGAACCATCCATTTGAATTTGTGCGTTTACGCTATTATGTGACTTGCGGTTCAGACCATCTGTTTTTATTTATTTTGTGCAAGTAGATTTTCAGGACCAAATAGTACACTTGCAGAAAAAAGTACGTAGACTAAATGTCAATAGTATTGTGCTGTAATTCCATTTATTAATACATTTTTGACCTATTTTCCGACCGGTGCATGCATACATTGAACTGCGTTCGTAGATTGTTGAGTGCTCGGGAGCTTATACATTTCATGTTAGAATTATCCTAATTGATTCTAATGGGCGCACAAATGGGGCAAAGAGAAAAGTTATGTATACGCAAAACATTGTCATATTTGAAAGCAGACTTGAGTGTACTAAAAGATTAGCACACTTTTAGCGCCGCGATGTAGTTCAGCTGCCGTGTGATCTGCCAGTATCAGTCAAGCACGTGAACTAGGCTTACACAAATAATTAAGAGTCAACTGCTTTGTCTTTCTATTTAATCAATTCCTCCTACTAAGAAGAAGAAAAATGATAGTGCTTCGGTTTGGGAAATTAACTAATGAGAGTGCCTGCAAGTGCCTGAATGAACAAAACACATACCTACGTTGGCACCTGAGTCAGTCGGTTAGTTAATGCCCACCTGTACTGCCTTGGTATTAGGATTAAGCCAACTCTAAACACAATGTGCAGAAGTCTACGCAAGTGCGGAAAGTTACTGATCGCCATTCACTTGGGAGTAGCCAGGGCGATTCTTGTGCATATGGTTCAAGCTTCTATCATTGTACTGAAATTTACCATAATATTCTAAATAATTGTGTTAACTTCGTTACCAATTTCAAGGTACGCTTGCAAACGCATGTTGAAGCATAAGTTGCAGTTAGTGATGCCGTACTGTAGCCATAACAGTAACCATAGCAGTCAGCTGTTCTGATCAAACATATGAGCATCACTCTAAACAATTATAGGTGCCGCACTATAACCAAAGCGGCACTTAATTAGTAAAAAATGAATAAAAATGTAGGTATCTAGTATAATGGAACTATTTCTCATTTTTCGTTTTTCTCAATCACGACTGAATTTTTTTTCTGGGTCTTATAGTTTGCGGAAAAGAATTTAAAGTAGAAGGAAAATACGACGCCATCGTGAAAAAATTTCAGAAGGTGTGGCCAATATCAGACTGCTAACTGACTCTCAGTAAATTTGAAGCAGTTAGATTACGTAACCGAGGTCATGACAGCGGGTTGTGTACGAAAAGACTAAGATCTTTTCCATGATTTACGAAAAAACCAACACAGTCCACGCTCATATTACTTTGTTGCCGACTAAACAACGACTAGTTGGATGAAGCCGAAGTAAATTGCTCACTTTCTTTTTTCACCACAGCTGAAACTAAAGCTTCGTAATCCATGGCGAAAAGATTTTTACAGGAGTGGCTAATATCAGAACATCATCCTTGTTGATAATCTACGAGCACCAAATTTTTCTCTTCGGATTTCACACATACACGACGAAAAATGTGCTGCTCTTATACATACATTGGCATAATCTACGAAGCAGTGATGCCGATGCTTATTGTCTTGCCGTGATTCTACGCAAACGATAAGCAAATTTAAAGCAATCAAAGCGCAGTAACCGCTTGGTGGCGGCTATATAAATATATACATATAATTGGCGCAATCACCCATTTGGGTGTTTGGCCGAACTCCTTCTCTTATTTGGAGTGTGCGTCTTGATGTTGTTCCACAAATGGCCCCAAAGCTTCTACCCGCTCCGAACGGCAGATCTTTTTTATGAGGAGCTTTTTCATGGCAGAAATACACTCGGAGGATTACCGTTGCCTGCCGAGGGGCGACCGCTATTAGTAAAATCTATTTCTTTTGGTGTTTCACTGAGATTCGAACCTATCTTCTATCTGAATTCCGTATGGCAGTCACGCACCAACGTATTCGGCTACGACAGGCACCGTATATAATAGGCGAATTTAATTACCTTAAAAATTAATTCTTTAATATAATTCAATCAATTTTTATTTAATTCAAAATTCGAAGATTAATGAATTTTAATAATGCCCTAGTTGCGCTGTTTTTTTTATGAAAATACAACTTTATTCTGAAAAAAAGGTTACAAGTGAATCATTGAAAGTATTGCCCATCGCTGGATACTACTTTTTCCCATCTTTCTGGTAGATCTCGTATACAGTCGCGGTAAAACTGTTCTTCTTTTGAGGCTATCCACGGATCAAGACATTTTTTTAATGTCTTTATATGGATGGAACATTTGAATCGGAACATTTGATAATCAGATGGAGCAATATCTGGGATAAGATTCCCATTTCAGTGTTTCCAGGTAGATTTGGCAACGTGAGGATGAGCGTTGTCATGCTGTAGAATCACTTTTTCATGCCTCTCCGCGTATTCCGGTCGCTTCTCGCGCAATCCTCGGCTCAATCGCATCAATTGAAGTCAATACCGATCCCAGTGATGGTTTCGCTTGGTGTTAACAGTTCATAATAAATAACACCAACTTGGTCCCACCAAATACATAGAATGCTTTCCATTTCAATTCAACCGGGCTATTCGGGTCAGGTTCTTCGATTTCAATGTAACTCAAATATGTTGCTCTCTGGTCAAAATAATGAGACATGTATTGTTTTGTTCACCCGAAAAAATTTTTTTCAAGATTTATGGGCAATTTTGTTTTTCGGCTCAAAATCAATTTTTTTTCATTATATTATATAAGAAATTTTTTTTTTTAAATGCTCATAACTTAGTCAAAAATGAACCGATTTGAATGATTCTGGATTCAAAATGATCGTAATTACTTGCACGAGCGACTTCATGTAGAAACATTTGCAAAAGCGTAGTTGAAAATATTTTATTTTGCAAAAAAAAAAAGTGTATTTGTTTTTGTTTTGTAACTTTTTTTAAATAAAGAGGACACCTCAAACTTCAATTGAGCAGAATTCCCAATAGCTAAAATGAGGTTTTTTGGAGTAATGAATTTTTGAGTAAAAAACCTGTTTCGCATTTTTTGTTTTTTGCAAAAGAAAAAATGTTCAACTACTTTTTTGCAATTGTTTCTACATGAAGTCGTTCGTGTAAGTAATGACGATCATTTTAAGCCCAGAATCATTTAACTGGTCATAACTTAGTCAAAAATGAACCGATTTCCACAAACTCTTCTGAAGCGTTCATGACACTCGTAAACGGCTATTGTTTTTAGAGTATCATTACCGAAAACAGTCTCCCAACTGTTCTACGAAT
Source organism: Anastrepha ludens (assembly GCF_028408465.1). Classification (NCBI taxonomy): domain Eukaryota; kingdom Metazoa; phylum Arthropoda; class Insecta; order Diptera; family Tephritidae; genus Anastrepha; species Anastrepha ludens. Next base: position 43,646,517 of record NC_071500.1, on the reverse strand, counting down.
TTCGCACCATTGAATCCATTTTACTAAATTCAGTTCCATTTTTAGAAAATCGAAAAGACGTGCAAAAGTAGAATAGTTTTTAAATTAAATAATTTTTTTGTGTTCAAAAAATCAATTCAGTAAACTTATTCAAATGATCCTCCAAAAATACAAAATGGAACAATAACATTTTGAGTATCTTTTCCAAATGAAACTACCCATGCACGTTAAGAAGTATTCGTTCTTGTCCAAATCAAATTGGATAATGAGAAGTAGTACTCATTCAGCTAAGATGCCTATGACATCAGACATTTCACTCTTACTCAAACTTGGATATTCACAGCAATTTCAAACACACAATATCACTACCTGGTATTGCTGTACTTGTCGGACATTTAGTGCGTAGTTCATCTTCAAGACCCATAGTTGTGCAGTGGAAAATGAGGGTATAGACAACAATCAAATAACCATTTGGGTATTTTTTATGAATTTCTTTTACTAAGAAACTGCTTTATCAACTAAAAATGTCTCTTACAGATAAGTTAATTCACACAATCAAAACAACATTTTGTATGTGTTCGAATACTATAATGACGTATAAATTTGGATTCTCCAAATCGTTGGTGGGTGCCCGTCTTAAAACATTTCAATCAGCCAATATTTTGCTACGGAATGTCCAGTGGTAAACCCTGACCTTGCAAATAACGGCTTGCAAATCTTTAAAAATACTGTAAATTGTCATTAGGCCGCAAAAATGAGCAAAATTGTAACTCACGATTGCCTATTGAAGATAATTCGGTGGATTTTATCTACTTTGCGAATTTACTTCCCTCTGTCGTAATAGTCAATAAATTCAAACTAAAAGTCTCCTCTAACCATAGGATTGTTAGTTTACGGCACAAAATGCCAATTTCATTGAATGAATAGTTTACTAAATAAGTGCACACATACATACATACTCGCATAAACCAGAATGTACAGAACAACGTTCAACATTTTATCGTTACAGGGACAGGCTGAAAGTAAAAAGCATATGAAGAAACATGGCGGCAGCACTACTGGCACAACTGGCACTGGGATGGGCATTATCGAGACCAAAGGCACTGCGATGTCCTTCGGCTTTCGCAAGAAACTCAATACAACGCCAAAGAAGCTCAAGAAATTGCTGGAAGCCAGCGTTGGCGGTGTGACTGGCGGTGACGCAAGAAAGAAACAAGACAAGTGTAATAATATAACAACAACAACTTCACGCGATGGTAATTCTTCAGGCGAGGATAATGAAAAAGCGGGAACTCAGCAGGATGACGGTGGCAATGGGCAGGCGTTATTGGGCGAAGAACATCAGGACGACAATGGCAATGCAGGTTAGTGCAATGACTTGCTGTGGCACAAAATGCACGCCTAATATAATCGTACATGCATACATACATTCGTACAAGTAGATATAGGTACCCTAAGTTCAATGCAGTTCATACAGAACAAATCGGGCGAAAAATGATTAATTTCGTACAACAGGTATTTGGGTGCGACAAACACCAACACACCTTCTAAAACAGTAGCAAAATTTGCATGCGCTCACACACACATACATATTTACGTACTCAACGCAAATATCAAACTTTGTTGTGTCTCTACACTACTTTATATAAATAGAACTTTTTCCCCCCTGCTCTTTTTTTATGTGTACGAGTATTATGAATGTCTGACATGCCAAAAACTTGCTCCTCTTTGTCTTCTTGTCTTCCTTCTCCACCTATGTATGCCCACTACCGACACTCATCAAATGCAGAGCTTCTGTCGAAAGTACATTTTGAGAAAATGGGCGCAGCGGCCGCAACGACACAGCGATCTAATCAAAGTACAGGGCCCACAGGTGGCGGCCAAGCTACCAACCTCCCTGGAGTCGCTTCGCGTTTCGGTTACCGCGGTTCAAATATTGCGCGTCCGGCATCAGCTGGCCTAGCACAGCGCTATCAAATGGACATGCAGGAAAATGCAGAAAACAACAATAACTATGGCAACATCAAACGAATTGTTGGTGACGTGGATGTGAATGGACAACGAAAGCCGCTTGTGAGCAACTGTAAGTGGGCGAAGCATTGCAAAAGCGCTAAAAATATAAAATTACAAAAAATGGCATGTGAATGGATAAAAGTGTTTGGGTAAGAGGGATGCGACGTGCTACTTGGACAAGACGTAATGTGAGTAGGCGAAACATTGCCAGACATTCAAGTGCGCAATAATGATAATTTAATTGCTTAATAAAAGGAGACTTAGCTCGTGAAACAGGTAGAAAAAGGAAAAGTGATTTATCATGCTATTGGTAATCTTTGGAACATTGTTGGTGAAGTTTTTTTCCACGAAAAAAATTTAATGAAATTATTTTTCACCTGTATCCAATCAAGAAATAGGATCGCTATACCCTTAACAATGTTTATGCATATCTATTTAACGTATACACCCTTTTAAAGTATTTGGCCGCGCTTCTCCTCCTATTTGTGGTCTGCGTCTTAATATTTTTTCTACAAATTTGGGTCAACAGTTTTATGCCTCCTCCGAGTGGCAGATGGTTTTTTTATGCGGAGCTTTTTCGTGGCAGAAGTACACTGAGATGTTTCATGCCCGGGGTTTCGAACCCTGGCGCTCTCGAAGAGTAGTCACGCACCAGCCGATTCGGCTATGGTGCCGCCACTTTAACATAATTTACCTTATTCATAAAAATGAGCTTAATTTTCTGAGTATAAGGGATTACTTCCAAAAATTAGCCTATTAAAAGCTATCGAGTTTTATTATTTAATACAATACTAAAAACTGAGCCTGAGCTAAAGTTCAATTTTTATACATTAGCTGAAATAATTTTTGTGTTTCAAAATACTAGTGACTGGCGAAAGGTGTAACTAAGTTTATCTTTTCGTGAGTTAGGTAAAAAATGGCTTTAAAGTGGGCTGCAATATGAAAATCGTTTTATGAAACTAAAAAATCATCATTAAAAAATTCCTTTTTGTATGAAAACTACTAATTATCGATTCTAACAATCGAAAATAATCTGGAACAATCGAACAAAAATTTATGGAAAGTAATGAGAATTTGCATCAGCGGCATTTACGTAGAGAACGAATTGTAATGAGTAAGAAAATTCAAATTAGAAAGTTTTTTGTTTCAGTCAAGTATTTTCAAAATTTATTTTCTTTTTGACCTTCTACTAGTTGAGCCCAAAATCCGCCAACAAATTACTTCTCTAATTTAAATATTAAATAATCACAAATGTCGTAAATAATAAGGTTCTCAAGAAAGTAGAACGGCTTTCTTGGTAGAGCTGCATGTAAAACACGATTTTCATAAACTGGTCGCTGTTAATTCCACTATAGCTCATTCCAAATACTGCTTGCGAAACTTGCCTTTTTAGGCATCCGAGCGGTTTGCCAATGGCAAAACGGCTTCTCAACTTATGTTAATTTTTCTCTTGTAACGATGCATGGAGATAAAATATTTTATACAAATTTTGCTATGAAGTAGGCTGAGAGATTCCCAATTTCTGCGAACGTCGTGTGGAATCAACTTATTTGTCTCGTATTGAGCTGAAGCTAATATATGTTATGTTTGTTACTTCCAGCAGTGCATTGTCTAAGAGAAATATTCGAAAAAAATATGTTGACTCGAATTTTTCCACTTTACTTTGTACAAGTTGTCTTAAGCGACGATTAAAGTGACCGAAGTAAATGATTTAAAGTTGAAACCAGCACCATACTCAGAAAGTCGTTAATATTTATTAATGATTACTCAACTTTGCTCGTCACTGATCTGCTGGCTGTAAAAAGTGAACTGCCTCAGCTCTCGAATATATCGAACACACCCACAGCGTAAAAACACGGGGTCGTAAATGCCTACCAATCGGTGAATCTCGGATTAGCTTACCGCTGTGAACATGAGAAATTAAATGAAAAGTAATAGTTGTTTTTTTTTTGTACCTCCGTAGGTAATTCCACCACGGCATTTCTGTTACGAAAGAGCCTTTTATGAAAACAAAGTGACATTCAGAGACGATATAAAATTGTTCTTCTGCTCTTAGTACATCAGCAAGTTGCAAAATCCATTTGTTTATATATTCTATACTTATTTTACATTCTACTAAAAATATATTTATTTATTTAACCACTGAATTTTTTTTTCAATCTTCTCGGAAGCATAGGGCCTCGACAAATCTCAGGCTTGCGTTGGTTCCGCTCATCTGTTTTGATTTCTGACAGGGTAGATGATTAGCCTGCCGCTGTCAGTCCTAAGTAGTCGGAATGTCCACTTGTCGTTGCTTAGGAACAACGCCTTCTGATTGCTTGGAGCGCCATTTGTGTTTCAGATTTTTCTGGCAGAAGGATCGTACAGACGGTTGAGGACTTCGCTAAATTTTGTGTCTGCGCTATTACGGCGTGCGCCCGCTTCCTTTTGCTGGCGCCACTGATGCACTGTGTAACTATGCCTTTTTCTTTGTTTTTTGTTTGTTTTAGCAGACACAATGCAAATAATGCGTAGACTATTGTGCGAGAGTAAGGATGGAAAGTATAAGTTTTTCGCACCCAGACTTCCGAGGCCACTGAATACCATATAATAATTCTTATATTGAGGCTAGAATATATTTATATATTTTAAACATAGATAGGAGTCAGAGAACTAATTCTAAAGAAGTTTCAAAGAATTCCTTCACTGGTTCGTTGAAAATGAAAAATGAATCGCGACTTGTTTTGAGATTTTAGTTAACTTAATTAAGGCTCTGTTGAAGCATTTTAGCTTATGAATCTCCAAAAATGCATACATAAATAAACTCCCAGGAACTAAACAATTTGGTGGGAATATTCAAGAAAATTATCAGAAAGGCGCGGAACAATCATTGAAGATAAATACAGGATTTTACTTTTACTCTGTAATGGATTAAAATTATTAATAAGCGTTAATGGGATCTGAATGGTGGGGATTATCCAGTGTAAAGCGTAAGTAACTCCTTTGCTTTGATTGCCTCAATAACCGTTTAAGAAATTTTAGCAAAGATTCACAAAGCGCGTCAGTCGTTTCTTTCTCGTGCTCATCTTTCGCAGAATCTTTCTTTCAAATACTCCCAGGGACGCCTCATTATTCGGTGTCATATAACTTGCATGAAGAGATACTTATAAAATCTTAGTGTTTTTTTTTGCCAAGAAAGGGCTTTACTACTCAATAGAATACTTTCTGCCTTATCGCAAGCCTAGCCAAATTACATGCTTAATATGGAGACTTTGCAAATGATTTCGAAATAATAAAATTAGCAAAGTATGAAAAATAGCCAGATATGTAGAAAACATTAGAAGGGAGCGTTCATTTACGATACAGTTTATAACGCAGCCGTGGTTAGGGATGAAATGGCGCTAAAATACTCTTAAAATTAGCCTTCAAATTCAGGGCAAGAATCCTAAATTTGTTCATTGTGGTACCATTAAATGGAATGAGGGGAAAAAAGGAACAGGCTTATCTGAAGAAAAGGATCCAAGATGTCTAAGTCTTCGTCAAGACAACTGTAGAGTAGGTACTGAGAATATTCAATATTATTCTCCAAATGCAGTTCAAAGTAATGCCAATTCTCAATGGATGCTTAATGGATGATATCCGGTTAGAACACCCACCACAATCGGATAAGAGTTCCCTCAATCGCCTATGAGCCACATTTAACCAGAAGTATCTTGCGACTTTAGTTACTCATTTATTCAAAAGTTCAAACTGGCTACTAAAATAAAAGAATAATGAAATTGTAAGTATACTTAAATTACAAACTTACATCTAACTAAGTTAAAACATGGAGTTCAATAGTGCAGCAAATTTTTTCTTTGAAATCGAGAAATCTTCCATGAAAGTGGCAGATATCATTCAAATCACGAAGTGGCAATCAATGTCGCCCTTAAGAACATTGAAAACTAAGGAAAAAACAGGTATTGATAATTTACTTTCAAAACACTTGAAGTTAGCTAATTGCGAACGGGACGTGAAAGATGGCATAGGATCAGTATACTTGAATGGTCTTCGCATAAATTTAGGAGACAAACTTGCACACGCTCAATTTTGTTAATTATAAGTTTGTGATATAAGATGAAATACATGTAAGTACTTCATAAAAATCGTCTATCGAAAATATAGTTAAGTCCTTGGAGTTTTTGAAGGATGCTTCTGAAAAACGAAGTATTCTTGCCCAGCGCTCACGAAGTTGACACGTAGTTCCCCTTCCCTGGAAGCGACCACAACTCGCCAAGGGAGCCTCAATCCTCTCTTTCCACAGCTTCCTGCAATGCCTTTCTACTTTGAAACGCATATGAGTTTGTTTTCGAATGAGATCGACAGGAAATCCTCTTCTTGCCTAGTCTGTAGTGCAAAATTGAAGTGTTCGCGGCTTGGCTGTCGGAATGGATTTTTATTCCATTGAAAGTAACGCTCGAGAGCAGCCATTCAAATGCTACTTTAATAGAACCTATCACTGCTTGGAACTCACCACAGTGATTTCTTAAACTAAACGTAAGCTTGATGTGGAGATTTCGCAGAGTACTCCTCCACCAACTTCTCCATCGGATTACTATTCATCCGCAACCACGTTCACCAAGACTTGCCTTCAAATGCCACATGCCGCTTACTTCTCTTTTGAGGGGATGTACTTATATATAGAGATGCACAGTTCATAAAAAACATTGAGTGTGTGTGTGTATATGTCACTATCGACTTCTCATAAAGCAAAAATGTTTCTCTTGCTGTTTGCAAATCGATTAATTTTTAATTTCCTCACTTCTGCAATTGCCTCGTACACAAAGTGTATGCATTCACTTCGGTGCTATGGCGCGACAAGTCCGTGAACTCAATTAAAAAGCAATTGGCGGGCAATGGGGAGCGAACGCTCTGCAGAGTAGTACACCGGCAATGAGTTGTTTGCGCTTTTTTGCTACGCTGTGATTGTGTTGCAAGGTCTGCAGCAAGTATTGCGAATGTCACAAATCGTGCAGTGTGTTACTTTCAATTTAGGCTAAAGGCCAATATGAACAAATCAAAAGTCACAAAACAGCAAAATAACCAACAAGCCAAAAAGCGAATGCACAAAAGAAATAAGAAACGTGAATTGTAGCACTATTACATTTAAAACTTCCTTGCACACTCTTTATACACTAACAGATTTTTCGACTTTGCAGTGAAACGTCGCTCGAAAAGTGCACATGCCGGTCGGGCATTGACTTCAGGCGATGAGACTAGTGAGTCGGGTAGTGGTAGCGATGCTGCCGGCCGCCCAAAAATAACGCAACCCAAATCGATAACGTTCAATTTGAGTCAGAATAGCACAATCGAGTATCAGCGGCGACAGTTCTTCGAACAGCCAAGCACCTATGGCAGCTATGGTAGTGGCCGCAACAGCGGCAGTAGTTGGACACATCAGCCAACGTACCAGTCGCAACAGCATCAGTCGCGAAACGTCATCAACACGGGCATGCATACAAATGTTATGTGAGTATATGCAGCAAGACAAATTTTATTGAAAGGCTCTGGTAATTAATTTTTTCAATCTCAAATTTTTCAATTACAGTGTCCGGCCCACACCACGGGCACCACCAGCCAGTTTCTCGAAATTCACCCTACACACAGTGAGTTTACCCAAACCGGAATTCCCAGTGGCAATCAGTGTGGGCGTGACCACACCTACTACACCGGGCGGCGTTTACACACCTTCTCCCGTGATGACTAGCACAATGTCGGGGGCACGCGCTAAAGAAATCCAACAGCAGCACCCTTTAACCGTAGTAGCGTCCGCCAGCGTAACACACACAGCCGGCGGCCAAATGGACCTCAAGACAGCTAAACAAATGGCTAATAATACGCGGCGTGGCTTCTCAGGTAGTCGTGAGATCTCAGCTGATTCAGGTATTGCCAGCATGGACATGGCATTAGATAGTTCTGTTTCGAGTGGTGGTGATGGTGGTAGCATCGCAGGTCGTAGAGCTTCACCCAAACGTAGCCGCAGTCGTCCGCGTAATCTGCAAATGGTCATGAACGGGCGTCACAAATTTCAAGTACGCGATCTAGACGACCCATTATCGAGCGAGTCCAGTTCGATTGTGGAACCGCTAGCCTTGCCGAAGTTACCGAATGAGAATCAAACTGTACCGCTTCCACTCTGTGGTCTGGTACGCTCCGATACTGTATTAAGTCGAGAGAGCTATGAGCGCAATGGAGGGATTTTTGGCAATAGGAGCGAGGCTGGCACCAATCAGGAGACGAAACAGATCGACGTGGGTAAGTTGAATCGACATGTTTTTTGGGAGGCAAAATTGTGCCGGGGAAAAGGCACGAAGTATATGAAATTTGTTCGCATATTGTCTAGTTTCAGAAGACAAATCGTAAAATATGGAGTTGTTCATTAGTGTTTTTAAACGAAGTGCGGCGGGTTCGTTTCTTATTTTGGGAACGGTTGCCTATTGAAAAATAAAATCAAGCCTTTAATGGGTTCGAAATTTTGTTGTCATCTAATAGAAATATTGAAAAACTGGTATTTGGTAATCAAATTTGACCCGTATTCGTGCCATAACTTAGTTTCTTCTTGCCGAACTCCGTAAAGATTGGGAAAATCGAACCGAATGATAGAAAGGCAATATATGAGCTCTCTACCAGCACACAGTGCCAACTCATTCCGGATTATACCATTTGTCAAAGAATTTGTAGCTAAGTAACACATTCCAGTGATAGACAATACGCGTTAATGGTTGGGAGGATCTAAGGATATGTAGGAATGGGATAAAACAAAAACATTCTTGGGTACCAAAATTGGTCTTTCTGATGACCATGACTAATCTAACCTAACCTAACTTATACGAATCTTTGATTTAGGTTTTTGAGATTTTGAATTTAAGTTTTATTTCTGCTGAAATCTTGTGAAATATTATATTCACACTACACCTAAGGTGGTATATTTCTTTAAAAGAGTAGAAAAAACGGATATTCATAGCAACCCACTAAGAATACCTGATGGACCAATTTTCATAGCTTCATTTCTACTTACACAGAGCAGTCGATAGAATTATTCTCTTTGATAGTTGCTAACTTTTGCGTAATTCAAAGCCACTTTGCTAGATATTCATTGGTCACAGTAGGCTTGAAGAAAACAAACGACAGTAAATAATTCATGAACGTCTCTAGAAGTCGAATGATGAAAACACGATTGTGATGTAAACGAATACTCCATTCAAATGTTCCAATAGCTTCTAAAGGTACAGCTCAGTTTTATCATGATAATGAATCAATTTTTTGTTCTCTCAAAAGCTTTTCGCTGATCCCATTAAAAGGGGTAGTCGAAGTTGAGTAAAGATTAAGGAATAGCGGGTTTTACTCACCAGCATTACCAGCCCAGAAAATGATTGAGAAATTAAGGGATCTCTTGGTGTAAACTAGGAAATTTATCTTTGTGAGACTAGGGAGCAAAAAAATAGTTAAAGAGCACCTCGAAGTTAAGCATACTTAGTTTTTCACTTTGTTTAGTAAAGCTCACTTTATAGGTTAGGTTAGAAAATGGTTATGAATACCCCAGTTTTATATTTTTATATTTCGTTTTCGATTATGTAAAATAAATTTGAAATTTCTTTTTGAGGATTAGATTATTCGTTGCAAGTCTACTTCGAAGGTGCAGCAATAAAACTGAAAAATTTATATTTTGTGTTTTATTGACCATTTCGATTTTATATCGAATCTTTGCTTTAGCATTTAGAGTGGTTTTATTTTCTCACATATTTATGTATTTGTAGTTCCCTAATAAATATATTTTTAATATTTTGTATTTCTAACTAAAAACAATCTCGTCACACTACAGCCTCCGCCCAGTGTACCATTACGCGAAACTCCTCAGAGGAAAGTGAGGGCGTCGATGAAGAGAAACTCTACTTGGACCGCTCAACATCAGAGAAAGGGAAAAGAGTAAGTCACCACAAAAATAAAAATAATAGAAAAATGGACCACTTCATTCAACAAAAAAATTGTATTTTTGTTTCCAGTTTAAGGACATCAATACTTGTTCGAGCAAAACCTCGTCTCCTGGCAGCTCCATAATGCTCTCCTGGTGCAATGCCGGGGAATCACTTGCGGTGAAAGACTGCAGCAGTCTCAGTATTAGCAGCGAAGACAGCAACAAACTGCAAGAAGAGGGGCGTAAGGATAAGGATAAGGACACAGATACTGAGAAGTATGACAAGCAAAAAGTTATGAAAATGTCTGTCGATTTGAATGACGATGACATAAGTGGTATAGTTACAGACATGCAAGCCAGCACGCTATGTATGTACTTATAAATTCGGAATTGTAGTAACGAAATTTTAAGACTATTTCACTCTTCTTCTAATTTTCCAGCTTCTCTCACCGAAATCTTGCCAAATGGAACCAACTTGCCCTCAACAACAACACACACTACGCTACTACGAATTAATGTGGACAGCTCAACTTTACCTGAGAGCGCCGAGATGGATATACCAGATCGTCCCAAATCATTTTACAATACGCTTAATGAAACGAAATTTGCCGAAATGGCTTTGGCTGGCAGCACTTATCTATTGGACGACGAAACCTCACCCACAGATAGTTTGGTGAGCAGCACAGAATCCGAGGAGGCGGCCAGCAAGCAGAAAAAACACAAAATTAACGAAGAATTGCAAGAGAAGGACATCGATGAGATTTCACCCGAGCTGGAAATGGGTAGTCCCATTTCGCCAGGCACGCCCACACATGCATCACATTCGCTATCTCTGTCGGATTGTGGTAATTTGATTGACGATGAGATCGCCGATCAACCAGCTTTGCTGTTTAACAGCGAGGCGCATGATTTAGTTGATAGTTTAACATCGCACAAAGATAAGACAGATACGCCAACGCTCATGGAAAATACAGGTTCACTGCGTTCGTTGAAAAGTCTATCGAAGGCACGAACCGCACTCCAGCAAGCGATCGAATTGAGTTTACGCACACCACTCTCACTGCGCAAAGCGGTAATGGAGCGTGCCGAGTCGCTCGATACACTCTCACCATGTGAATCGATTTGTTCGGATGATCTGATGATGGATTTTGATATGCAGAGCAGCGTGGACTCGCTCGATCGGTAGGTGGAATATGTAGCGATAAATTTGAAGTTGTGCGTGTACGTTTATTTAAAAATTGTACTTTTTAATTTTTATTTTCAAAATCAAGTTCTGTAAAAAGTCGAAGCGGCTCAGATTTGCATAAAATTGGCGAAAATGAATTATTTTCAGAGCTGGATCGTAAAGGCAGTGATGTGATGAAAGAACTGAACTCTATTTTACGTTTGCATACCAATAGAAACTCCGACAAGGATTCGGCTATGTGAGTACATTTAAATGATAAATTTATTACTTCTACATAGTATATTACACACTCGATTCTAATATTATAAATGACAATATAATCAAACTATTAATGAAATATCCGTATAGTCAAATCTGCTTCAAATATTCGTCGAATTCTCTTATATGTGTCAGCGATATTTCTGTGGACTTATGCATGTGGCGCACACGCTGTTTGAAGAAAGTTCAAACTAAATCAAAAGTATTGGATTTTTATGCCAAACGTAAACTCATCTGAAGAACTTTGTTATATCGCTCCGTCACAAACCCACCATTCAAACCCACTAGTACTGAAGTGCCTTACTAGTAAAAACTTCAATGCAAATGGCAATTGTCAACCTCGCATCAGCATTTTGTTAGCTAGTAGATGAAAAAATGCAGTTAATTGACTTCATCGACGTTTATATTTGCCTAGATGCCATTTTGTGTATCCTCAACATTTCAATTGTTTTTCTCAGTAATAGGCGAAAATTTGTTCCAAAAATTTTATTCATACAAATATGCAAAAATTAACACCAGCTCTTATTTTAGGCTGTTCAAAAAAGTGCATAGTGTTGTTTATTAACTCATTAAATGAAAATTACTTACAAAGAGCTGCATAGTAAATGCAAAACTTTGATTTTCCTCGATTTTTTTTGGATTACGACAAACGAGCAAATGAGTCAGAATTTTGCAACTGGTTCAATTATAGTGACTATGATGTGATATTGTGCCAGCATCTGCTATCAAATCCCAACTCTTGAATGTTTGTTGAGTAGTTTAGTTTTCCACTGTTAAGAAAACTAATTGATACACTGACACGTATTCACACAAATACTTGAAGGATTATCTTCAGCCGGTTGGGCCGTGACCCATACAAATACTTTCGCCTAAAAATAGCCAATAGCCGCCTTAACTTCATTCTTAAGATATTTATTCTTTACATGAAAACTAATAAGTTTTTTAATACTTGTAAAAGAGCTAACACTAAATGTCCTCTTGCCTGATTGTAGGGTCGCCAGAGGGCTTAGTCTAAGCTTCTCACTTTAGCAACATCTGCTTTGAACCATTTGGAGTGGTCGATGAACCTGTTTATGTTATTTATAGATCACTTGGGAACCTCCTTATTAGTCTACACGCCTACACCTAATGATGGAAACAATTTTTTTTAATAGCGGTCGCGCCTCGGCAGGTAATGGCAAGCCTCCGAGTGTATTTCTGCCATAAGGAAACCTCCTCAAAACCAAAAAAAACGAGGTATGCCGGTCTCTTGTCCTTCTTGACGCTCCATGGCAATATTTTGGGCTTCGAAACCTACGATTTTCTTTGAGAGTCAGAGTACATATATTCTATCTTTATACCCGCCCACTCAGGTGCCTAAGGGTATCATAATTTGGTTCACATAACAGCATAAAGGAACGAGGGAACGAGATAAGCATAGACATGTGCGTAGGGCACTTTGAGGACAACTTGAGAGTAAAACTAATTAGCTTTTATTTTGATCGAAACTAAATTAATCTTCACGAATTTCTTAAATCTAAGCTCCATATTTATATAATAATCATGCAATAAAATTTCCATTAGCTGCAATAACATCCTTGATTTGAGTCCGGAAATTATTGCATGCACGAATCAAATGCTCCTTATTTATATTGACCATGACCATTGCAGCCGTCAGAGAAGAAATGGTGTTATGAGGATGTTTATTGATTTCACGCTCAACTACTGCCCACACAAAGTTATCCAGTGTATTAAGATGTAAGAAGTTAGGCCATAAGTTCGGTGTTATGTGGTCAAGGAAACTTTAGCCAGCCAATCTTGGGACGCCATAGTTTTGTGTGAAGGAGCAGAGTCTTGCTAAAAAATGTAAAGGGTTTCTCTACTAGCTCTAGAGATTCGCTATATGCATTGAAATTCACTCGAAATTCTTGTTGAAAGAAGAGTGTTGACATGACATGTCCTTGGTTGCTCACAACACCTAAAGTCATAAAAGTGGCTGGAAGCTTTGCGTGTATGACCACAGGAACCTCTGTAGGATTGGAACATGGTCACCTGTCTTTCTGGTCAAAATTTTGTTCCTCAGAAAAGCATTATAACATCTGAGGCGCTTCTGAGTGTCTCATTTGGTTTAAAAGGCGTTTTGATCGGATGGCTCGCTGTTCTCGTATTTGCTCCGATATAAACTGTATTCTTGGCAAAACATAGAATTTATACCGGAGATCTTTATGGACATCTCGACGGATAAGGCCTTCAGAAAAATTAAGCGCTCTAGCAAAGGCCCTCATTGATGTTGAACGGTCATCGTCAATAATCGTTTGCACTTGTTGAATAATTTCTGCAGATCGGACAGTGTCAGATCGTCGTAATAAAACTCACGAAAACTATGCACTAGTACCTATTGCCCCCCACCTTATTTAGATCTGAAATTATGGTGATCGAACCAAACTCACATCTGTTTTTTATATGTTAAGACTAAATTTCAGTCCGTCCATATAATTTTAAAATAATAGCCAGCTAGAATTAAATATTATTAAAATATGTACGGGAATTCAGTACTGCCTTACTTGCATTAGTATAATTTTAAGTGCCTTTGAAAGCAAAATAACTCTTTTAAAGAATAGTTGCCGCCGTAGTATTTTTCCCATGTAGCTAGCAACTTTTGACTTCTCTACAGGTATTTAAGACAGTCTTAAAAACGTCATTGAGCGTAAAAATTTCGGTCTTAATTTTGAACCTTCTGTCAGGAATATCCAATTTGCACATTTATTTCACAATGAATGAGTTCATATATTAACATTCACGGTAATTGTTCTATTAAAATTTCATTTTTCAGGAATGTCCAAATTGATTAGAATGAATAGTTTCACCACATGAACTGACTACCGTTCTGCTTCAACGTCAACCAGCGAATGCCCTTAATGCTCTCACAAGCAAACTGTCGGTGACGCTTCTTTCTCTGGTCGCTAGCTCTCTGACGAAAAATTCTATGTGAAAGCTACAACAAATTTACCGAGCAAGATTCGCCGCTAGCGAATTCTCACAAACATATAATTTCTCCTACTTTTGTTTGTTTTGTTCGTTTAATGTGTATTGCGAAGAAAGCTGACGTCAGAGTAAAGTAACTGTTCTTTAATGGCACCACCTTCAGTACTCAATTCGCCTTAGTTGTACCTCATAAAACTGGCATGGCTCACAATTTTACAAACAAATGTAGTTTTAGGCAGGTCTGTTCCAGCGCTGGCAAGATATATTTATTTATACCAGTAGCTTCATCGCCACTTGCTAACGCTAGGCTTCATATCAGCCTAGCCAAATCTAAATAAGTTTCTAAGTGCATTGTTTCGAAACAATTTATTTTCCTTTTTTATAACATTTATGCCATTTTAATTCATTTTCTATCTCTGATTTTGTTATTCGAAACAACCAACATTCTTTGGTGATTCGTTGGCGCAAAGGGATATACCTTACATATATCAGAATATGTAAATGCATGCATTTATGTGTGTGTGGGTATCTCTAGGCATAGCTACATGCACTACCGTTTCTGTGATTTTTGTCTATTTTAGTGTATTTCGGTTTAGTTTAGCGCAATTTGGTATCTGCTGGTGTGGTAGAAAATCGATGCTAAAGGCACGTGTCAGCTGGCGCTTTGCCAACTACTTTGAAGTTTATTAAGCCAGCAACCACTAAGTGCATAGGCATGTTCCGCCACACACATTTCTTATATGCACATTTTGCATATATCTATGTATATAAAAGAACGCCGGCCAGAAAATACATATGTACACTTCGTCCTTATTTATACTATGCCCAGTATGACAAGTAAATGACGCTTAGAAAGCCAGCCAAACTGAAAAATTTTCAGACACATTTTTGCTTTTTGAAAAAGTGCCTTGTAGCTTAACCTTAAACTATCTTTTAGTTGTTCGTATTGTGTTGCCAACACTATTGCAAATACTGTATTGTTTGAACTTAATCCCTCTGTCGTTACGGGAAGAGTTGGGTTGACAAATTTTTGAGCCAGTTTTGTTCTCCGAAATTTTGCACACACCATCATCTGCATTTTTATGTGAGAGGCTGCATCCGCTTATCCAAAAGCAAACCACATACATAACATAGAATATAATAGAATAATTGAAGGTTTGCACTTTTGTCTAAAGATATTTTGTGTAATCTAGTCATCACAATACCTCATCGAACCCCAGTTCCCTAAGGGAACCCAAGATAGTTATGGGTTGGGTTAAGTGTATGCGTCCTTCTTCTGATCGTATCAGATGCCTATTATTTCTTCTCGCTATGGAGTTTCCGAGGATTGATCGTAAAATCGACAGTAATCGGTGCATCATATTCCGAGCTTATGCAGATGACTGCGAAATTTGCAGTGACTTGAGAGAATGCCAGTGAGCCTTTTCAGTTTATCCTCAGGGAGATTTATGAGATGCCTAAATCTCGTTTAGTTCTACCCTCCCAATAAAGACTTAGCCTTACGTAGCACTATTGTTTGGTGCCAGTCTATATATCGCTTAACCTTAGCTCTTCATTTTTAAAATCTTCCTTGATTGTCTGGTATCCTGGGGCATATGCTCTCGTTATCGCTCTGCTCTATCGTCTACTATTACTACCGACGTCGCTCTTTTTCTTGTCAATGCATCAACCACCTCATTTCCAGGTATTTCCATGTGTCCCATATCAGTCTGATGCGAATATGCAATTCTCTTAGATTAACTTTCTTTATGTACTCAAACAAGACTAGAAAGGACTTAACTTCGAAGAAAGGTAATGCCTTGTGTGCAGCCTGACTGTTGCTCAGAAGGGCAATTCGCTTATTCGGAAATTTCTTTTCTAATTTGATTTCTGCACACGGAGAGGTAATTATTGAGTAATTCCGCTTGGAAATTGCTAGGAAAACTACTATTGGCACAGCCAGCTTTGTTTTGATACCTTAGCCATCTGTACGCAAGACTAGGCTCTTGGACTTTCGTTTCAAAGAGAGGTTTGTCTTGATTCCAGTTAAATTCTGAACCTCTTCGCAAAACCTATAGCCGTTGTGATATCAACTCTGGGGAATTAGACAAGCCCAAAAAATCCATATTCTTGGATGGAATTACTTTACCTTTGTCGATACCTTTCCTGGTAATGTTAAATAAGGAACGCTTGGTTGACTGCTGATTAATTAGATGACACGATGCTAGACCGAAAATCACCTCTAATGCAGTTTGTGTGTCCAATGCCAAGCGCTGAAGCTTAGTCAAACCTGCCTATACTGCAAACCATTCCATATGTTATTTTGGGCCTAACTGTAATGGTGTATATCCATCTCAAGATTTTTGGACTACAACTTAATTTCTCTTGGCATTTCAATAGCAACTTCGATTATAGTAATTACCTCATTTCTGGTGAGAATCTTCTTCTGGAACAAAATAAAATATGTACTTGTAACAAGCCCAATTTATCAAATAATGAAGCCTTCCATCAAATGCGCTCAAGTATGGCTCTTAATATGATTCATCAACGCGCTTATGTTTATAAAATTTATTAAAAAATCAGTGCTATGCAAAGGAAAAGTGAAAGTGAAAATTATCTATAATAAAATGGATTAATAAAGCACGTTTCTTGTCACTTTTGGCTGCACCTTAACAATTTCATACCTTATGACCGCGGATGTAATATTAGTCGTTCAATTGGAAGATCCATTCTGCGTGGCGTAAATCTTCATTGTTAAATATTTCATTAACTTCTACTCTCTTCTGCTTAGCAGAATATAGTGCACGAGATTCTCGAAGGCGTAGATAGTTAGTCTGATCTATTCCGGCATCAGCATCTTGTTCTGCGTGTACTGTTCCGCCATTAGTCGAAGAAGTTCAGCCACTGATGGAAATATCGGATTATTCATTTGTCTATTTACATACACAGCGAATTTCTTTAATTGTAAAGCTTTGCATCACGTCTCTTAGAATTGTGTGAAGTATTAATTATATCGGATATTTATTTCATAATGCAAAACACCTTTACACCTTTCAGTGCTACTTTAACTATGATTTTAAATAAATTAAGTTAAGCCTTGCTAGCACAGAAAAACTCACACTAAATTAGACATAAGTACAATTTATTTAAAGTTGTATTCCATTCAATGCATAAGCATTAATAAATATATACTCGTATATGCATTTGTACCTATATGAATAAAAATGTGTTTAGTATACATAGAACTGCATTATCTTACGTATACAAAGATTAATGATACAGTAATAGCAGAAAAGTATTAGCATGACAAATTTTTTGAAAAATTATTGATGTTAAAAAATGTTCCCACAATTTAACATAAACATGTAAAATAATATAAAAACTTAGCATGCATAGCAAGCATAATTAATTTTACTTTGCCTTCACCAATTGCGGCGTCACCTGAAAGGTGGTATAAGTGTTTGTGGCCTGTAGGGAAGTGAACAGGTTTTAAACTGCGCAATAGTTATTGTCTCAGCCCGCAATTGATTTTTTCTGCGGCATACGATACTTTCTACTTATCTCGTGAAGTCCATGGCAGAAGTCAACTACCTATAGGTATCGGGACTTTTTTAGTTGAAGAAGAAGAACTCTCGATATCGATAGCTATGATTTGATAGCTAAGAATGGCAAACTGTGTTAGCATTTTTGTTTAGTAAGGTTTGATAAGTCATCATGAATCATTGTGGAAATTGTCTTTGAAACAAACAAAAATCTCTTCGCGAAGTTCTTAGAGCAATGGTTTAATCTGGCCTTATTTCTTTCGAAAAGGGGAAAATGAGCTGCCTTTACGCCGTGTTGACTGAATTTTTGTCTACAAAAAAAATATATTTGATAGCATAAGAAGAGAAAATTTTGCGACCTACTGATATTTTATGATCTAATACCAACATTCATACATACTGTGTTGGGACTCTTGATAGTCCTTCAGCTATAGTTGAAAATAAGTCTTAGTAGATGCGAATTGTGGCGATTATGACCGCAACTCAGCTGATTTAAATAAATCCTACTTGAGGAGCATCTCACAAGTTTTGCTTACAATGCATCTCATTAATTCGGTTTCTAGACTTACTAAGATCATAGAATGGTTTCGATCTCAGAAGAACAGCTGGTTAATCTCTTTTTTCCAACTCATTGGTAACCTCGTTTTCGGTACTGTATACTTTATTTAAGATACCGACATGGCAACAACCTATATTTTATATTATATTAGAGAGAAATTCAGATAGAATTCGGAATGTACCAAACACAAACTAGATAATAGGTACTTATGTATATTTAGTCCTGCCATAAGTTTTGTTACAAGTAAAGTCCGTTATAGAGATGAAATTATGATCATTTTTTTAATGAAGCTAGTTTTATTTAATAATGTAAATATTAAAAACAAAGTTTAGTTTATTTCAAAATGGTCGCCATTTAGTTTTACAAAAGCTTTCAAACGATTAGGCCATTCAGGTATTCCAGCACGCACGGTTTCCATGGATATTGACGTCGCTGCTCGAATCAAAGACTTTGAGACTCTCCAAATTTCTGTTAAGTCTTCAACAGGCCATGATATCCAATTCTCATCACAAACTCTAGTCCAATGGATTCAGATATGGACTTCCAGACCGCCGATCTTCTGCGGCTATAAACCCAGGAATATTGTGTTTTATTCACTGCAGGGTGGTTTTTGTCTTATGGGCTAGAGCGGAATCTAGCTGGAAGTTCCAAAGCTCTCCATTGATGAAAGTATTGCGCAACTGCTTCATCATGGCTTCTAAAACTTCCTCCTGTTACACTTTTACACCTTTTCCGCAGAAATGAAGAGATGTAACACCTTTACAAGGCACTTCTCACCAAATCATTACGGAACCTAGATGGTGGCTACGTTGAATTCTTGTTACAACATTTTTTGTTTCTTTAGAAGCTTTAGCATAGATTTTGTCGTTTTGCTTATTAAAGAGTTCTTCAACAGTAAACATTTTCTCATCAGTGAAAAGAATATTTTCATGGCCTTTAACCGCGAGCCGCCGAAGAAACTGCTTGCATCTGTAGAGCCTAATTTCCACCGTTGTCAAAAGATTACCAGTTGGGTGATGGTCTTGAGTTAGTCTTGATATGGATCTAGTCGGGACATTTATTTCGCTGGATATGATGTTATGCTTTCCAAACGGATTTGTAGGAATTATTTCTCGAACGGCTTTTATGGCTGCACCGTTTCGAACCCCGCCAGGACGACTACTTCTTTTTCTGACGTTTGGGAAAAACGGATGATCGTGCGGTAAACAAACATTCTCGTAATATTAAGCTGTTTCAGCGACTCGTACATCTCATTTGCACTTTTAGTAACTTTTTTAATGCAATCACTGGAGTGCAATTTTCATTTTCATTTTTATCCCCTCCACTGTTAACAAGCAAAATTTGTCACGAAACTGAGTATAATTTTTGAGTAGACAAGTATGTTCTTCCCGTATGCATGGTAAAATTTGTCACAGAATTTATGGCAAGAGTAAGTACAATTCCAGTTTTTACTTCTATTGGCATGCCATGTCCTATAGGGTATGTATAAGTCGTATGCGCGCCTACAAACATAATTACGGAAAGCTGGTGGGAAAATCAGAAAAAACCCGATAATAATTATCCGCAACCACGACAACTAGTAAATGGTAGATGGGATTGGCGTGAAAAATAGGCAAAACAAAATTACACCCACTGCAAGAGATGAGAAAATTGCAAAAGAGAAAGATTTAAGATATACTACTATAGATAAATGCAAACGGTTGAGAAGCGCAAAGGTATATGCACCTATACTTGTATAAATGAATGTACGGAAACATTGACAAGCGAGTACAGATTACATAGATATGTATGTACTTATATATAACTACATACGTACATAACAATGCGCCAAGTTGCCGCAAGTGACCGCTGTGGGGTTAAGCAACAGCAAATAGACGGCGCACTGGCTATACAATTGTAACAACAATGGAATAATGCAGAAGGCGCCGAATCTAGCGGCAACATTCACAAACGACCTTTCACGAAATTTAACAAATCGACAAAGTTTTAAAGCGGTGAAGGCAAATGGCAACTACAAGAGTGCTAACAGCCGAACCTCTACAACGCCGACTCCGATTTGAAGTTTAAGCGCAACAACAACAAACGTTTTGCGTGCTGAAGGCGATTGCAACAACACAAACATTTGACAATCACTAAAGTGCAATTGCACTTTGAATTGGCCAAAGTTTAGCTGCACTTCAACTAGGCAGTTAATGCTGTTCAACTAAAGTATGCAAACACACAACTTTAAATATATTTATGAGGTATAAAATAAAGTGCCTAAGATGTACGTACGCTAATAACTAGGCACAGAATGCTTCGATTTGAATGGGGTTTTTGTATTCTGAAGCTAATCCCTACAGGAAGGCTTTTTTTGCATAAATTGTATAAACTTGCAAAAGATGCGTTCCTGTCACACAAAATGTGTTAAAAAATAAAAAAAAATAGAAAAATTAATTTTCAAACCACAGCTAATCGTAAACTACTCAACCGATTGAGGTACTACTCTCCTTCTAAAGGGTTTTCCAATAAGAGGTGTTATTTTGATATTCAAAGAAAAATGCTATTTTTTAATATAAATGATCGGATGTTTACTATATTTCATTATAAAGAGGAAGTTATGCCGCTACTAATGGAAAATACCATCAGGCAAATGACCATCACGACCATGCTTATATGACAATATCATTTTCGTGAAATTTTCCATAATCGAATGGCAAAGTGGCTGCCCTATGTCCTCGTCCTCGATAGCCTCACGAATTCCATCTTTGAGGTCTTGAATCGACCCTGGGCTGTTGGCGTAGACCTTTTCTTTCACGTGGTCCCAAAGAAAAAAGTCTCAAGGTGTTCAATCACAAGATCTCGGTGGCCAATTGCGATCACCTCTTCGAGGGATAACAAAGTACGAAAACTTTTCCCGTAAAAGATCACTCGTTTCGTTGCTTGTGTGGCACGTAACGCCGTCTTGTTGAAAATAAACGTTGTCCAGATCAATACCACCCAATTCCGGCCATAAAAATCGTTAATCATCTCTCGATAGCCTTTTATATATTTAAATAACACCTGTTATTGGAAAAACTTCTCAATGTGTGGTATTACTCTGCATTAAGAAATAATTAAATATTTCCATTAATATTAAAATTTTGAAACCAAGCAAAACCACACTTTTCAAAAAAATTGTTGTGTGTGTTTTTTCGCTGTGTGCCAATTTCCACTAAGCAGGGTAAGCGGAAATATCACAAGTAAAGCAAGGATGATAAATGCATGCCCTCTGATTTCTCTATCCGCTGATTCGTTATTGTGTCGCTCACCCCGCTTTCGTATACTTACTTTGCCTTAATGGCTGAGCCACAGCGCAGGCCGGATATTTTTTTGTATACGTCTTCACATGTAAGTAGGTATGTATGTATGTATTTATACGTTTCAAATATTTTTTATGTCTAATTCAAACTTGCTTGCACCGGCAGTAATTTGTTGTTTTTGTTGTTGTCAAGCTGGTCGTTGCACTTGCCGCTGGAAGCGTGGTACGTGTAAAGTGCCGGCCGGTCAACTACTTGATCTACTCGTTTACGATTTGCCAAAGTATAATACAAGCTGCAGCTGCAGCTGCTTCTTCTTCCCCATGTTCTTCCCCTTCCACTTTACCGCCACAATTTTCGCTCCATTCCGTTTATTCTTTTTGGCGTCTAAAAATTTCATGCTTCAGTAAAAAGGCCACGACTTGGCAGAAATTCAAAAATGCTCAGATGAAAATCACAAAGGAGCATTCAGTTAAAAATGAAAGGAAATGGCAAAACACAAAACCAAAAAAAATATATGTAGCTGAAGTGGCAATGGAGAATTGTAATGTACTTTTATGTGCCAACGTAGATATAAATAAAATGTCAACCGCTTTAACAGCATGCAGGTGATGGAGTCTCCCACAAGCTGTTGTAGTTGTTGGTGTTGTCACTGCGGGGGCCAACACGATTTCCCATCGCAGCGGAAAAATAAACGAGCTCGCCATTCGCTGGTAAACCATGAAAAAGTGCCGCATTCGCTGGTAACCGTTAGGTGCATAAACCGTCCACCAATCCGCCACTTTTCTTCATCTCCATTGTAATCCTCCAAAGTTGCACAGTAACCTGCCAGCATTTTACCTCCTGTCGACATTTGTTAAACAATAAAAGTAAATTGTCTTGTCAGGTTGCTATCGGATGCCGATTGTTGGCTGTCGACTGTCGACTGTCGACTGTCGAATGTTGATTGCCTATTACCAACCGTGTTGCTACGTAGCTCATTTGTTGTTTGTTGTCGATTTGCTGCATGCCTATTTTGTTTCTATCAGAACCTGTTGCTGTTGTTGTTGCATATAAAGTTTTTATTGCTCTTAAACATAATCACACATCTAAATTCGTGCAAGTACGTACATATATATTGATGAGCGTACACAGGTACACAATCAGATAGCGCTTCTTTACAAACTGCACAATGTCGCTAATAAAGTAACGTTACTTTATGTACAGTTAAAACATATACTAGCATATACTAACTAATACCTACTACGTATTGTTGCATCTTTTCTTACTATGAAATTTCTACTAAAGCCTGACAAATACACTAACGACGCCTATTATAGTTTATTACTGTAGGTTGCGCTTCAGAAGAAACACTGCAAAAAGAATTGCATAGCCGTTTGAGGAATATTTTTATAAAATGCAACCAAAGGTGAATATTCCTCAGTATAGAGTGTTGAGTACATGAAAGAACTGCATACCCCAAAAAGCCAATTAACCAAAGTAAACTTGCCTATGCCTCTCAAAGTAAAAACAAACAAATCTTTCTTCTAATGCTTTAAAAGCCGAGAGGATCATTTAAATGATGTGACATTCCAAACATTATAGAAGGAATGTATAATACATAGCTTCGAAACAAAGTCGTTTTCAAGTTGATATGTCACAGAACTTTTTCGAACGTGTAATCTATATGGAAGAAAATTCCTTACATCTTTTGAAAAAAATTGCCAAAATCAACCGACTACAAAACTTACCCTTTTTTTTACTTTTTATTACTTCAGAATTGACTGGGTTATAAGACTGCGTACTCAGAAGTTGTCAAAAGATTCTGATTAGATATTTCAAAACTTTGACGAACCTTTTTATAAATTTGTTAAACCTTATTATTTTTTTAAAGCCGCTTTTGTGTATTTTATAGCTTTATGTTCTTCAATCCATTCTTACGGTAAATTGGAAAAAAGCAAACATTTTCATCGAATCGATGAAGATTACCCATTCAGGGTTAAGATGAAGAAGTTAATCATAGCATTTTTTTCAATGTAGACACATGCTTATGTATCTGCGATGTATATTTCTTCTGAATGCAATGCCGTTTAAGGAATTCGCAAGTTTTTACTCCAAAAGCACTGGCAAAAGCATCCAACTCGATCTAAAACTCACACAACAATCAGCTTTAGCTTCTTCACAAATTCACCGCAAATAGAAACAGGCTCTGTAGGAAAGTTAAATGATTGCATTGCATAATTACTGCAAAATATGTAAGAAAGAAAGTCTATTAAAAACTGTGAGAGTTCCTCTAAAAGTGGAGAACAACGCGAGGGCATTAAAGTATAAACCTAAAGTAGATCTTTTTGGTCCCTAGTCACTCTATAATGCCACTCTTTGTGATACTGCAGGGGAGGTCAAAAGTAGATACTCCTGCTACCTATAAGCAATTTGTACGCAAAATAAATTTCGTCTGTTTAACACTGAAATTCCTCATAATCGTACACCTGCTGTGTTTTTGTCTGGTGTGAAGAAAATGTGTGCTTATAGACGCAGTATCCAAATTCGTCCTTTAAGAATGAAAACTACATATGCAAACGTGCATAATTGTATTATTATTACATTTGTATGTAGATGAAGTATATTGCTCATAAATGCTTTGATTGTTTTAATTTTTAATGTTAATCTTCGAAATGACTCTTAGTATTTTTGATCTGTTGAAAAGCTAAAAGTCAATTCAGGTAAATTGTTTCAAACGCGCAAAAAGTTTTAGCACCTCATCGTACGATGCTATTGGCGCACTTATTTCTTTATTATATTCTTCTCCCTAATATTACTTTCTTCTCCAAATTAATTTATATTTTGTTACCTTCAGTATCGTCGAAATCGTTCGCCAATTTGAGTTCATTCTGAAATTTAGCCCAGCGCAATGTCGACTTGTGGAACGAAATCGGACGACTCTCATCAATTTCTGAAAATCTTCCTTTACGGAAGCAGTTGTGGGTTGTTGTTGCTTTTACTTTATTCCAAGATGTTTTGATGAAATACACAGTTTGAAGCACATTAATATACTTCAATAGCTCTGAGGCTGAGCTTGTAGTTGCAATTTTAAGAGCAAGTGTTTAAAAGTAAGCTACTATCCTTTATGTTAAGTAGGTAGTGCTGGCTGACTTGTAAAAAGATCTCACTCAGACCTCTAGGGTCCTTTGTGTTACCAGCGCTATGTATTTGCAGCCGATGATATCATTTTCTGTAATTCTTATTGCGCGTTTTTTGCGAGTTTTAAAACCGTTCAGGCTTTTGTCGAGTCCAGCAAAGAGCAGGACAGCGGCAAGAGCAGTGACAGTTCGCTAGTATTCGCTTCGTTGCAAGTGTAATACGCATCGCTCTGGATTAATCCCATTTGGCAAAGACAGTGTTCCGTCAGTACTCCAACCAATGTTTTGAAACCTTTTCTAGAGAATGATAAAATCAAGTTTGCAGTTTCATCCTTAACACAATTTTGGCAGTTTTGTACGAGTTTGAGTGTTCCTATATCGAGTGATTTGTAAACCTAATTCTTCATTTAGTTCCGTTTTCTGAAAAGAGAGTGATAGGTATATTTCTGACATTCTCAATCTCGACAAGGAAATACCAGCGAGCTCATGGGCTACCTCAATGACGCTAGGCTTTTTGCCAAATTAAGCTTGTGGAAATACGTAGTCTGACCTTCCGTTTGAATCCAGAATGTTGTTGTGATGAGAAAACCTCTGTGAAAATTGACCTGACAACGTTACTCTTAGAAGCAAACCCTTTGACTGAGTTTCTTACTACTAGTCTATACACTTTGGAGAAAAAATTTAAATCGTATTTAATTGTTAAATGTCAATTGCTAATTATTAAATGAAACACAGGTTGTCTAATGTCGCCTATGCTTTTCTTGCTTGTCATCGATAATATTCTGCCCGCAGGACCCAATGGACTTTCTCGGAGCACGTAGAAGATATCGATTATGCTGATGGCATACCTTTATTTATTTATTTTAGTTATTTATTAGGAATATATTAGGAATATATTTATGAATAACCCTAATACCCTCAACAAAACACTCTGATATGTAAGGAAAACTTAATGATCTAGCAAGTGAAGCCGTACTATATGGGTTGAAAAAAAAGCATCCCAAAGACAAAGGAATATAACCTCGAATTTCGTCATTAAGGGACAGAATATTGAATTGTCGACTACTTTCAATAACTTGGAAGTGAAATTACTGTGGGTGGTGGTGCGAAGAAAGATGTAAAATTAAGATTGGCAAAAAAAGCTGAAACTTTTGATTGCTTATGAAAAATATGAAACTCTACCAGTTTGTCTGTGAAGACAAAGGTGAACATATTCAAATTCAATGTCTTAGTTACAAGCAAGCTAAAACTCTTATAAATAGATGACTTCCACACATTCTCAAAATTTAGTGGTCCAACAGTATAAGTGACTCGTTGTTATGCCAATGCCGTAACATCAGACCAGTGGCCACAAGCATTCTTTACCGAAACCTGCCAGGCAAATCTTTCGCAATGCACATGACTATGTAGACTCTTCAAAAAGCAACCGAAAAAGGGAAAGGCCTAAAACAGCATGTCGCCGAATCGCCTTGATGGAGGCAGTGAATGTTGGAGATAAGGGATTTAGCAAAAAATCTGATTCGGTTCTGATGTTTCATCTCAGTCCTATGCTCGCTCAGGAATTAGAGGAAATGATGATGTTGATAATGAAATGTTATGCTGCGTTACCCATAAGCAATATTTTTTTTTCTTAGGGGCTTTCATATTTTTTGCTTGCTTCGGATTTGTTTAAATTTACTTCACTGAAGTTAGATTTTCTCATCAAAATGGTTAGAAACATTGTGCCCGAGTCCCGTTATTAATCGGATGATATTTGCGTGGAAAAATTGATTTAAAAATCTGTGTGTACGAAATTTGCCGGGTTACTGAAGCTATCCAATTTAAGGTATGTGCGTAACGCGGAATTTTATAATATTCGTTAACCCGAGATCATCAAACTCGTTATAGAAGGGTCTTCGCTTGAGAAGCGTACTTCACTTAAAAAGGGTCGGACAGTGAAATTTCATTCGTTATTCCACTGCACTCAAATAACTACATAGCTCGCCATCATTTCATAGCCTTTACTACTTCCAATTTTCTGAACTATAATTTTTATAGAGCTTCATTTTTTCCAATGTGGCTGTTCAATGTGGTTATGATCACATGTACTTAATGTGTGTGCGAGCACCTTAACTGCGGCTGAGGTATTGTTGTTGCCTAAGAAACTTTTTACACGGTTCTTGGTGCTGCCTAGGAAGATGATATGTATCTGTTTTGCTGTAATTTTCCAAGTTGTAATTGATGTGATTGTTATTCTGGCGCTTATCTATTTACAAATGTAGTGGTCGTAATAACTACATATTTGCTTACATTCACGCGTCAGCATAGCATTTATGTATGTATATATATATATATGTATGTGCATACGTACATTCATTTCGCTTAACTTTGCAGCCAAAGCTTATTTTGCATTTTCAGTTGCCATTGTCTCTTTCGGCTTTTTAGTTTTTGGTTATCCGTTTTTTGGGTTTTGTTTTCTTTGGTTTGTTGTTTGTTACCATAGCTAAGATTTTTTTAAATAAAAATACAAATATACGCATAAGTACAGCAAAAGCAAAAAAAAAAAAAAATTGTGTAAAACCAAATTAAACTTTCAGCGGCGCAGTCAGACCAAAAAATAAGAAATAAATAAACTTTGTTTGCTATTGCCAACATAAACATATTGTTGTTGTTGCCGGTGCCTATGGGTTCTGGAGCCACCAGTGGCGAGTGGCGATGCTTATGTGAAAATACACCTGCTTACTTTTCATTTCTGCCAAATGTTAACGAGTGAGGATATAACTTTATTCACAACAACTTTAGTCTGTGTATTGGTGGTTGTAACTACATAGATTTCCACACGCTTTGACAACAGTAAATGCATGTATATATATCCAAACACATACATATGTACATACGTATGCTTACCCACACATGACACGATATTGTGGCACATGTCGCATGCAACTTAGTGTGGCAGCGGTAAGTGCCACTCACTGTGCTGACATTGTGCTTTAATGTCGCGTCATTCGTGCCCACGTTTGTCGTGTGAATTGCTTTATGAACACAAAACTTTGACATTTAAAAATTATTACCATCCGAATACCGTGAATTTAGTTTCTATGCATTAAAATCAGCTGTCACTTAATAATGTTTAGGTAGCAAATTTATTATATTCGATGCTGAAATTGAATAAAATGAAGTTGTAGAGTTGAACAACCAAAAAAGTATAAGTACAGAAAGCGTAGTTTTTTGGCGTTTATACAAGGTGGCATAAGAAATATCAAACAATTTTCTTTGGTTGACATTCAAAGTAAATTTAAAGTACAACATAGATATATCCTATGATCAAAAAGTACCGGGAACGTTTAATTTAAATGAACCGCGCACCTGGGAACCGGTCCATATTTTTTTTTATGTTGGTTGGCCAGCCAGTCAATAAAGAATATTATTTAACTGTTTTGAAGCGTTTGTGGGCAAACAATTCCTGGATTTTGTATGATGATAACGCGCCATCGCACCGAGCCCAAATTGTGCCGGATTATTTGACCAAACACGAAGTAAATACCATCGTGCAAGCGCCGTATTGACCTGATATGGCCCCGCGCGACGTCTTTTTGTTCCCCAAGTTAAAGTTACCACTTCGTGGAAGGAAATTTCAGTCGATAGAAGAGATCAAAGATAATGCGACGAAGCAGCTGAAGGCCATCTCTTCTTCGGCCTACCAGGGGTGCATGGAGGACTGGGTTAAACGTTGGCACATGTGTGCTGCTTCAGACGGGTCATATTTTGAAGGAGATAAAATGAAATTGCCTGAAATTAAACTCTAGTTTGTTGTATTTAAACATTCCCGGTACTTTCTGATCATTTTTTTAACGGTACATGTTTACTCGAAGCCATAAACTTCATTCTTTCGTACTTCCAAAATTATATCTGTTCTATTTATTGAATTTTGCGCAACGTCCGTCAACATTTCTGTCGCCAGATTTTCGATTCCTTGTCGGGGTTGTTTTTAAAGATTTGAGGGATCTGCGTCTAAGAGAGCGTATAACAGTTCTTTAAGAAATCCTTCAAAAAGTACTTTGGAGCTCTCAGAGCCAGCGATTTCGTTTGGCAACCAAAATCTCGTAAATGAGAAATAGAAAGGCACAACCAAAATCTCCTAAATGAGAAATTGAAAGGTTCACCTTTTGTGTATGGTAGTGCTGCCTTACTTGCACCAATTAGTTATGCTAAGAACTCATTCAATATGGTCCGGTATCGTTCACAAATGAAAAATGTCATATTGTCATAATAAATTCTATGTAAATAGGTCAACATTCGATCACTTTTCACTAATGGAATGGTTACTCATGGAGAACTTGTAGATGATCAACTACCCAAGCCCGTATTTCCTTTGTTTATATTTCCAGATCCATAGGTGTGAATGCACCTCGTCGCTTAGCGTTTTCCCGAAACAATTTATAATTTCATTACTTAGCTGCAACAGCCTGTGAGCTCCAGCTGTTGAACCGTCCGAAAATCAAATCTTTGTATTAAATTCCTTTAAGAGGAAAACAGAAAAATGTGCGGTGCATTTTCACATCGCTGTTGACGCCACCTTCCCATAACCATACTTATAGCTTAGTTGCATCCAAGTGGCGGACCTTAACCAATCTCTTGTAGGCAGAGTCTCTTCAAAGTGAAGCCTTTTAAGTAACACGGAAAGTCTTTCAGAGTATCCTTACTTTTGCTACGTGCTTTGTGGCACGGGATGGTGGAAGACATCCTACTCTTGGGAGTTACTTGGCGTTTTTGGATTTGTATGAGCACGGCATCATTTTGACGGTCCTGTTAAATGTTAAAGTATTTCTAAAGCTGGTCGCTATCCCTTTCTGCTGAGCAATAATTAAAATATGTAACACACTGATCAATATTAAACTTGCACCGGTTTTAGCTAGCATATCAGTGGGAATATTTCTTCTATTCGCTCACTGTATTCGCCCAAATGTGGTCTACTCTTGGACAGATGCGTATCTAAACAGCTCAGCGAATGCTGTGCAAGGACTTTGACTAGCAGCTTATTCTGGCAGATTGTACAGATTGGTGGAGGGAGCCTTAACCGGACACTAACTGATAAGAATCCATAATTTTGAGTTTTTTTTATGCCGATGTACCTGTCTGGAGGTTAGATTAGGTTGGTATGGTTGCCCAAGGAATGAGCACATTTGGACGAAGAAAAAATGGATTCGTCCTTTGTGATACCATTATGAAGGAAGTGAGGTGAAAGAGAAAGACCGATGGGATGCAGTGAAGGGAGAGGTGGCGCTGGGATGGTTAGGAGGGTGGGTTTAGAGTGCGAACGATGGCTGTGCTACGTTTCCATCAACCGCTTTGTGCTGCTGATAAAATTCATTAGATTTTTAATGCCGTGGAGGATGATGAGATGAAATAATCTCAGCATTTACTACTATGCTATTCTACTTCAGTGGCTTAGATTTATGTACCTTGGCGGCCAATATGCGCTCCATTAAGCATGTAGAGCCATAGTATCTGATTTAAAAGTCAATCAAAATCCTCAGTCATATTGCGATTAAATACTGCTTTTCCGCATCCTCTCTTCTTTCCCTACCTTGCGTTTCTTAATGATATCACAATGGTTGGTTTCTGAATATAGACAATTCATTTTTTTTTCGGGCTGCCATTTAACTTAACCTAACCTAACTTAACTTGGCTTGCAGATCACAAGGGGATGTCTGTAAATGAATTATCTAACTATTTGATCACAGACGACTTTTCAGAATTCACTATTAAAGAAGTTAACAGATAATTCGAGCATAACCAAAGTTTATCCCTTTGTTGCAATGATTTTGTAATACAGATAATTGATTTTTTCCAACTATAAATTCCATAAGAGTCAACACGACTGAAGTAATTTAAAAATTAAATGTGTGTGTACTAAAATAAACGTATGTATGTATATGTAGTTACAAACACATCTACATATATTGTATATAAATTCTCTTTCTGAGTAAATTACAATATACATATCGCTGAGTAGAGTTGATAGACTTGTTAAGAAGCTGGCACCAACATCAATGCGCTTTTTTAACACACACATACCTACATACATACTGAAATTCCAGAAGCGGTCAAATCATAAAGAGGAAATAACAGCGGAAAGCCAATCTTTGATACTACAGCAGCAGCAGAGCATAGACACTAGAGCAACTAAGCTCGCGCTGACAGCAACCGATTGCCATTGAAGATGAAGAACTAGCAGCTAAAGTCGTGTACTTGAAATTTTAAAAGGAAGCACAGCAGAAGTGGAATGCATAAAGACAAAAAACCCATGAACCGAAGTCCAAGCGACAAAGCTGGCGGCAATAAATCAACTTGACGTCACTTCACTTAGCCGCGTTGTATTTCTTTTTTTTTTACTTTTCTTTGTTGCATTGTTTCCTCACAGTTTTGCTTTACTTCGATTTCAATGTTAGCAACAACAACAACAATAACAACAACAAGAATAAATAATAATTCATACAAACATGCAAGTAAATGCTAAGTTTTTTATTATTTATGAGTAAAAGCCAAAGAAAGGCAAAAAAGAAGTGGAAGTACTAGAACACACTAACGGAATATACGTATCTACCTATAAAGTGTAACTAAGAAGGAAGTCCAAACAAAACAAAATTCAATGCATTTATGTACAGGGTGACCCATATAGAGTTTGGGATTTAATTTGGCGATAAATCAAACACTCAAGAATTTTTTTCAGTGATTCTTTTTTTTATTAGGAAGAGTAAACTGGAATACAATTTCATTGACTTCCTGGCTGGTCTCACGGTTGTTCATTTTGTTTATCAATCATTCAGTACAGTTTCTCAAGTTTCGACAGTTTCCTCACCCCTGGCAACTTCGATTTCAGGTTTCAACTCATGAATTATCTCTAAATGCTTAGCGTAGCATTGATTCGAAACTAAATATAATTTAATTTAGGCAAGATAGGGCTAACAAAGAGATAAATTAAAAGCCAAATACTTACTTAGGCTTAAATTTCGTTATAAGAATCTTGTAAATTAAATCATTTAATAAAAAATGCAAATGTAGCTTCTAAGCGGCAAATAGACAGCGCCCTTTCATCTGAGTATTCGCTTTTCGAAAATACAGGGTGGCTGATGAATTTTGCTACATTAAGAAACTCAAATAACTTTTTTTTTAGTGTATGGAATTCATTTATTTTTTTTCAAGTTGAAGGTCATTAAGTTTTATTAAATGTAGCTTAACTATATTAGTTTTAAAAATAATTGAATTTAAATGCCCCCCATCTTAGTAAAAAGTTGTTCATTGCTGCTTTGAGAGTTGCGACAGGAATAGCCGCAATTGTTGCCCGAATGGATTGTTTTAGTTCATCCAAATTTGTTGGCTTTGTTTTATAAACTTCTTGTTTACATAAACCCCACAAGAAAAAGTCAGGTGCAGTAAGGTCAGGCGACCTGGGGGGCCAACGAAATTCGGAGTTTCTTGAAATCAGTTTATTGGGAAATTTTCGTCGCAACTCTGTCATAACAGTCTGGGCTATGTGAGACGTTGCCCCTTCTTGTTGAAACCATACAGAGTTGAAAGGAATTCTCTTTCCTCGTAGTTCTGGATAGAAAAATTCTTTCAGCATTTTCAAATAACGGTCTCCAGTAACCGTAACGGTGTGACCATTTTCTTCAAAAAAAATAAGGCCCGACAATACAGCGTGAAGAAACCGCACACCACACTGTCACGCGAAGAGGATGCAATTCCGTCTCGTGGAGTATCTATGGGTTAGAAGTACTCCATATTCGACAATTTTGTTTGTTCACATTGCCGTTTAAATCGAAATGGGCCTCATCAGACATGAAAAGGCAGTTTAACATGTTTTGGTCTTCTTCCACCATTTGCAGGATCTTCTGGCAAAATTCCAAGCGAATCGGCAAGTCTGCTGCATTCAGTTTGTTAACCATTTGAATTTTGTAGGGAAATAAGTCTAAATCTTTGTGCATTATTGTTTGCAAAGACTGTCGGCTGACACCAAGTTGAGCAGATAAGCTTCTTGTTGAAACCCTTGGATTGCTTTGTATAGCTGCAGCTACAGCAGCGATCGTTTCCTCCGTCCGAACTGGTGGGTTTCGATGATAAGGCCTTCTTGCGACTGTTCCTTGCTCAGCAAAATTATTCACCAGTCTCATTATGGTCCATCTGCTCGGGGGATCGCCGCCAAACATCCGCCTGTACTCTCTCTGTACCAAAACTACGGACTCCAGTGCGTGATAGCGGCGGACTATCCAAATTCTTGTTTGCGTGTCCCAGTTATCCATTTTAATAAATTTTAAAGATCAATCTGCAAATTAAAACAAAAATGGAACAGATAACTTAAAAAGAAAAAAAGTTATTCAATTTTTTTTTGGTAGCGGCTTTCATCAGCCACCCTGTAGTTCGTTTCTAGCTTTGGCGTATGTCACGTAGCATCACCTGTTCAAACTAAATCAGAGAACGTAAATTTATAAATTTATAATAATTTTTGAATTTGCGTTCTTTGACTAAATGTCGTCTGTAAGTATTATATTCTTATTCTTCAATAATGCTTGCCTTTCATTTCTACGGCGGTTTTTTTCTCAAAACATGGGCCAATGACAGTCCGCACCAAACGGCCTCTCATTGTGAATGCATCGGCTTCTCCATGATGACGTGTGAATTTTCCAATCGCCCTATGTGACAATTCTGTCTAACATTTTTGTCGAGATGAAAATGTGCGTAATCATAAAATGTGATTTTTCATTAAAAATGCTTTTATTAAATCAAGCGTTCTTCAGTGCATTTACAAAACGAGTCGATTTGTAAATGTCCAACTATGAATTATGCGTTTGATACATCATGTCTGTTATAATATATTATGAAAGCCAAAAAAATTAAAAGCTTAAGTTGCAAATGCTAGATGGGCCAACCTATGTTATGCGTACAGCTCAAGTAAAGAGACAAAAATAGATTATTGAACTATTGTCAGGCCACTAACATAGGAAACTCCACTGCCCAAATAGAATTGCAAAATATCGTTTCTTGTGCGAAGCACATAAACATCTACGTCACTCAAAACCTTCACATTAACTATAGCAGAAGGGAGTCAAGCAGACATCTTAGCTATAAAGTCAGCAACAACCAATATAAAAATCATCAGACAATGCAAAGAAAAATTAAATGCCTTAGCTCGCACAACAGACATCACTCTCATCTGGGTACCTGGCCATAGGACCATAGAGGGAAATGAGAAAGCTGATGAGCTGGATAGATAGGAGGATTCCTATAGAGTATCCGAGGAGGTAGCGTGGGCTGTCTTCGAAGGGACTACAAAAGGGATATCTTTATGCAATTCCAGAAGCAGGCAGTTTGGAGATGAACCAACACCTATACCTACAAAATAGCGAAGGAAACGTAGTCAGATTTCAATAAGTCTGGAACTGACGAGCTGTTAAGGAAGCCAAGAACAGACATCTTAAGAACTACGTCTCAACAATAACTGGCCATTGGCCTATCGAAGATCATGCTAGGAAGATGGGGTGGCCGTATATCGGTAGATGTAAGATGCTGCAATCAAGAAGTTTTTAGGTAGAAAGTCCTCCACTATGTATATGCATGCCCAAGCCTGTGTGTTCTGCGACATAGAATGCTGGGGAATTTCTCAATGAACAACTTGGTTGTAATTTCAGGAAAAAAAATATATGACATAGGCAGTTCTACTAGTTGTGTACAAAAATGGCACATTTTGTGCTATTGAGACTGGGCTATGTCACGCAGACAGCACCTCTACCAACCAACCAACCATGGCACAACATGATTAGCCTCTCTCGTTTAAAACTCGTCTTCATTGTGTAGTAGGTTCGGCTGCAAGCATGCGAGTCCCTAACCTGTAACCTATATTAACGATGCGCATTCCTGTTGGACTTGGAACGGCTTAAGTGCACATACGGATAGAAATGAGCCAATTTTGCCTACGAAATAATAAAATAGCGTCCATTCCCGAAACCTCGGACATGAAATACCCAATGATGGGACAAGTTTTTTTCTAATAGCAGTTGCCTCTCGGCTAGTAATGGCAAACCTCCGAGGGTATTTCTGCCATGAAAAAGCTTATTATGTATAAATGCATATATAATTAATATATGTAATTGGCGTCCTTACACCCTTTTATATACACTATATTCGAATGCGTTATCGAGGCAACCATATGAATGAAATCATGTTCCGAAAAAAAAAGTTATTGTACACTTTTATTTTCTTTTTTAAAATAAACCTCCATATAATAAACCTCCATATAGAGCACCCATTATTTTCAAACTATGCATTTACGCTTAGAAAATACGTATCAGTTATTTGTTGTTATTATTTTATTGTAATTCTGCGTCGAGCAATGTGAGTGTTCGCTTACGCTTGCATATCTTCAGTATTAAATTTTTGCACTTGGCATTGCATGGAGAACCCGCGAAGTAATTTTTGTCAAAGCCAATTTTCACCTTACCCGTACCACTGTATAACAGCTCTTCAGTTCAACCGAAAATAAAAAGCAAAGAACTGCAAGGAAATAAATGCAACAACAAGCAGCTTCAACAACCAGAGAAAAAGTTCGTAGTGGAGCAAAGTGCGCAAATTTACCTGCGTTGCTGCATTTGCTTTTGCTTTGCTTTTGGCATTTGATTTTGATTTTTGTCTTTGCAATCTCATTTCCACAACGTTCCTACGCAGGCCACTACATTTGTTTGCTTGTTGGGAGGCAGCTCTTGGCTCTGTTGGCTGCCGTTGTTGGCTTTTAGCCAGTGTTGACGCGCCATTGAAAGCAAGCGAATGTGTAGTCGCAAGTTGATGTGCTCTTATGCATATACAAATTGATACAGACGGTGGTTCTTTGACTCTGTGATAAACTTCTAATGGATAGAGACTAAAATAATATAAAGAATAAATGAAATGAAAAAACTTATTCTGAAAATGAAAAATAAAAAACCAAAAAAAAAATATGAAAACCCCTTCAGAAATAGGCAAGAAATACTATGCATAGCGCATAGAGTGCAATAAAAACGCAGCTGCATTGTGTAATGTGCTAAGGATTATGTAAAAACGTTATTTGTGTGAGTTAAAAAAAAGAAATTCCACTGCAGTGATTTAATTAAAATACTTTCAACGTCTTCCGTCCACCTGTAGTGTATTAAAAATAATAATAAAGAAAAAATAAAAAAAAGTAAGCAAGACTTTTTTGTTAGTACTCCGGAACGCTGCGGTGCCGGCAATGTCAGTGACTGATTTTACCACCGTCATGCTTGGCTTGGCGCGCTGCCACCACCACTGTTCAGTGGCAATGGTGCTACTCCAGATGTGACAAACAGGCCGTAAAACGCTGCCAAATTTGCTTCTTTTTTTTGGCGAAACTGTTCATTAAAAACAAAAGTGTGCTACTCACTCACTATAAACAATACAACAATAAATAATATTTCCGATTGCCACATTTTGAGTAGAGCCATGCACAAGTCACCCGCACCAGCTCGAGTGATATACGTAAGCGACAAATCTGGATACAGGACGGTGTTTTGCCCATCTTGCCCCTCTTAACTCCAGCCAGCCGGCTGACGCATGCGCAGAGGCTATTGCAACACGCGCAATGTTTTTTTTTTATTCAACTACTTTAGTATACTTCTGCTTCATTCCTTCTTCGAGATTCCAAAGTGCTTACTCAACCAAACTGTTTGTTGGGGCTTTATTTTTTTTTTTTCAATTTATTTCTGCTTTTTTGATATTTATGTATGTGATTTGTATATTTGCCGCTTTGTGCTGCTGTGTGGCAGCATTTCCGTTCGGCTTTTGTTTGATATTTGAGATTTGGTTAAGGCAATTGGCAATTGTTGACTTAACACAAGCGAGACAAAAAGAAAGTGCAGAGTGTTATTTTTTAGTTGCCTTACTATGACAGAGTTACAGACAAAATTTTTGCTTTTATTTCAAATTTAAAGCTACAATATTATCAAATTATTATATTTATAATACTTTATTTACAATTTTGTATTGTTTGCCTGAGAGATTAGCTTTATTGGAGGGTCGCACTTCGACCCTTTATTAGAGAAATAAAATGATTTTACTACATCGTGAGTTGGAGGAAAATACTTGTGCTCACCAAGTGGGGTTAGAATAGGCCTCCGAGCTGAAGTGGGCCCGTATACATATATTCTCATGGGGAGTGGAAACCACCGCAACCTAAACTAGACACTCCTAATACTTTAATAACTTTTTTTTATTTTTTTTAATGGAGTATCTTTCCCAATTAAAACTTTTTCGTCATATTGTATTTTAACTTGTTAACTAAATAATAAAATCAAAAATGTATTAAACAATTTAAGTGTCAAGTTTGTATAAAAATGTTTCTGAACAAAGATTTTCTTTGCACCTCGCAGTTGATAATGACACTGAGATAGTTAATTTAATTTTTAAATAATTTTAAAAGTGGCACTCCTTTACGAATATTCTTAGCGATAAACATTAAGGCTCTAAACCTTTTTTTAAATTGTTCGTTCATTATCGAAACCTAGGATATTATTATTATTTATTCCTTGGAGCATCTTAAAATGATGCAAAGAGTAAAACTTCGAAAATGTATGCACACATTTAATAGATGGGCCGTTCTTTACTGGAGCATAGGGTGGATAGGGTAACAGAACTTTTAGAACAAATATTTAAATAATTCAATCAAATTTTCGTGTTGAAAACAAACCGTCCCCTTAGTATAACAATAGCCTATGTGCTCATAGGCTATTATTTTTTTATTGAATTTTTGGATTCTCCATCGTCGATTTTATATGTGGTCAAAATTTTGTCAAATTCTAGTTCCACAAACTGGGTCAAAACGTCAGTCAAAAAATAATAAATATTTACAGGCATAACGAGATTTGAGTGAGAGCTACTTTCGACAAAAAGTTTGAAATTCATTTTCTCAAAACATCAAAAAATTTATAGGCTATTTTAGTACTTAGGGGACGAAATGAGGAAGTGCTAAACCCTGCCGGGAAAGAACTTTATGTATACGCAGACATTTTATTACAACTTAATTTGATCTGGATGTTAATTTATGGAACCAAACAACTTATAGGCAGTGGGAATAATAGCTTATAAATAACTTATAAATTATAACTATGAAAATTGGACAGACGAAAATTTAGTCTTAACATATAAAAACTGAGTCTAGTTTTTATCCGATATTAATAATGTTTATATAGGATCTAAATGAGGTGGAAAGCTATATCTCCAACAAGTTTGGGTTGGCGAGTTTTAATAGGCCGTTATGTAGTAGCGCATTACTTTTTGTTTATACTACTTTCATCGACTTTTGATATTTTCCTGGTTGAATTACTTTTGAAAAATCTAATCTTGCTTCATTTTTGAAAATTACTTTGTGAAACTAATACCAACGTACCTTTGATACCTGCAAAGAAATTACTGAACTAAAGCATTACATACCCTTATAGTGATATTTTACTACATTTAACTTTGAAGCACTTGGCAAAAATACGTGGCAACCTGCTGCAAATAAACTGAGCTCATACTAAATATTTATGCAGATAAATGGTGTTTAGCATGTTCAGAGAGTTAACAGCGTATTAAAGCTAGAGCCTTTATGGGGAATTATATCTGTCACGTTTTGAGCAACACTAACCCACAGGTGGCCCATCAACTACTGCTGTACACTGAAAATATACCTACTATATGATGTGAAGGTATCTTCAGCTTATGCGTATTTTCTACAACTGGACTGGAGCTTGCGAAAATATCAGTGGTGGGGCTCCCAATGTGCGGGACCATAGCTTTATTAGTGTCAAGTCTTATTGACTGAATCAACACAAAAAGGTGCCATGCCTATACGCCTTTCAGACCGTCAGGCCATCTTCTCTAAGTCCTTTGTTTTATTGTGTTCGGATTTAAGCCTATTGCTAGGCTATGCTGATAAACTAGCTAAAATTTAGGCGTTAGTAGCAAGTTTTTTTTTTTTTTTTTTTTTTTGTAATTGGCGCGTACACCATTTTTGGGTGTTTGGCCGAGCTCCTCCTCCTATTTGATGTGTGCGTCTTCATGTTGTTCCACAAATGGAGGGACCTACAGTTTTAAGCCGACTCCGAACAGCAGATATTTTTTTTATGAGGAGCTTTTTCATGGCAGAAATACACTCGGAGGTTTGCCATTGCCTGCCGAGGGTCGACCGCTATTAGAAAAATGTTTTTCTTAATTTTGGTGTTTCATCAAGATTCGAACCGACCTTCTCTATGTGAATTGCGAATGGTAGTCACGCACCAACCCATTCGGCTACGGCGGCCGCCTAATTTGATGAAAGTCATACAGCAAAATGATAGTTTTCGTATGACGCAGTTTTCAAATAAAAAAATTTAATTAATTTTTCGTTTTAATTGGAAATAATGTCTACGCCTAAAAACCTAAATATATATACAAATATAGATTACTTACGAATATCTGCAAAATCCTGGTGTTCCTCAAAGCCCATTTTTTCAATAAATTACACAAAATTCCAATTTTAGCCATAACTAGTTTTTAAAGCATATTTGTTAATTAAAGGATAAGTTGCTTTCTGAAGAATCTCTTAAGGACTAAAATTCAAAAAAGATTTCATAGCAACACAGCTAAGAGCCGCCTGGACAATGCTGCACCAATTGTTGCCATGCTCATATCATCTTCTTCTTGTATGGTTTGGGTAGAGACAGATTTTCACTTAAATTGATAAAAAACTTTTACAATTGATATGTCTGCAGCCGATATCCAAAATTCTCCCAGGAAGTAATAGTAAGCAGAAGAATACACTGCACTAAAGCCGATTTAAAAAATTAACCACTTTCTGGTACGTAAAAAAAAAAACATAAATTAAATGCCAAGAAAAAATTTAAATACTAAAAACAAGCCTTTCACCACGAATCATTTCTAAGTATTTTTATAACCATTTATCATTACCAAAATTATACCATACGCTAACATAAGACGAAGGTGTAGTGGTAATACAAAAAGCCATTTCAGGTGTTACCTTTTTTTCCATGCCACTAAATTTACTACAATGTCACGCTGAGTTTTAGATTCATTTCTTTTTAGAGATTTTGATTTATTGATTATTTTTATACGCCCTATTGTGTGGCGTTATTATTTGCCTATGATTTTATGTAATTCTTCTACGCGAATAGGTGTAGTCTCCGTATTTTCCATTTGATGGTTTGCTAGCGTTTACGAAAAATTCCCACCCGACCATTAGACGTCACTCCTCAAATCAAATATTTCTTTTATTTCATAAATTGCTCAACATTGAACTGTAAAATTGTCCCAACGCTGAACAAATACTTGAAGGCCCAGCTATGACACTGCACATTATCTGTTTTTACGGTATTAATCATTATTATCGTCAATGATTTCATTTATGGCCAGTAAAAAGAGGTAACAAGCAAAAACTAAAAGCTCTTTCAAAACTATAAAACACAAAGTACGACGCTTGTACATATATGTATGTGTATAGTAGGGTTGCCAATTTATGAAGAAGCATATTTCAGTTTTTCTTGGAGGACAAACAGTGCTTCCAAAAAATGTAAGTACATTTTTTTGCATATACCCGGATCAGAATCGACCCATGCAGGAGTTGCAGCCACCAGATTATTGTTGAAATGGGTTTTTACTGTTTAAGAATCTGTACGGCCAAGCTTCATTGCGAGTTTTATGGGTATAAAAATTTGCGGAGTTTTCATTACCAGTGTGACGATAATCCGTGATCTTGGCAGTCCCATATTTACAGAAAGTGTGTGTTAGTGTGTTAGTTTGCCTATTAGTGGAATCAAACTGAAAATGGATAAAGGTTATCAATTTATGTTTATCTAAACAATGTTTTACGTAAGCATTAGCAGCACAATGTAATTGCCATGTAACACGAGAAACCAACCACTTTACTTTAACGAACTTTTTGTGGCCGAATTATCTGATGACACGAATGGTGAAACCTATCAAATTATACTGACTTTTCTAAAGCGAAAGAGTTTCCCATAAGATCTTCGTTTCTAAATTATTAAGTACAAGCTTTCATTCCATTTTCTTAGTTTGGATTAGGTCTTATTTGGTAAATAGACATTATGTACCCAGCTTTGATAATGTTTTCTTACAGCCCCCTATAACAACGCCGTGTGGCTCCCAATTTAGCGTATAGGTACCCTTGTTTTTTTATTTCATTTATTAATGATATCAGTTCCTCTTTCCAAACTTCAAAATTTCTTTAATATGCAGATAGCCTCAAAGTGTATTCTACAAATTTGGTCTTCATCCTAACTTACTTAAGTGGATTGCATCTTATCTAATAATAGGACTATGAATAAGTTCGTTTCGGTTTTACAACAGATGGCGTAACTTGATTATTATTCCATCGATCCACATTTCCAAACATTCATTGGAGAGCTACTGTCGTAAGGCACAAACGTCAGTATAAGTTTTTTATTTGAAGCGTAAACAACAATATTTTTACCACACTTGAAAATGTCGAATTTCGTGCCAAATAATGTGTTTTTGCGGGGAATTCTTCTTCATTATTTTAATATGAAGAAAAAAGCAGCCGAAAGTCATCGTATCTTGGTGGAAGTTTATGGTGAGCATGCTCTATCTGAGCGAACGTGCCAGAAGTGGTTTGCACGCTTTAAAAGTGGTGATTTTGGCTTGGAAGACGAAGAACGCGAGGGTGCGCCGCCAAAGTTCATGGATACCGAATTGGAGGAATTGCTCGATCAAGATCCGGCTCAAACGCAAGAAGAGGTTGCAAAAACTTTGGGAGTTGATCAATCAACCATTTCCAAACGTTTAAAAGCCATGGGAATGATCCGAAAGGTAGGCCATTGGGTGCCGTATGAATTGAAGCCAAGAGACGTTGAACGCCGTTTTATGGCATGCG
Source organism: Anastrepha ludens (assembly GCF_028408465.1). NCBI lineage: Eukaryota > Metazoa > Arthropoda > Insecta > Diptera > Tephritidae > Anastrepha > Anastrepha ludens. The sequence goes on along the minus strand of NC_071500.1, from coordinate 43,604,792 downwards.
AACAACTGCTTCAACGGCACAAAAGAAAGGGTTTTTTGCATCGAATTGTGACTGGCGATGAAAAGTGGGTCCATTACGACAATCCAAAACGTCGGGCAACGTATGGATACCCTGGCCATGCTTCAACATCGACGTCGGCGCAGAATATTCATGGCCTGAAGGTTATGCTGTGTATCTGGTGGGACCAGCTGGGTGTTGTGTATTATGAGCTACTGAAACCGAATGAAACGATTACGGGGGATGTCTACCGACGACAATTGATGCGTTTGAGCCGAGCACTGCGAGAAAAACGGCCGCAATACGCCGATAGACACGACAAAGTTATTTTGCAACATGACAATGCTCGGCCACATGTTGCACAAGTGGTCAAAACATACTTAGAAACGCTCAAATGGGATGTCCTACCCCACCCGCCGTATAGTCCAGACCTTGCGCCATCCGATTACTATCTCTTCCGATCGATGCAACATGGCCTGGCTGACCAGCACTTCCGTAATTACGATGAAGTCAAAAAATGGATCGATTCGTGGATTGCGGCAAAACCGACCGAATTTTTCACAAAGGGAATCCGTGAATTGCCAGAAAGATGGGAAAAAGTAGTAGTAAGCGATGGACAATATTTTGAATATTAAATTTGTAACCATTTTACGTCAATAAAGTTTCAAATTTCGAAAAAAAACCGCGCGAACTTATTCATAGTCCTATTAGATATAACTCAATTCGTTCCTATAATCAGTATAAAATCTGATGCCATCAAAGTTACCTCAGGCGTACCTCAAGGTAGCCATCTTGGGCCACTATTGTCATTAATATTTGTAACAGTACGAATCTCAGAAGCTATACTCTTGATGCACTCAAAATCTGCTTTTCCTGAATGTAGAAAAGTATTCATACTCCAAGTTTAGAAAGAAATGTAATCCATTCCTTACTAGATACCAAATTTCTGTTTCGTTTCCTGTTAGCGTTACCGAAGTTAAATATTTGGGTCCATATTTTGATACTAAACTTAATTTCGGTACTCATCTGATTTATGTTGTTTCAAAATCCTACGCTATGTTGTCTTTTGTTCGGCTTATAAAAGGTGGTTACATTTCAAGGGCCGACGTTGAATGTGAACCACACCTAAACGTCAGCGACACCGTTGGACTTCTTTCTTTGGGGTTATTGGAAAGAAAAGGTGTACATCGATAAGCCAACAACAATTCAAGAGCTAAAGGATGAGATAATTCGGAACATTAACGACATAGAACCTCAATTATGCCTCAGCGTCATCGAAAATTTGGACCATCGGATGGAGGTCTATTTCGCCGATATTTTTTTCCATGCGGAATTGAGCCATACCAGTATTATCATAGTAAAAAGAAATGGTAATAATTTCCTAAAAAAATTGTATTTTATTCAAAATCAACACCGGCCCTTGAAACTTAGCCACCCTTTATATTGGCCACCGTAGCCGAATGGTTTGGTGAGTGACTACCATTCTGAATGCATATGTTCGAATCTCCGGGCATGAAATATCCAATGATAGAACCAGATTTTTCTAATAGCGGTCACTCTTGACAGACGATGGCAAACCTTCGAGTGTATTTCTGCCATAAAAAGATTCCTCATAAAAAAAATCATCTACCATTCGGAGTCGTTTAAAATTGTACATTCGTCCATTTGTGGAAACACACCAAGGCACAGAAGACAAATAGGCGGAGGAGGTCATCCAAACACCCAATAAATAGTTCATTTATTGACCTTAAGAACGATACTGCTTATGTGGTGTGGGAAAAGATGTAAATAAATATGGTACAAAGAAATGGCGCTACTTAGAGTATGAACGATGGGAGTGCATGATGTGTTGCAGATGGTTTCATAACTGTATATTTATCCTATACTACGTTAATTAGATCCAGACTTGACTACGGTGCCTTGATATCAAGATCATATCATATTGCGCAAGTTAACCGCATAGAGCAAATATCTAAAGTTTGCGCTACGTTCTTTGAACTTTACTGGTTCTTCTCATAAATCCCGTTGTCAACTTTTGTCACTGAAACTTCAAGAAGCCACATTTGCCTTTTTTATTCCAAATTTGTAATTAACATTCTTGCAGAAACTTAACCCTTTCGTTCCACCAGTTAATATCTGACACCCTCCTGTGTTTTACATTAAGCTCCTAAAGTTCGGACCGCAATATGAATTAAATAATGTTCCTTATCTGGATCTGTCTCTGTCTTTTGGAGTAATCGTAGACTAAGGAGGAGTGTGCAAATATAATCGCTTTACTTGGGAAACTAGAATACATTTGCTTCAGGAAGCGATAGATTAGGTCAACGGAATGATTTCCATGCGACGCACTTGAGTTAGATACGCACCAGAAATTAAGATGCAAATTGCCAGCTTTCCGTTCGTAAATTATATAAAATAGCAGTATTACTAAATTTATAGCTGACTATTTAAAAATTCAACCAAAAACACGCATTTTGACTGGTTTTAAGGATAATAAAAAATTGATTTAAACGAGAAACTTACCATTGCGTGGAGTTTAATTACCTAAGCAAATTCAGTAAATTCGCATGAAGCGCACTTAGTAGAGGGATGTCCTTGAAAGATCGAGCATCGCCTACAAGGCTGAAAATGCGTTCGCCCCGAAATAATGACCTTGATATAACATAGGGAGGAACCATTTTTATGTTTTAAATATCAGAATCTTATTATTTCGGATTGGCTCATTTCATTCACCTTAACTATTGCTTTCCTTATTTCGTTTAGCCAACGTACAAACGGAGGTATTGTGACGACTTATACAAGCTCTATGTGCCGAATCTGTGCAATTTTCGAAGTGTTTTTTTTTCTTACACTAGTCAATTACGCGACACAATGAAATCTCATTAGTAATCTTCTTAGCAACTTTTTATTCAATTTAATTTTTAAAATTATTGGATCCTCTTAACCCCTAGGACGCAATAAGTACCTTACCTTCCGCTTTTACATATGTATTCATATACATATATCCATTTGAATTTCAGCCACTTATAAATATATATTTATAATAGATAGGAATATGTTTGCCACACGGAGAAAATGCTGTGGGGCACCACGCAGGTAACGACTGCAAATGCCAAGTTATTAATCCACATTCTTTCATTACATAAAGTAAGAGGTTGAATTTGCTGCGAGAAGGCGATAGTGTTGAAGAAAAATAAAAGAAGCTATTTGTTATACTCGTATATGTACATATCACGAGAAAAACTTGTTCACATTTGAGCAAAGAAAAAACTTTTCATTAGTCGTTGCATTTAGCCTTGTAGATCTTTCTGAGTTATATTGAGAAGTCAAAGAAATCAAAGAGCGGCATCTGAATGCATACACTGAGTTAAGTAGATATATAATATAAACGTGGGTATGACAGAAAGTATGCTTGTTTTATGTTATTGTATGCTTACTCACCCTATAGGGAAGTGCACTAGTTACGAACTGGTTCGCTTTTAGTGAATTTAGAACCATGACAAGTTTTTTTAGATATAAGAATTCCGCTCACAGAACGATTGTATGCAAAAGCATAAAGGAATATAGAGATATAGACATATCTATACAAAAATGCTCAGAGATGAGAGGAGTATATTTAATCAGAGTACATTTTTCAGTCCAATAAATTGAATTAGCATTAATATTTGAGGCGCCGCCGTAGCCAAATGGGTTGGTGCGAGACTACTATTCGGGGGTGCGTAGGTTCAAATCTTCGTGCATGAACATCAAATAATAGAAAAAGTTGTTCCTAATAGCGGGCACCCCTCGGCAGACAATGGCAAACCATCATGTGTATTTCAGCCATGAAAAAGCACCTCATAAAAATATTTGCCGTTTCTGAGTTGTCTTCAGACTGTAGGTCCCTCCATTTGTGCTACAACAAAGAGACGCGCACCACAAATAGGAGGAGGAGCTAGGCCAGGTGTCAGGTGTGCCAGAAGTGTAGGCGCCAATTATTATTATTATTAATATTTGTGCCAGCTGTTAGTTACAAAATGTCTACAACATTCCCACGACAATTCGTTCTACGTAATCGAAACGACCGGGATTTTCCTATAATAATAACAAAAACAACAGCAAGTCTGCAAAGCCTATACAGTTTCATCAAATTTAAAACTGGATTAGTTGAAAACTTTCTAGACTTTTCCAACTTTTCTTGTGAAGCAGATTTCATACAACTTCGCTAATTTATCATAGGCCAAATGCCTGAAATGTTTGGTATGTCCTTTTAGCGATTGTATTTAACCCTTTCGCTACATCTTTTTATTGCGCCATCCAAAAAATCCAAATTTTTGTCTGAGTATTTATTTTAGGACCAATAATAATACAAATACATTTTTTTTTTTTTTTGTTAAGTGCTTTTTTTTAATGTTCCCATATAGCAACAAATGTTTTGTATTGATTTCAATCGCAAATAAACTTCTTCAGCAATCTAATGCAAGTTAACACCTTACGAGAAATTTGTTGCCATGTGGCAACAAGCTTAGTTTTAAAAATTAGCACAGCTTTTAAAGCTGCGAGGGAAAAAATATTTATATGCCAAATGACAGATTGAACATTTTTCTATATACTTTTTTCAAAAATTCTTGAAAACATTTGCCCAAAATGCCTCAAAAATCTAATAATGCAAAATACAAATTTCAGAGTGAAGTGCTATATGCCAGAAGGCTTTCTTTAAAAATGTTGTATTACCGATATATAATGGGCGGTTATTATTTATTTTATTTCTGTTTAACCATTAAACTTCAATTTTTGAAAATATGTACCAAAAAAGTTGATATTTTTTACAAGAGAGTGTTGACGGCAGAGTGTTGTTGGCAACAATATCGCGAAAGGGTTAAGAGTTATACCGAAGGCAGCTTCGCTACGTGATATGTGAGTAGCGAAGTGCCTCGCAGCTGAGGAAATCGTACTAGTTCTACACTAGGAATTTCCCGTTTTCCCTACTGGGTATTTATATATCTGCAAATACTGGCATGCATACTTGAATGCTACATACTCGTATTATGATTGCGGTGTAACTTGTGGTCGTGGCTGTGGCTACGGCTATCGGCTATCAGCCTTCTGACAGCTGACTTGCTGACGCCTGCCACATTGTCATTAAATGTGCACGGTGACGTGAGTGAGAGCAATACTTAGTACTTAGCTAAACAAATTATATTAAAAGTGCATATGTATATATGCATGTAGATATGTATGCCATCATAAAATATGCATTAGCTGTTACTTTTCTTACTAATTTCTTTACTTCTGCTAAAGTTGCGCAGATCTCAAATTGCTGGAAAGTAAAACCAAAAAAAAAAAAAATAATAATTAAAACCTTCACATATGTACATGCACACAGAAATTGCATTCATACTTTTACAAATACGTACATAAGTGCAAACATTTTCATAAGTGACTGTAAGCTTACGCGGGAATAGTGTTAATACTAATAGGCGGCGTGGAATACAAAAAGCAAACGCGCAAGTAAATGCTAACAGTAAACTACTAAAAAATTATGTAACCATTTATGTAAACTATTAAAAAAATATTAAAAGAAAATGTCGATAGTAAGTAAACAAAGTTGAACCCAACAATTGCTTTGCCCGTGCACCGTAAATGATGTGAAAGGAGCAAGTGAACATAATTTGTTTTAATTGTCCGGCAAAACATTGTAATAAGTGCCTTAAAGACAAGGAAAGAAATATAATATATACAGACCCACATATTTGCATCTACATTCATAATTTGTATATGTATGTGTATATGTATGCGGCCAACACACACATAGACTTTGATTAGACAAAATGCGAGACTGTGAAGGCTCATTGTTATTGGAAATTGGCAGCTCTAATAATTGGTAAGAAACGCTTAATGTTCATATTTATGCTCTTATATGTGGATATGTGTATGAAAACTCAACAATAGTATTGTAATTATGGCTGCTCGTTTACCTATTCAGAGCTGTTTGTGGCTGTAAAATGTAAACAATTACACACACATTTATTACAAAACAGTAATTTCGGTTTTACTGCCTATTAATTTAACGCAAATATATTTTTTATTCTGCGCAAATTTTTAATTATAGCTGTTGAAGGGCTTTAGTTCGAAAAACCGAGCATAAATGGGTAAAAGAATTGCAAAATTAATTCAGTGCACAAAAGTTCAGTGCCAAAGTTCTTTTGAAGAAGGGCACGGTATTGAAACACTTGCCTTGATAAAACACTGAATTAAAATCGGAATATTTCTCATAGTAAATCAGGTATGGAAAACTGCAGGTGTAATATTTCATTTAATTTTTTCTTGCGTTTTCATTTTATTGAAATCTACGATTACAAAACCCACACAAACAGATACGTACATATATTTGCTTAAAATTAAATTTCACATGCTAGAGCAAAAGAGGCTTTATGACTAGTGGAACGTAATTCTCGAATTGAAAAGAGATCTTAGCATATCAAATTCTAGGTTGAGTAGTCTGTAGATCCTATTTAACTCATTAACAGCTCCCGTAATAGGGGCCAAATTATAGTAGTTCAATTTCACTTTTTTTGGACATTAAATGGATTGTAAAATCCATATTAAAGCCACTATGTTCAGGAACAACACAGAAACAGAAACAAGATCAAGGACAGAAGACGAACCCCTATAGGCGACGGACCTCAGATTTATAAGCATTAGCAGTGGATCAAGGAAATTAAGAGGCTGCAAAGCGAGTCGAATAAAGTTTCTTTGTACCCTTTTAATTCTATATGAATTCAAGGTATACATTGGATTCCAAAACAAAAATGCATATTCGAGCTTAGAACAAACTGGAGAGGTACTGGGTCCTGCACTCGAAGTGCAGCACGGGCATCAGCTCTTTGTTAGTTGGCTAACTGACAGTCCAGTCATATACCCAATAATTTCTTTTGAAATGAAACTTACATAGTTAAAAATGCTCCCTACGAAAGTGTTATAAGCTCAATGAATTTTTAGTAATAAAGTGAACTAATTTTGAGTAAAAAGAGCTAAGTGACAATAAAGTCTCCGTTCCTAATTTAAATAAATATTTTTTTGTATTCTTACCTTCCAAATTCGCATCACTCCCTCAGTCTTATTACAATTAGCAGTTAAATTAAACTGCTCTAAATGATACAATTTGTTTGCGTTATTTTAAAAAAACTAAATTTTCAAAATTTTCTTTTACTAATCTTTTGTACATTATTAAATGGACGACGTACATATTTACAAATTAAAAAACCTACACTCGAACTGCTAAAGGGTAATTTTTTAAGAGCTATAGGAAAGTTTTTCCAACGTAAAATTCCGAAAAATGCATGAAATTTGTATTTAAACCCATGTAATTTAATTTTTGAAGATTATTTCATGCAAATGTTGACCGCAACTGCGCTTCAAATGGTCCATCCGCTTAGTCTAATTTCGACATACTCTTTTCAATGTTTCGGCCGGTATCTCACATATAAATGCTTTAATGTTGTCTTCCAATGTGTTAATTGAAGCAGGCTTGTCTGAATAGATATGAGCTTTAACATAGTCCCACAAAAATTAATATAAAGGCGTTATATCGCACGATCTGGGTGGCCAATTGACAGGTCCCGAACGTGTAATAACATCTTCACCGCACTCGCCTCTCAACAAGTCCATTGTTACGCGTGCTGTGTGGCATGTGGCACCGTCTTGCTGAAACCACATGCCATGCAAGTCAAGCTCTTGCATTTCGGGCAAAAAAAAGTTGGATACCATTTCACGGTAGCTCTCACCATTCACAGATGCGTTACGATTCGCAGTACGGTCCAATGATACCTCCAGCCCATAAACCGCACCAAACTGTGACCTTTTCTGTGATTGGTAGCTCTTGCAATTCTTCTGGCGGATCTCACTCCAAAATGGACAATTCTGCTTATTTACGTACCCATTGATCCAAAAATGAGCTTCGTCGCTGAGCACAATTTTTCGATAAAAAAGTGGATCTTCGGCCAACAACTTTCTTAACAGAACACGCATTTTTATAATAAAACTCAATGATTTGCAAGCGTTGTTCGTTTGTAAGACGATTCATGGTTAAATTATAGACTAAACTGAAGATATTTGACAGTGAAACAAAACACGAAATGTGCGTGAGCTGTTTAACTCAACTGTTTAAAAAGGTAATAGCTAAAAAATCACCGGTTATTTACTCAAAAATTGTGTCCCGTATTTCTACAGTACTCTACTTTTTCCATTGCCGGGTGTGAGTGGAAGTGTTTTAGCATCGCTCGTTGCATACTTAGAATGCAAGTAGAAAAATACTGAGCACAAATCAGCTATCCTCGATCAAATTGGCTGTTTTGAAAATATTGTAGCCGAGCAGAAAAATAAGCAACATAAAACTAAACTAACAACCCATATAAATTTTTCTGCGGCCCACTTTAATGTTCGTTTTATGTGAATATTCTGGGTTCATTTCCCCTTCCGCTATCCCATCCGTTGTCTTGATTATAATGATGTTGCAGAATTACAAATTCTCATCATTTTCTCCATTTGCGCTTTAATGAATTAATGCATACCAGCACGCACTCAGTGGTGTAGGTAACATAAATATGTGTATACGAAATAAGTACCTACGCAAGGTATTGTGGCAATTCGCTTTTTATGTGAATACAGGCACTCTATATTACAGAAATACACACACATACGATGTTGGTGTGTCGAATCGCTCGCCTTTGCATCTATGAGAATCTAATTAATGTACCCTAGCCGGATGGTCATGGGCCACCTTTTAGCTGTTCGCAATAGCTATTAGCACGCTGACTTGGCCATTTCCTGCTGGAAAGTAAAATAAGTTGATTATTTTGCTTTATGATTGAAATATATTTTGATTACTACAATTTTTTTGTATTTTAAGTTCTCTCCGCCTGCTCTTACCTGATTGGCAAGATAGCGCAGCGTCTTCTGAAGATTCATTGGTTGGTTATTTCCTTCTGCCATGTTAGCCCTCTTTCTCTTTATTGCTAGTAACCAAAGAAACGCCAAAGGCATCTAGCTCAAAAATCGTCTTAACGATGCGTTGTTCGTTACACAAATATTTCTTTTTCCAATCTATTTGGCAATAATTCAGAGTTGAAGAACCTAAATGCAATGCGTATTCGAATTTTTCCTCTTTGAGTTGATTTGGAAAAGTATAAACTAAATCCATAAACTGTGGTATGCATTCAATACAATCAGGAAAAGTGGAGCGCGGGGAAGGAAGCTGAAAATATGTCAACCTTTCACATATTTTCAGTTAATCGTAATATTTGCCTCTTTCCTATTTTTTTCCAAATGCCATATCAGCGCAATGCATTCATTTTAGTTATGCTATAATTTTGCAATTGCCACATACAAGTTTCTGCGTCTATGCGGCATCAATGCTTGATTTTTGCGACGTTTTGTGGACACAGACACACGCACTCACACTAACAACGCATTTAAGTTGAGCTCGAATCCGCTTTTGGCAGCCGCCATATCGGGTTTATTACCACGACTGCTATTTGGTGGTTATTTGTAGCTATGGTTGCCAACAACAAATCAATCTTAATGCCACTTCAGAGTGCAGTAAGCCGCTTGCGGCATGTGGCATGACTTTAGCGGGCAGTTCGGCAAATGTATTTAATGTAATTTCGAAATTGCACCGCAATACCAATAATACGACAAAAGTTTTACTCGGATTTTCTGCATTATTAATTTGGTATTTTTGTCTGAGCTAATGGTTAAAATTATGTCGGCAAATAAGACAATCAAATGCGGCTATAATTGGCAACAGGAAAATATGTAATTGAATTGTTAAACTGTTTTCCAGTGAATTGCAAATTATTATTGAAGTGAGTGACTTATATTTGCAGTTGCAACTATTGCTATCGAGCCAGTTGATTAAAACATAATTTTGTATGTGCATATGTGTGAATATGTGTATGAATGAAAATGAAAACTTCGGTACGTATATGAATACGTAGTCCAATAAAAATGCAATTACGAAAAAAATGTATACCCAATGTATATAAATTCATTCAATTACTTTACCTTTCAAAGTTACATAGCAACATGTTTCATATAAAAATCCCTAACAAAATTGTGTGTATAAAATAATTTAGGAAAATTCATAAAAAGACAAAATGAAAAAAATTGTTAATGAAAACTAATTAAATCCAAATCACAATGGAACAAATAAAAGTATTTAGATGCATGAAAAAAAAACTGTAATTCGAATTCGACCCGCCGCTTCGTTTCATCAAATTTGTCTAAAGTTCTTTCAACCATGGGAGTTAAGTCTCCATAAATATACAGACGTGTTGCTGCATTCAACCTCTCTTCTGATATCGTACAAAGTTATATACAACTCCTCTTACTTCATTATTTTTTAATAATTTTTTTATTTTACTCCTGTTTTTGGTAAATTCCTCTTTCTTCTTGGTTATTCTTCTTTCGTGAAAAAAAAATTATTTGTCCAATAATTTAATTATGTTCTAAGAAAAGTGCTTGATAAAAATCCTCCTCTCTCCTTGGTAGTTGTAAATGAAAACCTACATATCTTACTGCAGAGGAAAATATTAAGATAAAAAGACCATTTGATGGTAAACTGTTTTTGTTTTATTTAATAACGTGTATGAGCGTGATTATTTACAATTACTTCAAAAAACAAAAAAAATCGACTTCCAAGAGATACATAAAGTGCCTTAAGGTAGTTTAGAGAAATAATAGGCCAAGGTGCTTTAACACGTTGGCTGGCAATGTATCACCGGTGATCATTTCAAAAAACTACCCCCAGGTGCCAATGTATCACCAGTGATACACGCTTAGGCCCCTAGATTTTAGGGGCTGGGACCCTAACGGAAGGAGTTTTCGGAAAATTGAAAGTTTATTTTAAAAGAAAAAATATTTTATTTCATAGTAAAATACAAAGTTTTGAAATAATACGAAATTAAAAATGAGAAAATTCAATTCAATTCTAGAAACAGAAAAAACTATATTTTTTGTTTTTAATTTTAATGTAGTTGTTGAAAATGTTTAAGACATAGGTATGGTGACCTCCGACATTGGGCGCAGTATGTTGCCACTAGTTTGGCCTTCTTCCTGGCGACTGACGACGAGTTTGTCGTCTTTAATTCTGAATAGCACATGCCATAACGATATCTCTTGCGCCTACCATCCTTTGTTGCTTCTGTCGACGTTATTAAAAAGTGCGGAGGTGAGCGCGCTATTGAAGCGCTATCTTTTCCTCTCATGAAAAGGATAATGCTTTGACGAAAGTCAGATATTTGCATTTTATAAGTTTTTGACACTGTTTCAGAGGACTGGGCATTATCTGCGAAGTGAATGAATTTGAGCAAGATCTGGAACCGGTTACGAGCCATAACTTGTGGGACGAATGCGTTTTTGAACAACGTGCTTGGTTTCCAATAGTCGGTTATTTCAGGGTATTTTACCATTCCCATATGCATGACTATGGCCAGAAACTCCATGATCTCCTGGCGATCAGTATCTTTCCACATATTCATCCTACTGCTGCTGCGAGTACCGATGCCAGTTACTTGAGAGTTTGCATTCCTATTTGTCTCTTCAACAATAATATCCAATATCTCATCGGTCAAAAACTTTCTGTAATATTGAAATGGCGTACCGGCATCATATTGCAAAACCTGGGGTGGATTGGTAAATTCTTCTAAATTCTTCAAAGTCTCTCCGGTAGCAGGCGAGGTCCAGCTGTCGTAGTTTCCGTCTGTTCTTCATCAGCAGTGTTATTAACATTTGTAGCACTAACATCGAGGTCTTCATCAATACTGTCATCACTCCTTGTATCACTGTCTGAATCTGTGATGCACTCATCTTCATCTGGACAAAAATCCTCACCACTAACACTGGAATTTTCCATTGAATTCAACGCGTCACGTATTTCCTCGGAATTCATAACTTCACAACTTCGCTTCACTATATTTCACTGTAATTTGCAGCCAACTGCTCGCTATGAACTCAAGTTTGATACTGATTTATTTTGATCTACTTCTTCGAAATGTGATCACCGTTGATCACATTTCAAAAAAAATAAGAATAGTTTAAAAAAAACGGCAAGTGGTCACCGGTGAACACAGCACAAAAACGTGCTCATACGCGTCAGGAGTGTGACTTCTATTCCTGTTAAGATAAAAAAACGTTTTGGTTGTAAACTATTGTTTGTTTTAACTTCAGTTTGGAAGAGATTCAAAAAGTGACTCTAGAAAGTATATTATGAAATTTATCTTGTAAAAATTTAGTATAACAATATTGTCAAGGCTCGAGTTCTTTTCGGGAAAAGGTATTTAAAAGAGCAGGAATATATTTTTATGTTTTAAGAATTCCTCTTTTAGGTTGTGAATAATCGAAGCTAAGTATATGGCAATGATATGCGGTAATGAGCTTCAACGCTTATATACCGCCTTTCAGTCTTATTACAATTAGCAATTAAATTAAACTTCTCTAAATGATACAATTTGCTTGCGTTTTTTTTTTCAAAAAACTAAATTTTCTAAATTTCCTTTCACTAATCTTTTGTATATTATTAAATGTGCGACGTACATATTCACATATTAGAAAATGCTATTTACCTATTCAAAACACCATAACTTTTTTGTGTGAAATTAGTTTCTATTGATCTCAAAGACAAAGTTCTTCAAAAATGATTACAATTTCAACATACCTGTATATTCACTTTAGCTCGATATGACCACCTTTTGCCTTGACTATAGCCTTCAAACGGTCAAAAAATGAGTTGCATGCTGCACGAATGTGATCTTGAGGTATTTTGGCCCATTCTCGTATAATCGCTTTTTTCAGCGCATCCATACGAGCATATTTTTTAGTCCTCACCTTGCTCTCCAAAATGGACCAGATGGAATAGTCCATCGGATTTGCGTCTGGTGAATTCAAAAGCCATTGTGTGGACGAAATGAAGTGTGGAACATGAGTTTTTAACCATTATTGGTTCACACGAGCTTTATGAGACGGTGCCGAGCCCTGTTGGATTGTCCATGGTCTACGACCGAAATGTTTGCGTGTCCACGGCTCTAAAGCAGCTCCTAAAACATTTTTCCGATAATAAGTCGCATTCACTTTGACACCAGGCTCGATAAAAACGATTGGAGAGCATCCATCAGCGGTCAATGCGGCCCAAACGATTACTTGCGATGGGAAATTGCTTCGAGTGGCCATGCATAGGCTCAAATTCTCGTATGAGCGTTCGGTCAAGTAAACACAATCGTTTTGAGTGTTTATGAACTGCCCAATTGGGAAATTTTTTTCATCAGAAAACACAATGTTAGGAAATTCGCCACATTCGTGCAAGCGAAACAACTCCTTTGCCCTTTCGCAACGAACTTTTTTTGCTGGGGTGGCAGATCGTGTGCTTTTTGGAACTTGTAAGCCTTGACCTTGAGCTCATTTTTCAATATGCGTCGAACGCTGCCTTGCGATATTTTAAGTTCTTTGGCCATTTTTCTTCCACTTCGACGTGGATTTCATTAAAGTCGAGCCTTCACTTTCCAAACCATTTCTGGCGTTGTTGCGTTTTTTTTTGGTCCACCTCCATAGCGTTTCGCAATGCTACCAGGAACATTGTAACGTTTTATAGTGCGATACACAAACATTTTATTAACTTTGAGGTGACTGAGCTCTCGAACAATGACTGGTTGTGATTTTCCAGCCAAATATAACGCAATCACACTATTACGTTTGAGGTCCATCACAGAAAAAAAAAATCAACAAAACTGAGACGCAATTGCTTTTGATGGCTTATAAACAATATATTGAACTCTCATTAGAACAATTTTGACGTTGATGTCATGAGCTGTTTTACAGATACAAGCAGTGTTCGTTCGTTCACCCTGTACATATATATAATTGGCGCGTACAACTTTTTTGGGTGTTTGGCCGAGCTCCTCCTCCTATTTGTGGTGTGCGTCTTATTGCTGTTCCACATATGGAGGGGCCTACAGTTTTAGGTGTTTTTATGGCAGAAATACACTCGGAGGCTTGCCATTGTATGCCGTGGGGCGACCGATATTAGAAAAAACTTATTTTTAATTTTGGTGTTTCGAACCTACATTCTCTCTGAATTCCGAATGGTAGTCACGCACCAAGCCGGCTACGGTGGTCGCTTCGACGTTAAGTTCTTCATAAATCGTCATGATGGAAAGAATAATGAGATGGCGCCTACCGTGGTCCCGTTACTTTGCGCTCAGCGAATTTGACAACTAGTTACGTGATTTTAGCTCCAGTATGGCCAGATTACCATTTTCGTAACTTGATTTAGCATATTTTTTTTTGTTATTTTTATTATTTTTTGTCTCGGAGTTTTAGTTCTTTATTCATGACATTTTTCTAGCTGTTCTAATTAAAATGTCATGTTTATAATTTTGTAAAATATACATTTTTTAATAATTATTTAAATAATTCACTCAGTTTTATTTAGCTTTACTTTTTTTTAACATCTGGTGGGATTGCCCGCGATTGCAGGTATTGTTGGTGTTCTTCTGCTTTTGGCAGTCAAATCTCTCTCTCGCTACTGCAGTGTTGCCTAGCTTTGGATATAAAAACGCACTAAAATGTTCATTCAAAGAAAATAACCCAAAAAATGTATATTGAATCCCTTAAGAACTTTGTATGCGTGACAAATTGTCTTTAAAATGTGCGTTTCTTTAAATAAATGTGTTATGCTTATGTACAATTTAATTTATGAGTTTTTTTGTTAAGCGAGACTCTTTTGTTAAGGGAACGACTTTTTTGCTATATTTGAAGTTATGTAACTAGATAAGGTACTCTTTTTGTAAAAATGTCAGTGTGGTTTTTTTAGTATTTTCTGGTATTTTGTTGTTTATTTTTACAATGAATATAACTCTTAATGTTCTATGTCTCACTATGGATTGATGACCGGAAGAAACGATTACACCTCTATGGTTTTAATTCGCATTCAATAAATTCAAAGGCTTTTTAAAATGTGTAAAAAGGTTTTCAATCTTAAGAAGAGTTGAGAGAGGGGCATTTAATATTTTTGCATAACCTTAAATGGAGCCAAAAATTAAATTTGCACTTTCAAATTATCAAATTTTATAAGAGTAAACAAATTTTCATTAGCACTAAAATCTTCTCAGAGTGACCTTATTTAACCTTTTTTTGTTTAATAATATAGTTTGTTTTTTAACTTAAAGTTTCGGTAGCTTTGAATTAAAAAAAAGAAACAAACACGAAACTTCAAAATTTTCGCATTTTCGGTATAAAAAAGCACTAAATTTATTGCGAAGAGCTAATGGTTGGCAATACTGCACAACTCAGCAAACGTGACGTCACGTACGCTCTGATGGGCGCAATCTTCTTTCTATCATTCTTGATAAATCGTGAAATGAAAATAAAAATGAGGTGCCACGTACTAACTCGCTTTAACGCTAAACAAGGATGATAGATAAGAAGAAGAGAGAAAGAGATATGTTGTGAGAGTAACTTCGGCTGCTACGCAATCGGGGAGTCGGCAGCAAAATTCTGCCCGCTCATTTCACGCGTATTATTACGCACCTCCAATCAGTCGTTGTTCAGACGGCGTCGAACCTATATCACCATATATCACCAACACAATCTCAATTTTTTAAAATAAACCATTGTCATAAACCACTGTTACATCAGCCAATCAGTTCATTCTTTCAAATACGCAGAGAGCCTACACCTCTGAAATCTTTTCACCGTGCCTCAGTCGTTGTTCAGAGGACTGCGAAGTAAAAGGAACAGTTGCTTTATAGGTTTTTTTATATATCAACCACACAAACTCAATTTTTGCCGACTTATGTCGTAACCAAACCGCTGTCATAACCCCGGTAACGTAAACAAATAAGATGACGCCTTGAAAATCGCTGAGAGTCGTTTAACGGTCTGATGTTAGCCATACTTTGTATTCTTTACATCGTGATTTAAAAACCAAGGTTTTTTTCTTAAATAAAACCGTTAATTTCAGTTTGTTTTCCAACATTATTCTATATTTCTTTTAAATTAAACTTCCGCATCATTTCTAGAACAGAAATCATTGCATCTTCCACATCCTTATAGCTGGTGTAAGAACATGAAAGCAAACTGCAAAATTTGTATATTTTGGCAGACACTATTAAATATTTTTTGGAGTGTACTGACACTTTCCTTAGCCCACCTCTTCTCATGGAAATATTAATAACTTGCAAGCACATAAAACGTGGCTTTCAGTGCTATATTCTAAAAAAAAGGTAGTTAAAAATAAATTAAAGCGTAACTGTATTATGAAGAAATTAAATTTAATCACAAACACCTGTCACGAATGTTTCTTCTATGTAAGTACGTACATAAACAACCACTAGGTGCAAGTGTATAAAACCTACACTACCACTAGTACACACTGACGACATTAAAAAAAATTAATGCGCCTAATTGCCATTGACACGTTGACCAAGGTGATGATGATAATGACGACAACGATGACAATCATGACAATGACGATACCGGCTTATGACGACTCTGTTGCATTGCTGACGCACATGGTGACAATAAGGCGCACGCCGGTTGTCTAGCAGGCCGATGTTGGCTACCAGTTGTCTGGGCATTTTGTCGCGTGTCAACGACACGCTTGGATTAACGCTTTCAGCGACGTAGTGCCCCCAGACGTGGAAGACCTTGTTTTGCTTCATTAGCGCAAAAGAATGGTTGGGAAGTAAGTGCATGGATATGTGTGCGCATGTGGTTGTCGCTGTTGTTGTTGATGTTATGTAGAAATGTCAGCAACTGAAAGGTGTTAGTTTCGGCACGCATGCGCGTATTTGCTTAATTGTTTATAACAAATCACAGACAGATGAGTGAAAGTAATCAAATTGCGTGCAACAACTGGCACATTGACTTTATATGCATTTTGCAGTTACTTAAGGCTGAATCCAGCCGTTGGAGAATGGTAGATGAATGCCTTCGTTTTCTGAGTGCTGCTGTTATTATTGTTATTCATTAGATATTTCAAAAATGATTTATATCTAAAGAAAAACAAAGAGTAGTAGTTGCCAGGGCTTACGACTTATTTTATATAATAGTTATAAATAAATATTTTAAGTTGAGAAGATGCACACAAATGTATTTGCATAGCGTAATTTGGAAAAGAGCCGATACTAGTGAAGATGTATCGTTTTTATGCGAGATTTTCAAAGTGTAGCTTACGGAGAAACTTTTTCTTATTACGAGTATATTAAATAATTATTTTTTATTATTAGTTTTCCATGCGTTACAGCGTAACTTGATTGCTTTCTATGTTTCTTCAAAAGCAAAACAATATTAAAATACTGATTTTACTGCTAGACATGCACAGTGAAATACATCAATACTTGTATATTAATAGCTTTTATGGTTTCGTTTGTTTAACTTTACTGCTGTTCATATTTTTTTAATGGCATTCAGTATGAGTATTTAAGGCGGTTGCTTATACGGACGGCTTAGAAAATCATTTTCGAAATTTTATATACAAATCAATCCATTTTTAATATAATGTATCGGGTATTTTTTAGCTGCATGAGAACATATCCCTAACTATATTGGTGCGCAACTAAGTTCCCGCTGTTTGTAAATGGATGCCACCAGTAGCTAGTCGATTCTAACATAACTTAAACGTTATAAACCAGGCTTAGACATATGGTAAACAATCTGCTTCGACACATTAGTGATTTTGTTTTGGTATCACATACTTTTGGTATTGTGAAAATGTTTGATTTTGTGCCGAATAATCGTCATTTGCGGGAAGTGTTGATTTTCCTCTTTCATTGGCGGCTGAAGCGCATCGAGAGCTACAAAAAGTTTAAAGAGATGCTGCTTTAAGTGAAACAACGTGCCGAGATTGGTTCCGTCGCTTCAAAGACGGTGATTTTAATGTTGACGACCGTCCGCGTGAAGAAAGGCCAAAAACCTTCGAAGACGCTGAACTGGAGGCATTGCTCAATGAGGATCCGTGTCAAACGCAAGAAGAGCTTGCGTCAGTATTAGGTGTTACCCGCCAATGCATTTCCAAGCGATTGCATGCTTTGGGAATGATTCAGAAACAGGGGGTTTGGGTTCCGTTAAAACCAAGGGATGTTGAACGTCGTTTTTTCGCCTGTGAACAACTGCTCCAGCGGCAAAAAAAGGAGGATATTCTTCATCGCATCGTGACGGGTGATGAAAAGTGGATTCATTACATTAAAACCTAACTAGAAACACTGAAATGGGAAATCCTACCCCACCCGCCATATTCTCCAGATATTGCACCATCCGATTATCACCTGTTCCGATCGATGACACATGGTCTAGCTGACCAGCAGTTCCATTCATATGAAGACATCAAAAAATGGCTTGGTCCGTGGATAGCCTCAAAAGATGTACAGTTTTACCGCGACGGTGTACAAGATTTATCGAAAAATTGGGAAAAAGTAGTAGCCAGCGATGGGCAATACTTTCAACGATTCACCTGCAATCATTTTTGCAGAATAAAGTTGTATTTTTGTCAAAAAAATAGCGATAACTTAGTTGCGCACCTAATAGTTTGAATAGTTTAACGCCAGAACCACTTTCCCCAATTTTGGAATTTTTATTCTGAAAAAAAAGTAATAATAGTACTAAAATAAATCTGCTTAGGAAGATCATAGAGCAAAGTGTTGAATAAGGTGCCGCAATATCAATTCGACGTTCTCAACTTCTTGGCCTTTGCACTTCGACGTAATAAAGCCAGCAAAAACTGAGATTGTGTTGGTGATATATGAAAAAAAAATCAAAGCAGACACTACTCATTTCACTTCATTGCCCCCTGAACAACGATTGAATGCAAGAATGATAGATTTACCACGTTTGGCCAATCACTACGGTGAAAAAAAAAGTGTGAAGGGAATTTTGGCTGCCACGTCACTTGGGAGATTCAGCCTAATTCTGCATAATCATTTCACATCTCTTCACACGCTCGTCCCATCAGTCGTTGTTTAGACGGCAACAAAGTGACATTGTTCTATTTTTTCGTATATAGTATCTCTAACACAATCTGAGTTTTTTGTTAACAAACTAATTCATAACTCCTGCTACGTCAGCCCATCCGATTCTATCGAATTCGCTGAGAGCTGATTAACGGTCTCTTGTTGGCCACACCTTTTTAATATATTTCAGTGACTTAACAGAATCACGTAATTCTAGATCTGTATGCCAGTAAATTTGTTTGTTTATCTGCGCAAGCTTGCCTTCTACTATTATTCTGGTGCGGGTTGCAACTGTGTTGTTGGGCAACTGCACCGTAAGTATTTGGAAGGCAATTGACTGGAATATACTGTAGAGAAAGTCAAGAACTTGTGTTTAGTAGGAAAGCTGGTTTGACAGATAACCAAACCGTTATTTGAACAAACACAGCGCAGTGTAGGGCAGTTCTGTACACATTTTTTTTCTTTCATTAGCTTCTCTCTTTTGGTTTGTTTTTTAGTTACCAAAATTATAGTCAATGGTAGTAATTGCCCATTAATATGTATATATGTATGTAAATTCATAGATGTGTTGCGTGCCTGAGTGATTTTAAGGTTCATTTTGAGTAACTCTCACTTTCTGTGTTTTCGGTTTTCAGCCAGAAACTCTGATGTTCATTAAGCTTGGCCTTATATTTCTGAATTTATTTACCAATGTTACAATTCATTTGCAACAGTTTTTCTAATCTATATACATACATATGTATGTGTACAAGAAAAAGTTAATGATTTAACAACAGTCGCTGCTAGTTACCATAACACTTATTTATGCGTGTATTTAGTGCTCTACTTGGAAAACTTTACCGGTAGCCACCGTAGCCGTGTGTGTTTGTGTGTGGCTATCATTAAGTGGGTCTGAAACTCACTGCGGCGTGATACATAAAATTATAGAAAAAATACTTTTTTCCCAATAGCGGTCGTTTTTCGAAAGGCAATAGCAGACTTCTTAGTGCATTTTTGACATGAAAAACCTTCTTATAAAAATCATGTCGAATTTGGAATTGGGAAGCCAAAGACGCACAACATAAATTGAAGAAGCAGCTCGGCCAAACACCTAACGAAAGATATGAGCTATATACTTACACATACATATGTATGTAAATATGTATAAAAATTTTAGATGCGAATTAATTGTACAAAGATGAGAAAAAGTAAATATGCGTGTATGAATGGCTGTACATATGTACATATACGTATGCATGTAGTTAGTTGTTTACCCCCAGCAGCGAAAGGAATGCAATATGCATCGTTACCTCATAATAAGGAGAGGGGCTTGCTGCTGCATTACTTTTTATTATAGAAAACATTAAACGAATGGTGCAATCTTTCAAAATATTCACTTGCACTGCATTACCTTGATACAGAATGTAAAACGGAATCCTCTCGCATTACCTGGAATCAAACCTGGATCAGTTGTACTTTCCCTTCACTAATGAGCATTAATGAGCATCAAAAGAAGAATGAATAACAAAAATTTCGTTTAAGAGTTAGTTTATAGTAATCATAAAAATATAAGTGCAATTAGAAAAATATAACAAAAAGAATTAAAATTATAATGAAATGCTTTGTCATCAAAAATCAACTTTTTTTGTTATCCAGGAAAAATCTCACATGCATATAAAACAATAGATGTACGAGGGGTGCCTTTTATATGTCGGGATTAGAGAACAAAAACAAATTTTAATCATCGAAAATCACTTTATTGTTTTCCAAAATATTCTCCATGAAGATATATACACTTTTACATGCGTTTGAACCAATTGTCGAAGCACTTATGCCACTCTGAATGAGGTACCTCCAAAACATGCATTCTAAATGCCGCAACCGCTTCTTCAGGTGTCGAAAAAAGTTGGCCTCTCAGTTTGTTTTTTACGTACGGGAATAAAAAGAAGTCATTCGGTGCCAAGTCAGGACTATACTGCGGATGACCCATTAATTCGATGTTTTGGATGCTCAAAAATGCAGTTGTTTGAGCCGATGTGTGAGAGCTCGCATTGTCCTGGTGAAGAGTGATCCGTCTTTGGCGATTGGTTTTCCTAATTTCTTGGAAGACGACTGGCAAACAAATGGTTGTATACCACTCAGAATTTACTGTTCTGCGTTGTTCTAGTGGTACGGTTGCGACATGTCCAGTTTTTCCGAAAAAAACAGGCGACCATTTGCTTGGAAGTGCTTCGTGCGCGAACAACTTTTGTTGGATTTGGCTCATCTTGAAACACCCATACAGTCGACTGCTGTTTACTTTCGGGCTCATGCGCGTAAATCTATGATTCATCACCTGTCACGATGTCATAGACGTGTTTCGAAGCCCCGCGATCGAATTTTTTGAGCATTTCCTTCGACCAATCGACACGAGCCTTTTTTCGAGCGATTGACAAATTGTATGGGATCCAACGTGAACAAATTTTTTTGACAGTCAAATGTTTATGCAATATTGAATGTGTGCTGGTCTCACTAATGCCTAAGATTGTCTCAATCTCACGATAGGTCACATGACGATCTTGCAATATCAGTTCGCGCACAGCATCAATGGTTTTCGGAACAACAATTGATTTTGGACGACCTTCACGAAATTCGTCTTGGAGTGAACTACGACCACGATTGAATTCACCATACCATCGATAAACACTGGTCCTTGATGGGGCTTCATCGCCCAAAAAATGAATTAAGTTCATCCATGCAATGTTGCTGAGTTAATCCACGTCGAAAGTTGTAAAAAATAATCGCACGAAAATGTTGACGATTTAATTCCATTTTTGGACCGAGATGAATCTTTTAAGTTACTGTAAACAACACAAATAGCGCTAGTATTTCAAAACGTTCTGAGTACGTAAAAGCCAGAAAATGTCAAACTTTGCGATACAGCTGTCAGTTGCCAGATTGCAACACCAGGGTTGCCAAATCCTGCCAAATAAAAGGCACCCCTCGTATATATTGTAATGCTGCGCGGCTACTAAGTTTCTCCTTTTTTCATCACTTAATGTTCTTGATGGATTTTGAATGACTAATTAAAAAAAAATGTTTTAAAACTTATACTCCCTTTTTTCTTTTTTTTTGGTGGGGAAAGCCGCGTAGCTAGCCTCTACAAAAACTGAGAATAACTCAATAATTAATATTAGCGTGGCCAGTCAAGCAGCAATAAAAGTAATTACCTCATAGAAAGGCTAAAACCGCTAAATACAATATACAACGAAATGGACGACCATATGAAAAAGCACGCAGATGCTAGGTGGACTAATCTGACCACATGCAAAGCTGTAAAAGTTTTGTGTAGAACTAACGACAAAAAACTGACTCAATTCGTACTCTCGCGAAAAGCCTGCAGAGCTTTCATAGGTCATCATCTACTGGCTGCACAAGTTAGGGGTTGCTAGCAACGCCCAACACAGGAAGTGCAGCGAGGAAATAGAGGAAACTTTAGCGCATCTTCTGTTTTTTTGTCCGGCATTACCAAAAACGCGCTCGAAATGGGTGGGAGCCCGACAGTTTTAGAGTCTGGAGGATATCTGCGCTGCTTAGGTTCGCTGAAAGCGTTGATATCCAGCGTGATGTCTACTTCAAATCTTAATAAAGGTCAGCCTCCATTTGGTTTCACCAGGGACCTAACCTAACCTATACTCACTTTAACGTTATTAATATGGATATACAAGGAAGGAGGGTAAATCCAGCTATTAAAAAATATTTGTTTGTATACCTTTCGCCAATAAAATAAGTGTATTATATTGTAGTACTTGCTGCATATAATAAATTTTATTTTAGGAGGAAAGTTCAACAATTTTTTTATGTTTTTATAGAATAGCCTCAAAAAGGGTAAATTCTCCTCTCTTACTCAGGAAGTGGAGCAAAGTCAAAGAAGATCATACTGGAAAAATCTACTTGGTTTACCGTAATAAAAATCAATGATAGGTAGTTTTAATCCAACCCGATTTAAAGTTTGTATGAAATGAAACCATAACAATTTCAAAATCACGAGAGGAACTCTATAAAGGCATTGTATATTGAATCATCATCTTACTTACACCTGCGAAAATACTCCAATGGAATCTGCAGGTTATGTAGAGAGAAAGATGAAACCGTCAAACATATGCTGGTATAGTGATAAGCCCTGATGCATAAGCGGGACAAACATACCGTCTGTGTCAGAAGAAGAAAAGGACCGAGTTTTCGTTGTAACTTTATGATATATTTCGTTCTGCTTTTTTCTACGTAATAGTCCCACTCAAGGGCTACGACGCCAGTGCTAACTCAGGTTAGTGTCGTGCGCAACCAAACAAAAATGAGTGAGAAGTACACGAAGCGTTTCGAAGCGGTGCTTTTATGCACGCATTCGAAAGCGTCGAAATTATCTTACGCCGCGGCTGCAAAAGAGATTAAAAAATCAAAAAAGTTTGTTGCGATGTGGATTCAGCGGTATAAAGTATACAAAAATGTTGATGATTTTTCCGAGCGTCCAACTTTTTAAGCGGGCTCCTTCTTTGTGACTACGCCAAGCTCAATCATTTCTTGCTAAAAAGGGAGTAAATGTTAGTATTAACACCATCGAAGGAGGCGAACACATCCTACTGTCCCACATCATCAAAACCATTGCTCTCGGAAAAACACATTGAGAAACAACAAAAGAAAATGGCGTCACAGTATTGGACTGGTCTTCCTAGTCCCCAGACGCCAACCCCATTGAAAATGTGTGGGGAACTATGAAAACGCATCTTACGGGAAGGTCAGTCCATGATTTAAAGCAACTCGCGCGTCAAGTTCGAAAATCTAGTCTTGTTTGTCGACAAGCTACGCAGAAAAGCTGGTTCAAATCATGAAGAATATGCTGGGCTATACTCGACAACGATGAGTATTTCCGACTTGTATAAACTTTCATGTAAAAAAAATTTTAAATATATATCTTTTATACTTCCTGAATAATCACGGTTCCTTTTTTCTGGCACAGCTGTCAATTTATTTAGTTTCAAGCGTTTCTGTTTTTGTTGTGAAATGCAAGCCAGCTGATAGTTTGACACTTTTATTGAACTTGCCAGAAGAAACACTTCGAATTTAATGCTGTAAATTCTAACTACAATAGGAAGAGTAGCTCACTTAATCTCTCAAAAGTGCTCCCAGGTGCAAGGTTTTTGATCAAAAGAACAACTTCTTGTAAGTTCTGACTAAATAATTTAAACTGTACTTGTACAGGGGCAGACTAACTATATTTGCCGGTTCTATTCGTTTTTGTCGAATAGAGAAGCTACTGCTACAGCTATTGTTAGGTTAAGCTAGCTAAGTTGCTTGTCCGCGTCAAGACACCCGGTGGCGCTAAGACCCATTGTCATACATGCATTTGATTTTCAGTCCTTAACTAATTTGCTTAAACCACTTAGATCTTTTTATGAAGGTAACTAATCCTTACAGTGAGACGTTTTGCAAAGTTCCTAGGTCTTCAAAGCAAAATATAATATATGGTTAGAAATGAAAAAGAGGTGTTGTACCGACTCAATTTCTTCTTCACCTCCACAGCTCCTGCAGAAGTTCTTGGGAGGTACACCCATTATACTGGATAGGGGCGTAGTGGCCCGTCAGGACACCTGGATGAGGCTGGTAGTTGACCCAGGAGACCCAAGCATATATTTCGTTCTTATATGATTCAGTTTTGACCAGAGCGTTTTGGAAACCCAGCAGTTAGTAGTCAGAAGCTCAGAGACTTTCCTTGCACACTCATCCGCCCTTTCATTTCCGTCCACTCCATAGTAGCCGTGGATCCAACAAACTGTGGTGTTGTGTTGTTGGATAAGCAAGAGCGACACAGTGCATTCTTTAACACATCTTGAATTGATGCGCACTAAGGTCAGTGCTGTGATCGTTGCTTGGCTATCCACAAAAATGGTAATATTTGCTAACAAGTCCATCAGTCTTATCGTTTTTGCTGCTTTGTCTATAGCGTAGATCTCAGTTTGGAAGACGTTACACTAGTCTGCGCGTTCAAAAGCGCAAGAGCAAGCAAACAATATCTCTTCTTAATATTTTTTGCTATTATTTTTTTTACTGGGCAAAGGACGGCCCTTTGACTGGATGTTTTGACAAGCAATGGAATTTCGTAATAATTTGTAAAATTAAAAATAATGGAGTACTGCCAAATCAACTGGTATGCAACGTTGGATTCAAGGAAAATTTTTATCAAAATTGTGAATCCGATTCATGGCAATATTTTCATGGATTTTATAAATGCAATTTTTTGACGGAACTATGGTTACAAAAATTAATTAATATTTAACGTGATTTTTAAAAACGTTCAAGTTGCAAAAAAGGTTAAAAATCAGTTAGTTTTTCTACGAAAAGGCTTACTTTTCAGATTTTATCAAATTTCGGCTATCACTTGGACTAAGTGTATCAGAGATATGGCAAGTTTCATGCAGCTAGAACTACCAAATTTTTAAATAAAATTAGATAAATATTTTTTTTTAATTGTTCCAAAAATTATACACTTCGCTACAAAATGGCAGCGTAACAACAATTTTGACTATTTCTCTTTTTGTTTCTGAAATTTCATTATTTTTGTATGCAACTCTAGATTCTTGTCTAACCAAAACCAGGTACATAAAACTTGTATGCAAAGGTAGAAAAGTTCCACAAAATCTAATCCCAGGGTTTTTAATTAGAATATCGAAAATTATTTTTGTTATGCAGCTTTATGATGATTATATTTTAGTTTAATAAAGTGTAAAGTGTTGCTGAAAAATACCATTTATTTTTTCTTCCTTATAATTCTGCATATAAAAAACAAAATGTCGTGGATTCGTTGTATGGAGAAAATTATGGAAACAAAAATATTATAAAAAGTGAACGGGATTTTCGAGTAAAGTAATTTCCATTGCTATCAAAAACTCCCGAATCTATCGAATGATTAAAAATCTCTGTGTGCATATTTATAAACGAAAAATTGCATTGAGAAATTTTTGTGCCACTTGCCTCAGCATGATTAATGTTCATAAAAATAATCTTTTATTTCGAAAATTTATTTGCTATGCTCTACAATTTTTCCACTTGAAATACCCACCTAAGTGTCTGATAACCAACTTACTGATCAACTATTTTATAACAAAGAAGTACACGCAATAAATATGTAAGTAAACAAGCGAAGCGTAACAAATAAAAATGAACATTTGCATATCTGTGTAGCTCTCATCAACAACAATTAACTTTGTTAATGCAAATGAAGGGAAATGTATCATCCTCTAGTAACAGTTAACTGTTTATTTATGTGTGTAAATACATATCTGTACTTTTATATATCTGTGTACCAATGCAGTGGAATTTTTATGCCTTTGCAGGAAGAAAGAAAGCTTAACGGAATAGGTCTAGTTAATGGCCCACTGATGCCAAGCCCATACTATACATAGTTCAGTCACTGCATGAGCCCAGTAGTGAAACTGCGATTGCATGATAACGCCATCAACTCTAGCATGGGCTCGAGAATAATGGAATCGCATAATAATATGCATAAACTGCCTCTCAAATAAAATAATTTCAGTGTTTCAAATCAGGGTTTGAGTTAACTACTTCGTAGCAGCAGTATTTCTGAAAACATTGCTCTGCTCTCACAACTACACCGAACTTGAATGGATGAGTATTGAACAAGAATAACAGAAACAAGATTGCGCCCATCAGAGAGTGCGTGACGTCACTTTTGTCAATTTGCTCTTCGCAATACATTTAGTGCTTTTTTATACCCAAAATAGGAAAATGTTTAAGTTGGTGTTTGTTTCTTCTTTTTAATTTAAAGTTACCGAAACTATAAGTTAAAACAAAAAAAAAACTTTATTATTAAACAAAAGAATGCTAAAAAAGGTCTCTATGAGAAGATTTTTGTGTTAATGACAATTCGTTGGTTCTTATAAAATGTATTATTGTGAAAGTGAAAATTTAATTTTTTGCTCCTTTTAAGGTTATGCAAGAATATAAAGTGTTCCTCCCTCAACTCTTTTTAACATTGAAAACCTGGTTACACATTTCACTATAGAGATGTAATCGTGTATATTTTACAAAATTATAAACATTACTTTTAATTACAACAGGCTAGAAAAATGCCATGAATAAAGATCTCGGACTCCGACACTACGAGTATATAACAAAACAACGGACCCATTTCGTGGTCTAAGTGGCATCGTTGTCTCTATGTGCGATGCGGCTACCAAACCTAACCTAACAAAACAAAATAATTCTACAACAAGTTCCGAAAATGGTAATCTGGCCATACTGGTGCTAAAACGACCTAACGCATTGTCAAATTCGCTGCGAACAAAGTAACGGTACCACGATAGGCGCCATCTCATTATTCTTTCCATCATGAGTAGTGGAGTATGTAGCGCAAAACTCCGCTCCAAGCTACGTTTCATTACTGCTAGTAGCTCAGAGTACCAGTCAAAAAAAAATATTCAGTGCTCTCTGTAGTTGGAGTAGTAGCAGAAACCTTGGGATCGGCTCTAGTGTTACTTGCAAAATAATTCATGTGTACTCCAGCTAGCGCAACTACTCTCACCTATGCTGCGTTACTGCAACTCCTATAGTTGCTACTTGAGCAATGTTCCTTTTTGTTTTGTTAAATGCATTTTGTATGCGGTTTTGCGGTGTTACACTGAAAATATAACCGCCAAATTAGGTATGTCCGTATACTGCAGGTTGTAAAATTATACGTTTTATATAGGGTGGGCCATGTAAAATTTGCTTTTTGAATCGGCTATAAAAAAAAACTAATCGATATTTTTTCAAACTTTTTTTTTATTTTGAAGACTGAATATTGTCATTTATGAATGAAAAATAATATCGTTCAAATGACTGCCACGACTGGCTTTACAGTAGGCCATTCTATCAACCCAATTTTTAAGCACATTTTCGATTGTTTGGGCTCCAATTTCATGAATGGCAACTTCGATTTCGTGTTTTAAAGCATCAATCGTCTCTGGATGGTTCGCATAGCATTTGTCCTTAACGGCTCCCCCCAAAAAATAGTCCAACGGTCTTAAATCACAGCTCCGAGGCGGCCAATTGATATCGGAATTTCGGCTGATTATTCGGTTTACAAAATCGGTAGCCAAAGGTTCAAGTGTAACTTTGGCAGTGTGGCAAGTCGCACCGTCCTGTTGAAACCAAATGTCGTCCATGGCATCCTCTTCAAACGCTCGTTGCCAGGACTAGATTTTCGAACTTGGCGCGCGAGTTGATTTAAATCATGGACTATCTTTTCGACAAGATGCGTTTTCATAATTCCCCACACATTTACAATGGGGTTGGCGTCTGGGGTCTGGGAAGACCAGTCCATTACTGTGATGCCATTTTCTTGTTTTGTTGTTTCTCAATGTGTTTTTCTGAGAGCAGTGGTTTTGATGATGTGGGACGGTAGGGACGGGATATGTTCGCCCCTGACTGAAAGACGTTCGATGGCGATGATACTCACATCTATTCCCTTTTTAGCAAGAATTGTGCGTGCTTGGCGTAGTCACAAATAAGGGCTGTTGGAAAGGTGCTGTTTTGTGTTACTGCAAAATTAAAAGTTGCTCTCTCATTACTTTCTTTTAGGATAATAATATTATTGTTTAGCAATTCCACAGGTTCTAGTCTGAGGTGTAAGTAAACATATTGAGTATAGCCAGAGAACTTTTAAAAATTGTATTTGTAGGTTGGTTTGCCAAAGAGGCGAGTCCGTGTTGAAATCAAACATGTAAAGAGCACATCTATATACACATACGGGTTGTTCACATATAAGTTGTCTGCGACTAGGCCTATAAATAAAATTTATTCTTGTAGGAAGATAAGTAAAGAGTGAAATACACAACGCAATGGCTTGTCCATTCTACTTTTTTCACTATACAAGCATAATTTGCGTTTATTTCTATTAAGGGATGTTTGCAAATAGCGGCTGTGCCTCGGCAGTCAGTGTTTTTTTTTTTATATTTTGCTATTATTAACCTTCAGGGTGATGTAAACAATTTGTATTAGCGATGCTTTAAGTGGCGGTTTTTTTTGAGTTTCACCAAACACTCTCATATGACGACTTAATCAAAGCTTTTTAACATTTTGCCTTCAAATCGTATCCTAATATTAATAATAATTAGTGGGATTATGAAGTAAATAAAAAAAATTCACTTGTACCACTAGGGTGCAGCCGTCCTAACATAATCTACATAGTTTGACATACGTTGCCACTCAGTTAAAAGTAAACCAATAATTGAAATTTTCTTTGATTATAAAATAATTAAATGACACAATTATCATACCTTAAGGGTAATGGAATCTATTTCAATACAAATTCTCTGTAGCCGCTGTTATGCGTACATATGTATGTGCATTATTTATGAGTAAATACATATTTAATGAAAAGCTCGCCACCAACGACTGATTAGTAACACGAAGGCTATTAAAACAGTAGGCACCCTTCATTACTAATTCGTTTAGCACAAGCACAGTTTATTTTTATATTTGAAAGGATTCAAAATCACACACATATATATAAATAAATAATATAAACTCATTTTTCATAATCTATCAACTCTTTGCGATCGAAATGGTAGAAAGAAATTCATAGATTTCCACTTCAATGAGACCCTGTAGGGAAATTAAAGCAGGACGGAACAGGTTCAAATATTCGAATAAATATTTCCTTGTGTTTTTTTAATTGTTTGCTTTTCTTCGGCAGTTGAATTCATAACTATTTATGATAATTAAAATATAATTTGATCAAGGCTAAAAATATTAATCTTAGATTTGCTTAGTGTAATTCAGAAGTTGATACAGGACACAGGATACACTTACAGCGAACGTCGTCTACTGCGTCGTGTAGTGTGACCGCTGAAACGATCCCTCCTCTCCTTCTGGAGAGACACCCTTCACGGGACTACTTTCTGTATTACTTCCGGAGGGCCCAAAATGGCATCCAAAAAGGGTCAATTCTGTTCACCCACGTCGGATTCCACCGTATTTGTAGACAGCTTTTATGCTACAAGCTCTTGTTTTTGTGTCTCTATCCGCGCGGCTTCGTTTTGTTGCACTGTGTCGAAATATGCAATATTTTGCATCATTTTAGTTTTGAGACTCATTGGACAGTAAAATATACTTAAAAAATCAAAGGAACTAAAGTAAACTGGTTGTTGATATGCATAGGACAATCTTTCGAGTTCGTTCTGGATAAATGACTGAAGTCTATAACAAAATAAGTAAGGAAGGCTGAATTTGTGCCGCAACGAATTTTATATTCCCGCGCACTTTTAAATAAAATTTAAATTGGGTCGGCTTTTAATTACTTGAATAAAAAATCTCATAGACTATGGGAGGTACAGCTTGTAATATCAGACGGCTGGACGGAAACATAGTCTGAACATGTACAAAGTGGGCGTGACTTTATCCGATCTTAATAATATTTATGCGGAATCTGAATGAGATGTGGAGCAATACGTGCACTAAATTTGAACGAGATACAGATATATACCCAAAAATGAGGCTGGTACCATCTATTTTCAAAAATTTACTTGGTCGCATTTTATTTATTTTTTTGTAGATATATATGTATATTAACTTTTGCTTGACCTATCTAGACACATGGCTAAATTTACTCGTCTCATCGTTCTGAGCATTTTCACCAATGTGTGCCTGAATATGTCTCGATTATTTTATGTCGTTACATACAGTCGTTATGTGAACAAAATTAGTTAGGCAGTAATTAAAATTGTTGGTGAAACACTCCCATCTTTGCTCGCATGTATAGGATGTAGGACCTACATTGAGTAAGCTAGAGTCAACTTAATATGGGAATGTTTTCAGTGCAAATTTTGGAACTTGATTTTTCCGTCAATCTCATGAATGTTCCACGAGGCAATTTAAAATCATCATCTCGAATAACGGGTTATGACTCTCCTGTAATAGAGCTCAACTTTTTGAATGTTTAATATCTTCAAAGCTTAGTTTTTAAGACAGATCAGTAATCAATCGGATTCAACGTTTATTTTCTTTTACCTCAAAGCTCGTTAGAAGGTTCATAGAAATGTGTTCTGGCATAGCGACTAGGTTATCTCAATGCTGTCATGTCAATAAAAATCCACGAATCGGTTCAGCTTTCTCATATTCCCACCAATATTCCATTATTGTGCTGAGAAGGGCACTTTGTGATGATTAAAGTAATAAACATTCAATACTATTAGCAAATAAAACACTAAAGAGTTGGCAGTACTCGAGTGTTTCCAGCAACTGCTAGAAAGGAGACTCGAAGTGTTATCAGCGGTTAATCATTTCATACTAATATTGAACATTCTTCTCTGCTCTTTTAGTGTGATCAATGTGCGATTTACATATATACCTATGAAATGAGACATTTTTTTTAATTTCAAACGTTTATTAACAAAAAATGGTTACAAATTTAATCTTCAAAATAATAGCCATCGCTAGCGACACATTTTTCCCATCTCTCAGGCAATTTGTGGATGCCGCGCCAAAAAATTGGCTGTCTTTGGCCGCAAACCAATCATCGAGCAATTTTTTGGCTTCTTCCTGAGAATTGAAGCGCTGCTCGGAAAATGCGAAGGTTCCACCGGCATTTCATCGATGCAAACATATGATAATCGGAAGGCGAAGTCTGGTAAATAAGCCGCATGCACCAGCGGTTCCCAATCGTATGTCTCCACCAATTCCCGGGTCGCTCTCCTTCGATGTGGCATTGTCATTAAAAAAAATTACTTTGTGACGCCGATCGGCATATTCTGGGCATTTTCGGTGTATAGCACTGTTCAAATCGGCCAATTGTCGTTGGTAGCGTGCACCGTCAACTGTTTCACCTGGTTTTAATAGCTCGTACCAAATCATGCCACGCTGATCCCAGAAAACACACAGCATTGCCTTGCGGCCAAAGCGATTTGGTTTGGCAGTTGTTCTTGGCTTGTGGCCGGGCAGACCATACGATCGTTTACGCTTGGGATTGGAAAAATACACCCATTTTTCATCACCCGTAACGATTCGATGCAAAAAAGACTTCTTTTTGAACCGGAAGAGGAGCATTTCACAAGTGGTTTTTCGGTTCTCTTGCTGCCTTTCAGTCAGTTCATGCGGCCCCCATCTTCAGACCTTTAAAATCATGTCCATGCCTTTCAAACGTTTGGAGATGGTTTTTTGGGTCACTCCCAACTGCTTTGCCATTATTTCTTGCGTTTTAACATCATATTCATCCAACAATGCTGGCAATTCGGCGTCCTCAAACTTTTTCGATGGCCGGCCACGGTCCTCGTCCTCCACGCTAAAATCACCACTTCGGAATTTTTCAAAGGACCTGAAGCACTGTGCTCTACCTAGAGCATGTATACCATAAGCAGCCACTATAAGCATTTGATGAGCTTGAGAAGCGTTTTTCTTCAATTGATAACAGAAAACCAACGATGTCGGCAAATCGTAGTTTGAAGGCACGAAATTCGACATATTTAAGAGCGACAAAAATGTATTGTTGGAAACGTATCAAACAATGAACTGAATATTGTTGGCAGATGACAGGCGAAAAAAACAAGACATTTGGGAAGGTTTAAAAATACTCTTATGGACTACTACCTGAAAGTCTCATTTCATAGGAAGGGTTCCTTTTTTTAATAAAATGAGCTAAGAAACAAAGCATATCAGCAATTGAGTCGTAATACGACCCCGCATGCCATGCTCCTTTGGGGCATTACGATGCGGTCCCCGTAGTTGAATGAGCTGTGGCTGGACAACCATTCAATAGTGGTTTTTTGGATTTAAAAGTGGTCGCCCTTCGGCAGTCGATGACAAGTCTCCAAGTATATTTTTACCTTGGGAAAGCCTCTATAAAAACCATCTGTTGCCCGGAGGGGGCACAAAATTGTAAGTCCGCCCTCCATTTGTAAAACAAAATCAAGACGCACACCACAAAAGTAGCCCAATAAAAGGGGGGGGATCCAATTATATTATATATAATATATAGACTGATATCTTGTACCTCAGCCTGAGTACTTCAGACTCCTTAACGAAGCCTAAAAGGTACTGGACTGAAACAGTTGCACTCCTTCCATTCAAACAATTAAAGGAAAAACAACACTTTCTTTGTAAGAAATTATTCAAAATTCAATTATTCAATCTAATACTATATCTGATATTACCTATCATACCCGACCGACTGTCGCAGTTCCTCCTGTCACTAAGCAGAGGGGACTGTACAAGGCTGGTTGGACTGATGACGGGCCACTTTCTATGAGCAAAGCACTTGGAAAAGGTGGCCATCTCAGACAGTGCACTCTGCCCAGCATGTAGCGAGGAGGATGAGACGGCGGACCACTTTCTGTGCGTCTGCCCCGCCTTCGCTCGAATCAAGTTTGAGGTCTTTGGCCCTAATGTGTTAAGAAGCTCCTTAGCACCACAACATCTACTCAAATTTCTTCGGAGGCCGAGTAGATTTAAAGAAAATTAAAAAGGGAATCCGAGTGCAGTACAATGGATTTAATTGTGCCTAAGTGCTGTACTTAGTGCTAGTCTGTCCCAACAAAAAAAGTAGCTATCTTTTGAGAGATAAGTCTCCAAATGGCAGATGATTACTATGAGGAACTCTTTACTGTAAAAATGCCTGAACGTTGCCTTTATCTAGCAAGGAGCGACCGCATTTAAATACGTGAAACAACCAAAACCCTTGTTGTTGTTATAACAGCACGAAACATTCTCAGTACATTTTTAGGAAATACTGCTGAAGTGACAGTTCTTGGCTGCATACATGTAAATCGAGTTTTTTTCGGTAGCGTATACCAAACTGTAGGGGGAACATGAAATCCCCTAGGCTACGGGCATCGTTTTTTCCATTTTTTTCACTGCTTAAAAATAGCTTCTGATAAAAATAATTTCTCACGAAACTACGCAGTTCTCAATCTGCGCAAAATCAATCATACAATTTAAAATAAAAAGTTTTTAAATAACTTTTAATAGAAATGATAATTTTGCGTGAAGGATATCTTTATTTTGATCTTAACGCGGTCCATTGCTTGTCGGTTTGTATACTGCAGAACTGTCTAGTTCACGAGTGTCATTTTAAGAAATTATAAATTTTCCAATGGATGATTAATTTTCCGTCACCTTCTGGCGGAACGAAAATACAGCAATAGCTGATAAGACTAGCTGCGATAAGACTGGTTATTAACTAACTAGTCCACTTTACAATGGCTGTGAAGAAGAAATTAGTTGCTTCAATACAAATTTTTCCAGTAGGGGAGGTGCAACAATGCGCATGTGCGGATTGTGTCATGCTATGCAAACAACAAAAATAAAGCTGGGAGTATGAAAAACGTCAGTCTGTCGTTTTCTACTTTGCAATGGCGACACATTTTTCACGTCACCAGTGAAATACCAAAATCTGTACTACTATTCAGTTACTAAAAAATAATCTAAGGAAAAAATATATTACTTAGTATAAGTAAAAAAAAAAATTGTATACGTAAAAAGTTCAAATCAGTGCCTTTGGTGAATACAAATGCTTTTGCAACGTTGGAGATTGTGTCGCTGTTGTTGTTGCTGCAAATTGCAACGAAAATGGCTTCAAACCACCAGAAAAAGCGAAAAGAGCAGCAACAGCAACAACAAAAAGAACAAAAGCCATTACAACAATCACCAATTGGTGCACGACGCGTTCGCACCGATTTGAAAACATCAGAGAATATCTTTTTGACAGCGGCAATACCGCGTACATCCCGCACACCTCACACACCCCGCACCTCGTCGCCAATTACCATTAAATATGTCACATGTGACAATCCACAGCAACTGCACTCTCCATCACATAATACACACCACCGTACAGCTGCACGAATGCCACAAACATTTCATGGTGTACATAAATCATACTTGCCACATGCCATACACATGCAACAAAGTTCAAGGCGAACTTCTTCAACTGTTGCTGCATCGATATCAAGATCACCAGCTACAACGATGACGACAACGGCAACCAAGTCGACGTCTACTTTAGGTGCTGTATGCAACTGTTGGTGTCACTGTGCCGCTACAACGGTGCTGTCGGCTAGTGCGCCACACGCGAATGCCACATATCTGAGGTGCAAACACAATGCGAGGGTATAGGATTAGAGTTTATTTAAAGAAAACATTCAAGTTTGAACATTTCCCTTTTTTGTTTTTGTTAAAAAAATCAGACACATTCGAAAGCGTTTTATTTGCAACATTCGTAACTAAGTAGTAATAATAATAAAAATAATTATTTTTCTTACTTCAGACTTACACACGACAATTTGAAATTATCCTCGTTTTCTTTTTGCTCATTTCAGCGCCCATTTGCCCGCTCGCGCTACACGCTTACTAAATCGTTCGCGTTTGCAACAACAACAGTATCCCGCTTCAAGCACCAGCGGCCTTCTAGCGAATGCTGGTGCTGGAGCATCTGGCGGCGGTGCGGATTCGGACAGCTCTAAATCAACACACAGTTTACGACGTAGCGGCAACGCTTCGCGTGCTTCAAACGCTTCCACGTCATCGACGAATGCTTCGCAACCGCTCAGCAGTCATTACCATCATCAGAAACCATTTCAGCATCACTACTCACAACTATATCGCGATTCGCACAGTTCCTCGGACGATCTAATGTTGTATGACAAATCATTTCGCAATGCGATGATTCAGGATGTGCTACAGTTCAAGAAACAGCTGTTGCGGCTACGACGCATTTTACAGGAGGTAAGTGCGCCCGCGTGTGTGAGTGAGTGGGTGGAAATATGGAATATCATGAAATATCAAAATATGAAAAGTACATACAATCAGGGTCGTTCAAGCGTTTTGCTCACCAATAAAATTTGTGTAATCTTTGACCAGCGGCATTCATTTCCCATCGCCAACAAGGGGCAGCGCTAGAATGCATAGCATCGTCAAATGCTTTATATGACTTTTAATGGCTCAGGCTGCATTTTTTATACCCGCGCACACTTGTGCACAAGGGTGTTATGATATTGTTCATGTAACGGTGGTGTATAACAGCAAAAGGAATCGAGTTAGATATACATCGAGTCAGATATCAAAAGTACCGCCTAGATGTCAGTAGTGAAAAGTTCCTAGACGCTACCTTTTTTGTCATCTTTGACATTTGCCAAGTAGACAGATGAAAAATTTTACACAATAGAACGACGAGTTAAAATTATTGAAACTTATTATGAAAATGGTCGATCCTTAAGAACAACATATCGTGAAATTCGTGATGATTCGTGCACGCAACAGTTCAAAGTGTCGCTGCTTTATTATGGCATAACAACCGAATTCGAACAACCATCATGAACTTCGGGGCTGTATCGAAGTGTGTCCACGATTGAATTCGGAAAACAAAGAAATGACTCGAAACAGCACCAATACTGCCAATTTTTTCTTTTCAAAAAGCACCAAATGCAGAAAAAACGCTTCAGAAAAAAGCACTAAAATATATATTAAAAAAATTTAACAAACATATTTTCATATATTTGTCATATGCACCTAGCAATTGTGGCCAACTCTCAATGCGAAAGGAAAAAGAATCTCTGCTTTAGAATCTCTAAAGGGGCGCTGGGCTGACACGCCCAGGGAATGGGCGAGCAGACACATGACTTCGGCAGAAGCTGTCTAGAAGAGGACTAGACGATCTCACATCTGCTGTGCCATTGCTCTGCTCTATCCAGACGTAGATTTACCTTTTTGGTATACCATTTTTTAATGAGTTGAAAGATCTTGGCTCTTTAAAAATCAGGGACTTCTAAAGATTCTGAATGATTTACATGCGTTTCTGAGTTTCGCAAATCGAAATGCATGCGAACTGCATGAAGAAAAATATAAATATAATTGTAATGAGTCTTATAAGCATCAAAATAAAGAGGTTATAATTTTTTATCATTGGTTAACTACAAATTCATTATCACTTTGAAAAAGCATTGCTTGAGTGACTCTGTCTTATGTGTGTACATAAATATAATACTCATTTGATGCATTTGTATATAAAGCATTTATCATTGTTTGCACTTTAATTTTTGTTTTGTTTCGTTCTATTTGCATGTAAATAAATTTGGTTTTACCGCGCTGCACTTCACACTACATTTCATTTTCCAAATCCACATTTACATTCTCGAAATTGATCAATTATCACAACAGAACGAAGAACCTTTGATGAGGGTATGTTCATAATTTTAATATACAATACTTGTGTTATAAAATACCTGACTTTGCATTGGTGACGGCTTAAGGTAATATTTCAGCTGAAATTTAAAATTAGGGCGTGACGTTTTCGTGGTGAACTGGGTTGCATTCTCTAAAACCTATTAAAATTTTTGAAACCAAATAAATTAGAAATGTAGTTCATAGCTGATTATAACAGAACGGGCCATGTTATTAGTAAAAGCGTTAAAGCCAGATCAGTCAGACTACCTGAAACTATAATAACACTTTCATAGACTAATAATATAATTTTATTCTGGAAATTTGAGACAGAAATCGCGTCAGACATGATTAACTTATGTAGGCCCATTATAGAGGAAAGCTCTATCCGACATCAGAAGCATTTCAGTAGCATTTTAACGATTTCCTACAATTTCGAGGAGCATCGAATGTTAACATCCTCCGAAAGGTATATTGCAATTTTCTTGCACGGTACCGCGTCTATGAAAATGTTAATGAGAGTTAGTGAGCTGTCGGACGCTTATTATTCTACAGATTTTACTAGCGTTTGTTTGTCAAGCTGAATTTTAGGACAATATGGTGTAGTTTTAACCACGCCATAGAGGTCGACCCAAAGAATCTATTAGACGAATTCTGTACGATGAATACACGACAGCTGACGACTCGCTGATATGGCTGCAAATAAAGCTTAAAGGCAGAAATCGATCACCATGGAATTCGGTAAATGGTAATAATATAGATAGAAAGCAGATGTCTTCTTCTAGATGTCTTAAGATTTCTGAACTCAAATCTAAAATTGGATTTGAAGAATTCAAAATGGTGAATCTAATATGGGGGAGGAAAATATTTCAAATTGAATTAGTCTCAACAAAACCTGTATTAAATTTCTTGGATTTTTTTTATTATTTTTTTACTTTTATGATTTACTTTCTGTAGACTTTTATATTCTTCGCATACAGTTTTCATTAGAGAAGATCCTTAGCTAATTTTCCAGGAAATAATTTTCTAAAATATTTGAACCCTCTAACGACCTGCCCAATTTATTTTTACTAGACATTTCAAATTGTGGGTTAGTGAGTTAAGGCGCCTTCGATTCCTCACTTCTTTTATATTCTTGTTTATATTCTGCTCACTTGATCAAAATTTTTCATGTGAAAGCAAAACATCAATGTTATCGAACAATATGCCCCGCTAGCGAGTATAGTATGTTTATGTCTCATAAAACTGGTATAAGTCACTGTTTTCTGATATTAAGCAAATCTCATTCGACAGTGTTCAGCCACGGCAACTTTCTTTCTTGCGACTTTTGGTGGAGTGGTCGACGGAGAGGGGAGAACGACGCCGAGGTGTTCGGGCTCGGGCAACAAGCTTTGTGTTTTCGTTGTTCTCAATACTGTTGTTGGCTTTAAATTAAAGCAAACACACATGAAAGTAACTCTATTAGCCGTGTCTGAACGCAGGCTTACTAATACTCATTAAGTGCTTCCAAACAAATGCCATTTTTGGCAGCCTTTTCCAGTGCTGCCAACGTATGTTTATTTATGCCTATTGCTTCGTCTATTTGTCACCATCTAATGAATGGCGAATCGAAGAGGGCTTTAGTAAGTTAAAATATTCCACACAAATATATAAAGGGTCCGCCATATAACTTTACGGAATTAAAAATACTATAAAAAAGAAACTACTCAATATTTTTCCAAACTGTTTTTTATTTTGAAGTACAATCCTTCCGGTTAATGACGGAACACAACTTCATTCATATGGCTCTTGGCTTGGACTTTGTACGGCGTCATACCAAGGTCTTTACGCAAAATTCGTCTCAATGATGTCTCCGTAATGTCCAATTGTTGAGAACGACGGTGAACTGATATTCCTGGTAATTCACGAACACTCTCGGCCACAGCAGCAATATTTTCGGGTGTACGCACGGTTTTTGGTCGGCCACGTGTTCGTTTGTCAATAAGCAACCCAGATTCTCTTACTTGTTTTGCAAAGTAACGCACATACGCTTCATTCGATGCTTTTCTTCTCCCACATTCTGCAACATTACCATGATTTTCAAAGTAATGTCGCAATATTTCCCAGCGTTCTTTGAGCGTATACACAACCATTTTCGTTCAGCGGAAGAATAAAACTAATTTTCTGTCAAATCAGATGGCAGCTAAGTGTTACCATTCTTCAAATAATACCTAGTTCATATCCATAACGATAGATGGCGGGCCCTATATATGCATTTTTGACGCTTCTTCCATGTTTTCGAAAACACTCAGGTATACAACTTAAAAATTTAATACGCAAAAAAAAAAAAATAAACAATTTTCCTGTGGCCCAAAAACTTCGGAGGTTTCGCAATATATTCCTACTGCCTTCAATACAGAATTGGAATTAAACCGTCTCGCAGTGTAAGAAACTCTTATATATACATACATACATATATACCATTGCAAAACAATTGTCTGCCGAGGGGCGACCGCTATTAGAAAAATGTTTTTCTTAGTTTTGGTGTTTCACCGAGATTCGAACCAACGTTCTCTCTGTGAATTCCGAATGCTAGTCACGCACCAAGCCATTCGCCTACGGCGGTCAAAACTCTTACTGTTTATAATTATTTGGACACATAGTGTAGCGTGGGCATTTAATTGCATAATTATGCAAAACAAGCAATGAAATTCTAAATTCGTTTCGGACTGAATTTTTATATACCCGAGATCATATTAATACAATTTTCTTTGGGCTGCCTTTTAATTTTTGTAATCAAACAAACTCATATACAATGAGAGTTATAGGTTGAAACATCAGGGGGGCGTTAGAAAATTCAATCTTAACATAATAAACGGGGGCGTATTGAATGTGCAATCTCAACAATATTTAAAACAGAATGGAATCAATAGAAACTCCAATTTGCTGTTGCATTCAATAGTGCATTGGGTTCTCATATATCACACTCTTCTGTGACTTTCTGCTCTGGATTTTCACCATGGTCGTAGTGATACAGTAGAATGTATAGAATTTTCTTTTTTGTACTTTTATTTGGGTACAATGTAACACACACCCGGCCTCAACAAACACAAAACTATCCGTGGACGGTCT
Source organism: Anastrepha ludens (assembly GCF_028408465.1). Lineage (NCBI taxonomy): Eukaryota > Metazoa > Arthropoda > Insecta > Diptera > Tephritidae > Anastrepha > Anastrepha ludens. The sequence continues at coordinate 43,564,539 of NC_071500.1, read as the reverse complement.
TATGTTAAGTGGCACTCATCACCATGCATCTGGCTATAGTGTTCATCTGTCCACAAATGTTTTCATTTTTCAAAATTCTTTTGATTTATATGCATACATCTACTATAGAGATAATAACAAAAACGATTTTAATAATTTATTTCTTTACTTTAATTAGACGGATACTCTCAACCCATTCGATGATGACAATGGGCAACTCTTCGCTGCCTGTGGCTTGGATAGCAAACTATTGGATGACATGGACTTGACCAGCTTGGCATCGTCGATCGCAGATGATCCGATGGTGGAGTTAGCCGACCTACGAAGACAGGTGGTTTACCTTCAGGTATTTGCACGTTTTTATAAGTTTTTGTTGTTCTATTTTGATTTGTCCTTGTCGATGAAAAGTAAACTATGCTTTTAATTTAAGTTATTCTTAAAAGTCTGAACAACTTTATTTTGAAAGGAGACAAACCACTGAGTATCTCTTCCTACTTTACGTGGTAATGCGTTGATTGTAACGAAAAAAAAGAGAAAAGAAAAAAATTAAATGAAAAAAACCATCCTGAAAAAATTCGAAAATTTTAATTATATACAATTTTTCGATTAAGTTCCTTAGGTTATTAATATCAAATATTTGCAAGTGTAACAATTTCGCATAGCCCATATAAAGATTTTCCAATACCTTAACCGCAATAATTAAATTAAAACTAAGGTAATTTATACAAACATTGCGCCAAGCTTGCATTTTAACAAATTCAAATAACTAATATTCAGTTTTTTCTACTAATTTCGTTTCATTTATAAATTTGTGAATTCTTTGTTTTTTGTAAACAAACTTTGATATTTAGTAAATAGTTTTTATGAAACATTACAAATTTTATCTGTTTTAAATTGTATAAAAAAGCATGTAAATATATGTTTGTACACTACTGGTATCTGCCAAACAACAGTGCACTTAATAGATCTAATAATTTTCGTGCTTAGATAAATACCAAATTCTTCGTACACACTCATGGCAAACTCAATGGCAAAAGGGGCAGATTTGCACTAAAGAAATTATATAAGGTTGTCAAAAAAGTCTTGCGGTATTTCCGCAAGCTTGTCTTTGCAAGCGCGTAGTTCTAGTTGTATTCGTCGCATCGGTTCACGCTAGAGCTTTTTGGAAAGCTCTTTTCACGTGCTAACACGTGTTTGATTAATTGTTGTTTGCTTTTAGTCGTTCGTGAGTTATAGCGTCGCAAACATGGAGCAAAATAAAGAGAAAATACGGCATATCTTACAGTACTACTGCGATAAGGGCAAAAATGCATCTCATGCTGCCAATAAAATTTGTGCAGTTTATGGACCCGATACAGTTTCCATTTAGTGGAGCGTCTGGAGCGTTAAAACCATTAAAACCTAGGATGTCTTAGAGACTAGATGAAATTAAATTATCTTTGCGAAAATGTGTTGTGAATAACATAAATAATAATCTCTACCTATTTAAAAGTTGTGAATTTGATTTTTAAATCGCAAAAATTTATGATTGCAATAACTTATGTGCTATAACGCAAATAACGTTGTAGAATTTATTTTTTTTGTAACAGAAGTGGAAGCAACTGAAAAAATAAATAGATTATGGATAACTAAATGTTAAAGAAAAATATTATGTAAACTATTTGTTTATTTAAATAATTAGCATACAAAAAAATAAAAAATTGTTTTCTGTTATTATAGCATAAAAGTAAAATCGAAGTAATTTTTAAAAACAAAAAAATTATGACTATTTAAAAGAAAAAAATTAATTATATTAACAAAAAATTTGTCTATTGAAAAATTTACATTTTTTCAAATATCATCTTCAATTTCACTGATGTTAATCATAGGCGCTACATTTAGACAGCTGTCGTCGTTGCACTGTAAGCATGCTACACTGCAGTATAATCCACTTTTTCGGCATCCGCATGCAGCTCCACATCCTTTTTTGCAATTGCAAAATAACATTTTTAATAAATTTTCCGGAGCAGGTAATTGATTCGTAAATATTGGATGATAGGTATTATTGGAATAGTTCCATCCCCAATTTTCGATGATTAAATCATTCCCTAACCACATCTGGATTTGTAGGTAAACCCGTTTAAAGTGTTCAAATGCTGCATCAGATGTGCGAGGTAACGAAGATAAAAGAACACTTGTGTCTTTGGCAGTTGCTTTGATGAAAGAATTGAACCTGAATGTATTCAGATCTGTAATTTTTGCCGAAGCACCATACAGTCCCAAAATACATGTAATACCAGCTTGAAATATATTATTTGCATCTTCATGTACATTTTTAAATACTGCTGCTGAGTCATGTAGATCATTCCGCTTCTCAAAATTTTTGATAAACTTAATTTTTCCTTTATTGTAAAACGCAGAAGTAGTATCACAGCCCGTGAAAGGATGTAAAAATAGAACATGTTCTTTAGATGCTGGTAGAGATTTTTCTAAACTTTTCAATGAAAATATTTGTTGGTTAACTTTGCCTCGGGATGGTTTTAAAAAATATATTTCACGATCAGTAGGCGTCAATGACGTTATCACAACCAAGACGCCAATGTCTTCAGAAATTACAACAATATTTTGAGATTCTAAACTAATTGCTGTATCAACATTTATTTTATCTGCATCGCTTTCCGCTTGGCAAGTAAAAATATTGTTATCAGCTAATTTTATTCTTAACATTTCGATTAGGCGAGATTTATGTTTTTTATTCGTTAGAAATTTATCTTGAGCGATTTTTAACGGCATATTTTCATCAAATTCAATATCTGTACTTATATTTTTTAGTGCGCGACGATTCCTTTCAGCAGATTTAATACCGTCCTTCTTATATCCATCAAATACCACGTATGCGTTATTATAATCATTCCTCAAATATCTTACGTAATGTTCGCATATCATTTTGATTGTTTCATTTAATTGCCATTTGCAACGATATAACAACATGCCTCCATCAATAACATAATGAACATTTTCTAAGCTTTTCAAATTAATCTGAATTTCTGGGAATAATTCGTAGAAAGTTGATTTTTTTGTTTTTCGCAGTTGGCCATCTTCAAACAGAGCAAGTGGATGTAGTGTCAGTTCATAATTCATATAAGTTTTTAGTTCATAATCTGTTTTTTTCAACACACAAATACGTTGAAACAGCAACAATGGATCAACGGGAATAACATTGTCATGAATTTTTATTTTACTATTTTTAGCCAATAGATTATTTATTTTATCTTTCCTTAATAACTTCAATTCGCGTACATTTTTCCCTCGATTTTCTTCATAACTTTTAAACCTTCTTCAAAAGCATTGTAACAATTTATACTTTTATCACCGGTAATTCCAGTGGCAGTTGACATAATTGCATCTGTATCAGGAAAAGGACTGTGTTCTTTGAAAAAGTCTACCAATCTTTTTACATCGATACCATCCCTTTCAATTCTAGCATCTGTAGAATCACTGTGTTGATGACTTTTATTGAAAGATATGTCACAAAAATTTTCTATGCTTTCAATAATATCTTTTCTATAAATAACTCCTCTGATCCATTTATAAACTACACTTTCAGTGGCACCTCGATTAAAAGGACCCCCTTCGACGCTCTTTCCTTTCATTAAAGTCTGATCACTTGCAATACCAGAAAAAAAATGATGTGAAATATCCTGTTGTATATTTTTCGAACTCTGCTGGATCCATTTTACACTGTAATTCCTTCATATCTTGCAGATAAATTTGTGCAGCCTTCGCATAGGGAAAATGTCCTGATGCGTCGAATAGTGGAATCATCAGCTCAATACTATGTAGATGTAAATTCCAATCCCCCATAAGGTCGGCAGCAATGAAGTCTTTCAATATTGTTACCATTCGAAAATACGTAATCCATAGTTTTGATGTTTTATCTTTATTTTCAAGCTCAACTAATTTATCTTCAAAAATTCTACTCAGCATTTGAAATTCTTGATTTTCTGTAATTTCATTGTAATTGAACATTTCAAAAATCATCGATATTTATTCGTCATTCAATACATTTAAAAAATCCGCATTATTCTCCTTAAGATCTTCAAAAATTAATTGTGATAAAGCCTGCTGCAATAAGGTATGAGCACGTACTGCTCTAGCATAGGCACGTCCTGACGTTATGTGATCAATCGTATTTTCTGCATAAATGGTAGAAAGAACTTCTTTTATCCCACTTCCAGCCATAATATAACCAATAATATATAACGTCGGGAAGATGTTTTTCTTTATCTATTTAAGTAAAATTTAACGTAGAACAAAAAAAAATTATTTCCAACTAAATATTATGCTCCAATATATTAATTTTTCATATTTTTTTGTTTAAACAATGAAAAAATTAATTGCACAATATAATATTGGTAGAAGTTACAATTTAGAGCATACAAAAGAAAATCCTGATGGTTACATGGCAATTCATTAAGTCCCTAAGAGATCCGAGGTCAAAACCCCCGGGCGCTCCACTAATTTCCACCGCACAACGATGGTTTCAACGTTTTCGTTCTGGTGCAAAGGTGATCGAAGATGTGCCACGGTCCGGAAGGTCTGTCGTCGAAAATTGCGATAAAATCGCTGAATTGATCGAAAGAAACCGGCATAGTAGCAGCCGTAGCATCGGCCAAGAGCTGGGCATGAGTCATCAAACCGTTATAAACCATTTGAAGAAGCTTGGATTCAAAAAGAAGCTCGATGTATGGGTGCCACACGACTTGACGCAAAAAAACATTTTTGGCCGTATGGATGCATGCGAATCGCTTCTGAATCGCAACAAATTGACCCGTTTTTGAAGCGGACGGTGACTGGCGATGAAAAGTGGGTCACTTACGACAACGTGAAGCGCAAACGGTCGTGGTCGAAAAGCGGTGAAGCTGCCCAGACGGTGGCCAAGCCTGGATTGACGGCCAGGAAGGTTCTTCTGTGTGTTTGGTGGGATTGGCAGGGAATCATCCACTATGAGCTGCTCCCCTATGGCCAAACGCTCAATTCGGACCTGTACTGCCAACAACTGGACCGCTTGAATGCAGCACTCATGCAGAAGAGGCCATCTTTGATCAACAGGGCCGAATTGTCTTCCATCAGGACAACGCCAGGCCACACACATCTTTGGTGACGCGCCAGAAGATCCGGGAGCCCGGATGCGAGGTTCTTTTGCATCCACCGTATAGTCCGGATCTCGCACCAAGTGATTACCACCTATTTCTGTCCATGGCGAACGAGCTTGGTAGTCGGAAGTTGTCCACAAGAGAGTTCTTTGAAAATTGGCTCTCTGAGTTTTTTGACAATAGAGAAACGAGCTTCTATAAGAGGGGCATTATGAAGTTGGCATCTCGTTGGGAACTCGTCATCGAACAAAACGGCACATATTTGACTTAAATCGCATTATTATAACGAATTTTATGAATAATTGAAAATTCAATAAAAATACCGGAAGACTTTTTTGACAACCTTGTAATTAATTATTATTTATTGTGCGCCATTACCCCTTGATAATGTATAGGATACTCTATTTCATAACAAATTCAACCAAATTTTGCTATCCTAAAAGAAAATGTTAGGCTAACAATAATGACGAATTTCAAATGTTAACTTTTAGGCGTTACCAAAGTCGTAACAATACAAACTAAAGAGGGAGCATTGGCTAAGTTTATGTTTGGGATATTGATTTAGTTGTTCCTTTGTTTCTACTGAGAATGTACATACATATGTGTATGTTTTAAGTGAATGAGATTATTTACTTTTTCAGAATAAAAGATGCTAAAAAATGAAAACCAAGACCAATGACCTTCTGCAGATTTTCTTTACTTATAGCTTGCAGCACTGTAGAAAACTGTGCTCTGTAAATCGCAACGTACATTAAATGTGTATCCAAAAAAATGTTTTTTATAGGGTAAATATACATTTATTGTGATGAGTGGAATAAAAATCTAAAATCGCAGTTGACTCTCTTGAAAACGTTGATTGCCATCTGTTGTCAGCAAACCTCAAATGTAAAGAAAAATCAATCAGAGTTGAATTTATTTACTCATATTTTACAGAAGCAGTTAGGAGTTTGTCACACCGACAATCTAGTGAATTGAAGCATATTATCAAAATATTTTATGTTTGCCTCACTCCAATAATTTTGGGATAAATAAATAATAGTTGCATTATCGTCCGTTCAATTAGTGTCCCTGCATTTAGGTAAGGCCCCAGTGCTGTGCTCAATGTCGATTTTTACGTTGTTTCCATCGCTGCTCAAAATGCAATCAAGTTAAAGGAGATTGGCTTCTCAAGGCAAACACTCAAGAGACATGGTAGCATTTTTGGGCAATTAACACCGTATTTTTCCGAACTTCGGACTCAAACTGGAGTTTGAGAGTCGTAGCAGGACAATGCTTCCAAGAAGGCAGGATTATAGGGAGGGAAAATCTGTACCGAAACTTTCCTTTGATTTCACTGACGGTTCCAAGATGGAATCAGAAGTCGGAGAGCGATTTTCTCTAAACTACCCAATTTATCTATTTTTTAAAAATTGCCCAATACTGCTGAAGTTTCTCAGACAGAAGTCTTTACAATCCTGCAGGCATGCAACATGATTGGGAAACATGAGAGTGGGTGAGATATCAACATTTATTTTGATAGTCAAGTTGCGATCAAAGCTCTGACGACGTCAAAATCAAATCAAAGCTCAAACTCGTAGCTGTGTTAACCGGTTATTGGACGATCGGCTCACACGCAAAAAAGCTAGGTCTACCATTTGATCCACATTGCAGAAGCTGTGGGGACCTTTCCTGGAAGAATTCTGTTGAGCACTTTCTCTGTATACATATGTCTACGCTTGGCAGCTAGACAATTAAAGTCACTGAGTTCTCTTTTCTTCGACATCCTAGGGCAGTGCGCCAACCTAAATCCACGATGTAATCTGCACTTTTGCCATTGCTTACTTTCAATATCAGAATAAATCATTTTCCAAGAATATTCAAATCAATTAGACGAAATTTTTGTACACACAAATGTAATATTCCTCTCACTCACACATTCAATATCCGTCATAATTTTGCCTATTTTGTAACTTAATTTTGTACTCTTTTGCGATTGTTTTTGACTGTATATTAGTTCGAAAAATTATATATATTTTCAACATTATAACTAAAATTCTAAAATATTTTGGTATTACATTTCAATCATGCAACAACAACAGGGTGAAGTCGAAGATCGTGAGCGTACAATACGTTTGCAAAAAAATCAAATCGAAAGTCTGGAATCGAAAAAACCGGCAGTAAGAAGTGATAGCGCAAAAGAATGCATCAATACAGCAACACAAACCGAAAGGGTACGTAAAGGAAAAGAAAACTATAGACTTGCATATGAATGAATATAAAGTGAAATAAATTGAACTAAAATAATTTGAAATGAAATAAAATAAAATAAAATAAGATAACTAAAATAAAATAAATTAAAATAAAATAAATCAAAAACATTTGAAGCAAACAAGAAAATAAAATCAGAAATAATGTAGAGTAAGAAATAGAAATAAAAAAATAAAAAAAAAGTAAAAAAAAAATGAAAATAATCCAAAATGAAGACGAGTATGATATGCTACATAAGCCACCGTAGCCGAATGGGTTGGTGCATGATTACTATTCGGTATTCACAGAGAGAACGTCGGTTCGAGAAAAGAAAGAAAAAGATTTTTCTAATAGCGATATGAAAAAGCTCCTCATAAAAATATCTGCCGTTCGGAGTCGGCTTGAATCTGTAAGTCCCTCCATTTGTGGAACACCATCAAGACGCACACCCCAAATCAGAGGAGGAGCTTGGCCAAACACCCAATGATAAGCTATAATAAACTAAAGCAAAATAAACTAAAAAATTTAGATCAAAATAATTAAAAATAAAATGAAGGAAAATAAAACAAAATGAAATAAAATAAATTTAAAAAAAATGGCGTAAATTAAAATAAATTACAATAAAATATATCGAAATAAAATGAAATAAATTAAAATAAAATTAATTCAAATAAATGAAAGTAAAATAAAAAAATTGAAATAATCTACAATAAATATGAGTACCATAAATTAAAACGAATTAAGATAAAACAAATTTTAAAAATTTAAAACAAAATAAATAAAAATAAAATAGTATAAAGTATTTAAAATGAAATAAAAATAAAATGAACTAAAATTAATATAATTTAAAATAAAATGAAGCAAATCAAGATGAAATAAATTTAAAAAAATCAAACCATAAAATTCAAATAAAAATAAATAAAAATACAACATAATCACAAAAATCCTATAAACTATAATAAACTAAATTATAATAAATTAAATTAAAATAAAATAAATAATGAAAAAATAAAATGAAATAATATAAAATAAATAAAAACAAAATAAATTAAAGAAAAAAATGAAAATAATTTTAAATAAATATGAGTGGATATATAAACATAACTTAAATATATAAATCTAAGTAAACAGATTAGAAAACTTTAATTAAATTGAATTAATGCCAATTGTAAGTGAGTGAATTTTTTCATATTTTCTTTGCGTTACAAGCAGACCCGACCTCTTTCATACGGTCCAGAAGGATTGTCAAGGTAAGCCACTTAGAAACGTTTTTAAAATATCAAAATAAATTGGTTTTGGTTTTTCTCGCAATACTCTTAATGGGAAAGCTAGTTTTATCAAAAGGATGTAATTTAAACTTATCGTATTTTATTTTCTTTTGTTTCTAACAACTTAGCTTTAAAATTTTTGAACTTTACTTATTATTTTTTTTTTGGTTTTGAATTCCTCTCAACAGCCTTTCTTCACAACAAATCAACCTCGTACTACACCACCTCGCTTGCAATTGCAAGCAAACATTCGTACAATTCTTCAATTTTCTCAAAACTAAAATACCCACAAAACATTTTGCCTCCAGCCAAATACTAATCGCATCCTTTCCAGCAGTTGTGCAGCGCTTCTTCACTATAATTCACCGCAAATTGCAACATTTCAAAGACAACTTCGGTGGCATTGTAATCGGTTGCCTAAACGGCTTCACAGCGTCAATTGGCCAAAGCGGCGTCGATGGTAGTGGCGTTGGTGTTGAAGATGGTAACTGGCAATCGTGCCTTAGACGCATCGATGGCACCTTGCAACGACTTGTTGTATTTGCATGTGGCACGTTGTTGCACTTCACGCGCAGTTGCGCCGATTTGCATATTTGGCGTTGTTTGGTTGCAAATTGCAGACAGCTTTCGTGCAATATTTTGACATGCTACAACAGCAACTACATGCATCATCGCTATTACCGCGGCCTAGTTGCATACTATAGACAAGACTTGGCCAATTGGCTCTATTTACGTATGCGCTATGTAAGCGATTTGCTTACGATGAACATCTTTTGTTTCTTTCACCATCTACAACGAATTTTGCCATAGGCAATTTATTCGCGAAATTTCGTGAAATTGGCAAGACAGAAAGAAGAGGAACACGAAAAAAAAATGCCAGCATTAGTATTGAGAGAGCACAGGGAAAGGGATAGTGGGGGGGGCGGGGAATAAATTAACGTGCTTGTTTAATTATAAATATTTACTTGAGTTGAGCTGCAACATCAGAAAATAATTAATTTATACCAAATTAAAATTTTTCATGCATATTAATACTCGTACATATGTATTTTTTTTTTATATTCAACTTTTTATAAAAATCTATTTATATAATAGGACTATGAATAAGTTCGTGCGGTTTTTTTCGAAATTTGAAACTTTATTGACGTAAAATGGTTACAAATTTAATATTCAAAATATTGTCCATCGCTTACTACTACTTTTTCCCATCTTTCTGGCAATTCACGGATTCCCTTTGTGAAAAATTCGGTCGGTTTTGCCGCAATCCACGAATCGATCCATTTTTTGACTTCATCGTAATTACGGAAGTGCTGGTCAGCCAGGCCATGTTGCATCGATCGGAAGAGATAGTAATCGGATGGCGCAAGGTCTGGACTATACGGCGGGTGGGGTAGGACATCCCATTTGAGCGTTTCTAAGTATGTTTTGACCACTTGTGCAACATGTGGCCGAGCATTGTCATGTTGCAAAATAACTTTGTCGTGTCTATCGGCGTATTGCGGCCGTTTTTCTCGCAGTGCTCGGCTCAAACGCATCAATTGTCGTCGGTAGACATCCCCCGTAATCGTTTCATTCGGTTTCAGTAGCTCATAATACACAACACCCAGCTGGTCCCACCAGATACACAGCATAACCTTCAGGCCATGAATATTCTGCGCCGACGTCGATGTTGAAGCATGGCCAGGGTATCCATACGTTGCCCGACGTTTTGGATTGTCGTAATGGACCCACTTTTCATCGCCAGTCACAATTCGATGCAAAAAACCCTTTCTTTTGTGCCGTTGAAGCAGTTGTTCGCATGCCATAAAACGGCGTTCAACGTCTCTTGGCTTCAATTCATACGGCACCCAATGGCCTACCTTTCGGATCATTCCCATGGCTTTTAAACGTTTGGAAATGGTTGATTGATCAACTCCCAAAGTTTTTGCAACCTCTTCTTGCGTTTGAGCCGGATCTTGATCGAGCAATTCCTCCAATTCGGTATCCATGAACTTTGGCGGCGCACCCTCGCGTTCTTCGTCTTCCAAGCCAAAATCACCACTTTTAAAGCGTGCAAACCACTTCTGGCACGTTCGCTCAGATAGAGCATGCTCACCATAAACTTCCACCAAGATACGATGACTTTCGGCTGCTTTTTTCTTCATATTAAAATAATGAAGAAGAATTCCCCGCAAAAACACATTATTTGGCACGAAATTCGACATTTTCAAGTGTGGTAAAAATATTGTTGTTTACGCTTCAAATAAAAAACTTATACTGACGTTTGTGCCTTACGACAGTAGCTCTCCAATGAATGTTTGGAAATGTGGATCGATGGAATAATAATCAAGTTACGCCATCTGTTGTAAAACCGCACGAACTTATAAATAGACCTATTATATTATAAGTAGAAGTTCGTATTTTACCGCATATCAATCAAAAGCTAATCTCGCAAATTTCTCTTTCATGCTGCCTTATTTGAATGGGTTTCACGAACAAAAATATTGAAAAAATATGGTCTAATGCTTGCTTTAATATTACATAAAAAATATAAATTTTGTTAACTCACACATATACGCACCCATACACATTGCCCCTCATATACTTACTCACACATTGTTACACGCTGCCACACGCAAAACTCCTCTGAATCGATTCAACTGGTAAAAACTTATAGACTACGCTTTGGTGAAGAACAGGTACTGTTTTGCGATCTTATCATGGCCGTTATTGTTTTATGTGCCATTAACATTATCTGTATACTACATATAACCTACTCATGTATTGACAACTGTTCATCTTGTCTATAAGACTAACAGAACTCTGGAGTTAGTAAATACTTATATGCACTGTATAGAAAAATATGAGGAATAGTAAATAAGTAAAAATAATAATGTTTAGCTTAGCGTTCAGAAATGTTGATATCCAATATCCAACCTAAAATTATATAAATAATGTAAAATTTTAATTTAATTCTTTTTTTTTATGCTTATGATTTCTTTCTATCGTAATTAACTAATAATATTTTAAAAGTTGTAAAAAATTACAATTATATGCTAGTGAGGCCAGTGATCTAGAAGTAAATACATAAATATAACTACATATTGTAACTATTTTTTAGTATGTTATTTTTGGACCTGTTGAGTACATATTGAGGAATTGTCGGTGTATCTAAGACTAGTCAAAGATTTCGTTTAATGCTCATGGATAAGACCATAACAGTGGCTTTTAACAGCAAGTGAAGTTCTTGCCGCGACTCTTTTGTTGGAAGTCGCTGAGGAACATTTTCTATAACGATATTCTCATGGTTTTGTGTCTAAGTATATATATATGTATATAATTGGCGCGTACACCCTTTTTGGGTGTTTGGCCGAGCTCCTCCTCCTATTTGTGGAGTGCGTCTTGATGTTGTTCCAGAAATGGAGGGACCTACAGTTTCAAAGCCGACTCCGAACGGCAATATTTTTATGAGGAGCTTTTTCATGGCAGAAATACACTCGGAGGTTTGCCATTGCCTGCCGAGGAGCGACCGCTATTATAAAAATGTTTTTCTTAATTTTTCTTAATTCTTTCGAACCTACGTTCTCTCTGTGAATTCTGTGGTAGACACGCACCAACCCATTCGGCTACGGCGGCCGTCTAAGTACTTAGTAGATTTTTCAAACGTAAGAGAAATCGCAATGGTTCTAATTAATCTGAGAGTAATAAATTCTATAATATAGTGAGGGAGTTTTTTTTTTGTCGGGACAACTAGCAAATACAGCACTCAGACACAATTAAGTCCATTGTACTGCACTCGGATTCCTTTTTAATTTTTTTATAAATCTATCGGATCTGGGAAGAAATCTGAATAGATCCACAAGATCCACAAGATCTACTCAGATTTCTTCGCAGATCGGGTAGATTCAAAGAAAATTAAAAAGGAATCCAAGTGTAGTACAATGGACTTAATTAATGTCTGAGTGCTGCACTTGCTAGTTATCCCGACAAAACAAAAACAAAAAAAAAAACAAGATCTTGTGATGCCAGAAGCCAAGGTGGTCGCTTCTTAACACATCAGGGCAAAAGACCTCAAGCCTGATTTGAGCGAAGGCGAACAGACGCTCAGAAAATGGTCCGCCGTATCATTCTCCTCTTCACAAGCTGGGCAGATTACACTGTCTGAGATGCCTACCTTTTTCATGTGCTTTGCCCACAGAAAGTGGCCCGTCATCAGTCCAACCAGCCATCTGCAGTCTTTTCTGCTTAATGACAGGAGAATCTGCAACATTCTGTCGGGCATGACAGATAACAGAAGTTTTGTGCATCTGCAGCCTCTCTCAGCCTGTCAAGCTCGCTTGTGGGTTGTAGTAACCCATTTGCTAACCGTGGATTTGATGGCTGCAGAAGGGACTGGTAGAACGGGCTCTTGGTTCTTTTTAGCTAAGGAGTCAGAGATCTCTAGATCTGTATCTCCATCTATTTTCCACAACAAAGTTCATCGCTTCTTGAACAGCATACACCTCCGCTTAAAATACAGATGCATGCATTCCAAGGGCAAAGTGCAGTTTTGTCCCGCTGGACTCCGCATAGATACCAGAGCCGGAGCTGTACTCGGTCAGGGAGCCATCCGTGAAAATGCGAAAACAGTGATTGCTGGGCTCAGTTTCTGAGTTTAATCACAATTGAACCCATGGAAGCAGCACATTGTATCTCTTTTCAAGTACAACTCTTGATGGCTTGGAGTCAAGGGGTATGAAGATAATTGTTGTATCGAAGCCTATGCCTACTCTGTTTTCTAATGCCGGACAGGGGCCGCACCAGCTCCCATTGTGTAGTGAGAGAGTTAATAAACTAAGCAGTTCTATAAAAACACTGCTCCCGAAATTTTGTCAGACTAGGCAACCCTATGTGTACTGTAGTTTCACAAAATAGCTTCTCAGTTGAGGAATTGCGTCGCTGTACTCAATACCCTGGGAGCAAGAATTACAGTCCTACTGGGCTGCGTACCAGAACATACTGGTCATGACGATAGCGAACAGGCGGACTGCCTAGTGAAATTAGACGCCACATCAAATTTCCATTGACCAGAATCCTTCTGGGAGCTTAACAAAGCCCTGGACAAGTAAATATGTACAAAATAGTATGGAAATGGTCTATAACTGAACGCTGAATATGGAACTCACGCGATACTCGATCGAAAATCTAGAACATAGGCAGGGAACACAATTTATATTTATATCTAGAAGAGCGTAAAGTAGGGTCTTAAATCTATCATAGGCTATACCAACTAGATATTGTGCCGGATATCGGATGCCGGATGGACAAAAGAAACAAATGATTAACTCCATGAACATTAATATTCGTCTAATCCTTAATATTTAAAGCAATATTGCTTGCAATCATAGAGGAATGATTGCTTTGCACACATCTCTAAGTCGACACTTTGCAACTAGCACCATACTAGTCGTTCTCGGTCTAGTAGGACTTTTTCCATGAACGAAAATGTTTGCTGCGTAGCTTTGCAGAGTGGATCTAAAATTGTATTTATACGGTGTACTGAGAATACCTCGCAGGGCAAGTGAAAAGTAAAAAATTATAATATAATATAAATAAAAGCAGATTTTGGAAAATTTTAGTCAAATATGTGAATGCGTATAGTGTGCAATTAAGTGATGTTGAGCAATTTATACTTAATAACTACTATAATTATACATATGTACACACATAGGTACATAGCTTTAGGAACAGTATTAAGCACAGAATTATATCTCGTCTTAGTATTCCCTCATTTATTTGTAATACCCAACATACTGAAAAAACTACTTTTAACTAACTCTTAAATGCGTTGTGTAAAAAAATAACATTTTTAAAATAAACTAATTGTGCTAATATGTAAAACACACACAAAAATTGTTAAAACTGTTGCAAATTTTTTAATTGCATGCGGCAATTAAATAGACTTGTGAGGTAATGCTTTCTTGTCATTGACAAAAAAATAAAGATAATTATTTTAATGGTATCAATTTGTGCAATTGAATGTTTAATAGCTACAAAAATTCCATTCAAAAAACCAAAACAAAATAATAACATAAGAGGCGTGTTTTAATGTAAGTACTGTTTTGACATAAAAAACAGCAAGTAAATGTTTTCCAAAAATAATTTATTCACTTGAAAGACCATTCTTTACTCTACTTTTCTACATAATTCTCATTTCTATTGAGGCGTTTATCATATCTTGGGACCAGCTTTTGTATGCCATCGTCAAAGAAAATTGCCGCCTGATTAGACAACTTCACAGTCGTTTTCAATTTGTCATCACTGAATGTCTATCTCCCACTTCGTTCTTCATCATGAATGTTTTTGCGACTATCTTTAAAGGCCCTAACCCATTCCCGCACCATTCCATCACACATAATGTTTTCACCATACACTTCACTGATTTGGTGATGAATGTCTACTGATTTGAAGCCTTGAGCACAGAGAAACCATATCACAGCACGCACTTGACAGTCGGCGGGATTCTCAATAGGTGGAGTCATTTTAAAATCACGCAAACAGATATAGACTCGATCGGATGGTTCCGTAATGGCGTCTGTGGCTTCCCAACAGGCACGCGACGCGCATGCGCTAAACGGCGACCGCAGCGGTGCGGCTTACTGTAAAAATACCCCTCGTCCGAGTATTTACACGGACTACATAAGACTTGCTATTTGTCGGTTGAATTACTCACTTGCAGTTACCAAGTATAGAAAGCTGCTTCGAATTTTAAAAGTCTTTATTTTTTAATTTATTATTTTTGTCTAATTTTTAATTTTTTGGGACTAGTTTTTAGCTCAACGTGAAAAAATTTGTTGGTGTAAAACTTATAAGCGTTGGCAACTGGCATAAACTACTTTAATTATTTGCAAGGACAATTATTTGTCTGTGACCTTTTATATGTTTTGATTATATTCAAATTATAATAATTAAATGTTATTTGGAATTGAAGAAAAATTAACATCTTAGAAGATTTAAAAGAAAAAACTGATTTTTGTGTTGCAAAATCCATGTTAACGATTACTTTTTTTAGGAATCTGAATTAAGCTATCAATTTTGTTCTAGGCATTCTTTCGAGACTCAGTCACCTCCAGACTCGTCAGCGTTTGACACTTTACTTCAATTAATTTTCACTTCATTACGTCCATTTTCTTTGTTTTACTCTGCAACAAGAGTTTAGAGGCTTTGTCATATATTTGAGTCATCATGTTATTCAAAAATCTAAAAGCATTCCCCACTCATTCTGTGTCACTACCACGGATTCCATGATGACCTTATAAGCGTGTTAATCCATTAGTTCCGAAGGGCGTTGAAGTGTCCCCAATATCGAAAAAGCATCTGCAGACCTACTGCGGCATCCAAGCGTGCCTGGCCCTATGTCTAAAAACTAGGATGACCACCTAGGTAAGCTGCTGTGTGTAAAATACAAAATACTTGCTAGTCGCTTGAGTAAAAATAAAACAAAGACTACTATGAATGGTCGTTAGTTGTAAAGTGTTTTACGATAAAATAAATTTTACCGTTTTCGATTTTCTAAAAAACTTGTGAAAAAGTTTCAATGTTTATTAAAAATATCTAAACATTCAAATGCACAACCTTGAGAAGTAGCAAAAAAGCATGCGACTAAATATACAAACACATACATACTAACTCACACATACATATGTATATACTTATTAATCGCATTCACTTCATAAGTTTATAACTGTAATTGTATTTCTACAAAAAAAATGAGATCTAATGCGGAACTAATATTTACCTTTTTATTGCTTTCTTTCTTACCACCTCCATGCGCTTTTGCACTACCGTCCATATCTAGAAGTAAGCCGGAGTACACCAGCTATACGACACATTATCATCCCGCAGCTAGCTGTGACAACAACAGCCTTTGCAGCAGTGCCACCACCAGCAACAACAGTCTATGCACACATCATCAACAACAAAAACAGCAACAACACAACTGCAATGGCAGTAATAATAATTTGCCTGCTGCCGCATCAGAAGCAGCATCACAACAAATACGCCGCCACACCATCATATCCACCACTCTGAGCAATTACAATCAACAGTTGCCATTGGCACCGCGACGTGCTTCGATCGCGTGGGAAAAACCAACAGCGACAGCACCCACAACAGCCGCCACGCTGACCCAGACATCAGCTGCTGGCACAGCAATACACGCGCCAACCGCAAACATTTACAAACCCGTAAAAATTACACTAATCGGCGAGCCATTGAAGCAATGGCAATGGAATGCTGCCAGCAATGGAAAGACGACTGCTGCTGTGCAAAGTAATGGCACAACCAGCACAATCAGCAATGATAGCGTCAAAGGTGTAAAGAGTGAAACGAATGGTGGCGGTGGGGATGCTGGTGATGGTAATTGGAATGGTCGAAATAAAAGTAACGGTAATAGTGATGGGATGTGTAATGGTCTCACCAATGGCCTTTCCAAAGAGTTCAAGAATGGATTGTGCAATGGTGCGGCTGATTCGTATGGCAGCAATGGATATTCTCGTACAAATGGTAGCAGCAATAATTACAAGGTAAAAGCAATTGGCGGTGTTGGCAATGGCAAGCAGCTGGGTTGCGGTAGTGTTGTTGATTTGCATAATAGCCAACAGAACCAGATGATCTATCAGCAACAACAAAATCATCATGTGCATAAACCTCATATAAAACAGGCGCTGCTTCCACCAGGACAACAACAACAACAAAAAACACAACTTGCAAGCAGAAATAGCCATCAACAGCAGCAAAAGCCACTGCAAGTTTATCAAACGCCAAATGGCACCAATGGCACCAATGCCAATTTCAATCCAACAGTTACTATAGTCTGAGCGCGAATGTATTTTAGTTACGAATAGCTTGTAATGCCTGAGATTCATATACTACATACAACATAGAATTAATATAAATGAAAATTTAGAACATTTTTTTTGAAGAATTTCTGAGAAACTGATATTTTTGAATTTTATAGAAATTATGCCTATGTATGTACGAATAAGATGAAAGCACAATTTATATGTATTTTGTTAGCCAAGTAAAAACACAAACTACCCTATAAAGTTTGTGCGCTAGTGCGTTGAAGCAGCTTGTAAAGCAATGCATGTATGTTGATGGGCTTTTAACGAAACAACTGAAGTCGACTTGGCACTTTTTACCCTTAAATGGCTTAGTGCGAATGCAATATATAAACCATTAATCATCCTTAGTCTTAGCTTAGAATACCACTTTAATAAAATTTCCACAAAAATATACAAATATTCTGTGAGAGGCTATTGGAATTATACTGGCCTACAAAATTCGGCTTTTTTGTTGTTTTATACGAGACTGGCTTTCTATGCATTTTTATGCGCTGAACACGTTTCTGAGGCCTAAAAGTGGCCCTTCTCAAAAATTTGACGTGCCTGAAATTTCAACCTATACTCAAATTAAAGTTTGTAATCTACACTGTAATATTGCGCCCGTTTAAATTGGCTTAAAATTCGCGTTAATTTTTCGCAAGTTTTTGGTTTTTGACGCTATTGTGCATTTGCCATCCATTTAAGGGGGCAGATACCTGTGAACGGCCATATTTTCCCTGATTTTCATTAAAATTATTTAAAATGAAAAAGTCAAGATATTTTTTTCAAAATTGGCATACAGTTTATTTATACAATACATTAAAATAATATAATTTACTTTTTTTATTTTAATCATTTAAATGGCGGATGTACACTCAACTCTCCGTATAGTTTTGAGAAAAGCGCGTCTAAAGTTGGCAACGTATCTATACCTTTCCCAGCGCTAGAACGCAAAGAATAGGGTCGTCACGGTTGACGATCTATAATATAAGAAATACTGAAATTTACGTTCTAAAAACGTTTTGACATATTCTTAAATGATTATATTAACATTTTATGAATGGGACATTTTTTTTTTTTTTTGAAATTTTACAGGTATCTGTCCCCTTAAGGGATGTTCGAGTTTTGAATTTTTGAATGAGCTATGAAACTGTAAATTAAAAAGAGCATCTTTAAAAATTGTTGAATTTATTGCAGTTTTGTATACATTTTGAGGCTTTAAGTTATATGGATTTTGTTGTAGTATAAACAATATTTTTATAAAAACAACTGAACGAAATTCATTAAAAACCAAAACAAAATTGTGCACTATGCTGCGTTGCTATTATTATGAACACTGGTGTGTGCGTGCAATTTCCAAAATAAAAGAAAAATTTTGAGTATGATGAGGTTGGCCCTATGTGATTATGATCGAATTGCTAATTATTACACACAAAAATGCATTGAAAACTAGACTTACAAAAAGAAACAGCAAAAAACAGAAATAGACATGCCGACCTGTATATAAACCAAAAGCAAAATTTGCTAAAGACCGATAAGTTGTTCTCTCAAAAGTCCATAAATATAAAGCACTTAGCTGCAAGTGCGTTTTATTCCCGTGCGCACTGTACAGAATATTAGCTGAAGTTTGCGTTAAAACATAGCGGAATACTTCACGTAAACTCAGATAAGCATGTAATATTCAGCTTCACTCTTCAAGGGGTTGTGAATTCATATGTACGTTCATAGTCTTTGCCTAACTCTCCCTTAACTCTGTATGCATTGTCTAAAACAAGGAAGTTGACGCTTGACTTCAGCTTGACTTTTTGATATGGCATACCTATGCCAAAAGGGATTCATCTCATTATTTATTTTACTTGCCGAAATTTCTTTTTTAAATAGGTATTATTGCAATATTTTATTGTATTTTTAGTCTTTGAGTCAAAGTGGCCAATTTCTTAAATTTTACATTGCGGAGAATTCCATTGACTAATAGAAAGAGTATTGATGTAGAAGCATGATCTAATTGGACTTCGGAGCTGCAAAAAACAGAGGTAATTCATCATTTTGCAAAATGCATTTCTCGCCCGTTTGTGCAAGGTTACTCTCTCTGAGCAAACTCAATGCAAGCAATCGAAAATTACCGTTTGGAATTTAATTTGACTTGGCTATAAACAAAGTGCGCTTCAATATATTTCCATGCGTTTTTTTTTTTTTGGTTTTTTTGTTATTTTTTTTATTGAAAATACTGAAATTTGTCACTAAGTACGGAACACGATTTCAATCAAATGACTTCCACGTCTGGTTTTTGCGAGTAAGTCATTCCGTCAAGCCAAGTTTTCCGTATATTTGAGCGAGCTTCGGCACATAGCTCATCACTGGCAACTTCATTTTTCAGATTTCAACTTTTGAATTCTCCAGATTGTTGGCGCAGGAGTGACATCAATCTTTAAAGGCGCCGCACAATAGTACAATGGAGGCAAATTGCAGGTTCTAGGTCAGCAATAGATATCACCGTTTCGGTT
Source organism: Anastrepha ludens (assembly GCF_028408465.1). NCBI lineage: Eukaryota > Metazoa > Arthropoda > Insecta > Diptera > Tephritidae > Anastrepha > Anastrepha ludens. The sequence continues at coordinate 43,544,584 of NC_071500.1, read as the reverse complement.
CTTTACTCGATTTTCGAAAATTTCCGATTATCGTTCCTATACCCCAACTCAATTCAAGCAAAAAGTGGCCCATTTTGTAAATGTTGAACGGGAGACTAAATTTTTTGGACATATGTCACAGATGAATGAACGTTATTTTAGCTGTCAAATAAAACAAATCTGTAGTCGCAATTGGAAAATTTGAACTCATATATACTCGTAATTTGTAACGCGCTGAAGGGCAGAATTTCTGACAATGACCGCCAGTCGAAACTCATACAAGTTTTCGAAGATTTAGTCTCGTAGATATACTCGTACTTACGCATGCTGGTAAAATAGTGTTCATCTGCATTGTCCATATTTTTTAGTTGATAACTTGTGTGGATTTTATGTGAAGCAAGTTTTACCACTCTGCACAGAGTTTAATAATACTAAATAATAATATACAGCAGCAACAAGGAAGCCTTTTGGTATATTAATTAAAATTATATTTATTATTTTTATTGTTATTGTTATTATTGTTACTCTTATTCATATTACTATCATTGTTATTACTCTTATTATTACAATATTATTATTTCTATGTTATTGTTACATTTATTATTTTTATTATTATTACTATTATTAATATTACTGTCACTATTATTATTATTTATTCTTATTCTTGTTGCTACTGTAGGTACATAAAGTAAGTTAAAATGAACTATGCCTTTTTTTCTCTTTGACATCTCCGCCCTGTGAAATTTGGTAAAATAAGCTTCCTTTTATCACTCGGCCGTCAACAAAAAAAAAAAACAGAAAACAACTCATTTCTTTGACTCGCTAAAAACCACCACTCGAGTATATCGATGGTTTTTGAGAAAAGAAACAGAACTCAAAATTAACTCAAATTCGGAGTTTTGCCATTTAAAAGAAAAAATCAACTACAGAGTTTATATATTTTTATCTGGAAAAGCGTCATAAGCGAATCTTGAAGCAATTCTGAGAGATGGCGTTAGTGTCGTTTTGTCAGGTGATCAAATTGGCGCGTCACTTATCTAGAAAACTGACCCAACTCAGTATTTTGTATTTTTGAATTATGTCACTTTTCTCGAAAACCATCGATATGTAAAGCTAGATGAGAAAAATAGATCAGGTGCACTCAAAGCTTTTCATTCGCATAAAATAAAATTGTATTTAGCCCCAGTGAGCGTGAAACTCCAATATATCGAAGTTCATCTTCAATAGATGAATTCGTTGATCTGTGTGACATCTGGCACCAGATTTCACTGCTGCGAAGTCCATGCAAAGTTTTCGTAAACAATTTTTTGATTCGATAGCAAATTTCATTCACCATAAAATAGATATGAAAAATGCGGCCCAATGACATTATTGGCGATAAATCCAAACCAAATGGTTACAATTTAGTTTATTGAAGCTCATGTGGGAGCGTTGCTAATCAATAATACCCGCTGGCACGCTTATAATGAGTAAAGGTTTCACAGTTATAATGAGCGACTAAAAATTTTTTAGGTAAGTTTTAAAAATTTTCAAACATTGCTCGTTCATGTAAAATTGTTCCCTTTGAGGAAAGTATGAAAGGTGGATTATGAAACGTACATATTTACATCCTCTAGTAAAGGGTTTTTAATAGATGCACTTGAGCTTTTATTCTATTTTGGTTTATTGTATTTTTAATTAATTTTTATTTCATTTTATATTAATTTAATTTACTAAAGTCTATTTTCTTTATTTTGGTATTGCTTTTTTATCTACAAAAGTACTTTGGTCAGTGTCATCTCCTTTTGTCTCATGGGAGTGCGGTGAAAAATGGCACATTGGTTACGTCAATGGAGAGCCGCATGAGTGAGAGCGATATACCGATGTCGAAACCATCCTAAGCAACTGAACAAGCTGTGGAGGATGTGGAGATGGCGGAAAATCTCTCAATCAGACGGATCTCTGGTAACGAGTAAGTCTCTGACAACGGTTAAATCTGGTGCGAATCAGGAGAGTACCGGTAAAACGGTTGAAGTTACTGGGGATGCGAATGCAGGTGCTGGTCTATCGGAAGGGCAGATCAAATGGAGAAGACAGAAGGCCAAGAAAGCCGAAGCATTAGCTAAAGCAAGTACTCAAGCTCCATTAACTTCGCCACCTGTAATGGCAACAGGAAAGCGCGATAGAACAGATTAATCTTCTGTAATATTGCAATCTTTCCGAGCCGAAACGGGGTCAGTGCCAACGATCGGGAAAAAGAGAAAGGCAAAGAAGAGGAAAGTGGCGAGACTAAAGTAGTAAATGCCTCCATCCTCAATCCAATCGCAGGCAGATAAACCTTAGCTAAAAGGGAAAAGGCTAAGGGACTTCAAGTGTCGAATGACACTCTTCCGTCAACGTCTGGCGCATCATTCGCGCTAGTGGCAACCAAGGCAATGACGGTAGAGATACACACCGACAAACAAAACGGTCTTTTATCCAAAGGGCAGCAAGACTATCTTGACGGCTATCTTTGGAAAGCTATCGGTGAATTGAAAGACGTACCGATTTTCGAGGGTAAAAGCGCGGTGAACGGCATTGTAAAAGTGCAATGTACCAATGCTTTTTCCCGAAAATGGCTGGAGAAGGTTATAGCCAAAATTCCAGCCTGCGAAAACTGCAAGTTCATTCTTGTTGAGAGTAGCAAAAAGGCTGGTACGAGCGAGTGTCTGGATTTCGGGACTTTCCTGTAGTTCAGTAGAACTCCTCATATGCATCCGTGCTTAGAACAAAGATCTTGATATGATTCTCTGGAGAGTCATATCGAGCACTCGAGCAAGTAGGTTCCCACCTAGGCACATGTGTGTGTTTTGCTAATCTATGTTGACATTCTTAGCTATATGTGGATATTATGCTGGTAGGGTTTCTTCTATTGTGTTTTTTGGTAGGATAAGGTTTTGGTTGTGGTAATTAAGGGGCCTTAGTTCTTTGTCTGTGGGTATTATTGTTCTATGAAGTGCTTTGTTTTGCTTGTAGAAGTGTATGTTCTTAAATTTTTTATTGGGTTTGTGTGCGGATGATGGATATCAATAAGTAAACTTCTTCCATTTTTCTGTGGATTGTTATACGCTCCTTACATGAATATGGATGATGTTTGTATCGAAAGAAATATGTCAGCAATGGTATTGCGTATATGTTCATGGCTTTAAAATTGTTTTTCGAGTTTCGGTAGCTTTTCAAGATTTTTTTTAATACGCAGCGGTTAATTATTTGCTTATTGATGTATGGTAATTATATTTTTATATTTAATTTAAAATCTAGGTATTTATAAAACTATTTTTTCCATATTGAGGAGAGTTTAATTGTTTAGTGCTTTTATTGTGTTTCTGTCAGTCCATTGTCCGCGTTCTGTGTATTGGGTTTTGCATTTATCTACTTCGAACACCATTTTTATGTCTATAGTAAATTTGTATTATTATTATTTTTTTTATTCAAACATCTTTGGGAGACACTTACACAACTTGGCGGCAGCTTTGCTGCAAGCCAAATATTTACACTGTTTTAAAAAGTTCGTAGACTATCGGACTCTAAATTAAAATAAAACTAACAGGTACAGGTGTAAATATTATAACAATAAATATGTATTACCAATTTTCTGAAGGAAATTTCTTATGATGTGACAAGAATTCAGCAGAGCCCGTTTTTGGAGGTCATAGATAAGGTGCTTCTCCAGTTTGAGTTGTTTGAGGCTTTCCGCCAGATCCACGTGAATGAATGCCTGGACCGATAGGATCTGAGGCAATATAAAGACTTTTCTGAGTTTGCACTGCTGCTTAATGTCAATCTCCAAATTGGAGTATTTGCTGATTTTCTCTGTGTACGTTTTATGAATATTTTTGTTCAATGGGTCGCCAATGTCTTTGACAAACGCAGTGTTCCCATTTTTAGTTACCTCAAATATGTCAGGTATATTATGAGTTCTTGTGGTATTCGTAAAGATTGTTCTGTCATTATAGAGAAGCATGTTGTTCTCTTCATGCATTGGTTCTGGAACATATCTGTAATAGGATGTCTTCTCACGGTGAAAATCGTGCATTTGACCAATTAAGGTAGAAATAGTTTGTTAATAGAGTACACCCAGCTAGAACATAGTTTAGAGTTTCGCCGGGGCACGCCACATCTACGACATATCGATGGTTTTCGAGAAAAGTGACATAGTTCAAAAATACAAAATACTAAGGTGGGTCAGTTTTCTAGACAATTGACGCGCCAATTCGATCACCTGACAAAACGGCACTAACGCCATCTCTCAGAATTGCTTCAAGATTCGCTTATGACGCTTTTCCAGATAAAAATATATAAACTCTGTAATTGATTTTTGCTTTTAACGGCAGAACTCCGAATTTGAGTTAATTTTGAGTTGTGTCACTTTTCTCGAAAACCATCGATATGTCTTCGGAGCATTGGGCTGTCTGAATACAAATTTTTATTATTATTATATTATTTTCACTTATTTCATATAATTTTATTTTTATCTTATTTATATTTTATTTAATGATATTTTCTTTAAATTTGTTTAACTACATTTTTGTTTATTCTATTTTGTCTCGAAGCTTGAGCGCTCTGATTGAGAAACCCTTTGCCTTTTCTATAGAGAACTCTTTTATTGCCTATCTTGTGGGTTAGCGTGAATTATTCCTAAAATATAAATTTGCACAATACTCGTATGTTCAAAAGACTTGGCTAAAATGATATGTTGTGGTTTATTTGTATGTAATCATCAGTTTTCTCTATGAATACGAATTTTTGTATTAACACTAAAAATATATTATTATACTCGTAGGTACAACGCACACCATTTCTGTTTACACTACTGATACAAATGTATGTACTTTTTGAATTTTTGAATTTACTTTAATTTAGAGCCACATTTACTATACTTAAAATATACAATGGTAACAAAAAAAAATATAATATTTACATTTAGATACATAGAATATTATATATGTATGTATATTTAGTAAGCTGAAAGAAATGAGAAAGAACAAACGAAAAATGTGAAAAGTTATAGTTTAGTGCTTGCATATGTATACAACTCAAAAATGTACTAAAAAAATGTTAACACGTAAACATACGTACATAAGTATATATGCAATCAGGTGCAAGGATCTATTAAATAATAACAACACACTCACACACACACAGGAGGAGGTTTACAACAGCATGCATGTGCAATAAATATCCAAATATGGCAAATGGAAAGACCATACATACATGCAGGCATACATATGTACATTAAAAACGTATGTGCGTGTGTGCAAATATGCATACATACATGCGAAAAGCTTACGTATTGCCACAACTACATTTAGATGCAATTTGTTTGAAACAAGAATAAACCTCCTTACATACACACGCTACATATACTCACGTTAGGTATTTAAACTATGTACGTACTTGCCTGCATACATATATACATACATACAGGTATATGTACAACCTTAAACAATTATCATAATCGTCCGAATATGATTATAAGCGTGCTGAAGGCATGCCTTATCTTAAAATTACATATTGACACACAAATACTGCATACTTACTTATACATACATAGAATATCAGTACATAAGTATATGCCCCCAAAAAATATGTACTCACATCTCCATATATAATTTAGTATAAATAGCTCAATCTGATTTAGCTTAATTTTGTTATCAGTAAGTCCATATATGCATGTGTGTGCGTGCATATATATACTTCAAAAAACATATTCTATTACCTTGAATTACATTAAAATTTGAAAAAAAAGATTCTATAAATTACTTACTTAGTGTTTTAGTAAGAAAACCCAGTGTTTTTTGCATTTTTTGTTTAAACTCTTAGACCCAATTTATAAATACAGTGTTTTTTATTACTACTTTATTTTACATATTTACATACATACATATAATGCTTCATTGTTTGAAAGCAATTTGGTAGTGAATTTACATTTCCATCACTTCACTAAAAAAAGAATCAAGTAAAACTGTATGAAAATAAAATAAAATTCGTACTCAATGTACAACAAAATCTAGCAAATGAGTTTTCTTTTTGAGGTACCATAAAATACCATAAGAAATTCGAAGTTCTATTAGCACTTTAACTACTGAATTTTGTTAACAAAAAAAAATGCTGCTTAATTATTTTCTAGCGATGACGATAACAGAGTAAAATTTATGGGCTCTAAAATTCTTGAAGAGTTAGGAATTGAAGAGTTGCCGTTCGGAGTCGGCTTAAAACTGTAGGTCCCTCCATTTGTGCAACAACAAATAGGAGGAGAAGCTCGGCGAAACACCCAAAAGGGATGTAAGTGCCTATTACCTAAATATAGGTACATATGTACATAGAGAAGGGACAATGAAAAAATTTACTGCAAGCAGAAAATATTTGTTTGCAGGAGAGTTGTTTGACTGATGATTGCAAATTCTTACGAAATCAAATAGAAACCAAATTTTGATAAATTTGTTATTATTTCATAAAAACAATGTTTTCAAGAAATTTGTTGAATAGTTCGACGAGGGTTAGAATAGCCAGGGATTAAGCGTTTTGTTGTATTTTATTGTAATAACATTTACGTATGCCGATTCAAGGAAGAGAGCCAAGTGCCGAAGTTAAACGATTTTTTTTAGTATTCATTGGCTTTTCAGCATGGAAAGACTTAAAGTATGTGTGAGAAGAAAAGAACTGGTTTTTTCTTGTTTTTCTTCAAAATATATTTCATTCTGCTTTTTGCTGAAAGTTAACACCGGCCACGTGTTCATCCACGAAAGCTTGCAAATTCCAGAGGAAGCTAACACTTGTTTTTCCAACTAAATTTAAAGTGATAGAAACCGCACCTGTTTTTGTGTTGCATCAACAAAAAGCGCAGCTGTCCAAACATTCCTTTCTCATAGGACATGCTGAACATAAGTCTGCTGCGCAATATTGAATTGCAACAAACACCTGCGGCAGAAGTGGAGGCGTTGGCTGCAGCAATGATAACAGCGTAGCGACGCCGGATGATAGGGTAGCATTAAGGTAGAGTAGGTGCAGTATAGAAAATTAAAAAGAATATTGTTTCGCTGATTTGGTTAGCTGATTTATTGAATTTGTTTTTAAGATCACTTCACGGCAGACTGGCAACTTGTAACATCATAACTCGGCAACTCCTAGTAATAGGAGGAATAAATTATGAAACTGTATAAAAAGTGTTTCATATAAGTAACTTCGGTAAACTTGCATAATAGTCCCACTCAAGGGCTACGACGACAGGTTAGTGTCATTCGAAACTTTCCCGTAAACGCAACCAAAAAAAAAAATGAGTGAGAAGTACACGAAGCGTTTGATAGACTGTACGTCTCAACACCGTTTTCAAATCTTACAATTGTACTACGAAAATTTGGCCAACTTATGTTGTTCAGCTTAATAGCTATGTCAATAAGCAAAATTGCGATACTTGGGCCGACGCCATTCAAGCCATTGAAAACCACTTTTGCCGCGGCCTATGGGCTGGAGGAATCATCGGCCCATATTTCATCCAATGCGAGACTGGCGCCAATGTGACAGTGCATGGCAACCGCTGATGCGTCACGATAAATAATTTTTTTATGCCGGAAATTGCAGCCAGTGATTTCCACAATAATTGCTCCAAAAAGACGGCGCTACTTACTATACAGCGCGAGAAGCAATGGATTTACTGCGCCGCCGTTTCGGTGACCAATTCATCGTTCATCTCGGCCCATTGGATATCAAGTATGGGTATGTAAAGTCTGAATACTTTTGGATAAACCAGCTTCGATTGATATTACGACACAAACATTACTTAAGTTATTGACGAGATACGGACTGCAGTCCTACAGCGAGTCATTCAAAATTGGTGTTTACAGATGGTAGAATTACGGCGCAGCTGTAGCCAACATTTGAAAGAGATTACTTTTAAAAATAAATATTATGAGTGGTTCTACGCACAAATAATTAGTTGCCTAGTCAATTTGAATTTTCGTTGTTTTATTTCAATCCAATACCTCTTATCTTGTATTCGGACAAAATTATTAAAAAATAGCGACCGCATAAAACTCATGAGGGTTCCAGGCCATGCAGGCATGAAAGGGACGAACGGGAAAGAACTACTTATAAATTTCGACTATATTTCGAAAAAAGGCGTATGCTAATATATATATAACAGACACTATAATGCGCAAATGGTCACTTGGGGATCCTCTTCCCATCATTATATCATAAATAATCCAAACAGGATAAAACCAATGTACCTATTAAATTGCCGTTGCAACGATATCAAATCATTTGTCCGCCTTCGTCTATGGCACACAATCGCCACACACTCATATGTCTTCAATGGTTCCAGGCCTCCATGCTGCCAACACTGTCACTCACCATATTTAACGGTCTGCCATCTACTCGACGACTGCCCACATTTTGAACAAATCAGGAAAAGTATCTTCCGAAACCAAATACCTTCTATACTGTTAAGACCTACTTCCTCAGAAAATATATCAAACATTTCAGAATTTCTAGTTAAACCAGGATTTAAAAAATTTATTTGTTGGTTGCTCCTTTTTTTTAAGTGTAAGAATAATTGTATTATTATTTCACGTCTGTAAATAAATAAATAAATAAATAAAATAAATGTCATAAATGATTCTATACAAAAAATTATAAAGATTGTTCAATAAATTTGAGTTTTTAATGTTTTATTTCTATTTAAAATCCGATATCTCCAAATTGATCACTCTGTATTTTATTTCTGAACTTCCGTGAAACGAGACAAGGTCTATGAAATACTGACTCAATAACTCGTAAAATTTTCAACCGATTAGGCATACATTTGAAACGCATTTTTTTTAAATATATTATATTATATTTGTTATAGACAATGTATGGATGATTTTTTGTAATGCGTCGTTCTAGTATTGCGTCGTTTGGCTACAAATCAATGTAACAAAAAAAATGAAAAGTAAGTATTTAGCTTTTGTAATGCTTAATCCCAGAAAAATAATCAACGTCGAAACGACGTACACTCTTTCGAAAAATTATTCTATGTTTCTCTTTGATTTTGAAGCAACTCAGTCGACCAACGAAGATGGCAACACACCTATGTGCCACTCAGACCCCACAAGTGGGGTGGGACCTACAGTTTTACGCTACCGCTGAACGAGAGAGTATTTTATGAGAAACTTTTTATTGCCAGAAATACACTCGTAGGTTTGCGATTACCAGTCGAGAAAACCATGTATCCGACGCAATTTCTTAAATAAATATATTAGTATTATATGTAACTCTTTGAATAACTTCGATACTGAATATTAAATCTCTGACTAGGATAAAATGGTGTATATTCTATGTAATATACAAACTTAGCAAGAAAAAAATATAGCTGCACCAAAGGTGAGAAACTATTGCAAATATTAGAAGAAGTGAGAGTTTCTTTAATGTGAAGATACTCTCGGACGTATGCAATGCCAGACTAAGGGCGGTCGCTACAAGCAAAAATATTTTTTTCTATTCTTTAGTGCTTTGTGTCCAGCGTTTCGAACCTGCACACTTCCGAATGGTAGGCAAAGTGATTTCGGTCATTTAGACATATGGTTATCTTATCTGTAGTATGAATTATCTTTCTAGGGTAAATAAGCAAAAATGTAGGCATTCATATTGGTGAAAAGAATTCAGAAGATGTGGTCAACATCTAGCCGTTGACCGGCCTTCAGCGAAGGCATCACATGACTTACTGATGTAACCGTGATTATAACAGGGGTTTGTTTACGGCAAAGGCAGATTTTTTCCATGGAACAGTACATGCCACGCGAGCGCTCCCAAATTGTTGAAATTTACATTCAACAAAAGAAGTCAAAAGAAGAAGAACAAAATCATCATGTCCGATGAGGCTCATTTCTTATTGAATGGGACGGTAAACAAGCAAAATTGCCGTATATACGCCACTGAAAATCCTCACGAAATTCAAGAGGTACCTCTTTACGACGAAAAAGTCTCTGTTTGGTGCGGCGTTAGTGCGAAAACGATTATTGGGCCGTTTTTCTTCGAAAATGAAGATGGTCAAGCTGTTACCGTCAATCAGGAGCTTTATCGCCATATGATAACCTCTTTTGTGATGCCAATTATTCGTCGAAAGCGTATGTGGCAGTTCTGGTTTCAACAAGACGGCGCTCCACCACACACAGCTCGCACCACTATCGATTTTTTGAAGAAATTGTTTCCTCGTCGTTTGATGTCGAAAAATGGCGATTTTGACTGCCCCCCGCGTTCGCCCGATTTAAGGCCACCTGACTTCTTCTTGTGGGAATATTTAAAATCAAAGGTTTATATTAATAAGCCAAAGACCATAGAAGAGCTCAAGAACAACATCCGTGTGGAAATAGCCGTATTCCAGCCGAAATGTTAGCTAAAACTATGGAAAATGCTGCAAAACGGACACAATACGCCGTACAGGCTCAAGGCGGCCATTTGAGAGATATCATATTCAAAAAGTGATGTCAACAAATCTACTTGAACCAAATAAAATGATTATTATCGTCAACATCAAAAAAATTGTGCTTTTCTTTGATTTAAGAAAAAAACACATGGGTCCGTCGAAAATGGGCAACCCAGTAGACGAAAACTGAGATTGTGTTGGTCATATACGAAAGCCTCAACACAGCCGCCGTCCCTTTTGCTTTGTTGCCGTCTGAACAAAAAACTGATTGGAGGAGCGTCAGAATAGGCGTAAAATGAGCGGGCAAAATTCCGCTGCCGAGTACCCGATGGCATCGCAGCCGAAGTTTCTCGCACAATTTTGTTTTGAACAACTAAACCTTCTAATCTATCATTCTTGGCTACTCATGATATTTCAAAAATTTCAGGAAAACGTGGGTCGGCCTTGCAATACAAAGAAATTAACGGACAACCTCTGCCGCACCACCATTTTTCAATTTAATAAAAAATTATTTTTTTTAAATTAAAAATATATAGGTATATAATAGTACTTTTTTTCCATTGTAAAGTGATTCAAATATAATGCAGATCTAGGATTTTTTTTTATAAGAGCGTACAATTGTTGCCACATGTCGATGATATTGACTGCCTTTCCCAAACTGGATAAAAAAACAAAGCGACTGGGTCTGGTGGTGAACGAGGACAAAACGAAGTACCTTCTGTCATCAAACAAACAGTCGGCGCACTCGCGTATCGGCACCCACGTCACTGTTGATAGTTACTGATTTCGAAGTTGTAAGAAGCTTCGTTAATTTAGGAACTAGCATTAACACCGATAACAAGGTCAGCCTTGAAATCCAACGGAGAATCCAAGGGCTAATTTGGACTAAGTAGGCAAGTGAGTAGTAAAGTCCTCTCTCGACGAACAAAACTAATACTTCATAAGGCTCTCATCATGCCTGTATTAACATATGGTGCTGAATCTTGGACGATAGCAACATCCGACGAAGCGTCACTTGAAGTGTTTAAGAGAAATATTCTGCGGAGGAGTTTTGGACCTTTGCACGTTAGTGACGGCGAATATTGTAGGCGATGGAACGATGAGCTATATGAGCTTCAGGACGACATAGACATAGCGCTACGTTGGCTGGGTCGTGTCGTCCGAAGGGATACAAATACTCCAGCTCTGAAATCATTCGATGCGGTGCCAGCTGGTGGTAGCAGAGAAAGAGGAAAACCAATGCGTTGGAAAGATCAGGTGGAAAAGGACTTGGTTTCACTTGATGTGTCCAGCTGTCGCCGTTTAGCATGAGAAAGAAATGATTTTAAGCAGTTATCTCGCCAATGAAGAAGAATTTTTTGACTAAAAATATGGTAAAATAAAAAACAAATCATTTCGCTCAATTTTGCTAGGTTTTGTTTATAGAAGGAAATCTGTGGCCTTAGAGTGGTTCACTATTTAGTTCAAATTGGCTTCACTTTTTATGAAAAGTATTAAAAAAAACGGATCTATTTTTACCTCTGGAGTGTCACAAACTTTTGAAAGTATAAGGGGAAAAATCATGTATTTTTATATGCAGAGACAATCTTTTGACAAGGGGCTATGCAGATTTTGACATGGAGAATCGATAGTGGACATATTTTAAAAAAATGTAGGTGTTAACGATTATTAATAACAATTTATTACTCTATTTTTCAAAATCAAAACAAAAACAAAACAAAAATGGAGAAGGAAAAGTTGTGGTTAAATTCTTCAAAAGATAATAATAATAACACAGGCCTGCGAAATTTAACTTTTTTCAGTTTCTATAATGGCTGTATTTGTTTCTTGTAGTTTTTTATGCGCTGAAAACGAATCTGACCTTCAAAATGCTCCATCACGTCAGGATTTTTGGTAAATGAAGCCTAAAAGGTCAAAAAATGGCCATTTTAGCCATTTTTGATAATTTTTTTTGGGATAGAAAATTTTTTTTTTCAATTTTCGACGAAAAGGTCGCATAGTACAACTCTTTAGCTTTGAAACCCATTTTTTAAAATTATTGTACGATTTAAAAAAAAAAAGTTATGACATTTTGAAATTAACAGTTTCAGTTACGCCAATAGACGTTATACCCAACGTATACGTAACTGAAACTGTTAATTTCAAAATGTCATAACTTTTTTTTTAAAAAATCGTACAATAATTTAAAAAAATGGGTTTTAAAGCTAAAGAGTTGTACTATGCGACCTTTTCGTCGAAAATTGAAAAAAAAAAAATTTCTATCCCAAAAAAAATTATCAAAAATGCCTAAAATGGCCATTTTTTGACCTTTTAGGCTTCATTTACCAAAAATCCTGACGTGATGGAGCATTTTGAGGGTCAGATTCGTTTTCAGCGCATAAAAAACTACAAGAAACAAGTACAGCCATTCTAGAAACTCACCCTCGCAGGACTGTGTAATAAATGATGGAAATATTGTGGTTAAATTGCCTTTAGCTATTGTTAATTAACTAAAACAATTATTAGTCAGTTACTACGAGTATATCCATTCCGCCACACATATTTACGCTCATATAAAAGCACAAATGTATATTTACATACATTGAATGGATAAGTTTATAATTTCATTCTCTTCATTTAAGCTCTTAAAAATCATTCCCCCATTGTAATGAAAAATCGATGTTCTTTTTTTTTTCTCGAATCCAATATTAAGAGAAATATTTGCAGTAGAGAGCGCTTGAAGCTCAGTACCGCGAAAAGAGGCAATTCTGCGAAATGTATTGCAAATGCAGATGCACCTTCCTCTCGACTTGTGATGACTGTTTGAATCATGTAATCATTAAACGCTTACCAAAAAGTGCATCGAGTCGCCAGTCCACAACTGTCGCTCTGGGAAGACGCTTGAATAATCGAGAAGAAGTCATGGTTCAACGTCAATTTCCAATCGAATTGATACTAATCGCGTTAATAAGCCAACGAATATTGCTATTAGTGGCGCAGAAATGCATAGCGTTAGAAGGTGAAGACTATTTTGGAATCTACAGCTGCCGGGGAGTGCAGACGCTTGGTGAAATAGAAGAGGAATTGACGGCCAGTTGGCGCGGTATTGTTGTGAGAAATCGCAAAGAAGAGTTCTTCGACCTCTCAGGTGAGTTTTTGATAGCACTAGTGAATGCATGTGAGTGGGTATGTACATATGTACGTATGTAGTATTTCACTATAGTGTTTATGATTCGCAGCGCAATCAGGCGAGCAACTGCAACAATCGAGCTGGGCACAGCTCATAGAATTGGACTTATCACAGTCTGGCGCTTTGAATCTAGGGGATGATGGATTTAGTTTGTTCACTGCCTTGGAGCGTTTGAATATAACAAATGCACAACTGGAAGATTTGAAACCCCGATATTTTCCTAACCCAGCGAAATTAAAGTATTTCGATGCTAGTTGGAATGATTTTCATAAATTGAAGGCGGATAATTTTCAGAGCTTAACACAATTGAAAGTTGCGAATTTTTCACAAAATAATATACAGCGTATCGAAACGGGTGCCTTTGCTGCGCTCACGCAATTACAGTACCTAAACTTGGATAACAACGCGTTGACGAACGCATCCATTGGTGCCTGCAGTGGGCTGAAAGACTTAACGCTTAGTAACAATGACATTAAACAGGTACAATCAAACCCAAGTATGGTAAAATATAAAACCATATACTTACATACATACGCATATTTTCTTGCAATTTCAGTTGTCTGCATATGATTTTGTGGGCTTGCCGCAGCTGAGACACTTGAAGATCACCTCCAATAGTATTCGCAGCATCGCAAATGACGCATTCGAGCCGCTCAGAAGTCTAGCAGTACTCAACCTTGCGGGCAATGCTTTGCATCAACTTTCTGCAGAAACCTTTCGCGGTCTGGAACGAGTCCCGCTACAATACTTGGATCTCAGTTCCAATGATATAAGCACGCTGCCGGCTCAGCTGTTTGCATCCTTAAGCAAATTACAAATTTTGAATCTCTCCAGCAATCGATTGATTTCCCTGCCTGCCGAATTATTCACAGGATTGACACTGCTGCGTAAAGTGTATGTGCATGACAATGATATCGGCAGCATCGTGCCAAATACTTTCGCAAATCTCACAGCGCTCGATATGCTGGATTTATCTGGGAACAAAATACAACAGCTGGATGCGTTGGTGTTTGGCTCAACGACCTTACCACGCTTCCGAAAGCTCACGCTTAAGAGTAACAGCTTGAAGCATATTCACCCTCTTGCTTTCGCTGCGTTGCCTTCTATGGAATATCTCTCGTTGGGCAACAATGATTTAACCACATTGGATGTGCGTACATTTGCGCCTATGCATCGTCTGCAGAAGTTCCATCTCGGCCATAATTTGCTTGAAGAAATATCTGAAAAAGTACTTGACACTCTTAATGACTTGTCGGAACTTTTGCTGGACAATAATCAATTATCCTTCCTACCGAACATGGATGTAGCAGCATTTCCCAAATTGCGTAAAATTTCTTTGGAAGGTAATCCGTGGCAATGCAATTGCCTTGATGATTTGTTCGATTGGTTGAATGCCAAAAATGTGGACTACTTCAGGCGGCAGAGTCCCTACTATCAGGGGCAGAGACCCCTGTGTTTTGTAACGGATAAAGATGTGTGCGTGAGAGACTTGGCAACTGTAAAAGAGATTGGATTTCCACTTCTGTATGAAAGTATAGCACATAGCAAAGAAAGGGAATAAATTTAATACGTATGTATGTACATGTGCATGTACAAGTATGTGTATAGATTATATTTTTATTGGAACCCAGATTGTTTTATGTATCAGCTACCAGGGTTTGAGCTGCCTATTCGTGACATTTCCTATTTATTGTGATCTTTAAACTAGCTATCGATTTTTTTTTTTAAGAAAATAGAGAGAGAAAAATTTTCTGCAGTAATCAAATTGATAAAAATAAATATATATTAGTAAAGAATAAGAATTCGAAGAGCAATTCGCTGAACATCTTGTCAAATATGTTTAACGTTTCTTAACCTTCATTGAGGAAGTTATTAAAATATCTTTATATATTGTTAAGAAGAATAGGTCGAGAGCGCATGATAGCTGATACGCATAGTACAGCTACTGCTACTATTGGCACCTGTGAGACCCGCTAAAGCACAAATGTAAAATAAAGGAATCGCACTCGAAAAATAATGGAAATATTTCTATTTCGAATAAAAAAATAATCTACCGAGAAAAATTGATTTTTGCTCACTTTCTGAATTTTTTGAAAGGAAACCATCATATGGGCCATCCTGTATAGTAAACCGCTCAAACGACACAAACGTGCAAAAGAGGCATTACCCATATTTCAGCTTAATCTATTGGGTTGGGAATAAGTTCATAGCGTTTTTTTATTTTGTTTTATTTTACAGGAAATTTGTGTGCTGTTCGGAAAAGGGTGAGTATTCATTCGATAGAACTCTTTCTGCTCTAAAAAACTATGTTAATTGTATTTTTGAGTTATTTAATTTTTTATTAATTGTGAGGCTTGGAATTGGAATAGGAGGTAAACATCAAATTTTTGACATTTGCTCTTCTTTGCTTTTCATCGAGGTCAAAAAGCTGCCAGGCACATTTGCGAGGTGTATGGAGAAGATGTCGTAGACGAGTCTAAAGCACGGAAATGGTTTGCAAAGTTCAAAAATGGCTACTTTGTCGACGCTGACACGTCCCGCAGTTGAAGGCCTTCTGAGTTCGATGAAGATCGCCTCAAATCACTTTTGAAGGACAGCGGTCGCCAAACCAGTCGTGAATTGGCGGAAAAAATAAACTGCGATCATAAAACGATTCTCAATCACTTGCATTCAATGGAATTTACCGAAAAATTGAGAGCCTGGGTGCCTAACGAGCTCAATGAAAAAAACAAAGCAAGTCGCCTTCAAATTGCTTCTCAGCATCTCGCCCGTCATTGAGCAACACGCGGTTAGGAACAGCGCTTTTTGTACCGAATCGTCACGGGACATGAGAAATGGTGCCTATACTCGTACATAAATATGAAGCAACGAAAGGAGTGGGTGGCCCAGGAGATACGCTGAGATTCAAGCCGGATCTTCATCTAAAGAAAATCATGATATGTGTTGGATGAGACTGGAAGGGCATGGTGTACTGGGAAATGCACGAAAGGAATGCCATGGTCAACAAGGAGCCCTACATACATTGCCCACCTACACCGCGTGACACCAGACCAGGCGAGTTTTGGCGGAACGGCATCAACAAACTGGGCGAGAGGAGGGAAATGGGTTGTAAACAGAAACGACGAATATATAATTGATTAACTTATTGATTTAATTATTTTTTTTTGTTTAAAAAAGTCTTTGGTAAAAACGCTACGAACTTATTCCACAACCTAATAGATAAAATTCTGCATCATCACTACACACCTGAAAGCAAGGAATATGGGTGGAGGCAACATCAAGTGCTTCAAAGCAAGCAAAAATTCTTCCATTTGCTGCTAAGAAAGCTATCATTTGATATAGAAAGTATGATTGAAATCAGAGATATGGATGGGATGTCATCGTTACTATAAATGTGCGATATTACATTAACATTTTGACCAGTTTCGACTATTTAGTTTTTTTCAACTTATTATATTTTTATAGAAGTATAATTCATTGTCTAAAAAAACCATATACATAAACAAAATTTTAGAAACATTCCGCAAACTTTAGATCGCAATACCACGATTTAGAATTTCTGGAGAGATTTTTCGTATCCAGTTTTATAGCTGATATATAATCAGGATTTTATTTAGAAACGTATAAACAGATTATTTAGTACAATAAACTGGTAGTTTGAAGTTGTAAAAAAATTCCGGTGATTTTTTAGTTAGTTACGCATTTTCTCCTTATGAAACTTTGTGCAGTTTTTTTCAAATTTTTGTATTAACTCTGATTTATACGCATTTTCTTAGACAATCAGCAATAACTTTCTAAAAAAAAATTATGAACATTAAAAAAAATAAAGAAAAATAAAAATTCTCAAATGTTGATGTGCTATCGGTTGTAGCGGTCTGAATGTACATATGTATATATATCTGTACATATGTACTTTCATGCATATACTCAAATTCAACATAAGCAAGTTGTCACCCTGTGATGTTTACAGAAAATTGCGAAGTGAAGTTAACAACCGGTTAAATGTACTGCTTACAGCGACATCTGCACTGCTATGCATCAGACAGGTTCAGCATGTACGATGATTAACATTGCGGTGTGCCATTAACCTATGAAAACAATTCTTAATGTGTATACATTTTGACAGAAAAAGTCATATGACAGTACAAGGAGTGCAGACGGTGGTGATGTCATGGAACCGCCATCGCGCTCCCAGCGAATTTTACAGAATAAACTCTTAACCTGCCGTAATAGGTGGGCATCTGCTTTAATTTATTGTTGTAGTGCGTCTTTTTATTTTCATTGTCTTTAAAGAGCGTATTATCGTAGGTACTACGCAATTCGCTTTCTACTCTCACGGCCGTCGCAATCTTGTAATCAATCACTTTTGTTGGCATGTGGTATGACTCCAGAGCAATACATAGTTTTTATTGTACCCTCTGAAAACTCCGGGCCCGGGGGAAAAAGTACCCGATCCCGACGTCACTCGACCTTCTGTGAAAATTTGTTTAACTCAGAGTGCTCTAACCGTATGCCACTGTTAACATTTTAAGCACTTCATTCCATTTTTTACACAAAACTTGTTGCAGTTTCTTTGATCCTCGTATTTAATTCACGCAGGGAACGAGCAATCGGAGCATTGTGCGCATTAAACACGTTAATTCCTATCACTAGAGAATTGGTAAAAAGGTACATATTAATTTTGAAATATATAATATTCTAAATAATTAATTGCAGTTATATATCAACGGAAGTAACTTTATTATTATTATTATTTTTTTAATAATAGGCAATGAAAAGGTTGCTTTATACCTTTTTTAGAGTTGAGATGACAGATTTGTCTTAATCACGATGTGCTTTTTCGACAATATATTTTTCCAATTAATTATGCACGAGTTGAGCAAAAGTTTACAAAACGTTACAGTTAATTAGGGCAAAATATAAGCAGTAAAAAATGATTGGAATGAAAGTGCATAAGCTTAGTTTGTGTGTGTAATAATGCAACCTTTAACTAAGAATTGGCTGTGAATGTTAACAAGTGAAAGGAACTGCATAGCCATTGTTGCAGTATGTTTGTTGATAAAGTGATTACGTTTTCTTTTTGGTTATATTGTAAATCCTTTTAATATAAATGAATGCGTTGCAATTTAGTAATGTTTTTGACTTGGGAGACCTGAAAAGTTTGAATTTTTTACTTACTTACTCACGCCCCTTAGTACTGGCCTTCAAAATGTTGTTTCAATCGTTTGAATTGATGTTGTATAAAAAGAGATATGGAGCGACCATACAAAAATATCACCAAGAAATATACATACATACAAGATGTCGGAAAACGAATCACCTTATCGGAAGATTTATGATCTTCTTCTTCTTTATTTGCTATTCGTAATCGAATGTTAGCGATTATAAAGGGTGGTTAAATTAAGGGCCGATGTTGAATGTGAACCACACCGAAACGTCAAGTTTGTTTCTGCATTTCAATTGACATTTTTCAATTTCAGATTAATTCAATTTGAACCTGAACCATATTATGAAAACGGGCGTTCAAATAAAAATGCATATCGCGCACTTCGTGATTTTTTCGGTCAATTTAATCGTCCAAATGTGCATACAATCGGAAAAATTGTGCAAAAGTTTGAGGAAACCGGGTTTGTAGGAGATGTGAAAACATCACTGCATGCTCGTACAGCTCGTACTGCAGAAAATATTCCTGCTGTTCACGTTAGTGTGGTTGAAGAGCCGTCCACCTCAACTCGTCGTCGTGCCCAACAATTGCCCCTCTCACGCTCCTCGTTGATGAACATTATGCATAAAGACTTGCATTGTTATTGCCACAAATTTATTATTTCTTTCTTTATGTATTTATATATTTAAACGAATTATTGTAAAAATTATTGAAATGTAAGATGAAATATTTATAAATAAATAAAGAATTACTACTACTACTACTACTACTAAGACTTGCATTTACACTCTTACAAGGTGCAATTGACTCAAGAACTAAAGCCTCTTGACCATTTCAAGCGTCGTCAATGGTGGGAATGCTGGCAAGAAATGGCAACAGTAATTGACCAATTTTCGAAGCAAATCATCTGCAGTGAGAGGCACATTTTCACCTCAGTGGATTCGTCAATAAGCAGAATTGCCGCATTTGGGCGAATGATAATCCAAGAGTGATTGCCGAAAAACCAATGCACCCACAAAGAGTGACTGTTTGGTGCGGTTTATGGGCCAGCGGCATCATTGGGCCGTACTTTTTCCAAAATGAGGCCGGTCAAGCAGTTATTGTGAATAGTGTTCGCTGTCGTGAGATGATAACAAACTTTTTATGGCCCGAATTGGAAAATATGGATGTGGATGATTTGTGGTTTCAAAAGGACGGTGCCACTTGTCACACAGCTAACGAAACAATGGCTCTTTTGCCCGAAATATTTGATGGCCGAATAATCTCACGTCGCGGCGATGTCAATTGGCCGCCAAGATCATGTGATTTGACACCGTTGTTTGGGGTTATTTGAAAGAAAAGGTGTACGCCGATAAGCCAGCAACAATTCAAGAGTTAAAGGATGAGATAATTCGGCACATTAACTGCATAGCACCTCAATTATGCCTCAGCGCCATCGGATGGAGGTGTGCCGCCGAGGCCGCAGCGGCTATTTGGTCGATATTTTGTCTTATACGTAATTCAGCTATATCAGTATTATCATAGTAAAGAGAAATGATAATAATTTCTTAAAAAAATTGTATTTATTCAAAATCAACACCGGCCCTTGAAACTTAACCACCCTTTACAATTTAAAGGTAATAATATTTATTTTTAATTTTTTTTTTTTTTTTAATACAAATTTTGAACTATATTTGAAAATAATTCGCGGTCTCTACCTGCTTCTAAAAGGAGACCCAGGCGTTGTATTCCGGTCCAAGAAAACTGCTTACGCCCTATTCTTCCTTCAATCTTGCCTTGCAATATGAGATGCAACAGTTTATATTTCGGGTTCCTCAAAATATGCCCCAAATATATTATGAAATTTATCTTCGCTTGATGCACTTGAGTAGTTGTCTGTCACTGTGTACTTTTCGCACCACTTCTTCATTAGAAACGTGGTCGGTCCATGGTATCTTGAGCAATCTCCGGAGAAGCCACATTTCAAATGCTTCTATTCTATTCATGTCGGAGAGTTTTATGGTCCATATCGGAAGATTTATAATCGCATCCCTTTATATTTGAAGCGCGTCAAGATTCATAAAAACCGCTGCATTTTTAGTTTGCAAGAGGTTTTGAAGCGATAAACATCGTTCTGGCATAGTGCATCCGTCAGGAAAGCAGACATCTAAAGTGGAACTTTTAGAAAAGTTTACAATTTAATAAACAGGACTCATAACTCGAAGATGCAAAAGGGACTCTTCAATTGCAAATAAAAGCTACCTAGGCCAAGGGCACGACTGAAATCGGCGCGAAGAACGCATGATTTTAAACGAGGTTAAAAAAATCCCTCTCCAGCAGCCGTAGAACGTATTCAAATGTTTAGGGAAATTATTATGGAGCGGTTGCTTGGGCATCGAGAGTCACTCTCTCGACGGAGTGTGCAGCGCTAACTAAGCTTCAGCGCTTAGCATGCGTGTGCATCACGGGACCGGACCGCTCTACAGCTGCGATGGAGGTGATGCTTGAGCTAACACCGCTCCATTTGTTATTCGTCAAAAGCCCAAGCTGAATATAACCAGGGAAGGCTTCGGGAGAGGAAGAGTGATGTCATCTAAAAACATGGAAGTGCTAAGCTTACACTTACCCAGCTAGCCAGAGATGATATCACTTAGGTGATCAAATTCAGAAAGAAGTTCAGAATTGAAATGAACAATAAATTAAACTTGTGTGGACATTTGCATTTGGAAAGAAACTCCAGAAGAGTACCCTGCACTGGTATACAGATGGCTCGAAGAGCCCAGAAGGCATAGGCGCTAGAATTTAAGGCCCCAGAACCAAACGGTCTGTGCGGCTGGGCAGTTTCCCCAAGTATCTTCCAAGCGAAGAAGTATGCCATATGTCTATATGCAGAGCTAAACTTAGACAGGAATGTCCGGAATAAGCGAATTGCCGTTCTGAGTGACTGTCAGGTGGCACTATGGCCCTATGGTTCTATAAGATAAAATCCTCACTGGTACTTGAGTGTATCGAGAAACTTAATCTACAAGGAATGCACAATTGCATCCGGCTTATTTGGGTCCTAGGACACAGAAGTATAACTGAGAACGAAGTAGCGGACACATTGGCAAGAGAGGATGCGGCCTCGCCTTTAATAGCATCCGAGCCCTTCCTTGCTATAGGACAACACTCGATCAAGAAGAATTTCAGGAGTGAAGAGCTGGGCTAATGGAGGTTTACTGGCATCAAAAGAGGTTTAAAAACTCATAACCCTCCCCAAGGATAATCTGAGAATGCTCACGGGCATCCTTACAGGTCATTTCAGACTGCGAAGTCATATGCACATGATCGGAATTCGGTCTACGGACTCATGCTGTTTCTGCGTCCAATCTCAGGAGACTTCAATGCACCTTCTACTGCGATGCAGTACTATATTGCGGAGAAGGTTGAAACATCTTGGCCTATTGTAGCCAGAAGAAAGGCACATACGCTCAATCCAATCCAGCTCTATCCTGAGCTTAATAGGGGAACTAGGCTTGGATGAGGTACTGTGATGAGTAGAGGACACTAAAGTCCAAGAGGTCCATACAGCTGCTAGCTTTTTAAAAGCAGTTGTGGCAACCCTGCCATGCAAGTACTTAATGAGAGCTGCGGGGTGGCAACACGGCGATTATCGGAGTACGAACCGCTGAAAGAACAGAATTGGGATTACTTATTGCGTTAGTAATTGACATTGACACTTTGGTCTTGTGCTTTTTCTCCATATATAGTAACATGAATGCCCGATATTTTTTTGTGTTGGAAAATAACCATCACCATTAGCCAAAAAAATTGATAGTTTCTATGCAAAGCCTTTTCATCGGAGAAAGTTGGTCGGAGGTTTGCGATTGCTCATCTCTTAATTTAGAGCACTTGCATTCACAGGATATAAATGTCGCCGAATTCAAAGTGATCGTAATAATCTTTCAAGCTTAAAAACTGAAATCAGTTTTATTATTATATATATTATAACATTTATAATATTATAACATTTCGTTTTTTGAAAAATCTTTGTTTTGCCAACTCTGCTTACAATCGTTCGTACAAATATTTGTGTTTTCCCAACAAGCCGTTATTGCAATAGGGCAAATTATTGCAATTAGCAAACTATCAAGTCAGTTCATAAGTTCGTGCGTATTTTACCCATAATTTCACTTTTGTACGATTTTCGCATACAAAGAATATAATGGAACTAATTATATTTTCTTTGATATATTGTGCATTCAACAAGTGATTTTAAGGGCGGATAGAAGCACGTGTTGTTAAAAAATAAAATGGAATCTTCGAACGCGTATGAAAGGCATACTTTCCGTCGCCAACCTTCAGCAGAGAGTGAATGTGTGTTCACAGCTACTGCAACGGCTTGAAAATGAAAGTTTTTTGAACCGTATCGTTACTGGTGATGACAAATGGCTCCTTTACAATAATCCTGTTCGCAAATGCTAATGGTTAGATAAAGATGAAATACCAGAACCGATCCCTAGAGATGGCCTTCACCCCAAGAAGATTCTCCTGTCTATTTGATGGGATATGGACGGTATTGTTTATTATGAACTTCTGGAACCAAACCAGACGATAACTGCTGATTATTATTCCCATCAGCTATCAAACCTGAATGAGGCACTTAACAAAAATCGACCGTCTTTAGTGAATATACGCAAAGTTTTGTTTCACCTCGACAATGCAAGACCTCATACCGCAAGGCAAACATTAGGCAAACTGAACGAGCTCGGATGGGAGCTAATGCCGCATCCACCATACTCTCCGGATATTGCACCTTGTGATTATCACCTTTTACGTGGACTTCCATCCCGTATGAGTAACAAGAACTGCTCCCCCCAAGAAGCTATAAAAAGAGATATCGAAGCGTATTTTGGCTCGAATGACAACAAATTTTTTGAGCGGGGAATTAAAAAATTACCTAAACGTTGGGAAGACATTGTAAATAATGAAGGAAAATATATTATTGATTAATAAATACTTTAAACATTTCTTTTATTAATTTTAGAACCACCTTTAAAAAACGCACGAACTTATGGGCTAACCTGATATAAACTCGCGAATGTATGCAGAGGCAACTATATCTTTTTGGTCGCATGTAGCACTGGTTGATAACTAGATAGTTTATTACATAAGAGAAGAGTTCAGGATCCTACTGCGTAAATTTTAAAAATTGATTGTTCTACAAAGCCAAACAAGTAGAACGGGAACAAAATGTTTAAAAATGCATCTCAATTCGAAGACAATAGTAAAGCTAGACATTTGAAATAGAATTTAAATCAAAATACTCTAATTGCAATCAGTTCACAAATTTCATGTTCGTTCTCAGCTTTTTTGGTCAAATTCTAAGTAAGCTCTTTCACACATATGCATTGACATTCCCTCAATTTACTTAATTAGTATTCTCAAAGAATTTTCATTAAGGTGTGTATATTAAGTTGGCCCTACAACTCTTATGCCTAGACACACAAAACCTTGTGCACCTGGAAAGTTGAATTCTTGCTTAGCTATTTAGAGGGAAAAATGTGCAGTATTTTTATTGTTCTCAACGCCACTTGAGCCATGCAACTAGATTTGCTCTTGCATATTGGCAACTTAATTAAAAGCATTGAGCCCATTCGGTGCTGAAAAGTTTTCTAGAAACATACTTACACGCTAAACTACAAGTTCATATGAATACAAGGCGGTTAAGGCGGAAAATTCTATCAAACTCGACTTCATACTATGAAAACTTTATCTGAACTCATTCGCAGGGCTTGGGCGGTCTATTGTTCTACAGCAGGTGCTCCATGTACTTGTTAATGAATAGAAATTCTATTGAGCGTTGTTTTCAATGCATAGGAATTCCAAACCCTACACACAACAGGTGGCATATAAGGAGCTCATGAATCACAATATTTGAAGCACAATATTTGAAACACAAAGCATTGTTGGCATAAAAATAAGGAAATACTGAATTCGACCCGAACTTTATATACCCCCTCACATTTTAGTTAAATTAAACTTGGGCTAGCTGTTAATTGAAAATGAGAGTTATAGGATGTAACATAGACAAGGGAGAAATTAGGACCTACAGTTTTAAGCCGTTTCTTTGACGAGGAGCTTTTTCATGGCAGAAATACACTTGGAGCTTTGCCGTTGTCTGCCGACTGAAATTAATTTTAACATTTGAATAGTAGGTGTGGTTTTTATTCGAACTCAATAAAAATAAAGTGTACCACGGTTGGTCGATTTTTATTTAGTCGTTATGAAAATAGAAAACATTGATTTTTGTTAGTTTTCTAAAATTTTTAACACACATCACCATATGGACCACCCTCTAGTCAATATTAATCCCGATTCCTTAAGGGGTTAGCTTAGGTTAGGTTAAATTGCTGCCCTAGCTAAGGGCTCACTTGGACAAATATTAAAAATTTGTCCGTTGTGGTGCGATACATGGGAGAAAGGAGAAGGGAAGGAAGAAGGAGCCTTGGGATTAGATATGATGATGACCATACATATTACGACGACGCCGACGGTGGCTGATTTGCGTTCGTAATTAGCCGCAACAAGCTACTGGTGAACTTCACCAAATTTATGATATTTACACCGGCTATATCCGCAGGAGGATGTCTAAGTCTTTGCCAGACGAGAGCAGGGCAGCTGAGAAGAAGGTGTTGAGATGATTCCACCTCGTCCTCCAGACAGTTTCTGCAGAACGGACTTGAGGCAATCCCAAGTCTTACGGCGTGAACACCTAACGGACAGTGTCCGGTAAGGATGCCCACCAAATTAAAGAATCTGGGGCTTTGTTAGCCTTAGGTCTTCCCTTGAGCGTCCCCGATCTACCCGTGGCCAGAAGGATCTCGCGGTCTTGCACGTTTGCGCACTAGTCTAGCGCTCGCTGAGTTGACTTGAGGCCCATCTTTCCAGGAGCAGACCACAGGTTCTCAGGGGAACCCCAATTCTCTCATTTCGCGACGAAACCGTCTCCAAAGTTCCCTGTCTAGCCAGCTCATCGTCCCAGCAGTTTCCCTCTATGCCGCTGTGCCCGGGAACCCAAATGAGCCTGATGACGAAGTATTCGGATGCAATCGAGAGAGAAGCCAGACATTCCCCGACCAATCTCGAACGCACAAAACAGCGAGGGGGTTGGGGTAGTCAAAATTTTCAAAAAATTGATTTTTGTTTTGAAATGAATCCGACAAATCCTTTTCGAGTTATTCAACAATTAACAAACGGCGCATGGGCAAATCGGCAATCGATAGCAAAACTTTAAATGCATTTGTCTTAAAACCATGTTTTAAGAACAGGTGGTCACTGTAACTTAAAAACCGCTTGGTAGATTTCACTAAATTTATACTGTTTTTGAAAAAATACAAAACTCGTGTCTGATAGAAGAATTTTTTTTTTCAAAAATTTGGTTTTTTTTACACAATTAATTAATTGTCCGTTTTTTTCTCGAAAATCTGAAAAATATTTCCTGAGGCCGCCAGGCCGATCAGACACAAGATTACCTATTAATAAAACTAATTTCTCTTGTCCGATTAATTTAAGATGAATATCCAAGGAGTTGTGATGATCACCGCAAGGCGCTTCTAGAGAAATGGGTTCTACACAAATAGCGATAACTTTTAGAATTATTCATTTTTTTTGTTGAAATTTTGCTAAAGTCAAGTCGAAACATGATGTATTAATGCTGTGTTTTTATTTTTGTAAGATAACTTTTGACTTTTTGATTTATTGCGATATTCAAGGTACCATTTACGCCATACGGCCAGACTTATTGAAAAATGTTGACAAAAATTGGACTGACGGAATGAAGCATGTAACTCGTAGCCGCGATAGGCATATAATATATTCAAAACACAAATTTATTCTAAAACATTTCTGTTTTGTATTACCATTTTAAATTCTCAAGCTCCTAAAAACTCCTATAGCTTTTCCAGTGTGTCGTTAAAGAATTTTGCGACCTGGTGTTAACTTGAAGGACACCCTTCCTTATTGGCATTTATAGGCGCAATTCTTTGTTATTGACAGCAGAGGTCAGAATTAAGTGGGAGAAGCTCATAGCGATGAGACGTCCCTTGAAGTGTTTGAGAGAAAGATTCTACGGAATATTTTTGGATTTTTGCACGATGGTGACGACGAGTATATTACCCTATGAGCGGTGTAAACTTTACGACGACATAAACATAGCACAGCGAATAAATATCCAGAGGCTTCGTACATTGAGTCATGTCGTTCGAATGGATACAAACGCTCCGGCTCTGAAAGTATTCGATGCGGTACCAGCTGATGGTAGCAGAGGAAGAGGAAGACCTCCTTTGCGTTCGAAAGATCAGGTGGAGAAGGACTTGGTTTCACTTTGTGTGCCCAACTGGCGCTGGTTAGCATGAGAAAGAAACGACTGGCGAGCTTTGTTAAATTCGACCAAAATCGCTCAAGCGATTATCGTACCAATAAAGAAGAAGAAGAAGCTCAGAGTCTTTTATTCCTTTCGATCCCACAAAACAGACAGTAAAACTTTTTTGATCGTTACTCCAATCTTGGCGATCATCTGGGATGGATTACTGCGATTTGATCGCGATTTTTTAGAACTGTGCACGAGGGTATTATACTTTTATTCACATAGTTGTATGTAATAGCATAAAGGAATCGCGATAGCTATAGACATACCCATGCATACGAAAATGTTTAGAATGACGAGAGTAGTAGATTTAGCTACATCTGTCCGCCTATCGTACGATAACTTGAGCAAAAATTTATATATATCGCGAAATGTGGTATTTAAAATGGCGAAAATCAGTTAATGTGCCTACCATATAAAGGTAATTTTAAAAAAAGCAAAAGATATTGTAAAAACTACGTTTTTTTATAAATAAAGCAAACTTGCTCAAATTTGGCACAAATGATTAATCGAAAAAATAAATACGACGCAAGTAAAATTCTGAAAAATGGGTGATGCTGTGCCCCTTTTTGCGTAAATGGGTGTATCTAAAACTCACCCAAACTTGGTATTGCTCTCCACCTCGTATAAATCCGAAGTAAATATTATTGAGATAGCATGAAAACCTCGCCCACTTTTTATATGTTAAGATTAAATTTTCGCCCGGCCCTCCGACGTTACAAGCAATAACTCTCATTGTCTACGCTCAAATAAAATTTTACTAAAATGTGCGCGGGCATATAAAGTTCACTTCGGACCGAAAAAGCCTTCATTAATTACTTTTTTTTCTTGTACCATCATTCATCAGCAACATCCAACAGGATTCACCGAACATAAGACTATTGTACACCATTTCTTCAGAAATTTTTTTTTATGGGTAATATGACATTTGAATCGCTCTATAGTATGACCCTATGAGATGTGAAATATGGCTCACCAAAGCGTCTAGCGGAAACGATTCAGAACTTTTTACTTTACCTCATATTTTAAAGCCTGTTGTTCGGCTCTCACTTTCTACACTACACTTTTACACTACATCTACTATCTTAAAGAGTTTCATAGTTTCCGCTGTACAAAAAATTAAAATTTTGAGCTACATTTTGCTTTTAATCTGTACACGAAGTAATAAGACGCTGCTGAGAAATGTAAACTAAACCTCTTTCCTTGTACTTTTTTATGCAAATTGAGAAGAAAAGTTTGTGGTTCATATCCTCGAAGGCTTGGCCTTTTGTCACGAATGCTTTCTTTGCGGCGACTGATATCTCTGGTCGCACTACTACGCTGCTGTAGCGGAATTTCAAAGCATTTCTTATGTAAAATACACACAAGCGTACACTGTTTGATGACCTAAAAGTAGAGACGAGAAGTCGCTCGAGGCACCAACCAACAAGAAAAACCAGCCGGCAAGCAAGTGGCAACGACCAACTTTCCTTTGTGTCGGTTTTCGGTAAAGGGAACTACCTAGCTGTGCGGCAAGCTAATTTTGTTATGCAATATCACAAAAATTTCAATATTTGCCCTTTTTGTAAGTCAAATTTTACGCGCTCTGATGTCCTGATGTCTTGCCGCTTGATGCATTCCCTTTTTAATTTTTTACTCAACTTTTGACACTTTCATTCGTTGTTGTGGGATATTAAGCTTTGATATTTTGTTAGTGTGCAGTTTCGCGATCTTACTTATGATGAATTTTGATCAATTTTGCACTTAACAAATTTACGTAAGAGATGCAAGATAAAACGTAGTTGTTGTAAAAGTTGTTGACATTAGTGAACTAATATATGCACATTAGTACACTGCGTTCTAAAATTATATAAGCGCTACATATTGGCAAAAAAATATATTGGGTTGTGGAATAAGTTCGTAGCGTTTTTACTGAAAAAAAAAAAAAAATAATAATTATATCAAGAAGCTAATCAAACCTTCATATGGTTTGACAGGGAGCGGAAAAGATGATAATCGGTCGGTGCAAGGTCAGGAGAATACGACGGATGCTCAAGGACCTCCCATTCGAAATCTTGGACTGCGGCTTAACGACTTGTGCAACATGGGGCCTGGTGTTCTCGTGAAGGAATATGGCTTGACCATGTCGAGTAGGTCTTTTTAGTCGAATAGCCTCACTCACGCCATGTAGCTGGGCAATGTAGAGCACATTGTTGACCGTGGAATTCTTCCCAATGGACCGTACCCTCTCAGTCGCTCTAAACACATATCACGATCTTCTTTGGATGAAGATTCGGCTTGACTCTTGGCTTTGGCGTATCTCCTGCAGCCACCAACTCCTTTTTTTAGTTCATATTGATGTATAGGCACGATTTCTCATCTCCCGTGACGATTCAGTATAAACAGTGCTGTTTATGACTGCGTGTTGCTCGATTGCGGACTAGATGTTGAGAAGTAATGTGAAGGTGACTTTCTTTGTTTTTTTCGTTGAGCTCGTGAGTGATTGAGGTGATTGAGAATCGTTTTATGATCGCAGTTAATTTTTTCCGCCAGTTCATGAATGGTTTGGCGACAGTTCTCCTTCCAAATTGATTTGAGTCATTTTTCATCGAATTCAGAAGGCCTTCCGCTGCGGGACGTATCATCGACGTCACAGTCATCATTTTGAAGCCGCCTATGAGACCTTCTCCACACATGCCGCAAATGTCCTGGGCTGCTTCGGCAGCTTTTTGACCTCGATGAAAAGCAAAGAAAAGCAGGTGTCGAAAATGTTAGTTTTTGCCTCTTGGGTATCCGAGTTCTAAGCCTCAAAACTAATCAAAAATTAAATACCTCAAAAATAATAGGACTATGAATAAGTTCGTGCGGTTTTACAACAGATGGCGTAACTTGATTATTATTCCATCGATCCACATTTCCAAACATTCATTGGAGAGCTACTGTCGTAAGGCACAAACGTCAGTATAAGTTTTTTATTTGAAGCGTAAACAACAATATTTTTACCACACTTGAAAATGTCGAATTTCGTGCCAAATAATGTGTTTTTGCGGGGAATTCTTCTTCATTATTTTAATATGAAGAAAAAAGCAGCCGAAAGTCATCGTATCTTGGTGGAAGTTTATGGTGAGCATGCTCTATCTGAGCGAACGTGCCAGAAGTGGTTTGCACGCTTTAAAAGTGGTGATTTTGGCTTGGAAGACGAAGAACGCGAGGGTGCGCCGCCAAAGTTCATGGATACCGAATTGGAGGAATTGCTCGATCAAGATCCGGCTCAAACGCAAGAAGAGGTTGCAAAAACTTTGGGAGTTGATCAATCAACCATTTCCAAACGTTTAAAAGCCATGGGAATGATCCGAAAGGTAGGCCATTGGGTGCCGTATGAATTGAAGCCAAGAGACGTTGAACGCCGTTTTATGGCATGCGAACAACTGCTTCAACGGCACAAAAGAAAGGGTTTTTTGCATCGAATTGTGACTGGCGATGAAAAGTGGGTCCATTACGACAATCCAAAACGTTGGGCAACGTATGGATACCCTGGCCATGCTTCAACATCGACGTCGGCGCAGAATATTCATGGCCTGAAGGTTATGCTGTGTATCTGGTGGGACCAGCTGGGTGTTGTGTATTATGAGCTACTGAAACCGAATGAAACGATTACGGGGGATGTCTACCGACGACAATTGATGCGTTTGAGCCGAGCACTGCGAGAAAAACGGCCGCAATACGCCGATAGACACGACAAAGTTATTTTGCAACATGACAATGCTCGGCCACATGTTGCACAAGTGGTCAAAACATACTTAGAAACGCTCAAATGGGATGTCCTACCCCACCCGCCGTATAGTCCAGACCTTGCGCCATCCGATTACTATCTCTTCCGATCGATGCAACATGGCCTGGCTGACCAGCACTTCCGTAATTACGATGAAGTCAAAAAATGGATCGATTCGTGGATTGCGGCAAAACCGACCGAATTTTTCACAAAGGGAATCCGTGAATTGCCAGAAAGATGGGAAAAAGTAGTAGTAAGCGATGGACAATATTTTGAATATTAAATTTGTAACCATTTTACGTCAATAAAGTTTCAAATTTCGAAAAAAACCGCACGAACTTATTCATAGTAAATTAACATAGTTTTGTAGAGCAGAAATAGTTCTATTGAATGAATACTTACCGTTTGTCAAACAGCAAACAAATCGTTGTAAATTAAAAGAAAATATAAAAGCGCTACTAACTTATTCCCGAACCCAATATAATAATAAAAGTCAGCTAGAACTTTGAGTCACCTCAAACTTTATAACATAATATTTAATAAGCTATGAAATTAAGTAATTCAGATTGAAAAGTATAGAAGTTTTCGAAGTTTTGTAAGCCTTGTTCAAAGTTTGAAACTTCGATTAATATGGTCTTTGTTATGAACTATATTTTATTTATAAAAAAAATTGCAAAACTCATAAAAATAGGAAATTAATGGAAATTTGGATAAAAGCGTTCTAGTACCTCCTTAATTTCCTTAAAAAAATATTATTTAATTCGACTGTTTTGTTGTTGTAATAGAATAGAGAAATCCACATAATCTTAGGGAATTCTATTCTAAATATTTTTTGTTAATTTTAATAAAATAAAATATAAAGAAAAAAAGTTAAATGTTAACTGCAACCTTCGATTAGGGACTGAAAAACAAAAACGAATAGTGGGTATACAACTCGACATTTTCTTCAATTTCAGTGGCCTTGTGGAGCATGACCCAATTCAATTTTTTGCATGGCAAATAGTTTTTTTACGAGTATTTTTAGCTGGTGTATTGACTACTATTTGTCCGTCTTCGATTTCAACATAAAGATCAGATAGCTTACCGATGACATGAAATTGTCCATGAGAAAAGAGTTCGTTTTCTAAATTCAAATTGAGCATTTCCAAGATTGACCTTGCGCTTTATTGATAGTCATGGCGAGCCCAAGGCGTATAGGAAATTGCAGTCGATTAAATTCGAACACCATCTCGGTCGCAATGAGTGGTATTCTTGGAGGTAGTATGTCCTCCCCTTATGAAGTCTACTTAAAATCGTTGCTTCAATTAAACTGTTCTTCAATTTCTTTATTACCAATCGTGTGCCATTGCATAACTTAGGGGGGGATTCCCATTTCAAACGCCAAAAAATACGGTTTTTTTACAAATTTTTATTGGGAAAACTATCAGTTGAATCTTTTGGAAAATTTACAGCCGTATTTATTATGCATTATATAAAAACAACTTCAATTTTTGGTAGATTTTCTGGAAAATGGTGGCTTTGACAACGCTCGAGTTGAAAATTTTGTAAAAATTCCTGGCCACTGGCCGCCACGATAAATTCAAATGGCATTTTACTCCTTATGAATATAGTTTCAGTATGAACTATTGGAAAAATTTTTTTCGAAAATTAATATAACTGCGATGGTTGAAAGACAAAGTTTGTTTTTTCGCACATTTTTTCCTCGGATTTTTATTTATAAAAAAAAAGTCATGCACGTATCTTATTTTCCGTAGTTTATCAGATATTATTTAGAGATTCGTGTCAAATTTGACAGCAATCGACCGAATAGTTCTCGAGATATCATGGCGGCCGTATAGAAAAATGCTGTTTTGAGAAAAACGCATTCATATATTTATGTGAAAAAAGGTATATATTTAAGACTCACAGAATTTTCGTGTTAATCAGCTATTCCAGGACCATATATTACTCCCTCTTCCTCTTCAAAAAATTGATTTTGTTCCATTTGCTGACCCCGACGTAAAATTCGAGCTTCTTTCGTTGCATTAAGGCTCGGCTATTGCTCGCGCGCTGTCTCAGTATTATGGAGCGCGCCGAGTTCATTGATCACGCATAACTTCGTCAATTTAACGAATTTTGTCATGAAATTTTGCACAGAGTTCTTTGAAAGTATAATAAACAAGAATCGGTAAAAAAATCGATTTTTTTAAATATATAAGGTATCGAATTTTAAGTTGAGAACTCAAATTGTTTGGGCAATATATTTACTTTTTGTGTAGAACCGGTATCTTGTGAATACCTTCACTAATGTTGACTTCCAATGATTCAATCGCAGCTGGTTTATCCACAAAGCATTCAAACTTTACATACACCGACAAATAAATGATCAAAGGTGTAATATCACACGACCTCGGTGGCCAATGCACTGGTCCGAGACGAGAGATACATTGCTCACCGAAACGACTACGCAGTAGATCCATTGTTTCACGGGCAGTATGACAAGTAACGCCGTCTTGTCATTGATCATGCCACAATAGCGTTCTTCATTCACTGTTACATCCTTGTCTTTGAAGATAATTGGGCGGACTTAAAATATGGAGGAGAAAAAGTGTGGGTATGGAAAAGAAAAATTGTATACTGGCAAGCACAGTGGAGGTAGCGTAATGGTTTGGGGAGATGTAGTTACATCTGTCGTTAGAAAGATGACATTTATTGAAGGTCACTTGCTTGCCTATACTTCACGACCCTCCCACCCTCAAGGGAAGAGTGGAAACGGGACGATGTAAGACAGGTATACACAGAAGACTCAAAGCTCAAGGGCAGGGTGGGTGGAGGTTTATACTCCGAACATCTGGATATCTCCTTCAGTTTTTGGCTCTTCGGCCTCTGTAGTGCCTTTCAGGCTGAACTGATGCCAATAATGAAAGCCACGACACTGGTACAGTGTGATGCGATATGCGGAAATGATATCTACATTTTCATGGATAGCCAAGCGGCGATAAAATCCCTCACAGTCGAAAACTCTTAAATCACATCTCTTAACGGGACGGCTGAGTCATTTCACCTAAAGGTATCATGGGTTCTTGGCCATCGCGGCATTGAGGGTAACTGCAGAGCCGATAAACAAGTGAGACTCGACACCAAATTGACGGATGAGTACATAGACAATGACATAGGAATACCCTTACAAACACGCAAGCTACTTATCCTTAAAGAAACGTAAGAACATCGAACGAAAGTTGGAATAATGAAACCACCTGCAGAATCGCCCGACAATTGTGGTCGACTCTCAAGGCTAAACGCATAGAATCGCTGCTAAACCAAAATAAGCATAGCCAAGGCGTATTCATTAATAGTGGTTACACTAAACAAACAACGATGTTTTTTACTTTTGATTATAATGATTATTATAATAATTATTACCGCAAAGTATTGGTCAAGTAGAAAACAAAGAATGATTTCGCCTTGATTCATTCTGAACTGACAGCCACGGCGAAAAAAAAAAATTATCAGGTGATTTACCGAAATAGGTTCGCACACTGATTTCAGTCACAACGGGGCATTGCCTAATAGGTAGACACGCCAAAAGGATCGGTGTACAAACACATTCTGTAGAAGTTATCTACATGAGGAGGAGGAAGAGACAATCTCGCACCTACTGTGCCATTGTCCTGCTCTATCCAGACGTAGCTTTACTATTCTAGGTGGAAAATTTTTTAATGAGTTGGAAGACCTCAGTTCTGCAAAAATCAGAGATATTCTAAAATTTTTGAAAATCACACACTGACTTTAGGAGATATAGGGACAAGCTCTCCACGCGGCATCACAATGGGATACGAGCCAGACAACCGCTTCAACCTAACCTAACCTACGGCTAAGCCTTCTATAGCCGCCAGATTTTTGGGATGATCATATCTAAAAAGCCAGTAACATCGGGTAAACGGATGGAAATTTAGTTTTAACATAGAGAAATGGTCGTGGTTTTTATTCAACCTCTTTACACAAAAATCTCTTTTTATACACCAAATTGTCCAAATAGTTTCAAATGACAATGATGATTAAATTATATGCTCATAAATCTAAAATATGGAAAAATAAATGGCAAACACGCGCTCAAAAGACAAGTAAAAGATAATTTCCTACAACAATACCACGAGTCAAAAAGGGTAACAACAGCCCCGAAATTTGAAGAAATAACCAAAGCTACCTTGATTGAATGCTCGACACTCATTAATTTGAATTTAACCACAAGCAGCTCCTTTCCGCAACACTCGTGTTGTTGATAAATATAGCAAATAGAAAGGATAGCATTTCATAAGGTGTGTAAGCATATATGCACATACACATATATGTACAAATACATAGACTTTTGCCAAAAACCAAGCAGAAACTGGTATGATAAGGGTAAGTTAGATAATCAAATGCGAGGAAAGGTTGTGACACAAAATAAAGTGTTTCCATAGTGCAGCACAATATGTCAGCACCATGATTTTGCAGATAATTACATTTCAGCATTCTGCCACAGAGTTTACAAAATATTGCAACAATAAACAATATATGATTAAACGCTTGCAACTTTGCACCTTTGCACCTTCTGGGACGTGCGAGCGAACGTTCCTCCATTCAGCTCATTAGCACATTCAAATTAAGCGGAAAATAACCACCCAATAGGAATAGGCAAAATACTGTGAACTCTATTAGGACCATCGAAAGAGATAAAGAGAGTGCTCCTATATTGTTCAAGCCAACAAACAAAGCACTCTCTTTTAATATATCATGTTCTAGAAGATCGAGCGCTCCCTTCTTGACAAAAAAGGAGTAATATTGACATAACCCAAGGAGGCCAAGAGAGGTCCACTGTCATGCAAAAAAATTAAAGATATATGTTACATGTTACAATATATTTACTTATGTTATGTCTAAAAAATGTCCAAACAACTGATAACCCTCTAGAAGGCGCCCCATGAACAATTTGGTCACGCAATTTTAAAATTGTCCGATTTTCTATGAAACAACGCCTCTGTTTTCATTATTGGGCTCAAAGTATAAAAGATATCTCTCGAAGTATAAAATCTTTAAATTATCAAAATACTTTAAAGTAGCGCATCCTTTAAAAAAATGTGTTGTAAAATACAATAGATACCGCAATTTCCTTCAGACGTTATTCGTCTGATACACTTAGGTAATGTAAAGAAAAGTAGGATTTTGATTATGAAAACGAAACATGTACAAATAAATTGGCGTTGTTGCAAAAAGTAGAGCCCAATAGAAAAATAATAGCTATAAGTTAAATCAAAAATAGCCCGTGCAGCAGCCTGAGAAGTAAATAAATTCAATTAAGATTTAAAAACAGGATTAAATTAAAAAGCGATTCAGTACTAAATCCACAATATTTCCGAAAAACAATATATAATATATCTACTCAGGGAGCCAAGAAAATGTACTTTTCCGTTTGATTAATTCCGAAATAGTAAAGAACTGAGAAACATCTCTTTAAAATTATTGGCAAAGCGGATCGCTTTTTATTGGGCAAGGGTACAGGTACACTTTTATGCACCAGGTAACGAGAAGGCAGTTGACATTGAAAGAAAAGTGCTACCGTACTGCTCAAATCGACCTATAAGTTATAAGACTCCATTACAGCAAGTTCTTGATTAGGGATTTTTTCCTAAAAGAAGCTGATATGAAGCGAAAAAATTACAATATTTATATATTAACAAAGCTAGTCTCGTGCGGCCAGAGTCGAACAAGAGTGAAATGCAAAAGCTACTTACTATAAATACGAGAGAATTATTCACAGCCAAGTACAATTTACAAGCCACTTTTTTATCGAGAATACGCAGAACCACTAGTGGTCCCACCCAAAGGCTTTGTCGAAAGAAAGCCAGAAGCTATCAATCATTTATGTTAGGATTGTCCTAAGCTATGAGAACATTTTGTTTACTATTAATTTACTATTATCGTAGGGTGAATTTCGTTCCATCATAAAAAATTTCCGCCATGGTCACTACTAGCACCCACGGCCAATCCATGGCAGATTACATACCCTTACATACACAACTTCGTTAAAAACAACACAACTTTATTAAGCATGCGTACATACCCATGCATACATATCTATGTGTAAGTACATATAGGCTTGCACCATATATAAAACGAAATATCTTTTCTATTATTCAACCTTCATGTATGACTGAGGCCTTTCACCATTACGTGGTATGTATGCATTTCTATAATTAAATATTTTACCATTAATTTACTTTTGTTACATTTTTCGCTGGAAGTTACTTTCTGGTACTGTCTACTTGCTTGCATTAGGATTTTTATCTAAAGGTGAATTGATTAAAGCAGTGTTTGAAAACAAACTCTAGTCTCATGAACCCTTGTCAG
Source organism: Anastrepha ludens (assembly GCF_028408465.1). Classification (NCBI taxonomy): domain Eukaryota; kingdom Metazoa; phylum Arthropoda; class Insecta; order Diptera; family Tephritidae; genus Anastrepha; species Anastrepha ludens. The sequence goes on along the minus strand of NC_071500.1, from coordinate 43,507,343 downwards.
CAACTTTTCATTTATTCACGATTAATAATTAAGAAAAGCCGTGTGCGTTGACCGTCTGATTGTATTTATATATTTACTTATATATAATTCTTTTCTTATTTCTGTAAACTTATTCAAGTTGACATTTCTACTGCCCTTTTGGTCTTATCTGATATGTTAAGAAAATCCAGGCAACTACTAAGGAAAGCATATCAGATATAAATAAATGCCCACAATGATATTTAGTTCATATTATTGTTGCAAGGAATTTATTATTTATTACGGATAGTTAATTAAGTTAGAGCCACGCTGCGATCGGGCGCAACGCAAGCCATGTGGGATCGCCACAGAGAGCTAAAAAAGGAAGAGAGACGTATTATCCGAAAGAAGAAACGAGAGGCCGAAATACGTGAGTGCGAGGAGCTTGAGATGCTGGCAGAAACAAAGCCCGCAAATTCTACCAGAAAGTTCGGCGGCTTAGAGAAGATTTTAAGACCGGAGCATTTTTCTGTAAGAACAAAGACGCCGATCTGGTGACCGACATACAGAGCATTCTTAAATTATGGAGGGAATACTTTTCGAACCTGTTAAACAGTAATAGCTGCGCATGTCACAGAGAATAAGAAGATCCCGATACCCTAATCGTTGACGACGGAATTGTCGTTCCGATACCCGATCATGACGAGGTGAGAATAGCGATAACGCGGCTAAAGAACAACAATTTAAGTGTGCTCTGCCCAATCCATAAGAAGGGCGATCCTGGAATTTCTGCCCGTTACCGCGGGAATAGTCTTCTAAATATCGCCTATAAGGTTCTAGCGAGCGTATTGTGTGAAAGGCTGAAGCCCACCACTGGAAAGACCACCACTGACCAAATATTCACAATACGCCAAATCTTGGAAAATACCCATGAAAGGAGAATCGACGCGCACCATCTTTTCGTCGATTTCAAAGCTGCATTCGACAGTACGAAAAGGAGTTTCCTGTATGCCGCGATGTCTGAATTTGGCATCCCCACAAAATTAATACGGCTATGCAAGATGACGTTGCTCAACACCAGCAGCGCCGTCAGAATTGGAAAGGACCTCTCCGAGCCATTTGATACCAAACGAGGTTTCAGATAGGGTGACTCGCTGTCGTGTGACTTCTTTAACCTGATGTTGGAGAGGATCGTACGAGCCGCAGAACTTCATCGCTCAGGCACATTATTTATAAGAGCGTACAACTCGGCGTTAACAAGCGCGCTGTTAATTCTGCCTTCTCCGAACTGGATAAAGAGGCAAAGCGAATGGGTCTGGTGGTGAACGAGGACAAAACGAAGTACCTCCTGTCTTCAAACAAACAGTCGGCACACTTTCGTATCGGCACCCATGTTACTGTTGACAGTTACGATTTCGAGGTTGTAAAATACTTCGTATACTTAGGAACCAGCGTTAACACCGATAACAATGTCAGCCACGAAATCCAACGTAGAATCTCTCTTGACAACAAGTATTACTTTGGACTAAGTAGGCAACTGAGCGGTAAAGTCCTCTCTCGACGAACAAAACTAACACTCTATAAGGCTCTCGTCATGCCCGTCCTAACGTATAGCGCAGAAGCGTGGACGTTGACAGCATCCGATGAAGCGACGCTTTTAGTGTTTGAGAGAAAGATTCTGCATAAGCATTTTGGACCTTTGCACGTTGGCAACGGTGAATATCGCAGGCGATGGACCGATGAGCTGTATGGCTTTACGACGTCATAGACATAGCGCAGTGAATAAAGATCCATTCAGATTATTTTTCCATCGTCTCATTTTAGCTCCGCTCCATTATTTTATTTCGGTACGAGCTCCGTTTCCAATAAAAAAACTAAATATATTATTTTATGTGTATCTATATATGTTTGTTAAAATATTTTCATGATAGCCTGTGGGCAAAAAGTAAGGTGAATTTGGTTGTAAAATGAAAAATCTTTATTTATTCTTGTAAATCAATTTCATCCCCTTCAAAATAGTCCCCTCTCGATGAAATACACTTATGCCAATGACTTTTCCAATCCCCGAAACATCCCAAATAGTCCATTTCCGGTATAGCCATCAGCACCTTCTTCGATTCAGCTTTTATCTCCTCAATCGACTCGAAACGCGTTCCCGGAGAGGTCTCTTGAGTTTTGGGAATAGTCAGAAGTCACACGGAGCCAAATCAGGCGAATACGGTGGTTGCGGAAAGATATGCGTGGTATTTTTGGCGAAATGGTCACGAAGAACGATTTTGCATGATGATAACGCGCCATCGCACCGAGCCCAAATAGAGCTGGATTATTTGACCAAACACCAAGTAAATACCATCGTGCAAGCACCGTATCGCTTGGTCGGCCTACCAGGGATGCATGGAGGACTGGGTTAAACGTTGGCACATGTGTGCTACTTCAGACCGGTCATATTTTGAAGGAGATAAAATAAATCTGCCTGAATTTAACTCTGTTTTATTTTATTTAAATATTCCCGGTACTTTCTGGTCACAAGATATATATGTATAAGGACAAAGGTACACAGTATAGTTGGAATATACTATGTTAATTTTTGATCGAGCTATTATGCACACATCGAGTTATCTTCTTATTTCGAGCATTTTAGTATATGCATATGTCTATGTCTACCTCGACTGTTTTCAGCTATTACATGAAATAATTTTGTAAACATATTTTAATACTTGCACACATTTTCCTGTTAACATTTTAAACTATTAATTTCAAAGAAATTTTCATAAAGGAAGTCAAAAAACATTTTCATCGAATTTTGGACACATTTCTTCTGCACCACACATTACAACTACTTATAGTCAACATATTTCGGTTGATCGCACGTAACTTGCTGCTGGTGGCGATGTTATTTGCGGTAGCTAAAGACGGTAGTGCGCATATTGATTACACGCCAAGCAGCAGCTTGTAGCTGCAGACGTATTGCGATGTGTATATAGTCGTTTCAAAAGGAAGGGTTTGGGGGAAATCGGAGATAAGAAGTGGAAACATGAACGTAAATATGTGCATCCTAAGTCAAACTCTGCGTATGTTCCTGCAAATGCAACCATATATGTACCACCTTGCTCAAAAAATTCCCGGAATATATTCAAAAAATTCAAAATACAAGTTTATTCCTCTAAAGTGAAATTGTCGTCTTCAAAGTAGTTTCCATTAACTGTAACGAAGCATTTCCTGAACTTTATTTTAGGTATATAGTAGCCATCAGCGCCATCTTCGATTTTTGCATTACTTATTTTCGGCTGCGTTTTGCATTCGCCGTAGTGGTTTTTGTCTCAATCAAATAGAAAAACTTTGCACGGAGCAATATCAGGTGAATTCGATGGCTGTTGGATGGTATTATTTTTGTTTTTGGTCAAAAATTCACGAATAATGATGCCACTGTGCGATGGTGCCTTATCATGGTGCAAAATCCAAGAATTGTTTTCCCACAAATCCTTCCCTTTTTGGCGAATAGCTTCACGTAATGGTCTTATAACGCCCAAATAATAGTCCGTATTAAAAAAAGAGGTTGTCTGTAAAGTCGGTTTACTGACGATAGTTTAACGTGATAACGTCATAAGAAAATACTGATTGAATGGTTGCATTTTTCAAAAGAAAATTTTAATTTTATTTGTTTGATAGATATTTTGTATGGATATAGAGAATGAGTTAACATTAACATAACATAATATAACATAACATAACATAACATAACATAACATAACATAACATAACATAACATAACATAACATAACATAACATAACATAACATAACATAACATAACATAACATAACATAACATAACATAACGTAGCATAACATAACATAACATAACATAACATAACATAACATAACATAACATAACATAACATAACATAACATAACATAACATAACATAACATAACATAACATAACATAACATAACATAACATAACATAACATAACATAACATAACATAACATAACATAACATAACATAACATAACATAACATAACATAACATAACATAACATAACATAACATAACATAACATAACATAACATAACATAACATAACATAACATAACATAACATAACATAACACAACATAACATAACATAACATAACATAACATAACATAACAAAACATAACATAACATAACATAACATAACATAACATAACATAACATAACATAACATAACATAACATAACATAACATAACATATCATAAAGCATTCACCAACAGCTTTCATTTGATACCCATATTGTACATACACGTCCGAAGGTTACCCGGGTCCACGTTTTGACCTATATCTCGAGACCCTATCTACCAATAGGTATTCAAACTATACGGAAATCATCTTCAATACCTACTTAACAATGTGTGTAAGTTCGGTTTAATTCGGTTCAAAGACACGGCGGGTCCACGTTTTGGCATATATTTCGAGACCCTAGTCATCAATAGGTATGAAAATTACCCCGTATTAAAGCACTTATCAACAGCTTTCATTTGATACCCATATTGTACATACACAACCAAAGGTTACCTGGGTCCACGTTTTGTTCTATATCTCGAGACCCCAGTCACGGAGCGGCATGAAAAATACTCTGTACTAAAGCATTCACCAGCAGCTTCAATTTGATATCCATATTGTACAAACACATTCTAGGGTCCACGTTTTGGTCTCTATCTCGAGACCCTAGTCACGGAGCGGCATGAAAGATACTCTGGACTAAAGCATTCACCAACAGCTACCATTTGATACCCATATTGTACATACACATTCGAAGGTTACCCGGGTCCACGTTTTGACCTATATCTCGAGCCCTATTTCCAAAATAAAATATAATCCATGTTACTCGTGGATGATGTAGCTTTCGAATGGTGAAAGAATTTTTAAAATCGGTCCAGTAGTTTCGAGCCTATTCATTACAAACAAACAAAGTTTTCCTCTTTATAATATTATATTAGTATAGACAACATATCTTATAAGGCATATGGTAAATATTAAAATACATTTTTTCCTTCATATATAATAAAAAAATTAATAATTATAACATTAAAACAACAGGTATTATTAACAAACTTGGTTTTATTTTAAATTCTTCAAGTGAATCAAATTAATAATAATCAATAAGAAGGCATATGCAAATACAAATACGTGAATTTATATATGTACATATGCGCATATACATACATATATACGCTCACTTAAGTAGGAGAGAGCAAGATGTCGGACGTTGCCGTTCGTTTGCTTTGTTTGCTTTGTCGTTCGTTCCGCGCTCTCGCTTGCAGTTCATGCAATGCAATGAGCAAGGTAACGACAAATGAGCAAGGTAACACTAATGAGCAAGGTAACACTAAAGAGCAAGGTAACACTAATGAGCAAGGTAACTACATATGAGCAAGGTAACACTAATATGAACAAGGTAACACTAATGAGCAAGGTAACGACACATTTTTTCGTGCGTGCAGCCTGTTAAATCGAATTATAAGACGTTATCACGTCAAAATGTGTGCTGAACAAAGCGTTGTAATCCATAAAAGCTGTGAGCATCGCTTTCTCTTTTGATTTGACATCTTTGGATTGTGTGTCGTACTCATAAACCCATATCTCGCCTTCAGTAATAATGCGTTTGATGAATGTTGGGTTGGATTCAGCCTTGGATAATATGTTTTTTTTCATGAAATTCAGGTTCTTCAGTACTAACTTTGCAGCAACTCGGGGCAAGCCCAAGTCATTAACTAAAATGTCCTTAACGGATCCATAAGCAATTTTCATGTCCTCTACCAGCTTTCTTATGGTTAATTTAATAAGCCAGTGCTTTTATATTTCTTATTCTAAATCTTGTTCTCTTATACCCACTTCCTACCACATTTGCGGTTCTAGTTTATCCAATCTAAGTGAGATTACTGATCTTCGGGTGATATTTGATTCTAAATTCTCTTTTCAAAAACATTTAAATCATACCATTTCAAAGTCTTATTCCGTACTTGCGTTTAATCGACGTTTTAGTTCGGACTTTGTTGATACATATACATATTCTAAAGTTGTTAACATATATACGTCTCTGGTGCATTCGAAGTTGGAATACGCCGTCTTTATTTGGAGACCATATTATGCTTGTCATATTAGTAGGCTTGAACGTGTCCAGAAAGCTTTTGTGCGTTATGCTTTGCGTTCCTTAAATTTCACTGATCCAATTCCATCCTATAAAAGTCGGTGCTTGCCCATAAATCTAAAATCACTAGATATTAGAAGGACTATTCTCTTCCTTACTTTCGTTTTCGATTTAATATATGTGGTTATTGACTCCCCATTGCTACTCGAGAAAGATAGTTTTAATATTCCTCAGCGAAGTTTACGGCATCATGATTTTTTCTGGTTAGAGATGGTAAGAACTAATAATGCTTCCAATGCTCCGATTTCTAGAACTCTGGGTGATTATAATTCGCTTTCAAGACTTTTCTTCCACAAAGAGTCCCTTCAAATTGGTTCTATATGAATTGTTGAACTAAATTCTTTATATTTTCTAATAATCTTCCTCTGTAAATTATAAGAAATGCTATCTTTTTCTTTCACTCATTACAATTGAAAGTAGTACTTATCCAGCCTAGATCCCTTTTCTCTCCTCCGCTACATCAACAGCACTGGATGACTATATGCGGCTTTCTCTCCTCCCTAAATCCTTTCACAGGTAGTGGGCCACATTATGGTATCAAAACGGCGCGTAAGTGCTGCTTGTAGTGTACCTGGGGTACTCTTGCCATCTTACCTACCTACCTACCTACCTACTTATAATTATAAGTTTAATTTTGCTTTGATTAATTTATTTAGCATTGATGTGTTTTCATAGTCTCTAAGAAATACTGTATTTTTTAGACTATTAATTAAATAAATAAATAAATTTACTGATCAACTTTATTGATCAACTTACCCTTCACTTTATTCATGTTTTCATCCCATTTCCATGTCAACGGCATGCCACTACGATTATCATCCCCGATGGACTCACGAACTCTTCAGATGCATTAATTCTACTCGTAAACGGCTGTTTTCTTTAGAGTAAAATTACCAAAACGATTTCCCAACATCTCTAAGATTTTCGCATCGTTGAATCTGTATCGCTTTTTTAACGCAAAATTTAATACAAACTCAATTCCATTTTTAAAGGTGTAAAAAACGAAAAACACTTGCAGAGGTAGATTTGCTCAAGACGGTGGAACTTTTGGAAATGTCAATCAACAGCCTATACAATTTTAATAGGAATGTTGGTGACGGATGCGGCAACCTTACAAAAAAAAACCAAAAAGCGGATCTCAAATCAGTTGGCTTATAGCGTCACCTGGCGGTTGTTCCGGGAAATTTTTGATCAGGATGCGATGTTTGAAAAATTACTGCTCACTAAAATTTTAATATTTACATATTTCGTAGCGTTAAGCTGGATAATCCAATTTAAGTAATTTTGCTTGGTGGCGTATGATAATCACTTTCGTACTTACAGTTGTTATTTACTAGATAACTTTGCACAAATATGAAGAGTGATAATGTACATAAGCATTTCATTATTTCATAGTTTCACAGCCAAGCGAAAATTCAATGGCGAAGTATGCATAATGGATATTTTGACGTGATAACGTCTTATAATTCGATTTAACAGGCTGCACGCACGAAAAAATGTGTCGTTACCTTGCTCATTAGTGTTACCTTGTTCATATTAGTGTTACCTTGCTCATATGTAGTTACCTTGCTCATTAGTGTTACCTTGCTCTTTAGTGTTACCTTGCTCTTTAGTGTTACCTTGCTCATTAGTGTTACCTTGCTCATTAGTGTTACCTTGCTCTTTAGTGTTACCTTGCTCATATGTAGTTACCTTGCTCATTAGTGTTACCTTGCTCTTTAGTGTTACCTTGCTCTTTAGTGTTACCTTGCTCATTAGTGTTACCTTGCTCTTTAGTGTTACCTTGCTCATATGTAGTTACCTTGCTCATTAGTGTTACCTTGCTCTTTAGTGTTACCTTGCTCTTTAGTGTTACCTTGCTCTTTAGTGTTACCTTGCTCATTAGTGTTACCTTGCTCATTAGTGTTACCTTGCTCTTTAGTGTTACCTTGCTCATATGTAGTTACCTTGCTCATTAGTGTTACCTTGCTCTTTAGTGTTACCTTGCTCTTTAGTGTTACCTTGCTCATATGTAGTTACCTTGCTCATTAGTGTTACCTTGCTCTTTAGTGTTACCTTGCTCTTTAGTGTTACCTTGCTCTTTAGTGTTACCTTGCTCTTTAGTGTTACCTTGCTCATTAGTGTTACCTTGCTCATATGTAGTTACCTTGCTCATTAGTGTTACCTTGCTCTTTAGTGTTACCTTGCTCTTTAGTGTTACCTTGCTCATTAGTGTTACCTTGCTCATTAGTGTTACCTTGCTCTTTAGTGTTACCTTGCTCTTTAGTGTTACCTTGCTCATATGTAGTTACCTTGCTCATTAGTGTTACCTTGCTCTTTAGTGTTACCTTGCTCATTAGTGTTACCTTGCTCATTAGTGTTACCTTGCTCTTTAGTGTTACCTTGCTCATATGTAGTTACCTTGCTCATTAGTGTTACCTTGCTCTTTAGTGTTACCTTGCTCTTTAGTGTTACCTTGCTCATTAGTGTTACCTTGCTCTTTAGTGTTACCTTGCTCATATGTAGTTACCTTGCTCATTAGTGTTACCTTGCTCTTTAGTGTTACCTTGCTCTTTAGTGTTACCTTGCTCTTTAGTGTTACCTTGCTCATTAGTGTTACCTTGCTCATTAGTGTTACCTTGCTCTTTAGTGTTACCTTGCTCATATGTAGTTATATGTAGTTACCTTGCTCATTAGTGTTACCTTGCTCTTTAGTGTTACCTTGCTCATATGTAGTTACCTTGCTCATTAGTGTTACCTTGCTCTTTAGTGTTACCTTGCTCTTTAGTGTTACCTTGCTCTTTAGTGTTACCTTGCTCATTAGTGTTACCTTGCTCATATGTAGTTACCTTGCTCATTAGTGTTACCTTGCTCTTTAGTGTTACCTTGCTCTTTAGTGTTACCTTGCTCATTAGTGTTACCTTGCTCATTAGTGTTACCTTGCTCTTTAGTGTTACCTTGCTCATATGTAGTTACCTTGCTCATTAGTGTTACCTTGCTCTTTAGTGTTACCTTGCTCTTTAGTGTTACCTTGCTCATTAGTGTTACCTTGCTCTTTAGTGTTACCTTGCTCATTAGTGTTACCTTGCTCTTTAGTGTTACCTTGCTCATTAGTGTTACCTTGTTCATATTAGTGTTACCTTGCTCATATGTAGTTACCTTGCTCATTAGTGTTACCTTGCTCATATGTAGTTACCTTGCTCATTAGTGTTACCTTGCTCTTTAGTGTTACCTTGCTCTTTAGTGTTACCTTGTTCATTAGTGTTACCTTGCTCATTAGTGTTACCTTGCTCTTTAGTGTTACCTTGCACATATGTAGTTACCTTGCTCATTAGTGTTACCTTGCTCTTTAGTGTTACCTTGCTCTTTAGTGTTACCTTGCTCATTAGTGTTACCTTGCTCTTTAGTGTTACCTTGCTCATTAGTGTTACCTTGCTCTTTAGTGTTACCTTGCTCATTAGTGTTACCTTGCTCATTTGTCGTTACCTTGCTCATTGCATTGCATGAACTGCAAGCGAAAGCGCGGAACGAACGACAAAGCAAACAAAGCAAACGAACGGCAACGTCCGACATCTTGCTCTCTCCTACTTAAGTGAGCGTATATATGTATGTATATGCGCATATGTACATATATAAATTCACGTATTTGTATTTGCATATGCCTTCTTATTGATTATTATTAATTTGATTCACTTGAAGAATTTAAAATAAAACCAAGTTTGTTAATAATACCTGTTGTTTTAATGTTATAATTATTAATTTTTTTATTATATATGAAGGAAAAAATGTATTTTAATATTTACCATATGCCTTATAAGATATGTTGTCTATACTAATATTATAAAGAGGAAAACTTTGTTTGTTTGTAATGAATAGGCTCGAAACTACTGGACCGATTTTAAAAATTCTTTCACCATTCGAAAGCTACATCATCCACGAGTAACATGGATTATATTTTATTTTGGAAATAGGGCTCGAGATATAGGTCAAAACGTGGACCCGGGTAACCTTCGAATGTGTATGTACAATATGGGTATCAAATGGTAGCTGTTGGTGAATGCTTTAGTCCAGAGTATCTTTCATGCCGCTCCGTGACTAGGGTCTCGAGATAGAGACCAAAACGTGGACCCTAGAATGTGTTTGTACAATATGGATATCAAATTGAAGCTGTTGGTGAATGCTTTAGTACAGAGTATTTTTCATGCCGCTCCGTGACTGGGGTCTCGAGATATAGAACAAAACGTGGACCCGGGTAACCTTTGGTTGTGTATGTACAATATGGGTATCAAATGAAAGCTGTTGATAAGTGCTTTAATACGGGGTAATTTTCATACCTATTGACGACTAGGGTCTGGAAATATATGCCAAAACGTGGACCCGCCGTGTCTTTGCACCGAATTAAACCAAACTTACACACATTGTTAAGGAGGTATTGAAGATGGTTTCCGTATAGTTTGGATACCTATTGGTAGATAGGGTCTCGAGATATAGGTCAAAACGTGGACCCGGGTAACCTTCGGATGTGTATGTACAATATGGGTATCAAATGGAAGCTGTTGGTGAATGCTTTAGTTCAGAGTATTTCCATCTGCTCCGTGACTAGGGTCTCGAGATAGGGACCAAAACGTGGACCCTAGAATGTGTTTGTACAATATGGATATCAAATGAGAGCTGTTGATAAGTGCTTTAATACGGGGTAATTTTCATACCTATTGATGACTAGGGTCTCGAAATATATGCCAAAACGTGGACCCGCCGTGTCTTTGAACCGAATTAAACCAAACTTACACACATTGTTAAGTAGGTATTGAAGATGATTTCCGTATAGTTTGAATACCTATGGGTAGATAGGGTCTCGAGATATAGGTCAAAACGTGGACCCGGGTAACCTTCGGATGTGTATGTACAATATGGGTATCAAATGAAAGCTGTTGGTGAATGCTTTATGATATGTTATGTTATGTTATGTTATGTTATGTTATGTTATGTTATGTTATGTTATGTTATGTTATGTTACGTTATGTTATGTTATGTTATGTTATGTTATGTTATGTTATGTTATGTTATGTTATGTTATGTTATGTTATGTTATGTTATGTTATGTTATGTTATGTTATGTTATGTTATGTTATGTTGTTATGTTATGTTATGTTATGTTATGTTATGTTATGTTATGTTATGTTATGTTATGTTGTGTTATGTTATGTTATGTTATGTTATGTTATGTTATGTTATGTTATGTTATGTTATGTTATGTTATGTTATGTTATGTTATGTTATGTTATGTTATGTTATGTTATGTTATGTTATGTTATGTTATGTTATGTTATGTTATGTTATGTTATGTTATGTTATGTTATGTCATGTTATGTTATGTTATGTTATGTTATATTATGTTATGTTAATGTTAACTTATTCTCTATATCCATACAAAATATTTTCTTATGACGTTATCACGTTAAACTATCGTCAGTAAACCGACTTTACAGACAACCTCTTTTTTTACCGGTGAAGTAATTACTTTCACACCCGCGAATACTTGTACTTAATTGTATTACAAATAACCATTCAAAAGTACAATTACTACATGCATAAGTAAATCTGAAGCGCGGCGATCAAGTAACAAAAATTGGACTATTCTACTGCCAAAAATTTAAAAATTTAAATTTTACTATTTTCTAAGCTTACCATACTATACCTGAATATTTTAATATTTGATATTCTTTTGTAACTACGGTATTTAAACGATTTAAGTAAGGAGAAAGTGTTTCAGACATAAATTGAAAACTACTACTATTCCAAACGACTGACGCATTAATAACCACAATTAGTTAAGCGTGTGTTAAGATATGGACTAGCGCTAAAAAAAATTTAAAAAATTTTAGAGAAAAAATAAGGAAGACTAAATTTGGTCTGGGCCGAACTCTTTTTAGGCTGGCTATTAGTTTTTGGAGTTAAAAAACTCAAAGACAATGAGAGTTGTATTTTCTGGGTAGATGGCTGTAGTGATCGATATCTTGTAAAATATACAGAGATTAAACAATTTCGAGTTTATTCTCGCTATCAAGATGACATTTTACAATAATCAAATTCTTTTGCTATTTTTCGTTAAATCCATACTGTTGTGGGTTACAGGGTGGTACAATGGAAGTCAACAAGGACAGAATTCGGAGCATTTGACAATTTTTCTTTGATAAAGGTGAAAATGCTAGCCTGCCCGCAGGTGAATGAACTTTATGGTGCCAATACTGTAACAACTAATTACGTGCTATTTTGGTTTCGCATTTTTGATGTTACAGGCAATGTCGAAAATGTCCATAAAATCAGAGAAATAATCAAAATCGACCGGCAAGTTAGTAGGGGCAGCACCGCCCGGGAGCTAAAGATCGACCATAAAAAGGTTTCAAACCATTTGCGCAAAAATTTGACTCAAATTTCTTTATCCCCATACTAATATAAAAAGTGGCCATGTTTTGTGTCCAACCTCAATAATATTTCTTTATTTAGTCCATGAATAACGTGGAAAGCAATGTGTGTTTTAATATTGGGCGAATTTTATTTAGTCATTATCCAAATGAATAATTGCCAGAGTAATGTTGGCTTTGAGGGTATTGGTCGATTGCTGACTTAGTGTGACGCTAATCTAGCGGGTTTACACCGCACTATTTGCATGGCCAATTCACATCACTTTAGCGAGCTGTAATTCTAATCCCAAATATTTTATTATGAGATTGCATCATTTCCACGCGCTGTTCAACCGTATAACTAGCCATGGGTGGTTTGACATCTATAACTGAGCAATAAATAACAGATTTGATGCGCATCAAAACCACATGCCCGCCGGAGTCTATCAAAATAAACCCACTTCTGTTGAAAAGTCCTAAAAATATATCACAACGTTTCTATTGATTTATTATAATATATTTAAAATCTTTTTTTTAAGCCATAGGTATACATTTTAATTTATTCTTTCACATTTTTCGTTCCGACTTATTTCTGGCGTTTAACTTCAATTTTCAGCTTTGATATATGGAGGGACATATATTCGAATTTTATGAAAAATATTATTCAGTCCTCTATTATAAGTATTTGTGGCAATTGTTCTCAAATGAGAAGTATTGTAAAAGCTCCTCATAAAAAGCCAAAGAGTGTCAGCGCCAATTGTACCTATATAGTTCGAGCGTTAAAATGCTAAATAAAATTATTCCACGTGGGTTTTTTTTCGATAGAAGCGCTAAACACCATAAATTATATGGGTAAAAAGTAAGCATCATATAGTTTCCAATTTATCATAAGAATATTCCAAAACTTGAACATTTTGATTCCCCTTTGTTTTAACGTTTTTTCCTATTTAACAGAATCTTTTATTGGAAACTTTTTATTTTATTTTTTGTGTTGCTAATAATAACTTTAGTATTTTATAATCAAAATTATTGAGAACATGTGCTGTCCTTATAGTGAGCAGAATTTAAAATTTGTGAAATGGCAGATAATGACGCCACTCTACACCTCTGAACACAACTCTGATATAAAGTAAATGCAACACATTAAATTTAATAGGCCCGGCGGGCAACAAGTGTCTGACATCCTGCATGATGAGTAGAGCATAAGCGCCTACTATTATACATTCAGTATACAGCCAGTAAACCGTTAGGTCACAAGTGTTGTGAGTATTTCTCATCATCTATTCCATTTATCTGATCGGCAATTGTATGCAACAAAAAGTACTTTTTATTATTCGCTGTTGTGGCTAACCTGTAGTAGCTTTGCAACCAAGTTCCACGCTCCAAGATGCTCTTAAGCCGCTTAACCGCCTGCGTTCCACTTTTCCTTCCTGCGTCTCTGTATGCCATTTTCTAGCCAGGCGAAGCACTGACGGGTTGCAAAATATCCATTATGGATGTATTTTTGCTTATACAATATTTTCTATTTATGCTTTTTGCTATAGCGCATAAATAAAAAGAAGAAAAAACAACACCTCAGAGATATGGATGAAATGAATAAAGTTTTGCAAATTGCCAAAGTTGTTAAAATATCGATTTTGATTTATAGCCAAGTTTGTTAAGTACTCCCCAAGGGTAGGCCAGAGTGGGCTGACTTAAAAATGTGCATACGCCTACACACACTAACACTCACTTATCCTTGCCCTATCACTTGTCTGTAAGAAAAACCGCTAGCGCAGAACTGGTGCCATACTTATGAGTTAAGTACTAAAACTAGTTTTTCTTCTTTTACTTTCAAACAAGAACTTAAATGATGGATTTCTAGGTAATATTGTGGGTAACATCGAGTTTAATAAGCACGCCAGTCGTTTCTTTCTTGTGATAACCGGTGCCACTTGGATGCAAAAGTTAGACACTTTCAGAGCCAGACCGGTTGTATCCGCTCGGACGACATTAACCACCCAATGAAGCCGCTGGATCTTTATTGGCTCCACTATGTGTAGGGCGTCCTAAGGTTCATAAAACTCATTACTCCATCGCCTACCATACTCGGCGTCGCCAAGGTGCAAAGGTTCAAAAATCTTCCACAGAATCTTTCTCCCAAACACTCCAAATGACGACTCATCGTATCTTCTCATTGTACAAACTTATGCGCCATACCACATGGCCTTATAGAAATGAGAGAGCCTTATAAGAATGGCGTAAAATTTTTACGCAAATGGTTTAAAACTGTTTAATGATCGATATATAGCTTCTGCGCAATGCTACGTCTCCTCATATGCCAACCAACTTTGATTACTTCTGTGAGTTTATCGACATAAAGGACATTTTCTTTAACATCAAAAACGCCTGAACGGAATCGACGAAACCAAAATTGCACATAATTAGCTGTTACAGTATCGGCATCATAAAATCCATTCAGCTGCGCCTGGCATGCTTTGGGAATGATTCAGAAACAGGGGACTTGTGTCTTAAAACCAAGGGATGTTGAACGTCGTTTTTTCGCCCGTGAACAACTGCGCCAGCGGCAAAAATCGAAGAGTTTTATTCATCGCATCGTGACGAGTGATGAAAAATGGATTCATTACAGCAATACAAAGAAAAGAAAGTCATGGGGACTGCCCGGTCATGCTTCTATGTCGTCGCCTCGGCCGAATATTCACGCTGTGAAGGTTATGCTATGTATTTGGTGGGGCGAAGTTGGTGCTATTTATTATGAACTGTTAAAACTAAGCGAATCCATCACTGGGGATCGGTATCGACTTCATTTGATGTGATTGAGCCGAGCGCGAGAAGCGGCTGCAATACGCAAAGAGGTATGAAAAAGTGGTTTTACAGCATGAAAACGCTCGGCCTCTCGTTGCCGAACCCGTTAAAACCTACCTGGAAACACTGAAATGGGAATCTTACCCCACCCCCCATATTCTCCAGATATTGCGTCGTCCGATTATCACCTGTTCCGATCGATAGCACATGGTCTAGCTGACCAGCATTTCTATTCATAAGAATTCAAAAATGGCTTGATCCGTGGATAGCCTCAATAGATGAACAGTTCTACCACGACGGTATACGAGATCTACGAGAAAGTTGGGGAAAGTAATATAAAAAAATAGCTGTAAAAAGGCTTTACTTGCCTTGAAGAAGTAGGGATATGTTCCGTAATTTACTAAATTCGCATAAAACCAAAAAACGAGGTAAAATTAACATTAAACCGCAGAAATAAAGAAATTTGCAGAAATAAAGAGAAATTAATTACTTCGAATGTCAGAAAGAATTCATATAAATTTATTGCGACTTTATTGTTCTTAATTACTCTTACAGTAGATTTCAATCGCCGTAGATCCTTTTCCTTTTCCTAAGCGATCTATAATTGTAATTTTCGTTTTCAAGGAAATTGATTGCAGCTGATGTTTTTGTTTCTCCATTTGGCCAAAAAAAATCTTAGAAAGGAAATTAGAAAAATTTCGACTTACGATATTGAGAAGGCAAAAACTTCTTCTAATGAAAAATATAACTTTACGACATTCACTTTAAACATTTCAATCGAGCAATCAAAATGTGCTGCTTTTTAATGCAACTTGAAATCAGCACAATTTAAACTCGTTACACATTATAAAAATGAAAAAAAGGACCGCTACAAGAAAATTTAATTTCAAAAGAATTACAGTTTATACCTTTCGATGCGAAACTCAGATTGATTTAATTGCGACTTGTCGATGATACATATCTAAGTATCTTGTCCAAGGGGAACTGCCGACTTGCAAAAGCCCACTCTAAAAACAAATCACTTACATCTGGATGTTGAGAGTTAGGGTAGATCTAGCTGTCCTTTATACTCGTATCCATAAACGTTTTATGTCAGTCGAACAAATGATGTGAGCTCCACAATTTTTAGAAACTATCTATATGTGGGCTTCCTAAACAAGCCTATATGGATAAGTTTTAGATGAAATACAAACCGCACAACTTCAAAATCGCATAAAAATAATCCACATAAAAAGAGTCCTTGCAGTATTCTGTTCCGTAGGCCAAATGTAAAAAAATGTTGATAAAGTCATGGGAGTCGTCATGTTGAATCGGCTTGTGAGCACTTATTCTATGTATTGTCCACGCATTTAAGATATTAGCTCAGTTACTTAGCGTCTCGACTCTAATCTAGTCAAATTGAGTAGTAATTTTTTTTTTTTATTTATTTATAAATATTTCATCTTATATTACATTACAATAATTTTTACAATAATTCGTTTAAATATATGTACATATAAATACATAAAGAAAGAAATAATGAATTTGTAGCAATAACAATGTTGTCTGTCACAACTCAAAAATTAATCAAAAATTGAACTCTGCAATAAGAAAATTTCTATAGCGTAAGGCTGAGTACATAAAGCAAGTTAGTATTTTCCAATTGTGGCCATTAAGTATATCTATTACTTCTGCTTCATTTAGCATCGCTGCGTTTAGGTATTTTATTCTGATCTCCTTCAGTACCGGACATCTTCCTAAGAAGTGCTGCAAATTTTCTTCCTCGTTTAAATTGCAGAGGGTGCATATTTTCTGAGCATTTCCATACGTAGTTGCATTTAGCTTCAGTAAACCACATCTTGCTTTGAAAATTGTCGTAATATCAGCTAACCGCATATCTTCTTTAATATATGATTCCCCTTTTGAGTAGTCTAAATGTTTATAAATTCGCTTCGCGCTTGACTGTGCTTTTTGCCTTGCCATGTTGATATCTTTTACTTTCATTTCGGTAGGAAGTTGCACACAGCGATCTTGCCAGTCTATAGAAGTGATGTTTTCTTCAAACTTCAGACCGAACTCCATTCCCATGTCGTTCAGATGTTTAAGCCAAAACACATTTTTATTTAAGATGATTTGTGTTAGTTTGTGTGGGAGTCTGTTGCAATTATATTTGTAAATAGTTTTCCAGGTATACTTCATGTGTAATTCTAAAGAATACATGTGGCTATCTTCTATATTAGTTTCTAATGTTATTGCATAATTTGGAGTGAACTCGGGTAGTTTGAGGATTCTTTTAATAAAGTAACGTTGAAGTTTATTTACCTCATCGAATAAGGCATATCCCCAAACTTGCGCTGCGTAGGTTTGGATCGCTCTGCATACCGCTTGGAACAGCTTCCATTTTGATTTTAATGAAATGAATGGCTTCGCTAAAAAATCGTTCCATGTGCAATTAATATTAGCTTTTGCTGAAGTATTTCTGGCTTCTAAGTGCTTGCCGAATGCCATTTTGGGTGTGAGAATGACACCAAGATATTTATATTCGGCTACCAATTTAATTTCTTTACCTTGGTACCACCATTTTTCAGCCTGGGAAAGTCGTCCATCTCTTCTAAAGACCATCATCTCCGATTTATTTGGGTTTACTTCCATATTCCATTCAGCGCAGTATTTCTCCACGTTATTAATCATGGATTGCATGACTTTAGGGTTATCCGCTAGGAGAACAATATCATCGGCATAAAGGAGAAGACGTATATTCATGCCCTCAACCAATAGTCCACCTTCTAAATAGTCGTGTGAATGAGCAATTCATGTTGAGAAATATTTTAACTAATTTATTGCCAACAGCTGTAAAGCAATGAGCTGTCTTCTTTCCTCTTCATCGTATTAATCAAATAATGTTTTCAAACAACCAAGAGGCAAAATGCGCTTTGTTGTTGTTTCTGTTGTTCTTGAAGTGGATGAGTATTTCTACTGAAATAATCTTAATTAGTGACCAGCACCAGCACCCTTTTACTACGACTGTCCTTGTGTCATGATGTTGTTTTTTTTTCTAAGTCATACATTTTGTTAATTAATTTGCTGTAAGAAAGGCTTACTGAAGGAGCGGAGTCGTGCCCTAGCTAGCCCTGGACATTCACATAAGTAGTGTAAAAGACTTTCCTTCACCCCTTCCGCTTAACAGCTTCAGCAGATGGGATTGAAGGGGAGGTTGAGTCTGACTGCATGATCCCCAACTTTCCAATGACCTGTAAGGGTTGTAGTGATGGGTGAAATGTTTAGTCAAGAACATCCTAACAAGTGATTCGTCCTTTGGATTTTGTAAGACGGCCATGTATTTTTTGTTGTAATACATTCAGTTAATTGCTTCCATCTTCTTTCGGCTAAAGCATGATAGTGTGAAGCGGTGGATGCTTTTATTGTGTTCAGTGGGGTGAAGACTGCCGCCGCCTCTGCTATGTCTAGTTTCGAACCCTTTCTTGGCAGCTCATTTGCTATCTCATTACCCCGTATGTTCCTATGACCGGGAACCCATGTCAGAGTTATTTCAAGCCAATGAAATTTTTAATCAATTTAAGTGACAAAATGTTAAGAACTTGCTACTTCCCTTCACATTATATGTACTTATTTATTCTCATGAAAATGTTATTTCTTTTCCGAAGTCTGAAATATACATATAACAACATCGTACAAATTTCCAGAGAGGGTTAACAGACACGTTTCAAACCAACTTCGGTTCAATACCTCATAATTTCCCTGCCGGGTCGCATACCTACCCCATTCTGGGTATGCATTTTGCCCCTAAACATATTCAACGATTGTACGACTACCATAACAAATCATCGTTAGAGATGAATGTTTTGCTGCGAGCTACTCTTAATCGTTTACTCACGCTCGCACTTTTGTAGGCTGTGAAAAGTTTCGTTTGCCCTTTCAACGATATTTTTACTTCGTTTCGCTTACTTTTATTCGTTCAACCTGTTTTTTTTTTTTTTTTTTTGTTGTGGGCTTAAGCCATTGTGAGTGAACGAAAGTGTATATAAAAATAATTATAAAAAAGGCGTGCAGCCTTAAGCGAAAGGATTTAATTTTTTTTTTTCGAATAAATAGTACAAAATGTGCTTATTGTTAAGAAGTTCGAATTTAAATTGTTCTGAGCCCACTTAACCGGCATTAGGCTTTCGGTTGAGTTGAATTATTTAGAATAAGCGCAATTTATTTACTCGTATAAGTACGTGTAATTTAATTTCCCTTTTACCTCCCTATTTTTGTTCTATTATTTGAATTTATTTATTTTGGCAAAGACGAATCAATTTGAATCCCACCTACTACAGCAAATATCAAATATCTAATGACTGTTTTATTGATATTGGTAAAGTTGATGTGACAACTAGAGCAACTCATACATTTTTGCGCTTTTTTATTGGTTACTCCATTTTTCAGTTGAATAAGTTTTGGGTTTCTCGTAGTGGCTAATTATGTATAATATTTACTAAGTTTTTGATGAATTGGTGTCAGACACCATTTAAAAAGCGGTGAGAAAGCGTGACGTGAGAAAGCCGAGATAGAAGAGGGTTTTGCTGGCAATGACGACGAGATTGAAATGTATTCACAACGTAAAAAAGATAAGAAACTTTGGAATTTGGAAGCTTCTTCCACGTGTTGAACGTGTTTGTCAAGAAAACATTTTTTTCTGCAATTCTGGACGCACTTGATGTGACTTTCACTGCGTCTATGCGCCATATTGCCATTCACTGCACTAATGGGGAAAGGTTCATGGGTGATAACTGGTGACGAGTCGGCGACACTTCAATTAAGGCTTACGTTGACCTTTCGATTTTAGCAGGAATTTATAAATGTCATGAAGAATATCTGAAACCTTTGTGGAATGACACTACCTATCGTCCGGTTTCTCGCGGAATAATGTTCAAAAAGAAGTTTGTCACGATTACTCCTGTAATAAGATTCGTTGACAAAGCGACTAGAACTCTACGAACGGCCAAAACTCTATGAGAAGTTTGTTTGAATTCGCAAACATTTTTGTAAGGATCGTTTAAAATAAATGAATTAAAAATGATTTTCGCAATGAACTTCATTGAACTAAAAACGTGTTGCTGGCGTCCGCCGTAAACGAATGGGTTGGTGCGCGACTACAATTAGTTTGTGCTTTAGACACCAAAGCATGATGTATCAAACGATAGAAAAAATTGTTTCTAATAGCGTTCGCCTCACGGTAGGCAATGTTAAGAGGGGAAGTCCATGTAAAATTTTGAAAAAATCTTTTTTTCGATATTTCGAAAGTATAGTATCTTAAGAATATACTGTGTAATTTTTATGCGGAAATTCCTAATAAAGCGTTTTTCAATAGATGCGCTTCAACTTTTTTCCGATAGGGAGGGCGAACGACGCAATATTTATTTATTATTATTATTGAAACGTCGGCTGATTATTTCAATATTTTGCGCTTCGTCTGCGAAAATCTCTAATTTTATTTAGAAAATTAGTTCACAATTTGTTTAAATTTACAATTCATATTTACATATAGATATATGCATACATATATATATATATATAGGTACTTACATTTGTGCTTCAGCGCACTCGTCTGCACGCGGCGATGGGTCCAAAGTAAAAGAACGAGCTTTCTTCGTTCGCTTTACTTTGAACCGAGCTCGTGAAGTGCAGCGCAAGTATGCATTTTTAAGCACCAAACAAAGGTAATTATTAATTACAACGCAATTACACCGCGTTGTAACAATTATAATATATTATATTATAATATTTATTTTTCGCTTATTATTTGTAAACTTCATTAGTATACATTTCATCATGGAACGCTACACACTTGAGCAACGATTGCAAATCGTGCAAATTTTTTATGAAAATAATCGTTCCGTTGCTGCTGCTTTAAGAGCATTACGCCCATTTTACGGTCCATTTATGATGAAGCTCACTTTTGGCTCAATGGCTTTGTCAACAAGCAAAATATGCGTTACTGGGCAGAAAGCAATCCACACGTGATTAATGAGGCACCGTTGCATCCCGAAAAAATCACTGTTTGGTGCGGTTTACATGCCGGCGGCGTAATTGGCCCATATTTTTTCGTTGACGAGAACGATCGCCACGTTACTGTGAATGGAAATCGATACCGCGACATGATAAACGATTATTTTTGGCCGCAATTGAATGGTATGGACTTAGACGACATGTGGTTTCAACAGGACGGGGCCACAAGCCACACAGCACACGCTACAATTGATTTGTTGAAGAGTAAGTTCGATGAGCGTATTATTTCCAGAAATGGACCGGTCGAATGGCCGCCGCGCTCGTGTGATTTGACGCCTCTAGATTATTTTCTTTGGGGTTATGTGAAGTCATTTGTCTACAGTAACAAGCCGGCGACGATTTGTGAGCTCAGAGCCAATATTGAACGCGAAATTGCTGGAATTTCGGCCGATTTATGCAAAAGAGTGCTCGAAAATTGGGTTCAACGATTGGACTTCGTAAAACGTGCACACGGTGGTCATGCAAAAGAAATCGAATTTCATACTTAAATGTATCAAACTCGATAATAAAAAAAAAATTAGTTAAAAAAGTCAAACTGTTTGTGTTTTATTAAAGAAAAAAGTTGAAGCGCTCTTACTGAAAAACGATTTATTATCGCTTCTATAGCCCATTAACTATGTAGAGACTTTATCTGTAAACTCATTTATCTCGAAACTGTATTTTTAAAAACTACTCGTGTTGTAACTCAGAAAGTTATCGACCGATTTGGTTGAAGCTTGGTGAGGCCTTTCTGTACATTACTATCGGAAGGAAAAGCCTAAAATTTCAGATATTTCGCGTTGATAAATTACGTTTTGGGGATTAAAAATGTCAATAAAATAGCCCTAAATTCTGACTTTTTTTCAAAGGCTTATTTTATAGTTAATTTTATACCTGTTTTTTATTTTATAGGTTCATCCTTTCCGTTAAATTTCATTTTTTCTTTCAGATCGATAGATTAAGAGTAATGAATAGAGCAGTTTGGGACCTCGCGCCGTAGGCAACCGTCAAGAAATGATCCTGAGCCGCCATTTTGAAAAAAAAAAATGAAAAAAAATTGTTTTTGTACTCTCGAAAGGTTAAATAAAGTTGTGCTAAAGCTTCAAAATAATATAATTATTTTATCACCTTTAAAAATATGTTTAAAAAATTACCGATTTTTAGGCTTCATGGACTTTTTCCCTTAAATCTTCTAATGTATTTCTGCCACGAAAAGGTTCCTCATACAAACCAGCAGCTTTAAAACTGTAGGTCCCACTTATAGTACCTTTTCCAATGTGTGGTGTGCGTCTTGATGTTTTATTTATATAAAAGTAGTTGTGTATAGTAGATAAATAAAAATGATTTGCTTGTGAATTTATTTGCACTTTATTTTTAGTAGCAATGCATGACGTCGCGTTAATAATACTACTTTTAAAACTACTAGCGGAGGAGTTATCAGAAGCAGAAGCTGAAAAAGAATCGTAGGTGAAACTATTCAAAGGTCTTGAAAAGAAAGAAATTTTGAAATTTTGCTGCACCGACATCAATGTATGTACAGCTTTGTATAGATAGCATTGGAAAAAAGAAAAAAATCATGGAATATTGCCATCGCTTATTTACTTAGCAGTAGCCATAGCAGGCCTTGTGCCGTCCATCGCAACTTTAAATGGCAATTATGTCAGCCTTTGTTTTGCCGAGGACATCAACCAGGCGCGCAGAAGCACCTTCCCCATTAAGAGATCGGACATTTCAGTTGCATGCCCTCAAATCATAATCCTTAGTTCGTTCATCAGTTGTCGTCATCAGTATAGGCAGTTGTCAGGATTTGTTCGTGTTTTCATTCGGATGTTTTAGGTGGCGGGTCCCAACAACAGCGCGCAACCAGCTGTCTTGGTGTGCTTCGCTTTCTCCCTTTCGAAATGTAGTGGAATCGTCCTGAACATTCCTAAGTGAATGGCAATTAGTGACTTTCCCGCTTGCGTAGACTTCTACATATGGAACCATTTTTCTGATGAAGCTTCAGCCGAATTTATTCGCAACATCTAACATCAACGCGGTTCTCTTCAGTTGTACTTTGGGAATTTCATCTGCTGCATACGATGAAAGCGACATATCGCAAAGTTTTGACTATTTATTTTTACTTTATTTCATTTTTATAAAATATATATATATAATTGGCGCATATACACCCTTTTTGGCTGTTTGGCCGAGCTCTTCCTCCTATTTGTGGTGTGCGGTTTGATGTTGTTCCACAAATGGAGGGACCTACAGTTTCAAGCCGACTCCGAACGGCAGATATTTTTTATGAGAAGCTTTTTCATGGCAGAAATACACTCGGAGGTTTGCCATTGCCTGCCGAGAGGCGACCGCTATTAGAAAAATGTTTTTCTTAATTTTGGTGTTTCACCGAGATTCGAAGAAGCAGATTATCAGAACTATATTAGCATTTCAAGATTTATATATATTTTGTTTTGGAAAAAAGTTTAATTTTCTTGTTAAACATATTTGGGAATTTTTTTCTCATTTTTGAAAATACACCCCTCAGATTTTTTGTCAGATCGATTTGTAAAGGAACGTAATATACGATATATGTACATATGGTTGTATCTAGAGTAGTACCTATCTTGCACCGGTTTTTCAGCAGTTCCCTGTGCGTTGGGTTGAGATAAAAATGGGTACTCTAAAGCCGGCCGTGGAAGTAATTTAAATTACAGTGTATTCTATCTTTAATAATTAGAAGGGTTCCCTCTTTCCAAAAAACAGGCGTTCAGCTTGACAGCTTCACATTCGGTTTATGTTATTTCCTACTTCTTACTGAAGTTAGTGTTAGGTTTTCCAACAGATGTGTGTCCCTTCACTCAGTAAGAAAATAAGAAACCATCTTGTCCTTTTAGTCATCTTGTTATCATTAGTTGTCCTAGTCGTCTTGTTTATTGATTCGTAATTTACCATAAGTACTCCTCGCGAGTCATAACCCCCGCAATTAGTATAAAGAAGTTGAGTAGCAGTTGGATAGAGTGCAGCGGTTACTGTGATGTGTGTATGTATATGGCTTTCAACTCCTACAGATAAATCTGTAGAAAATAATGAGATGGATTATAGTTCAGTTGCTTGCTCCTTTATATCCCAATCTTTCTTTTTTTTATTTTCTTGGTCACCTACTTAATCTTATAATCATTATCGCTTATTTAGAAAATAAATTAAAAAAAGTGAAAACATATTGAGAACCACTAATCAGTTTACTAATCACTTTTACTGCTTATTTCCACTACTGCTTTGGTTGCTTCATAAAAGCAATTTCCGGCCATCAAATATTACTATGTGCACTTGTAATGGTGTCGCTAATGAGCATATTTTTCCTCTATTCAGTAGGAAATGTTATTTTTCGCATGCCATTTATTTGAATTTCCGTCGATACGTTTTCAGGACTTCCGGAAATTTTTCGCATTTTCGCTATTGATTTAAACAGGGTAACTATACCAAAAACAAAAAAAAGTAGAATTTTCATAGAAATGTTGGATAATGCTGAAGGGCATGAAGCGCAACATTTTCCGAGCGCACTCTGCAATGTTATCATCTAGCGATATGCCAGTAATTTTTAGATTAGAGTAGGCTAAGTCCTTTTTTTGGGTAATTCAGACATGTGATCATGCTGTCAAAAGCGACTTTAAACTCGATTAAGAGAAAGTATAGTACTTGAGTTGATTTTTATTTTCGGTTTCAAAATTTGGCGCACCATGAACATCTGGTCTATATTTATAGTTTATATATGTAGGTATATATTAGGCCGGGTCGATTTGTGGGGAGGCAAAAAAATCGCCCATTGCTCTGTGAATATCATATTCTAGGGATCAAAATAAGAAACTTTGCCGAAGGAACCATACCTCTAAAACGAATTCTGATGTCCCCCAATTTGGACACACACACACACACAGCAATGGGCGATGTTTTTGCCTCCCCACAAAAGAAACTAAAAGTTCGACCCAAATTGGGGGACATCAGAATTCGTTTTAGAGGTATGGTTCCTTCGGCAAAGTTTCTTATTTTGATCCCTAGAATACGATTTTCACAGAGCAATGATCGATTTTTAAATCGACCCGCCCTAGTATACATGTATAAGTGCGCTTAATCCCTTTGCTTGGTGTTTGGCCGAGTTCCTATTCCAATTAATATGTGGTTGTTTTGATGTTTTTCCACAAATGGAGAGACATACAATTTTATGCCGCTTTCTAATGGTAGATGTTCCTTTTAAGAGACGCTTTTTCATGGTGGAAATACACTCAGCGTTTTATCATTACCTACCGAGGGATATGCCCTATTAGAAATAACTTTTCTGTTATTTTGGTGTATCGTGCCCGCAATAGGGCTCGAATACGAGGACTACCTATTATTAGTCACGCTTCTACCCATTCGGCTTCGGAGGCCACATAACCGATCTATATTATATATGTACATCCTTACCCCAACTTTTGAGCTGATTGAACCTTAACGGTGTGATTTAGGATTTGATATATAGACTGTTAAGGGTCAAATAGTTTAAACCGTTGCGAAAATAAGTATAATTAGTATTCTCTACATAATTTAAGCATTATCTTGATATCAGTCACCAGGTCGGGAAGAAATCGCACCTATCTGTAAACCTCATCACCTATTGTTGAGCAACACCGTCTTATCAGATATATTTTCGGTCTCGCAAAAAGCCTTAGAGAAATCGAAGCTCGCCATATATTACAACATAATCAATTCCAATTGTGCATTCTACCAGAATACAGTCACGCAACTTACTAAGTGCTAGCGTGGAACTTGCATGATGTTAATAAATGAGCCCTCTATGAAAGTTTTATCGTTAACGGAGACCGAATTTCTCTACGGGCTGTCACATATAAGGCGGTGCTAGAATATCGAAGGTTTTTGGTCACGACCCATATCGACAAACAATTGTAACAGATCTAAGTAACATTGTTCAAATACCAGCGCGAACTCATGCACAAGGCTGTAATAATTTGGTCAAATACCTACAACCGTAGGTATGTTAAGCAATCAAGTTAAATTTTAACCGACGAGTATGTATGACAAGAAGCTTAGAATGGCAAAAGAAGTCGATTTATTCATGTCTGTATGACCATTAAAACAATCCCTCCTCTCCTTCTGAGGAGACAACCTTCTCGAGACTACTTTCCGTATTACTTCAGCACTGCCCAGAACGACATCCATAAAGGACCAATTCTATTCACCCCCGTCTCGGTCTATCGTATTTGTTGCCATTTTCACGCTATGGGCTCGTCTTCTTGCGTCTCTATCTGTGCGGCTTCGCTTTGTTACACTGTGTCAAGGTCTATGTTTTTTTCCAAAGTACGTTCTCGATATATTTCTTTACCGCGTTCCAGCTGTCCTCACATTCGAGCATATTGCTGATTATGTAGCTCGACGCGATGTCGCCAACCTGCTTCCTCAGAGCATTTCTTTCCGCGAGCCAGCAGTAAGCTACTTCTTCTGAAGGCTGCTCTTGGATCCACATTGTCATTTCGACCATCTCTGCTTCGGCATGGAGGCGATTGTAGCATTGGCATATCAGCCATTTCGGTGAGGCGTCACCCTCCTATACTGAGATGATAGAATACTACCTTCGCCAGCCTATACACTGTCTAAACTAGAATAGTACAGTACACCGAAATCAGGATCTTACTGGTCTCTAACCGCGGCATGTCTTCCCACGGGTATATTCTTTTCTCCGGCCCCCCTGCGGTAGTTAGTTTTGTATTGAAAATTGACGAAAGTGGTCAATAACCACGTCCACTTTTTATAAACTAAGAGTTAATTTGTGTCCACCCGTCTAGTGTTGCAAGCTATAACTCTCATTGTCCATCATCCTAAAAATTTACAACAAGCCCGAAAAAAGTGAAAGGACAGATGTTTAAAGCTTCCTGACTTGTTAACAAATAAATCGATAGGGTTTTTGTAATTGAAACTAATTTATCTTTTAACAGTTGCCTTTTACATTAAATTTAAACTATCTACAGGAACGCCTTGTATTTTCGCGGCCACTTTGCATTCACCTGTCTATTGTAGTTAGCCAGGGGTGAAATAGTAAATAGAAATGAAAAAAGTAAGAGAAAAGTGACATCAACTTTCAAGTAGTAATTTCCGCAATTAATGGTTGAGAATCCATTGCGGTACACGATTATGCGGTTGTTCAATGGAACTAAATGGGGCAAAAACAATTATTATATCGATCCAGTTAAAAAGTTAGATAACTTGTGTAGAACTATTTGCGGAAACGTGCGGTGTATAGAAATATAATTTAATTAATTGAAGTGAGTTGCGTAGATGCAAGTAGAATTCTATTTTACACAGTTCGCTGCACAAATGATTTCCCTGCACGCGCTCGTCTATTCTTGCCTTCACTTTCATAGTATCACCAACACACAACCTCCAAAGTGGTTTTCGGCGCACACACACATTTAGACGGAAACATATAAGTGCGTTCATATACACCATATTACAAATAATTACGTACACAAAGCATTGCATTCCCTTTGCCTCGGTGCACCTGTCGCTAAGAACGTAATCATCGACATTTAGCACTTCATTAATGTGCGAAAAGGACGTTGCTACCTCTTGTTTGATTACTCAACATTTACCCGGTCTAGACACTTTAATGGCCAAGTAGAAACAGCTATAGATGCCACAAAAATGCTGTGAAGTAGCTTGAAGAAAGTTGAATTATATTGCTGTACATATCTACGTTCATAGTAAGCTTTTCCAATAAATTCATTCAATAATGAAAAATGATAACATTTACTTGTTGCTTGCACTTAGTGTCGCATTGGTAGTGGAAAGTTTTTGAAATGGTTGGTTTAAGCAATGTCAAAACTAACTCAATGGATGGAAAGGAAGCGCAAATTAGTGGAAAAGAAATGAGCAAAATAAGTAATTGGCGGAAGGATAGTTTACTTAAAATATCAGATGAACAAAAAATTCATTCATTTTTCTGTTATCTCCATTGAGCAGTGGGAAAGCTGACCATTCCAGAGACCTTGAATGCCAACCCAGTTCGATTACTTCGCTTTTTAATTATAGCATATTTCAGTTTAATTAACGGCAAAAGCAGTCTGCTTGTGTGAAGCACTGAAGAACAAGATTAAAATGCATATTAAAAACTATTTAAGCTGTTTAAATTAAATGATCGCTACTAAACTATATAAAAACCGCACTTACGAGGGGAGTTCAATAAGTACTCGTGTGAGAAATGAAGACATAATTTTCTCAAAAAACTTTCTTTTATTTTCAATATAGTACTCTTGGCGGCCGCCGTAGCCGAATGGGTTGGTGCGTGACTACCATATGGAATTCGCAGAGAGAACGTAGGTTCGAATCTCGGTGAAACACCAAAATTAAGAAAAACTTTTTACTAATAGCGGTCGCCCCTGGGCAGGCAATGGCAAACCTCCGAGTGTATTTCTGCCATGAAAAAGCTCCTCATAAAAATATCTGCCGCTCGGAGTCGGCTTGAAACTGTAGGTCCCTCCATTTGTGGGAAATATATATATGTATACATATACCCGTTTCGAAAGATACACTTCTCCCAACGCTCTGATAATTTTTTAACCCCTCCAAAAAATAGGATTTGTCGAACTGTTCAAAATATGCATTCTTCCTTTTAGGGAACAAGAAAGATTGGCAGGAAATCAGATCGGGTGAGTGAGGGGGTGTAGCAGCAATTCGAAATGCAATTCATGCAGTTTGGTGACAACAACTCCGGATGAATGTGCTGGTGAAACAACACCTCTTTTTCGCCAAGTGCGGCCGTGTCTCCTTCATTTTTTTGTGAAAGCGGTCCAATAATTCGCTTTAGTATTGTCCAGTGATTGGTGTTTCTTTTTAGAAAAAACCCAACTGGACCTTTCCAGCCGATGGGACTGTTTTCGTCTTCTTTGGAGCAGATTCAACGGGAAAAATCTATTGGTTTGATTGTTGCTTAGTTTCTGGTATGCAATGATGGATCCAGGTTTCATCAACGGTGACAACTCGATGCAAAAATTCCTTCCGATCTCACTTAAATTGCTCCAAACACTGTTTAGCAGTTAACAGCCGCATCCGCTTTTTGTTGCTTGTGAGCAATCGCGGCACCCATCGGCCGACAATTTTTTCATCGCAACTTATCATGTAAAATATTAATTGCCGTTCCGGTCGATACACCTATGGCCTCTGTTACTTCGCGAGCTTTCGTTAGTTGATCAGCGAGAATAGAGTCGTGGAATTTCTTAATGACTTCTTCGGTAACCACGTCTGCTGGGCGTCTTGGTCGCTCCTCATAGATGGCGAAGCGTCCCCATAAATAAATTGGATACTGTCTTTATCTCCTTGCATTTTTTTTCACACAAAAACAAAAAGCGATTACCGAACGATACTGCTCTTTTTGCATCTTAGCGAAAATCACGAAACTCGTTTTACTTGAATAGCTGCCAAATCCGAACTAACATATCAGTGCTAACACCAACTTCCCTCAGGAACGGCCCCTTGTATAAAAGGTTCTTTAACAGGAGTTGGTTGATGTTGGAAGTCTGGATTAGCTATGCTATTTTGGTGGCATCTGTTAAATCTGGTCGTAAATATTCAGTCATTGATGCCACGTCATTATGGAAAGTTAAGCGAAGAACAATTTTAGGGGTCATGGGAAGGTGACCTGCATTAACCGATATGATCATACGATTCGATCTAGCTAAGCTTTTGGAATTTTCTTATGGAAATTTCTGGGGTCGCATATATGGTTCATATGTATATACTTATGTATGGCTGTAATGGATGTTTTTAGGTGCATAAAAACTATCCAAATCGATAACTATAGTTTGACAGCCGAGAATGAAAAGCTGTGTGGACATTTCTATTCAGTGAGGTTCGGCAAGCGATGATGGATCGTTTAACGCCGGAACAATGATTTCGAATTGTGAAAATTTACTTGAAAAAAAAAAAATCAATCTTTTCGCGAAGTGCATCATTGGCCTTTATATCATTCGAAATAAAAGAAAAAGGCAAGTGCTATCGAGCCATTTGGTTCCAACAAGATGGCGCAACTTGCCATATAGAGCGCTTAACAATCGATTTATTGCAACATTTAAACCCCCATTGACGCGATACGGCCAAAGTTGTCAAAAATTAGACTGATCGTTTGTACATGGTTCACATTGCCGCGGCGGATATTTGCCGGATATTATATTCAAAAACACAAACGCCGTGAAATTATCTATCTAAAATCATTCATATTTCTGCTTTCTACTATCATTTTAAGTTCTCAAGCTCTTAAAAAATGCTCAAATCAACCTACCCCAGGCCATTGCTCAAAGGCAGCCGCCAAAATGCAAATGTTGCATGCTATAAAAAATGTTTAGTGATATACGAAAAAAATCAACCAATGACACTTCATTTCCGTCTGAACAGAAACTGATTGGACGAGTGTGTGAAATGTACGTGCAGAATTCGGGTGCCGAGTCCCCAAGTGAGAGCAATTGTGTGAGCAACTTCAATTGTCTAATCAGTCATTGCTCAGATTTGGTGATACTTTTCTTTTATGACCAAGGCATCCTCAGTTTTCTCATAAACAAACCGCCGTACCTCCGGTTAAGTTAGCCAATCTGCTGATTCTTTCAAATTCGCCGAGAGCCGGTTAAAGGTCTTATATTGGCCACACCTTCTTAATTTTTCTCGCCATAGTTGTTCAAAAGGCAACGCAGTAAGATGAACATTGGTTGCGCTGAGTTTTTCATACATACATATATGGCCAATACAATCTCAGTTTTTGCCGACCTATATTGTAAATAAACTGCTGTCATATTCCGAATTACGTCGGCAAATCAGCTGATTCCCCCTTGCAGAGCGGGGATTAATGGTTTGATGTTGGCAACCTCTTTGCATTCTGTACATCGTGAGATACCTATAATGAACGGACTGTCTTAATTTTTATTAATACCTGTGTTGATGACTACTGAGATACGACAGTCGGTCCTTAATGGCTTGTCCAAGAGTGCATTGCAGAACACTGAAATTTCCAAGAAAAGGAATGCCAAAGAGTGGCTTAAGTGCTTAACTCCTCCGAGAGACTAAGTTGAGATAGCAAATATATTCTATTTATCACGCATTAATCTGGTCATTGGTTGTTAATACTAAATCCCATTTGATCAATCTGTATATGTAACAGCAGCACTCCACTCTATTCATTTATTTAACTTGACGTTGGATACACTTCCCAACATTAAGCCAATAGATCTTATATTTAAATGTTTCACAATTCAGAACACCTGAAGGCTTAGGCCATTGAGAGGCTACGAATGACTAACAAATATTATTTCGCTATATTAAAATGAATCGGAGTAAAACCTATAGGTTTATGTGGCTATCGGCTTGGGGAATCAATCACAAAATCGATTTTCACTATCACGACAGAAATGGCCTAGAAGCAGATATTGTAAGCAGTGAGCAAACTTTTCAGGGGATTTCAAAACGCACATTTAAACAGGGGTTGATTAAATAGAACACCTACCAACAATAAGTGAAATAATCTGGACACTTGCAAAGTATTGCGTTTACTTTGACTAGCAAAGAAATCGAGCTTACTCCGCCAATCAAAGACGAACAGAGGCACACTACCTAATGGACACATATTCGCCAGATTCGGAGTTCCTCATAACCATTTCTGTAGGAACTGTAGAGATGAGCACAGAGCAGAGTTGTTTCAAGCGTTTCCTGTGTGTTCACCCTGCACTTTGAATATTATATTTCTAAGTGTAGTCATGGAGACAGTTTTTTTCATAACCTGTTGAATAGGTCAAAGATAGACAATGTTTAAGGATGCGTCAGAAATATTGTGTTTAAGAACAGCTGGTCTAACCAAATTTAATGTAGACATATGGCTGGGGACGTCAATAGCTTATTTAATATGTCAGTCAATATAGTCAATACAGTTCTCCTGGTGGTGTCCTTTCGCCCCTACTTTGGCTAGTTGCTATTGACGGAGTTCTGATAATGCTAAATAAGGGTGGGGTTAAGGTAGAAGCACACGCGGATGACTTGGTCCTGATGGTATCGGGACCATTTCCCTCAGTCACGGCTGAGATTTTGGAAAAGTCACTGACTGTACTCAGTCGGTTCCATCGCAGCTCAAAGTGCAATCAGGTTAGAGGAGATTGGCCTCTGGAGACAACCTCTCATGGGACATGGTAGCACTTTCGGGCAGTTAACACCGTATTTCTCCGAACTTCGAACATATCCCTCTATCCGCAAACTAGGGGTTGAGGGTCGTTCTCGAGCAATCTTTCCAAATAGGCAGAATTGGAACAAGGGGAAAATCTGCACCGAAGTTTGGACCTCTGTCTTCACTGACGGTTCCAAGATGGAATCGGGACTCGGAGCAGGGGTTTTCTCTAAATCAGCCAATTTATCTATATTCTTTAAACTGCCAAACACTGCTGGTGTTTTTCAAGCATAAGTTTTTGCGATCCCGCAGGCATGAAAAATGCCTAGGGAACGCGGGGAGCGAGGGAGATATTAACATTTTCTCCGATAGTCAAGCCGCGATTAAGGATCTGACGACGCCATAGCGCAGAACGAAATTAGTAAACTCCTCTAAGGAGGAGATCAAATCTCTTGTGTGTGTAGGTAACATATTCCTGATCGAGGGTTCAGGACATAGGAACATGGAGGGAAATGAAATTGCTGATGAGCTTGCCAGGAAGGGGACTGAATTGGCCTCAGATACCTCCTACCCGGTCAATGGCATCCCCTTGACAGTTGTTAGAGGGGAATTGCACAAATTATTTCTCAGGAAAGCGCAGGCCCTTTGGCGTCAATACGATATACGAAGGACTCAGAAAGTCCTTTGGACTCCTCGGCTTTCAATTTCCAAACTCGTAGCAGTGTTTACCGGTTTCTGGACGATCGGCACCCACGCGAAGAAGCTAGGGTTACCATTTAGTCCTCATTGTAGAAGCTATGGGGATCTTTCAGAGAAAGAGACTGTAGATCATTTTCTCTGTAAATGTCCGGGTTTGGCAGCTAGACGACTAAGGTCACTGGGTGCTCCTTTCTTCGACAGCCTGGGGCAGTGCGACAACCTAAATTCAATCAATCTCCCCCATTATATCAACAGCTCTCGCTAGCTGTAGATATATGCCTGTTAGAGGTCTCATAATGGTATCAAAACGGCGCTTTAGTACTATTTGAAGAGTGCCAAAGTGGCACTTCAACCATTTCAATTACCAGTTCTCCTATTACCGCCTCACATGTTTGTCTTGCATTTACTGGGTTGAAAGTGGAAAGTTGAAATTTGCGCAGCTGAATGTAATTTATTAATAGAATACTTTAATATTATTTTATTAATAATATTTAATTAATATTTAATATTTGGAAAAATGGATACGGACCAAACCATTTGAGCAGGCTTTTGGCTGCCCCAGTAGTGGTTCAATGTGAAATATTATATTTAAAATACTGGTCGGTAAAAGTGGGCACCTCATATTTCGAAGAGCGCAGGTCTTAGCCTCAGCCAACCCTGAATTGTCGGTCGCCAATACAACGCTTGACTGAATTCAGACAAAATCACTTTGTGGTCGATATGTCTATTAAGAAGAAGAAGACCTAGCCGAAATAGTTTAGAAATACTCTAAAAAGTAGAATTCGTAATAAATTCTTCTGCAAATGAGAAGGAATAAGTGGAAAATTGTGATGTGGCAAAGTATCAATTTATTGTTGCAGTAATTTCATAACACATACCCGTCCGGTAGTTCCGCTAACATACAAATGAGCGGAGCTTCACACAAAAACTCACTGATAAATGTTATACATACATATATGCATAGGTATGTATGTGAATGTGTCCATTGTTTGTGTTGCGGAATTATATAATATCCTTATTTATTTACAGTTACTTGAAGCTTTCGAAGCGCAACATTCCTCTTTTTGCGGCACAAATAAATCAAGTTGATTTGTACGGTGCACGAGCAAAATGCCTGTTACTCGTGTGCTGGAATTTCGGAACTAAACAAATCCCATTGGCAAATATTGGCTGAAAACTTTTCGTCTAGAAAACTTGTTAAGTTTGTATGTAAGCTTGTGTGTCAAAACTAAAAATATATTAGACTGCATTGGAAGCATATAGGTATAGCTAGCTGAGTGATGAATTTGTCCGTATTTTGGATTTTCCTTTTGCTTACTGACTTTTATGCTGGGCGACCAAATGGGCCTTATTCAAAAACATAGCGCAAATAAATAAACTATTGTGTCAGACGCTTTGCAAATACATGCATACATACATATGTACATATATGGAGACTTGGGCAAATGAAATATTAAGATATGCTACACTTGCTGGGGGTGGTCAAAAAGTAATACACAGTAGTTTATTGGAAAGGTTTGGAGAAATTCTATTAATCTCACAATTATTTCGAATGCGATTTCAATGACTATTTATTTAATTTGGTATGTTTATGATATTATTTCTTGAAGTATATTATAACCTATTTTCTTTGTCTCTTGTTAGTTGTACTCAATCAGCACTTAATTGCGAAATGAAGTAAAGGAGCAAAAGATCTGCGGACGAAAAGGGAAAAGGGAAGGCTGTACGGGAATAAACACAGAGAATTTGTTTCCAAACAATGTGTAATAGGAATAATATTCATGTTAAGATGTCTAAGCCTTTGCCTTCCAAAAGTATGTATAATGGCTGAGTTATAGATGCTGTGATAGATTCACCTCATCATCCTCCATCCTGCTCCGGAAGATAAGACTCGATGTTATGAAGAGTTTTACTGATTCAATTTGCAACAACTATTATCCAGTTAAGACCCCACAACTAAAGAGAATTTTGGCTTATTTTGTTTTAGAAGACTGGCTTTGCCTCACTCGCAGTCAGAAAGATTTTGCAGTTCTGCAACTCATTGTCTTAGCCTGATTCGAAAACTTTCTGTCCCAGAGAAGATCAAAGAGTATAGAGTACAGCCAATTATTTTGACCGATTCCAAAAATAAAAAAACGAGCTTTCGTTTTTCGTGCTACTAGAAACACCAGGCGCTTCTTATTCGCTATTTTATGCAAAGAAGAGTCTTCCACGCCTACCACCACCTTCATGTAGAGCGTCGAATACATTCAGTGGTGTGGTGAGGCATTTGAGTTTATTTTGACGACATCAAAAAGCCAAGAAAATAATTGCTTGTAATATTATTCTGGTTTATATGAAAGTCTTTGTATATATCGCAGATGTCTATTTAACCGCGACGTCGTTCAAAGCTAAATATATCTTCATCAAAGCTCTATACTTGGTTACACCTTGATTGCCTTCTAATTTATTGCTAAATTGCTCAAAGAAGCTCTTGATGGTTTTAAGTATATTTTTTACAAAAATCAAAATTCGTCTCAAGTAAATCATCAATGAACAACATAAAAGTAATCCAATCTCCCCATAATCTAGTCGGCTTTTTGACTTCCCCAATTCATTCACACATAAAAGCAAGCCAATTTTGTGCACACAACCACGGAATTGGGTTGACATTTTCCATAGTCAAGGCGAAGTGGGCAATTCTCGTACTTGACCCTTGTCAAATAAACACCATACTAGCAGAAGTTAAGATGCAATTACGGACGGCGTAGTGTTGGTCAAAGTGAGAAAGGCAACGTGCCCGTTCGAGTAACAAGGATTGCTAATCTAATAAGCAATTGGGCAGTCAGTCATCACAAAGATACACACACACATACATCCGCATGCATACGATCATTTATGCTTATATATATGTGTACACACATATGTATGAGTATTTCCCAATATTCGGAAGCTTTCTCTTTGCTTGGGTCAATTTTGTCACTTTGCTGCTTTTCGCCTTGCAATTGTTTTTGCTCTAAGTGATTTATTCAATTTTCTTTTTTGACGGCATAAAACAATAGAAAATATTTACACTCTGCATTGCAGCAGCTGAGTATCTCTTTTTCGTATTCTGTATTTCTTCTTTGTTGTTGTGTGTTTGTGTTTTTGTTCTCCTTATCTAATTATGTTGCAACAAGGGAAAATGAAATGGTTTGTGTTTTTCTTATTTTTTTTTTTTTCAACAACTCAGGTTAGGTCAGTGCGCACGTCGTACGCACTAAAATGTGAACCCATTGTGCTTATGTAGGGGTATTGCATGGCTATTTTTCATTGTATTTACATATACGAGTATATGCATGGGCATATTCTCCCAGCGGTTGTGCGAGTGACAATTTTCACCGAAGATATAACTAGCCTTTTAGCACTACCTATTTCGTAAGTACCTGTTTTAAATAAATTATTATTAATCGAATAGTTCTAAAATGTTGCTACTCATTTAAGCAAACTCAAAAGGGAAAAATTTGAGTAAAGCAAGTTTCTAAGCATCTCAAACTATACTTGACCATTTCTTTAATTTTATTACTTTTTAATTTTATTACAAGAAAATCATTATCTAAATAAATATAACAAAAATCACTTAATCACCCTTGAATTTGGTGGTCTTGAATTTTCCAAAAATCCATTTTTGTTTGTTTTTGATATTTCGAAAGTATAGGCTTTTAGGAATATACTGCCATATTTTTGGAAGATTATTCCCAGTATTTTCGATTCTACAACCGTTTTAGCAGGTAGAGTCAGATTCGTCACGCGGAGTCATCAGTGGTCGCCTTTAAATAGTTAAAACTTTAAACTCAATTATCTCAAAACTACTTTTTTCGGCCTGGTGTTGACAAAAAAAAACTATTTAACCGAATCGTCTGAAATTTAAATATGTTGCTCACAACATCAATGGCTATCGTCCATACTAGAACCATATTATTATTTTAATTATTTCGTATTTTTTTGTAAAAAAATTGAAAAAAACTGAAAAAACCCGATTTTTTGAGAGTCAAATTCAAAACCGCGCCATTTTGTCAAACATAGCTCAGTCATACTGATTAATAATTGTTTTGGTTTTTGAGTTTCAGATAAATAGACGAGCCAAAATAGACAACACCGTTCAGGTCCAATTTTTCGGAAGGGTCTACTTCAGCGCCATTTTTAAGAATATTAAAATTACAAAACAAATATATTTTCATTTTTGCATGTAAAAGAAGTTAAATAAAAAGCCTAAAAATTTAAATATCGTTTTTAATTTTTTTTTATTGTAAAAAAAATCCTGAAAATACCCTACATTTTCGAGCTCTAGACCAACAGGCCCCTTATGGTGAAGATATACTTACAACAAAGTGATTGTTTTACCTCAGAGAGTGAAACGTCGTGAACTGCACTGGAGCAATATTCGAACGTAAGAAGTGGCGCAAAATTAATCACCCTATCGGAAGATTTATAATTTTTGCAAATGGCGTTGTGCGACAATCATATTAAAATAAAATTTCCAACACTCAAACTTGTCTTCTTGTATCGGGTGTTGTTTAAAACCTTGAGATGGATAATTTCAAGGCACATATTTTTTTAATATTACATCCACTGAGGCTACAAGTTTGATCAGTCTTTGTTAGGCCTGGGAATTTTCAGTCCATGAAAAAAATTTAAGAGTTCAAGGTAAAATCCTTCTAAATCTTGTTTTGCTTCTTCCATAAATAATATACAAGCACTTGTGCAGAAACTGTGGGTCTAGATGGCAGCTTTTCGAATCACATTTTTTGTTGTTTTCGAGGGATTTATATCAATTATGTATAAATATTCATACATATGTACTTACATGACCACACAAAGTACCTTTTCGTAATTTTGGATAGCAAACTGACAAGGAAGCACAATAAATTGGAGAGTAAGAAAAAGGCCAGTAACGCACTGTACCTATGTAAGTAAAAGAATGCTGGGAGTTACATGGGGTCTATCTCCTTCAATAATGTATTGGTGCTACTTAGCTGTAGTAAAACCAATATTACTTTATGGTGCTTTAGTGTGGTGGACTGCATTTAGAAAAACGACGCACAAAACACCTATGGAAAGTATTCAACGTCTTGGTGCACTTTGCACGGCAGGGACAATTAAAACTAATCATACGGCAGCACTTGAAAGAATACTAAACCTACCACCGATTGACGTTGCGGCAGAAGGTCTCCTAGCAAGATCTACCGCAAGACTGAACGCAACAAGTGAATTAACTTTTAAATATTGGGGCATACATAGCTCAATAGTTTTGAGTTATCGGACCAATATGGACTATATGACAATAGAAGAAGATGAGTGGGCAAGAGGTATAAAACCTAGTCCCAACAGGCTTAATATATTTACTGACGGCTCAGATATGGTGGATGGAGTAGGTGCAGGGATTTATTGCACACAGCTGGCCATCAGGCGGCCAATTAAGCTCCTTGACCACTGCAGTATTTCTCAAGCAGAAATCTTTGCGGTAGAAAAGGCTGCAGAAATAGCATCGAGCAATTCTAACATAAATATATTCGTTGACAGTCAAGCGGCAATAAAGGCAATAAACTCATGTGAAATTTCATTTAAAAACGTACTTAGGACAATAGAATCCAAAGAGAGACTAGCGGCAGACAGACGGTTACGCATCTATGAGGCACCCGGACATAAGGGCATTGCAGGAAACGAAATTATAGATGAGATTGCCTAAAGCGATGTTTACATACAATTCGAACAAGAAAACGAAATACTGAAACATTTAAATACGATATACAATGACATCGCTGCGGACATGAAAACACGGATTGACAGGAGATGGAATAATTTAGCTACTTGCGAAGCCGCGAAAATTATGTGTACACAGAATGCAGATAAATACGCCAGATTCGTACTAGCACTGTCTAGAAAGCCAAGCAGAACTATCGTAAGTATACTGGCAGGCCACAATTTGTTAGCGGCACACGCATACAAGATGAGAATTACAATCAATGATAGCTGTAGATTTTGCAATGAACTAGAAGAGAGAGAAACTCTTGAGCACATTCTATGTTCTTGCCCTGCATTAGCTAGAACCCAAATGAAATGTTTCGCAGCTCTACAATATGAGAGGTTAAAATATCTCTCGGGGTTAGAGCTTCAGAGCTTACTTAGATTCGCAAAAGACGCAGGCTTATTACAAGAAGCCTACTACAAGGACACATAAGGGTCAAGCTCCATCTGGTATCACTGAGGACCAATAGGTCTATGTGATGATTTTCAGCCAACCAGGTCAACCTAACCTAACCTACTTACATGTCCCGAATTTGTATATTGTAACTTTCATGGTACCACTTAAAATCGCTATTGAAGCTCTGGCAATTATTGCTTCAGAATGCAGAGTTGTCTTCGTTGCTTTCAAAATTCTCTATAACAAATATATATTGATATATTAAAAAGCAAAACATTTTTTTAATTGAAGTATATGGTAATAAAAATAACTCATTAGTGAAGCGCCTAACATTTTAGGTAACCAGCTGCTATGCTAGTCTTCCGAAGTTAGCGAAATAAGTGTCCTTTGGTGGATACTGAAATAACTACTAAAAGGTAGTGCAAGGAGCAGACAATTGACCTCTTCCTAGGGCACGTGCGTGTTAAATTGGCTGTATACAAATAGAGTAGATTGGCGCGAAACCAGTGGTAGTTCCCAAGGCCTTTCGAAATCACTAGTTCTGAGCTAATCCACTGAACTGCAGTGATATGGTATGTATTCAGGGCCTATGCATGTAGATGTGTGTTTTGATATGAAAAGAAATACACTTTTTCTAAGCCTTTTTGTTGTGTGAAACATTTGAAATTTCTAAAAACAATTGTTGCCCGAAATTGAGGTCAAAAATACGCCTTTACAATTTTGACAATAACTTTATAGAGGCCCTATGTAGAATGAATAAGTTTGAAGCTTGATTGCATTGCATAGGCTTAAAGTGGATGGGTATTTGATTAGATACTTTTGTTTTCCTTTGTAATAGTGAATAGGGATTAGTATGATAGTTATAGGGATAAAAATCCAAAAACGCCCAAAATTTCAGACTAGTGATAATAGTTATTAACTTTTGGACAATTTTTATACAAATTTCAAATAAAAAATTTTCACTCCAGAGTGGAATTATTAAGTTTGCAATTCGGCCTTTGCACTTGGGTGTGGAATTTTCACTAAAAATTCAGATATTACTCAGGAAAAAAAAACACAAAACAACAAAAAGAAGAAAGCGTAACAGTCGAAAATTTGGAATACAAAATTGTATGGTTATATTATATTAATATTTGGTTTGTCTGTATTTTAATTCTTTGAATTTGAATTTTCAATTTATTTATATTGATTGTCTGGACTATATTATATATCCTTACGCATGCATTTCATATCAATATATAAAAAATAGTATTTAAAACAATTACGCTTCTGTTTTATTAATACGCTAGTAAAATAGGAGATAAAATTGCCTTTGATTTGATATTTACATTGTTATTAGGATCATACCCTTCTAACTACAAGTAAAATTTTCCTTTTTCTTACATACATACATACACACAACACAACTGACGCTTACACTCTTTTTGGGGGTCTCGCTGAGCTCCTCCTCCTATTTGTGGCAAGCGTCTTGATGTTGTTCCACAAACACTGTATACGGTTCCGTATTTTATGAATTATATGAATAGAAAAAGCTCTTCACAAAAAATTGTCTTCTGCTCGGAGTCGTCTTAAAACTGTAGGTTCCACCATAAGTAGAAAACATCAGGACGCACATAACAAATCGGAGGGGTAGAACGGCCAAAGAGCGAAAAAGGCACAAAGAATAAACTAAAAAAATACACGCTCTATATTCCGGGCTGAGTAGTTACTATTCTGCACTTATTTCAAAGAGCTTACGGGGTGTGTTCAAAAAATAAATTGAATTTTGATTTACAGAAATATTTCTTTAATTTCTATCATATTTTATCTCCTTCAAAGTAGTTCCCTCAGATGTAATACACTTGTGCCAGCATTTTTTCCAATCCTTGAATCAGTTCTAACATAACCTTGACCTCTCTCAGCGATTAAGTTTGTATCTCCTCAATCGTCGCAAAACGCCATCCTTTAATGGGTGTCTTCAATCTTGGGAACTGGAAAAAGTCGAAGGAGGCCAAATCTGGTGAATACGGTGGCTGAGGCATGGTAAAGGTGTTGTTTTGGGCCAAATACACAAAACACGTAAAGATAAATGAGCAGGTGTATTATATATATACAGGGTTGCCCATATTCGACGGACCCATGTGTTTTTTGGGCCCATTCCAATCGACGAGGCTTGTCCGCAGGCAACAATCTTTGCGTCAATTGAATCTTATACGGGAATAAATGCAAATCAATGCGGATAATTCATTGTAAAGTGGTCCGAGCAATGCCCAACTGCTGAGAACGGCGACTTTGGGATGTCCTTGGCGACGTCTCAACATTGGCCCGTACAAGAGCAATATTCCCATCCGATCGCCTTGGTCGTACAAACCTTGGTCGTGCCTTTCGTACAAACGTTTAATGATGTTTTTAGAAGGCGCACTTTTCACATTATTTAATTTTTTATCCGCACGTTGAGTTTTCACAATTGACTTCTTTTGTTGAATGTAAATTTCAACAATTTGGGAGTGCTCGCGTGGCGTGTACTGTTCCATGGTAAAAATCTGCTTGGACTGACGCTTCCGACGCGGTATGTCATTAAGCGATCTGACGTCTGCTGTACGCTGGTTACACTGATATCACTAAGCTGGATAGCTGGATGCTTGTGTAATTCGATCATTGGTCGGCTACTTGATCGTTTCATTTTGTTTTAAGTTAATTTCTTGATGAATGTTCGATTCTTATTATACTGTCGGTATTTTTGTGGTTGTAGTTTTCGGGTATCGTCTGCAAACACAACATTTGTAAACATTGAGTTATTA
The DNA here is from genome assembly GCF_028408465.1 of Anastrepha ludens. NCBI lineage: Eukaryota > Metazoa > Arthropoda > Insecta > Diptera > Tephritidae > Anastrepha > Anastrepha ludens. The sequence goes on along the minus strand of NC_071500.1, from coordinate 43,465,170 downwards.
TTTATTATTATTATTATTGAGTTCCGTGTTTCACGTTCGCGGTATCATTTATTACTTTTTTCCACTGTTCTTGCGTCTCGAAACCTCTACTCGACCTTTTCCCCTGACTGATTGAATTTAGTGCCCGTATGTGACCGTCAAACTATGTGTTTATAAAGTGCAATTTACGTTCTAATGTTTTTTGTGTTCCACTTAAAGCGGAAAATGTAATTATTAAATTGCGATCCGAGAATCCACAAATACTTGGCTCCAAACTACCATCAAAAAAACAAACATTGTCCGTTTTTTTCTTCAATCGTCGACTGTAAGATTAACTATTCGTGCAAGTGCTAAGTTATCTATAAAGTGTGCCGATCGAAAAGCCGATTGAAAATATCTACATGTGTTAAAAATAATTGCAAGGTATGGAAAAATTGAATTTTGCAATTGTTTTTATTTTGTATTATTCAATATATAAAAATATTTTATTTTTTTATAGGTTGCAGCTCGAGTAGTACACTGGGATGGAAAAATGCTTTCTGAATTCACAGGACTAGAGGAAGTACAACGTTTAGCAGTTATTATCTCTCATGCAAATGGTGAACAACTATTGAGAGTTCCAAAATTAACTACTTCAACTGGCTAGAACTTGCTGAGGCTATTCACGAACTGTTGGTCGATTGGAATGCTGAAAAAACAATTGTCGCGGCCTGCTTTGATACGACCTCTGCAAATACTGGAAGAGTGCAAGGAGCTGCTACTTTATTAGAGAATATGCTAGATCGGAATATATCATACCTTCCGTGCCGACACCAAATCTATCAATTATCTCTGCGAGCTGCATTTGAATCAAAAATGAGTGGTACGTCAGGTGTGAACGTTCCAATATTTGACAGATTTAAGACCAAGTGGAGTGAAATGTTTAAACTAATTACAAGGCTGGTATAGAGAATCATTATGTGGCAAAACAGCTAAATTATGTGAAATCCGAAATGATTGAATACTCTACGAACGAATTATCAAGAGATCATGCACGATACGATTACGAGGAGTTACTTCAGCTTACTTTTTTAATCTGTTTTGGAACTTTATCGAAAGAAAAAGTTGGTTTCCGTCTGCCTGGACCTATGCATCACGCACGTTGGATATGCAAAGCTATTTATTCTTTGAAAATGTATATTTTGGGAAACGAATTTTAGTTAACAGTACGTGAAGAGCAGAGTTTACGCGATATATATATTTTTATAGTACGCTTCTACGTTAAAGTATGGTTTTGTTCCATTGCTGCTGCTGTAGCACCCAGCTGCAGCTATTGACAAGATATGTAATCAGATGAAGGCATTGCGTTGTCATATCCCCATTGCGTAAAAATATCCCCAAAACGGAGAAAAGAAGAATGGTGAAAAATCTTAATGCTTCCATGATTGCGATGTCGAACCATGCAAACGTATACAATTGAAAGTGACTGATGTTAGTACATTTGTGAGTTGAACGTTTCGGTATTTCCAAAGAGTTTTTAAAGACTGATCCAGATTTTTGGGTCCTGGACAAGGATTTCAAAAAAGGACTGGAAATTGTTAGCAAAATTAAAGTTGTTAACGACACTGCTGAGCGTGGTGTTAAACTTATTCAAACGTACAATAAAAAAATTACGAAAAATGAAGAGATCTACAAAACTAATTGCAAGGCGTAAAGGACTATACTTCAAAATTTCCACTACACTCAAAAAAATCTTTAATCGTCAAAACGACTATACTAAATATACTCTCGAATAGCCAGGCGGCCGTCAAATCAATGAATGCGGCTTTACTAAGATCGAAGGTTGCACAGGAATGCCGGGCAGCTCTAAATGATATTAGTGACATATTCAAGGTCAGCTTTATTCGGGTTCCGGGACATAGAGATATTGAGGGAAACTGTAAGGCTGACGAGCTTTAAGGTACTGCAGCTCTTCAATTGCTCAGTGATAAAAGTACCATTCGCATACCCATGGCCACAAGTAAACTAATAATAAAAAACCACATTATCCAAGAGGCTAATAGGTCATGGAGAAATGAAAATACGTGGCTACTATAGCCGCAAATAAACAAGAAAAGAAGAGACAATATCTCGAAGGTCGTGGCTTGTTTAACCGATCACTGGCTTTTTGGCAGGCATTCCTCGAGACTAGGAGTTTTCTCCCATGAATATTGCAGAAGTTGCAGAGATGAGGAAGAGGAAGAAAGAGTTGAGCACTTCCCTAGCTAAAATCAGAGCTCTTTGTCTAGGTAAATACTTTTTAATTCTCTTACAGAACTGTCTGGCGTGGGGTTGGCATCAATACTAAGTTTCATAAGAAATGGTTCCACGAAGGAAGATTAATGAGGTTCCCGTGTAGCACAGTGGTATCACAACGGACCTGTAAGGTCTAAGTGAGTTGGTCGTGCAGACCGACTACCACCATAACTTAACCTAACCTAAACATACATAAACTATTTTTATTTTACTTAACTTGAGATTAATTTAAAAAAATACCCATTTTTCTTTATTTTTCTACTTTAGGCTTAAGATTTAATAATTTGCAGTTTTTTAGGTAACCTTACTTTTCTAGAGGATGTCCCACAAGAAATAAAGGTGTTTTATTTTTTCCACTTGAATAACGGCCACCCTAATGCACAAGCGATGTTTTCCATCATCCATGTTCTACTTTTTTTTTGTTTACGGAAACGTTTAGAAAGTATTACTAACGCAGGCAAATATTTGGAATGTAGGTAGTGCATTAATACAAGTGATAAGTGTAGGTTTTATATTAAAATTTGGTGACGGTAGCGTAGCAGTAACATAAAATTACTGAACTACTATTAGCAACTATGTAAAATGTGGGAGTCATAAATGCAGTCAAAGAAAATCTCAGTCCAACCAACTCAGATTTTATGAAAATGTGCGCTTATATACGAAGTCCATCCTGATCGAATGTAGTAGTTCTTTATTTGTTGGTATTAAAAACGAATGTGTGAGTATAAGAAAAAAAATAAACGATTTCTAAGCGAATGCACGCAAAGCGGGGAAATAAATAAATATTTTATGTGAAAGCTTATGTATTTATGAGTACTTGACAGCTAAAGCTCATCTCTAACCACAAGCTACTTTCGATCATAGTCCTATGCATATATCAACTCACACCACACACATACATACATATGCGCTTGCATGTATATAACACACACACTATGCATCTCTCTCGTAGTTTGTTTACTTTTCCCAAAACACTTAAATTGCACGCTTCAACTGTCAGAAGAAATTCTTCAGCTTTCTTCTTTCTTTGCTTGAATTGCCAAAAAAGTTTAGCGCTGCTGCTGGTGGATAAATGGGAAAATGGCACGAAATCGAATATATGATTATGTATGCACTTATGCATGTGTATGTGCGCATATGACCTCAAGTATACCCTAAAAGACATTGCTGAGCGAGCACTTTAGACACAGAGGTGCTTGTGATGACAGAAATGAGAAGTTTTTGGTCAGCAGTAATTACATTGGAAACATACAAATGATTAGTAGAATTCTCTTTCTAGAGCAATGTACGCGTCAGATGTTTTTAGGGAACTATCGACATGCATGAGAACTATCGACATCGATAACTCTGGCTTGACAGCTGAGAATGGCAAACTGTGTTGAGTTTTCTGTTCAGTTAGGTTTGGCACGTCATCATGAATCGTTTAACGCCGGAACAACTTCCAAATTGTGGAAATTTAGAAATAGAGCACCGGCGGCATCATTAACATCGACGACATTTGTTTTCAACAAGACGATGCAACTTGCTATACAACGAGCTGAACAATCGATTTATTGCAATTCAATCTATTTCAAGAAGTACTCAAAAATATTATTGATCGTATGGACCATGTAAATCGTAGCCACGGGGGATATATGCCGAATATTATATTCGAAAAATAAATGCCACGAAATTAATATTCAGCAGATTCCAATAAAAAAATTCGCTTCAACAATAGTTCCTATTTATACTATGTTACCATTTTAAGTTCTCAACTTCTTAAAAAACAATCGATATAAGAAGTTATATAGTTTTCATTTACATATGTATATCACAGAGCCTCCATAAGACTCTTTTATCGCATTGTCCCCATCTGCTAGTTCGCGCAACATCGGCCTTCGCAAAACGATCTTTGGCCGACCGCAATCTCTGCTCCCTTCCGGGTTCGAGTCAAATCCCATTCTCGTGATGCTATCTGGCGGATTTTTTATCGTGTGACCTAACGATCGCCAATTTCTACGTTTGATCTGCCATAGGATGGGCTCCTCATTCGTTGATCTCCACAGCACATCTTCGCTGATGGTGTTCGGTCAGAATATTCAAATTATTGTAGCCTCAGTATGGTGATGTTGGAGAACAGCCGTGTTTCACTGCCGTACAATAATACTGAGTTCACACATGGGCTGAATATTCGCAATTTAGTGCGCCTGGAGATTTGCGAATTCGCCCGAACGCCGTCCTTGTTTTTGCAGCTAGCTTGCAGTTGACGTCTGTCGTGAGGTAGCTGAGATAGCGGAAGCTTTCGACAAATTCCGCTGGGCGTCCGTCAACCATTAAAGGTCTCGCTGCATTGTGGTTGACTCTCATAGCCATTGTCTTGGCGATGTTGGCCTCCAGTCCGACAGCGCGTGACAGCGTGACTAGTCTGTCTGCCTTCGCATGCATGTCAGCGAGTTTGTGAGAGAGGAGGCAGATGTCATCGTCGAAGTCCAGGCCTTTAAGATGTCTTGTGAAACTTTACAGGATGACTCTTTTGCCCAGGGTCAATTGACTCATAATGTCGACTAGAACGATGGTGGAGAGAAGGGGATCTAGTAATCATTGGAGGTCAGTAACGCACCATTTAGATCTCTGATGATTTGGTTACTACTACTCTGGTTGGTTAGGTGGCCAACTATGCGGTACAGCTATCTCATGTGGTTTTCTCTTGCTCCTGCTTCGGCACCGCTGGCAAAATCCTCAATGACTTCAAATAGTTTCTCTTATCATTTCTGGCCGATTTCTTTACTTGCTTCGCCACATCTCTGTAGGCTGACGGAAGAGAGCCATCGCTGATTAGTTGCCTTTTGAGTTCATGTATGCACTGAATGATGCCCTATCTCATACTGCAGAGATCTATGATTTCATGTTGGTGACTTTTAGTGTGTCGCTTTTCTCTTGAACGATTTGCCTGACCGTAACATGGAATTGCTATAAGAGGAGAATATAAATATACACATATTAGTTTGGAGAAAAAGAAATCCATTTGTTTTGCGCAAATGGTTTAAAACTGTTTTATGGTCCATCTTTAGCTCTCGGGCGAAGCCACGATTACTAACACGCCGGTCAACTTCGATTATTTCTATAATTTTATCAACATGCCCGACATTTTCATTATGTAACATCAAAAATGCCCGATCAGAATACATGAAACTAAAATTGAACGAAATTAGCTGTTACCAATTTCAGCGACCTGGCTTGCATTTTCGCCTTTATCAAAGAAAAATTGTAAAATGTGCAGAATTGTCTCTTTGTTTACTTCTTTGATTACTTCTACCCTGTAACTAACAAATGACTGGGACAAAAAAAAAAACAGCAAACGAGTTCTTTTAGTGTTAATTTTCACCTTGACTACGAGCATAAACTTTAAATTTTTTGATCGATTCTTTACGACATACTTATAACTACAGCCATCTACTGAGAAAATATTGTATTTCTTTTTCTTTAAACTAATATATTAGCACAGGGACAAGCGCTCAGTTCTTTCCGATGCTAGAGCAAAAATGAGTAATTTGCTAAGCCCTTCAATGATAGTATAAATATAAGCATTTTTTTATACTGTGCTGCCTCGTAGGGTAAAAATGAGTTGTCATAAGAATGAAACTACATTTTGCAAGGCCATGAGTGCAAGTTCTACAATTTCTGATATCTTTCACTTGGGCGGGTGGAATGTTTCATTCATACGAATGTGAAAATGTTTGGAGCGGTATAAATTTTTGATGGGTCTTTGTATGCCAAAGCGTTGCATGTCACACCATACAACGTCTAAATTTGGCATGCTTCTGCATGTGCAGTCCCATATATGCAAGTGCACGTTTACTATAAGTACATACATATACATACATGCACGCAAACAGTCGCATAAAAGCAATTCTGTGCACGCTCATAGTTATCTGAAGAGCGTGTGAATGTCTGGTGCCGCCTGCTGTTAGTGCCATTTAACTTTGTTGCAAATATAACTCGGAAACTGACAAAATGATTTGCAATGTTGACAAACCGGATGACATAAATAAATGCTCGCTTTTTAACCCATTCAACATTTTACGCAGTCCACAAGTTGGTTGATTTCTTTTTCGTTTGCAAAAATAAAAATGGAAATTTATGCATGACAACAAATGAAAAGGACAGCAACAACAACAAGTTGAGTAGCAGAAATATATTACAATGAAATTTTGCAAAGCTGAAAGCTTGCAAGCACACATACATAGGTACTTACAATAGAAATAACTGCATATAGAAATACGAGAGGCGGCTGATATGTACGGTACTAAGCGATGGTTCATAATATTATTAGCTTGAGCCATTCTTGGTATAAAAACCACCATTTCTTTTTTATTTGGAACAATCGACAACATCATACCCATGGAAATTGCACATTTTTGCAATTAGGGGCAATGCATCGTGTCTAAATTTTTTGTTTAAAAATGAAGTATGCCGAAATATATTTTCATAAGCATGTTAACGGGAATTGTGCTGCACGTTCATATATGTGAAGTGGTATAAAAAATGTGCTCAGATATGTTAGCAAAGAAGAGAGACATGTGAAGACGACATGAAGACGCACACATCAAATGGGAGGAGGAGCTCGGCCAAACACCCAAAAATGGTGTACGCGCCAATTATATATATATATATATATATATATATTATATTCCGAAAGCGCTCTAATGATTCGAGCTGGCAAATAATATTGAAAGAATATGTTTTAAGTAGCTTAAAGGAATTACATTCGTGATGTGAAAAACATTTTTTTTATATCCTTGTTCACTCCGCCTGGGAGCACAAAGCCGCGACAAGACTCTTTCATCGTACACAGTTTTGGGCTCCTGTTTTTAGATCGTCACATGTGATGTCGGCATCTGCTAGTTCACGCAACATCGACATTCGCCAATTGATCTTTGACTGACCGCGAACTCTGCTTCCTTGTCAGTTCCAGTCCAGTGCCATTCTCGTGATGCTATCTATTGGTTTTTTAAGTGTGTGACCTATCCATCGCCACTTTCTGCGTTTGATTTGCCATCGAATGGGCTGGATGCTCATTCGTGGATCTCCACACCGCGTCGTTGCTGAAATGAAATACATAAACCCACAAATATATAAACCCACACTTTTCATTCATTAGCTTATCAGCCGCCCCTCGTACATACCAACACCAATGTGTTGCAGCCAACGATACACTGTGTGCAGCCTTCATTTAAAAAGCGGCCAGAAAATAGAATTATGTAAAAAAATTAAAGAAATTGACCGCTAAGCTTTTTTCCAACCTCATCTGTGAATTTCGACCCATGCAGAGACTCCACATGCATATATCGTATTGAAAATTCTTAACAATATGAATTAAAATAATAAAAAATAATAAAATGAATGGGCGTGACTATGTAAATTTTTTGTTTGTACTTAACGCACCCTACTGTGCAAAACGTAACAGAAAAGCTTAGTTTTTGATTTTCGAAGCTTCTTTTACCATGTTCACTACCTTTTCGTATAGATGAACTTCTCCTTTAGTACGTTTAGTTGATGGCAAAAAGCTTAACACTAATAGATGACTCGGAAAGGGATTTAGGGCAGTTTGATTTGAAAGAAATGACGATAAGGATAAGAGTAATCTCTGATGTCCATTGCGTAACGTCCCATATCGCTTTGAAAAAGCTAATGTAAGTTCATGTAAACAATTCTTTCCCTTGCCACTATTTGCTCTTCTTGAGTAGGTGTTGAACGTCGTTGCAACGGAATTTCGCAAGATGGTAGATTTTGCATCGCGACTTGAGGCTAAAAGTTACTGTTTGGTGCCGATTACATGCGGGTACTACAATTTAGTGATGACCAATTTATTTTGGACCAGCCTGGGCGAAATAGAAGTGAACAATACGAGGTTTGTTAAAAAAGAAAGCGAATTCGAAATATATTCGACTTTCGACTATTATTTTATTTGTATGTTGGTACACTCGTCTCGAAGATATGTTCATGGTTTTAGCAACATAGCATCTTTAGTTTGTTTGCGAGAGGCATAAATAAGACAAATGTTTTCATGTTTGACGCTTTTCCGTCATCAACTTTTGGCTCTCCTGAACTCTTCCATTGGACCGATAGGGCTTTCGTTTCGATATCATAACCATACACCCATGATTCGTCACCAGTTATGACCCTTTTAAGCAAATCTGGATCATCGTTGACGTAGTCCAACCCTTCCTGAGCGATGCTCATGCGACGTTGTTTTTGGTAAAAAATCAGCAATTTTGGAACGAACTTCGCTGCTACACGCTTCATGCCAAAGATTTCTGAAAAGATTGCTTGGCATAAGCCAACTGAAATGCCGACATAGTCAGTAACTTCTCTAATTGTGATTCGACGATTCTCCATAACAATTTTCTTCACCTTCTCAACATTTTCATGGGTTGTTTATGGAGTGGGACGCCCAGAATGAGCGGCATCTCGACCTACTGTTCAAGCTTGTACCACTTGTAAAATTTTTTTCTACTCAGAGTACTCTCTCCGTATGCCCCAGCCAACATTTCAAGTGTTTTTGAGCACGTTATTTCATTTTTTGAACAAAGTTTGATACAACTTCTTTGATCCATTTTTTTCGGCCCACTTCACTTACAGTCCTTCTTTATTTGATAATTCGGTCTTTAATTAATTTATATCATTTAATTTATAAAGGGTCTTTCAAAAAAAGCTCCTACATATTGTTTTAAAATACAACATGTAAATATATAATATTTATTCTTTGAAGTTTCGCTATTTTTATTCACTATTTCACTATTTATTTTTATGTGAAAAATTCCATCATTTAGGAAAGAAGAGAAATCGTTGTTGAAAGTTGTTCAGCTACACTTTGCGCTACAGCTGCAATATTCTCAACAGAACGTACAGTTTTTGGCCTGCTAGTCCTTTTTCTATCCTCGACAGAACCAGTTACTTGACATTTTTTCACCAACCTTTGAATTGCCTGCTCCTTTAGTTCCACCAAAAAAAACCATAATTCTAACGCGTTGCTGTATCGTGCCGGTATCGTCTAGGGATTATTCACTACTGACATTTAGGCGTCACTTTTGAAATAGCCTTTACAAAATAATGATGTTTAATGCTCAAGGACCAATATATTAACACTACTCTTTTGAATTACATTATTGAAGCTACTCTTATGCTCTCGATATTATGATAATCAACCGGAAGAAATTTGCCAAAAAAAAAAACACCGATAGAATATTCAACTATAATGACTTCAATTCACTACGTAGATCTCTATTTTAATTTTTTTTCTTTACTACTCCTTATCAATATTTATTAATAACTTTTTACATTCCACATTTTCATATTTTCTTTTATTGGCCGCCTCTCACATACTGTGCTGCACCGCGTGCAGCGATGTAGGAGAATTATTTCGTGTCAAATTGCTATTTGCATGCATAAACATACACATCTTTAGTAACATACACGCACTAATATGTAGGAATTTAATAACGACAGTTGTTGAGTTGCATTTTTTTAATGAAAAACAATTGTTTTTTGGTTTCCTATTTCACAAGTTAAACCTTTGATAATTACGAGTGCGTTACCCTGAATGATGTTCCCCGGTTAGGCAGGTGGTAGATAATTGTAGGTGTACTCATTCTTCTTCCAGAAAGAGATCTGTGGAAGATCTCTTTGCATTTCGTATTTGTAGTATGCGCATAGGTAGCAACCCTGCAGATTTGACATGAAATACAGTTAATAGAATTGCTGATATTTCGCTCATACTTTGGTTGCATTTCAAACCGCGTTCTTTGCTGCAGTAGGTAATGGGAAAATATTATTAAATGTGATAGCTGACGGTGTATTAAAAGAGTTGAACAAATTCAAGAGAATTTTCTTCGTTTCGCCCTCAGATCTCAGATTGAAGTCTTTATAAAATATGTGTATATACAATGTCGGCTTGAAACTGTAGGTCTCTCCATTTGTGGAACAACTTCAAGACGCACGCCACAAATACGAGGAGGAGCTCGGCCAAACACCCAAAAAGGGTCTACATGCCAATTATATATATATAACTTAATGCCTTACTATCTCTCCAATTTCGTCCACGAGGCCACTGTCAAGCTTCTACGTGAGTTTAATGTGGCATGATGTGTGGGTTAATTTTTATAATTGCTTTAGTAAACGCAATTTTACGCACTAAAATTCACCAATTTCTAACGAGATATGTATGTTGTTGCTTTTAATAGCCGCTTGTGGTGTATTGCTGAATGCTCTGAGGTTTGAGAAAAACCTATCTGCATCTTCATAGTAAGATTGTGTTTAGGTGCAAAGTAAAACTTTTAATTCATTAATGATGAGATTGATGCTGGAACGTAACATAAGCTCAACTAAAAGCACGGCTTTTCTGTAATGTTAGACAACAGTTTTAATATATCTGTTACCTTATTTTATACGTAGAGCAGTATGCGATGAGGTGCAACAAGAAATACTTTCGCATATTGGAATGCTTTAAAGGGGGCAGCACCTCTAGATAATGAGTTTTTCAATAATTTTTTGCGAAAAATTGAGAGTATTTCTTATATTAAATTAAATTACATATTAAGGAGGCAATCGATAGATATATTATAGGAGAATATGCTCTCAAAATTTTATAGCGGAATTCAAAGTGATTTTGGAGTTACAGGCCTGTGTACTGTCCCTCGTGTGAGTATACTGTCTACCTTCTGAAAACTTTCTTCAAAACCATGTTTTTGGATTTTAAAAAAACGAAGAAACTTAGCGTTTCAAACCGACAATCTATATAAAGATAATTAAAATGCGCAACTAATTAACTAACAAAATACAAAAAAAAAAACATTTTTTATGTTATTTAGCACCTTTTTGAAAAAAAGCGAAAAAATCATTTTTTTTTCAATAATTAATTGTGTGTTCATTTTTCCATATTTTTATACAAGAGTAGTCTACTATATGCGGGAAAGTCTTCTGAATAAGACAATATTTTTCTTTTGTGTTTCAGGGGAAAACTACGACCGCAATCTTACACGCCGTTTTACTAGCGCGCAACGAGAAGCTGTGCGAGATCCCTCATATGTCCGCCATTTTGCATTTTTTTTATTTCTATTAAAAGTTGTTTATTACTCTTCAATCATGCCTTGAAATAAATGCAAAAGATTCATCTTGTGTGTCGCTTTTTTCGCCTCGAACGAAAAATTGAGAAAAAACTCTTTTTTTGAAGCCACTGATAAGAGGCCCCCCTCAATATTCATGCTTCTATGAATATACCGAAATTTTTTAAATAAAAAAATAAAAATGGCGGCTATACAGCTACTCAAAGTGGCATTTGCGCCGTGGAATGTACAGCCTCTTATTATCAACTCAAACCAACCAGACAAAAATTTTCACTAGAATAAGTTATATCGCTTTGCACTTACCTGTTATTAATGAAAAATAACTAAAATGAACATTTGAAGTGAAAAAAGTTACACTTTTTTTTATAAACTAATCGATCAAAACAATATTTTTAGTAATAATTAATATAAAATTTGAGATACATGCAAAGGCCAATATGTCAAAGAATATTCCTGTAAAATTTTAAGTTGATATCTCGATTACTATTTAAGTTACATTAAACAGCGCGGAAATAAAAAGTATTTTGAGAAAAAGGCGATTAAAGTTTTCGTTCTTATCAAGTAGAGTTAAAAGCAATTTATAGTCTCCCAAGTTTAATCTGCGATGCCAGGACCAAAAACCTAACCTTCTTCTCGAGAAAATTATTCGTAGTATCTATACTAAGAAAGTGTTTTTTTCTTTCCCCTTTACTTTATACATCCATTGACATTAAGTATGTTGTTTAACAAATAAACAAAAATTAAAATAAAAGAAATAATATACAATTAAATAATATTCAACACAAGTTTCATTTTACATAAATGCAATATTACATCAATCTAACAGTAATTTAACTATATTTACATATTTATTGTTTTCTAGTATTCATTAAGTCGCTTGGTCGAGTTCTCTTTAGACGTCTTTTTGTGCTTTTTCTCTTTCCAGAAGTTTTTTGACTTCTGCATTATTGTATTCGTGTATTTGTTCAAGGTGCCTTGTTGTTATTATTAAAAGTCCTGTGGATGTCATCATTTTTCGTGTACCTGTCAGATATGGCGAAAATTCGAAGAATATTCGATTGTTGTCGTTGAATTTTTACTACTTATATGAGACTTTTTCACCATTCTCCACACCTGTAATCCATATAGCCAGCCAGATTGGTTTAAGCATCGTTTTGTACACTAATAGCTTGTTTTGTATGGATTTTGTGCTGACTAACCAATGAATTTGTCGAAGTTTTTCTTTTCTTTGATTCTTTGTCATGATTCCAATTTAGCTTCGAATCCAAATGAATTTCCAGTTGGTTTTATTGTAATTGCTTTGCCATTTATTTTAATTCGAACTGTAGTAAATTTCGTTTTGATAGTAAATATAGCCTGTACGGTTTTGTCTTCATTTATTTTTAGGTACCAATTATCGAACCATTCCTTAACTGCGTTTGTGTATCGCTACAGTTTTTTAGTAGCGATTGTTAAGCTTTTGTCCGCTGCCAGTAGTATTGCATCGTCTGCGAACGTAGCAATTGATGAATCAGCGGTGAATAAAACATATAACAGCGGTTATTTGATGAATATCTGAACATTCATTGTCGTATTTAATATAGATATAACTTCGGTCAGTTAAGTAGCTTTTTATGATGAGATAGTAGTCAAAACGTATCATCATTTTTATTTTGTGAAGCAAGCCTTTCTGCCACACTTTGACAAACGCTTTAGCTACGTTCAAAAATACTGCCGCCCAGTGACGATTGTTTTCAAGGTCTGATTTTATTTTATTTGTAATTCTATGGATCTGTTGGATAGTCGAATGGTTTTTTCTAAATTCAAATTGATGATCGAGTATTATACGTTTTTTTTTCAGAAATTGGCTTAGTCGATCATGGAAAAAAAGGGGTTCATACACTCACTCCTATTTGTTCTAAAACTACATTCATTTAATGAGAAAATATCAAACAGTAGCAATATTGATAAAACATATAATTCCCGCAAGCTGGAATTTAGTGTATATACATATGTAAATTGCCGTAAGTAGCAATGGATGGGAACAATTTAAACAAGCATGGAAAAAATGTGAAAATATGTAAAGTAGCGAGAAATAGGTGCGAAACTAATTTTTTTTGTATAATTTCAATTTACACTTTTAAATTGTCATATGTGATTATGAATGGAATTTAGCTTTACACATATTAAGATTTTTGTTTTTTTTTTTTTCTTTTTTTTTTGTAATAAAAATAATTTGTTCTGGTATGATAATTAGGAAACATAGATGAGTTTAATATTTTTTTTGCACAGACTTTTAGGAAAATATTTGAAATTATTTCATCTGACACGATTTTTAAAGTTGTGCAGCACATCCTACTAATTTACCCTACGTCGCATGTATTTTTCTAGACATTTTTTTCACGGTTTTCCAAGGAACGATTTTCCTGTACGTAAGAACAGAGTTGGTGTACGTATTTATTTAAACATTCCCGGTACTTCCAGATCATAGGGTACATACATACTATTAAATTAATCAACCAATTTTGTTTTGGAATAACTTTTTTGCCTTGACCTTAATTTTTGGCCTCCACTGCTTGTCTGTTTGTATGATGCAGCTGTCTAGTTCACAAGTGTCAAAATACGAGGATATGTGCATAAATTATAAATCGTTCATAAAAATTATAAACGTTTAAATGCAAAATATATATCATACAATCACACATTTGTTATTTACCATCTCTAATGCTTGGGAAATATCTTAATTTGTCGAAATTAATGCATAGATTTTTTATTTATTATTTTATTTTTTATTTATGCGACGCAGTAAATCCATTGTTTCACAGGCAGTATCGCAAGTAGCGCCGTCTTGTTGCAACCAAATATTATGGAGATCACGGGCTTCAATTTTCGGCATCAAAAAGTCTTTCATCATGACGCGATAGCCTTCGTCAGTCACTGTTACATTGGCGCCAGCCTCGTCTTTGAAGAAATATAGGCCGAGGTTTCCCCCAGCCCATAGGCCGCACCAAACTGTTGTTATCAATAGGTTTAATGGTTGTTCTTGAATGGATTTGGGTTGCTCCTTAGCTTAAATATGGCAATTTTATTTAATCACGTAGCCATTAAGATAAAAGGGTTCTCATCATTGAGAAAAATTTGAACATTTTTCACAGATCGTCGATTTTTGTGAATTACTGAAAAAATGACATATTTGTTTTGGTAGTAGCCCCCGTGATCTGCCACAGAAACCGTTTTGGAAAACGTACCCCAATCTGATCACCCTTCGTAACAGTTATTTTACCTCCCGCATTTGAGTATGTGGTCTGCCATGAACTACGGATTAGCTATCTAGTATTTTAAATATTCTCTTACCCAAATCTGTGGTTTTATTAGGTGTGCAGCTAAGTTCCCGCTGTTTGTCAATAGATTCCGCTAGCAGTGTGTGCTAGTCGATTCTAACATAACCTCAACGTTGTGAAAATGTCTGATTTTGTGCCGAATAATCGTCATTTGCGGAAAGTGTTGATTTTCCTCTTTCATTCGAAAAAAAACGGCGGCTGAAGCGCATCGAGAGCTATACAAAGTTTATGGTGATGCTGCTTTAAGTGAAGCAACGTGCCAAGATTGCTTTTTTCAAAGATGGTAATTTTAATGTTGACGACCGTCCGCGTGAAGGAAAGCCAAAAACCTTCGAAGTAGCTGAATTGGAGGCATTGCTCAATGAGGATCCGTGTCTAACGCAAGAAGAGCTTGCTTCGGTATTAGGAGTTACCCGCCAATCCGCCAATCCATTTCCAAGCAATTGCATGCTTTGGGAATGATTCAGAAACAGGCTCTTTTGGTTCCTTATGAGTTAAAACCAAGGTATATTGAACGTCGTTTTTTCGCCTGTGAACAACTGTACCAGCGACAAAAAAGGAAGGGTTTTCTTCATCGCATCGTTACGGGTGATGAAAAATGAATTCAGGACAGCAATTAAAAGAAAAAAAGTCATAGGGGCTACCCGGTCGTCACCACCGGCGAATATTCACGCTGCGAAGGTTATGCTATATATTTGGTGAGACCAAGTTGGTGTTATTTATTATGAACTGTTGAACCAAGCGAAACCATCACTGGGGATCGGTATCGACTTCAATTGATGCGATTGAGTCGAGCACTGTGCTCGATGGCACATGGTCTAGCTGACCAGCAGTTCCATTCATATGAAGACATCAAAAAATGGCTTGATCCGTGGATAGCCTCAAAAGATGAACGGTTCTACGAGATCTACCAGAAAGATGGGAAAAAGTAATATAGTAGCCAGCAATGGGCAATACTTTCAATGATTCACTTGTAACCATTTTTACAGAATAAAGTTGTATTTTCATAAAAGAAAAACAGCGACAACTTAGTTGAGCACCTAATACATGTATTCAGTAAAACTTAATCTGTTTATTCGTGTCAAAAGCAATTCATTTATGCATTGCGATGCAAATAAGTAAACTGATAAATTAAATCTGCGTACTTTTATTACTATGCAAAATTACACTAAATAAAGTGCAGTTCTAATACACAGCGCATTTTTTTCTAAAAGGGATATAATAAATAAATAAATTTCACTGATACTTCACCATGCTTGCATCACAACCGAAGAGGATTTAGTAAAATTTGTATGCATACAAATATGAAATGCAGTAAATATCAATAGTAATTTTTCATGTGAAAAATTGCAATTGCATGCAGACAAACTTAGTTGCATATATTATTTATGATCAATACTCTTAGCTTTGGAATAGTTCCTTGAGAGTTAGTGAAAATAAATTTACTACAATATACGTATTTATAGCGTGCACAAATATATTTGAATATGCATTACAATATAAACATTTCTAATGGGGCATATGCAAATTACGTATACGCCCTGGGGGCACGAAAATTCAACACATTTCAGCACTTCGGATTTATTAACTACTATTTATGCTTACCCTTTCGTGAGTGGTTATAACAAATTAAAGTGTAAGCATAAAAATTTCCAAAATGATAGCAAAACTTATTGAAACATTTACGGTAATAAATTAAGATTACTAAATTATAACGTTTGTCCTTCTTAGACTTCAAATAGTCCAGTTTAATGGCCTCTTAAGTACTAAGAGGTGGAAGACTACCAGATAAACTCTAGTGGTGATAATATAATTAGCATAAGTATATTGGAAGAAATTCGAAATGATCAGAAGAACGTCAAAGTGACTTTTGTTTGAGTTGTCATGAGGAACGACAGCGAAAAACTCATTCATTCACTTGCCTTGCATTGCGATGTGCTGCAAATAAATGTTAATAAAAGCACAAGCAAGTGAGGCGACAAGCAAACTATTTACTACTTTCACAATAGACTCCCTCTAATTCTACGCAACAATTGCAACATTTCAGGATTAGAAGCAATCTTGGTAATCTTTCGAAATAAACTCGTTCAGCGCCGTGGTTACTGGTTCCCTGACATCCTGTACACGATTATGATGAATACCTTTGAGGTGCAACTTCAACTTGATGTTTGCATAATTGCACATCTCCACTAATTACGAGCTGTGTTCTAAAAGTATTACGAATTTTGTGTTTTGTCAAAAATGATTTATTTATTAATTAATATCTATTTTGTCCCCTTCGAAGTAATCCCTATGAGATATTATGCACTTGTGCTAACGTTTTTTCCACTCTTCGAAGCACTTCAAAAAATATGTTTTTTTTTATCTTGTTCAGCTTTTCCATCGATGCCGTCTTTAGCTCGTCAATCGTAGCGTAGTGTCGTCCTTTCATGGGCCTCTTCAGTTTCGGGAACAAGAAAAAGTCACAGGGGGCCATATCTGGGGAATACGATGGCTGTGGCATCATTAGTGTGTTTTTTTTGCAATTGATGCTTTCCATTTCAATTCAACCGGGCTATTCGGGTCATGTTCTTCGATTTCGATGTAACTTAAATATGTTGCTCTCTGGTCGAAATAATGAGACACGTATTTTTTTGTTCGCCCGAAAAAATTTTTTTTCAAGAGTTATCGGCAATTTTGTTTTTCGCCTCAAACTCGATTTTTTTTAATTATATAAGAAAAATTTTTTTTTAAATGCCCATAACTTAGTCAAAAATGAACCGCTTTTAATAATTCTGGGTTCAAAATGATCGTAATTACTTGCACAAGCGACTTCATGTAGAAACAATTGCAAAAAAGTAGTTGAAAATTTTTTATTTAGCAAAAAAGAAAAAAAATTTAAATTTTTTCAAAATTCAATATTTCAAAAAGTGTATTTTTTTTTTTTTTATAACTTTTTCCAAATCAAACAAACATCTCAAACTTTAATTGAGCTGCATGCCTAGTAGCTAAAATGAGTTGTTTTTGAGTAATGAATTTTTGAGTAAACACCCTGTTTCGCACTTTTTGTTTTTTGCAAAATAAAAAATTTTCAACTACTTTTTTGCAACTATTTCTAAATGAAGTCGCTCGTGTAAGTAATTACGATTATTTTGAACCCAGAATCATTCAAATCGGCTTATTTTTGACTAAGTTATGAGCAATTAAAAAAAATTTTCTTATATAGATTCTTTCCATTTCAATTCAAAAGGGCTATTCGGGACATGTTCTTCGATTTCGATGTAACTCAAATATGTTGCTCTCTGGTCAAAATAATGAGACACGTATTTTTTTGTTCGCCCGAAAAAAATTTTTTTCAAGAGTTATCGGCAATTTTGTTTTTCGCCTCAAACTCGATTTTTTTTAATTATATAAGAAAAAATTTTTTTTAAATGCCCATAACTTAGTCAAAAATGAACCGATTTTAATAATTCTGGGTTCAAAATGATCGTAATTACTTACACAAGCGACTTCATGTAGAAACAATTGCAAAAAAGTAGTTGAAAATTTTTTATTTAGCAAAAAAGAAGAAAAATTTAAATTTTTTCAAAATTCAATATTTCAAAAAGTGTATTTTTTTTTTTTTTATAACTTTTTCCAAATCAAAAAAACATCTCAAACTTTAGTTGAGCTGCATGCCTAGTAGCTAAAATGAGTTGTTTTTGAGTAATGAATTTTTGAGTAAACACCCTGTTTCGCACTTTTTGTTTTTTGCAAAATAAAAAATTTTCAACTACTTTTTTGCAATTGTTTCTACATGAAGTCGCTTGTGTAAGTAATTACGATCATTTTGAACCCAGAATTATTAAAATCGGTTCATTTTTGACTAAGTTATGGGCATTTAAAAAAAATTTTTTCTTATATAATTAAAAAAAATCGAGTTTGAGGCGAAAAACAAAATTGCCGATAACTCTTGAAAAAAATTTTTTTCGGGCGAACAAAAAAATACGTGTCTCATTATTTTGACCAGAGAGCAACATATTTAAGTTACATCGAAATCGAAGAACATGACCCGAATAGCCCGGTTGAATTGAAATGGAAAGCATCAATTTTTGTTTTTCCACCAATCCGGGCGTTTCTGGCGGATTGCTTAGGGCAAATTGCGCATTACTTGCAGGTAATATTCCTTATTGACCGTTTTACCCTGTGGCAAGAACTCATGATGCACAACGCCCTTCCAATCGAAGAAAGCGGTGAGCAAAACTTTTACATTCGACCGAACTTGGCGCGCTTTTTTCGGTCTTGGTTCGTGCGGCAACTTCCATTGAGATGACTGATCTCCACTTCATTACCTAAACCCACAATTCGTCACCATTTACGACCCTCTGGAGCAAATTTGGGTCGTCGCGGATAGAGTCCAACATCTCATTAGCAATGTTCATGCGATGCTGCTTTTGGTCGAAATTCAGCAGTTTTGGTACGAATTTTTCGGCGACCCGTCTCATGGCCAAATCATTGAAAACATTGAATTCCACGAGCCAATCGAAATGTCTAGGTCCTCAGCAGCTTCTATAACGGTGAATCGACGATTGGCCAATAGCATTTTCTTCACTTCATCATTTTTTCGCCTGTTGTTGAAGTGCTCGGGCGTCCGGAACCGGCACGCTTTTCGTCGTTCACATCTTCTCGGCCTTCTGAGAACATTTTGTACCACCGATAAACGTTGCTTTGGTCCAAAGTTGCTCCTCCGTATGACACAGTCAACATTCGGAAGGCATTCGCGCACTTAATTTCGTTTTTCAGACAAAATTTGATACAAGCTCTTTGATCCACCTTTTGGAATAGGTTAAAGTCGAAGACGAGCCGAAACACGTGCAAGCAAAGCAGCTGTCAACAATTAACTGAACTTTCAAAATGACCGAACTCGTCGGCATGAGTGAGGGACATGAGTACCAACATATCGCCACAAAAAAATCGAAATTCGAACTTACGTAGCCTGCGAAAATTCAAAATTCGCGATACTGTTTGAGCACACCTTGTAACATTTCAATTATTCACGAGCGTGTTCGAACCTAGACCTATTTTGCACCTTCTTCTGCATAGAACAAATACTGTCTTTTGGGGATTTTAGGTCACACCAGTCGTCGAGTACCAAAACAAAAAGTCAAGTTTACCACGCCGTAAATAAAATTGTGCCCGTCGTAGCCATATGAGTTTTTGAGTGACTACAATTCGAAAGTACACAGGTCTTGCCATGAGAAAGCTTCTTATAAAAAACTATCTACCGTACGGAAGAGGCATGAATTGATAAGTCCCTCTTTTTTTGGAAAACATCAAGAAGCACACCACAAATAAAAGAAGGACCTGGACAAAATACGCAAAAGGATGGAAAAATGTATAAATACAAGTGTTAGGCAAAACACTGTTTTGTTACCACATTATAGGTGTATGATATATTGGAAGCACTACTTAGAAAATTTTGCAAAATTAATTAATTCAGAGTTTTGACCATCGTCAGTCTCTCAGATAACTTTTTGATTTCTTCTCGAGAAAATAACTCGAAATTGAATTATTTCAGTCCAGGACTAAACCACATTTGTACGATATTTCCAGCTTCTTCTATATTCAGATTATAAATATCAATAACTTGACAAGTTTATATTTATACTATTTACAAATTTTCACAAAATTGGGAGAAAGAAAGATACTTATAGAAAAACCTAGTAAAGAAAAAATGATTCGTATTTACAGTGTTAACATCAATTAGAGTGCATGTGATTGGCTCACTGAATGCAAAACTTGGCTTAAAACTGTCAATGTGGATCATTGTTGAACTTGAAAAAATTGCATTATTTTCGTACATTTTCATACGAAAACATTCAATTTAATAAACAAATACATGCATAACCTATTTCGAGGTATTCGTGGTACTTGTTTTCTAAATTTATTTTTATTTATTACATTTAGTACTGCACAATATTTTATTTATGCTACATATTTTTGATTAATTTGTTGCTATTTTGCGTAAATAAATACTCTGAATACTTCTGTTTATTCCAAAACATTTTTATTACGTTTATTTATATATAGTTAGATTCGCAAAAGCAACAACAAAGCCAAAATGAATTTCATCATGAAAAAATGTGACGCGTTCCATCCCCCGTACGATAGTGATAAAATTTTAATTAAAAAGAATTAAAAATAGTTGTTGTACTTAATTAAAACCATATTTAAAAGATATCAAAGCAGAACGTTCTAAATTTAATATTTCGTGCAAAAACCACTTCCGTTCTGGTTTGGTTTTTGTTCTTGTTCTTGGTTTTTTATAACTATGTTGAAATAAAAAAGTTCGCAAAATCAGTTTAACACCAATTTAGCACCAATTATAGGACTAATTAAGTTAAGCCTATTGTCAAAATAAAAAAATATTTTAGAAGAGCGTTTTTTGCAGTTTCAATGTGTATGATGGGCATGTTGTCATGGAATTGCCCATATGCCGAGGTGTTTGGTGCTACATAAAAACAAAAATACTTTAAAAGTGATGGATTGCTATGTAGCCATTGACAACATATTAAATAAAAGCATTTACCCTTCAATGGAATTCAGACGGATCGTAACTGGTTTTCTAGTTATAAACTGTTTTACTCTTCTTCTTATTTTTTTATGAAAAAAATGCATTTAAGTGACAAAATATATATACAGTAAATATACGTAAGCCTTAAAACTGAAAACAAAAACTGGGCAGTAGTAATCCCCCTTATTAATATTTAAAAAGAAATATCTTCTGCAATGGAGGCATTTCAACGTGATTTGTGGAAAATTATTCTCCACTTTCATTACACAAAAACAACTCCAAATTAACAACAAGTCTTTCGCTCCTCACAAATAGTCAAAATAGTCAATGTTTTCTCGGAATTTCGAGTCAAACTGAATTTTCAAAATGTTGAAAAATACAAAAACTCGGATGAATAAATGTTATTACAAGAAAAGCCTACCAGCTTCTCGTCATATATTCCACTATAGGAATGTCCTCTACGATTAATTCATGTTAAAGCATTCTAACGAATGAATGGTCGTGAATGAGTGTTATTTTGCAAAGCAGGAAAGGAAATTAATGATTTCTCGGCAGTTTTTCAAACATTTGACTTAATGGTGAAGGCAATAAAAATGTATTTGCATTTACTCTCGACAACCGCTTGAGCCATAGCGCTATAACAATGTGGAGATACCTGAAATGTAGCCAAAAACCCACTGATAATTCTAGTTTATTAGTAGAGAGGCAGATAAAAATCCTAAATCTGGGAAGAAAAACTTTAAATCTTGCCCCTTATTTATTTCTATTGGGTTAAGGAAGTTCGTATCGTATTTACCGGAGACTTTTATGTAAACAATAAATATATCAATAAGTTAATCAATTAGATATTCGCCGTTGCTGCTCTCAACAATCTTTCCCCAACGCTCGACCAATTTGTGGATGCTGTTCCGCCAAAAATCGCCTGGTCTGGTGTCAATTTTAAGGACCTCTTTGTTATCGAAGGTAATGCCCTTTATATGGTTGGACAGCGAACGGAAAAGATGACAATCGGTTGGTGCAAGGTTCGAAGAATACGGCGGATGCTGAATGACCTCCCATGGAGCTCTGCGAGTGCGACTTTGATGTAGGAGTATGGTTTGACAATGTCGATCTGGTATTTTCAGTCTAATGGCCTCATTCACGCCGTGCAGCTGGGCAATGTAGAGCTCCGTGGCATTCATTTCGAGCATTTCCCAGTGTACCATAACCCTCTAGTCCCAGCAAACATATATAATGATCTTCTTTGAATGAAGATCCGGCACGGCTCTCGGCTTTGGCGTATCTTCTGGAGCCACCTACTATTTTCTTTGCTTCATATTCACCATTTCTCATCTCCCGTGACGATTCGGTACAAAAAGCACTCTTTACGACTGCGTGTTGCTCGATGGCGGTCGAGATGCTTAGGAGCAATTTGAAGGCGACTTTCTTTGTTTTTTTTTTGTTAAGCTCGTCTGGCACTCAGGCTCCCAATGTTTCGGTAAATCCCATTGAAAGAAGGTGACTGAGAATCGTTTCATGATCGTACTTCTTTTTTCCGCCAATTCACGACTAGTTCGGCGACCGCTCTGCTTCAAAGGTGATTTGAGACGTTCCTCATCGAATTCAGGAGGCCTTCCGCTGCGGGACGTGTGATCGACGTCGAAGTCGCCATTTTTGAATTTTACAAACCATTTCCGTGCTGTGGACTCGTCTATGACACCTTTTCATTACACGATGCTTCGGCAACTTTAAGACCTTGATGAAAAGCAAAGCAGAGCAGGTGTCGAAAGTGTTGATTTTTGCCTCCTAGGTATTCCATTCCTAAGCCTCAAAAGTAATAAAAAATTAAATAACTCGAAAACACTTTTAACATAGTTTTGTAGAGTAGAAAGAGTTCTATAGTTACTCTTTGCCAAACAGCAAACAAATTTTTGTGAAATAAAAGAAAATATCTAAACGCTACGAACTTATTCCCCAACTTATTCCCCCCATTGCATTTCATATTGTCAGTGTAAATAAAAAAACAAATCAGCTTACAACCGAGCTGACAGTTTTTCCTTACAAAGAAATTTTTTGCACATCTAAAAAAAAAAATAAATTTCGTGTGACAACTAATTTATTAATTTTTTTTCGTGACTGATTGACACTCAAATTCGCGGGAAATTTTTACTTTCAAAATATGCTCAATTCTGTTCAAATCCGACTTCATAAGGTATAAACACACCACCGAGATAAGAAACATGCTTTGTTTTGCTTGTTTGTTAAAAAGTAAGAGTATTAAAAATAACAACAACAAAGTAAAACAAACCAGCAGCCGAACCGATTGCTGTCTGAAATGTAAGGAAAAGCTTTTGGATTTGTGAGTGCGCTCCGAATTTTTAATTTTTAACATGAGCATGCGCTCACCTAACCATAAATATGAGAGTAAGCGCTCACTTAGCTCCTTTTATAGGTAAATTGTTATGCCAGAGTAAAATGTGCTCTCCTTAAACTAAAAACGAAAAATGTGACCAAATCCAAATGTGAGGCGAATTTGAGATATGTGCCATATGTCGGCATGTACGGAATACAAAGGCAAGGATGATAGAATCAGTATTCAATTCGCCTTGGATGTACGGAGTACAAAGGTGGCACACTTCTCGTCCGTTATTCGGCGCTCAGTGAATTTTATAGCACCGCTGTTGGTGTGATGTCACTGTGGTGTAATTTATGCGCGTGTTGCTTGTGTAATTTCTGCTCATTCCTGTTCTAGTTTTTGCATTTCTCCCTCGGAACTGCACCATTGTGACATTACGCACGACGTTATTACTATGTCCAGAGTACATTTGTTTTCACACAAGCAACGCAGCGAATTCTGATTCAGTCTGTTTTCAAATCTTAACAAAATAAGACCACATTTTGCTGTAGATTTTTTTCATTCGTAATTTTATCGTATATTGGCCACTTTCCTAAAGGCGCTGACCTAATGCACGCTTGCTTTGTCTGCTTGTTTTAACAATTTTCAAAAAAGAATAGAAATGAACTGTAATATGGTATATGAAAGGTAGGCAATTGACAGCGTTTTTTCACGTTCTTCAAGCGTTCAAAGTTTGGAATGTTCTTTATTGGCTTGTGTCTTTTTAATTTCACGTGCTGTTTCGTTCGTTTTTTATAATGCTGACAGCGTTTAAAGCTAAAACTTGGCCATAGAAGCTTTCAAAGATAAGCAATGCAAAGCAAAGCGGACAAAACTAGTAAAACACGCCTTAGTGGGTCAAGAACTTAAATTTATACATATGTACCAAAATGCTTACAATGTGTAACTAGAATGCGAGCTTAAGTTTTTAAAGCCAACTTCGTTTCAAGAAATGCTAATAACACCCGATGCTTGGTATGCAGTCGCACTATGGCAGTGAGTCGTACTTTTAACATTTGGCTATAAGTATTATTTTTTATTCCTTGCGGAATGAAGGCTAATGAATGCTAACAACGAAAGTGGTCGGTCAGACCAGCAACGGAGAATCAAAAGCAATTCCCATTATAAGCTTTATTTATGGCAGCCCTGGCTTTGGTTAAACCTTGCAGACTTTTCAAAGAAGGCATTTATTTGTATAATTAACCTGTCCTGCAACAGCATTTACATATATATATATTTTTTTAATTAATTTTTGTTGTCATAATCGGCTAATAGCATAGGTATCTAGGAGGCTTGTATGCTCGACATGCGTAGGTGAATTACTATGTACAATGTGGCAAATTAATCATCATCATCATCAACATCTCAAAACAAGAACGATTTTGAATTACGCAAATCTTTATTTTCGTCCTTACACGCTTCACTGTTCATCTTTCTGTATGCCGTATAGATCAAAATTGCAAAAATTATAAATCTTCCAATCTTCTTCTTAATTGGCGCTATAACCACTTACGCGATTTTGGCCGAGTTTAACAAAGCGCTCCAGTCGTTTCTTTCTCGTGCGAACCGGCGCCAATTGGATACACCAAGTGAAACCAAGTCCTTCTCCACCTGATCTTTCCAACGCAGAGGAGGCCTTCCTCTTCCTCTGCTACCATCAGCTGGCACCGCATCGAATACTTTCAAAGCTGGGGCGTTTGTATCCATTCGGACGACATGACCCAGCCAACGTAGCCGCTGGACTTTTATTCGCTGCGCTATGTCTCTGTCCCTCATGTAAAGCTCATAAAGCTCATCGTTCCATCGCCTGCGATATTCGCCGTTGCCAACGTGCAAAGGTCCAAAAATCTTACACAGAATTTTTCTCTCGAACACTCCAAGCGTCGCTTCATCGGATGTTGTCCTCGTCCAAGCTTCTGCGCCATACGTTAGGACGGGCATGATGAGAGCCTTGTGGAGAGTTAGTTTTGTTCGTCGAGAGAGGACTAGACTGCTCAGTTGCCTACTTAGTCCAAAGTAGTACTTGTTGGCAAGAGAGATTCTACGTTGGATGTCAGTGTTAATGCTGGTTCCTAAATAAACGATGTCCTTTACAACCTCAAATTTATATTTATAACTGTCAACAGTGACGTGGGTGCCGATATGCGAGTACACCGACTATTTGCTTGAAGACTGGAAGTACTTCGTTTTGTCCTGGTTCACTACCAGGCCCATGCGATCCTCTCCAACATCAGGTTAAAGAAGTCACACGACAGGGAGTCACCCTGTCTGAAACCTCGTTTGATATCAAACGGCTCGAAGAGGTCCTTCCCAATTCTGACGGCGCTGCTGGTGTTGAGCAATCTCATCATCTTACATAGCCGTATTAGTTTTGCGAGGATACCAAGTTCAGACATCGCGGCATACAAGTAACTCCTTCCCGTACTGTCGAATGCAGCTTTGAAATCGACGAGAAGATGGTGTGTCTCGATTCTTCTTTCATGAGTCTTTTCCATGATTTGGCATATTGTAAATATTTGGTCGATGGTAGACTTTCCAGGTCTAAAGCCACAGTGATAAGGCCCAATCAGTTGGTTGACGCTGGGCTTCACCCTTTCACACAATACGCTTGCTAGAACCTTATATGCGATATTTAGAAAACTAATCCCGCGCTAATTGGCACAAATTGCAGGATCACCCTTCTTATGGATTGGGCAGAGCACACTTAATTTACAATCGGCAGGCATACTTTCATCCGACCATATTTTGCATAGGAGCTGATGCACGCACCTTACCAGCTCCTCGCCGCCATGTTTGAATAGCTCAGCCGGCAGTCCGTTGGCGTCCGCGGCTTTGTTGTTCTTTAGCCGTGTTATCGCTATTCTCACCTCGTCATGGTCAGGTAGCGAAACGACAATTCCGTCGTCGACGATTGGGGTATAGGGATCTTCACATTCTCTGTGATATGCGCAGCTAGGCTAATTAATTAAATTGCTTCCGATAGGCTAATTAATTTGACGCCATGTAACACATGTCTCGAAAAGTCCCGGGCCTAATAAAGAAAACACGTCTTTTCGATCATTCCCGCGGTGCTCCAACACTTCAGTACCACTATTGATCCTTCAAAATAGGCCTCAGCTTCGGCGAGCCTATTTTTAGGTCAGCAAAATGCGGTAAATGTGGGAGCAATTTAAATGTCACTTCATGTACCTTTTCATAACAATAGATTGGCTCAGAAGCATCAAGATTCTCCTGTTTGTGGTCTACAGTGAGCAAACGCGGCACCCACTTTGAACAGAGCTTTCTCATAGTCAAGAGCTCATGGAATATAAATCCAACACTTTCTTCTGATATCTTTGCGGTGTCAGTTAACTCACGCAACTGCTCTTTTCGATCACTCAAATCGATTTTGTGAATTTTTTTGATATTTTCTGGTATTACCGCCTCATTTCAAGGCCCACTACGTTGTGCATTACCGTTGTCTCTACAAACACGCTAGAAGTCAGAAAACCATCGTTTTATTGTTGTTCCTGATAAGGCAAAGTCCCCATAACACTTTTGAAGGCATTGCTTCGCTTGACTGGTAGTTTTTCCCATCAAGAAGCGGTGTAAAATTAAAACACGATTTTCTTCTCGCTCCATTGTTTTGAAAACAACAAAAGTAGCGTCACTCTTAGCGCAATAATTTACGAACTGATAAATAGAATTTAATGAAATTTTCACAGCTATCTTTCTAAGATTGGAACTAACTGAAAAGAGGTAAACGCAATAAAACTAATGCCATGTATGTGTTAGGCCCGGGACTTTTCAGCCCATATGTTATTATACCCTCCGGGTCGAAATCGTGTTTACATATTTAAGCCTTTAAAGTTTTTGTTTAACACACATATTCAAAAAACTGTAAAGTTCAGAAACTATAGCTATAATGGATTAAAATCAGAAACGAAAATAAGGAGGTGCGAACATCGAACACACTTGAAATACAAAGTTCGAAAACAAACGAAATATACCACGAATGAATCGTCCAAAGGCACCAAACTTGCCACCAGATGGTCAATTCTCAATCTGTGTAAACGTGATATGAAAAATGTTTCCCGTTTTCATTTCATTTCCGTGAAAAAATGAAAATAAACTTCAAAATATGTTCACTTTCTTTCAGTTTTTCATTTTACACTCGATTCCTGTTGCGTGTTAAAATGAAAACAATTGAAAAAATATTTTCTTATGAAAATTTTCTTTTCACTGGCAATTTGTATGTAAAACAATGGAAATCAAGTCCGTGGCAGGCGTACAAGTGCGAGTACTGTAGAGTGGCCATGCACCAAAATAGTTTCCAAAAATTTTTATTAAAAATTTGAGGAAAAGTTGGGAAGTTTTTTCAACGTGTATAAAGTTTTTAAACTTAGATTTTTTTGATTATTGCTGTAGAATTAACTCTACCTTTATAATCAATTAACGAAAAAATTTTACATGAAAAATATAGTAATATACATATTCTAAAAGAGAGCACAGGGCCATTTTGACGGTCAGCCTGCATCTACGTACAATTAATATAATATTTAATATAATACTAATACTTTTTATAAAAAAAAATAAATTATTTGAAGTATTTTTGCTTTAAGTTTAAAGGTTTTGGTACAATTGGAATTACATTTAAACAAATGTTTTAAACAAATGAAATGAATAAAATTTATAGTTGAATGTTTTTCGTAGAAGCATATTTCACTATTTGCAAATGTTGGTTTTTTGCACTGTTCAAAATTTCGCGACTCGAAATATCAGTAGGGTAACTAACATCTACCGCCCGCGGCGGCCGTAGCCGAATGGGTTGGTGAGTGGCTATCATTCGGAATTCAGAGGGGACGTAAAAATATCTGCCGTTCGGAGTCGGTTCGCAACTGTAGGTCTTTCCATTTGTGGAACAACATCAAGACGCACGCTATAAATATGAGGAGGAGCTCGAACAAACACCGAGAAAAGGTGTACGCGCCAATTATATATATATAGTATATAACTAACATCTACTTCAGGTTACCCAAAGTCCTCTAAACAAACCTCATCGTTGGTGGTAATTTCAAAGGGAATTTGCCCATCGCGAAGTGAGCGCCTCAGTACTTGCAACAAATTCCTATAAAAATTAAACTTTTTTTAAAATTGGATTACATTTACTAAAAATCATTATCTTACGTTTCCTTACCAAGAGATCTTCGGTCCAAATCAAACAAAATAATTATTGAAGGGAATCGACGAAACCAAAATTGCACGTATGTAATTAGCTGTTGCGGTATCGGCTCTATAAACACCATTTACAATTTCAACGGCCCGGGTTGTATTCTCGTTCTCGCCTTTGTCAAAGAATAACTGTAAAATGTACAGGTTTTTCTCTTTGTTGACTTCAATTCTAACACCCTATAACTAACAACCAGATGGAATGAACAGCAAACATTTTTTTAGAGTAAAGTGTCACCTTGACAACGAGCATAAACCTTAAATTGTTTGATCGATACTTTACGAGATATCGATCACTACAGCCATCTACCGACAAAATAATGGCTTTCTTTTTCCCCAAACTAATATCTTCTTAAATTTTACTTCAGCTTGACATTGAAAAATGTGATGGCTACAATCCAAATGGAACACTTTTTTCGTGGCACAAACGAAAATCGCAAAATGGTCGTTTGTGAAAAGACAGAGTGAAAAGTGAAAACGAAAATGCAATTCTTTGTCATTTCACGTTTTCACACTACAAATGACACAGAAGGATTTGGCCTTTGACTTACGTACGGAGCAGTCTAAATAATTTTTGCCGAAAATTTATGTACCCAATACAGTATCGAATATGGTAGTAAATCTGTTCTTTTAACGATTCCTTTCTTGTAAAACAACCCTGGACGATGTTACGAAAATTGTTAAGATAGACCGGCATGCGAGGATTTATTCCGTTGACCAGGAGTTCAAGATTAGTCAGAAAACTATTGGGAGCCATTTGCGTATGGATAACACTGTGTGACAAAAAAAAAAAAACTAAATATACTTTTATGGAGACCTAGCACAATTTATGGCTATAGAAAAACTAAACAAAATGGTATAGGAGAAATTTCCACTACACCCCCAAAATCTCATTTTAAGGCCATAAAACCGTTTTTCAGTAGGTTGATGTGAAGAATCACTCCTAACTTCGCCAATTTTCATCCGATTTCGAATTTGTGTTTTAGTTCGAAAGAACGAAAACAAGCCTTTTTGACAGTGTGTTGACAATTTTTCTGAAATGACAACTGACGAGACTGTAGGCGGAAGTATTTGGATTTTTTTTATTTTTTCTCTATTTTTTCAACTTTGACATAATTTTTACGATATTATCCGATATTGAGGACTTTTTTTAGTACACTACTGTTATAGTAAATTTAATTTTGCGTCGAATGAGCTATATTTGACTGTAATTGAATTAAAATTAATAGAGTTGTGTGAGTTTTAAGATTTTTTTTTTTTTTTTTACTAATTTGGTATGTAGGCATCGAAGCATGAAAATGATAACAAGTGTCATTATAAACACATAATATTTATTGGAGTATTGTGCAGTGCAGCACTGTAAGGTATGGTACGGTGCGGTACGGTGCAGTACACAACGGAACTGGTTCCAAACTTAAAAATGTATTGGAAACGGCCCTTTGGAGTTTAGTATGGTAATGGTACGGTACATTTGTCATTCTCTTCATCAGTTTTGAGTACTTCTCTGTAAGAAATTCGATCATCATCATTCATCTCAAGTCGTCATCAACTAAATTCCATTGTTTAAATCGAGAAGCGAGCATTTCAGATTGTCTTCCCGATAGAAGTAAATCACGAGAAAGATCCTGAAAATCTGAATTTGATACAATGTGTCGTTCTGAAGACTTAGAATCAGACGGAAAGTACTCTTCATCATCAGGTTTATTGTTATCAGTTTGATCATCATCAGCAATGAGTTGAACTTCCTTCAGTTCATGCAGTTGAGTCAATCATATCGTCCAAGACTACGGGGTTCTTAACAGTTGCAACATCAGCATACTTTATGTGCTTTCGAGCTTTATAATGATGACCGTTTACGTCCGTTTTATAAAAATAACAATCATCTGGTTTATGATAAGGCTGATGACGCCACATCATCGGAGAATATTGAGAAATTCGACTTTTCTGGCAACGTTTTGATTTATATCTTTTGAAATTCAATGAAACAAACAATGAAACTTTGACGTTTTAATAGGGTTAAATTATAATACCAAACTTCTTTTGTTAATCAATGTACAGTGTGAACTTTGATACATTTGGGAGCTTTTTCATATTTCTATTGAAAAAAAAAGTGCTATAATATGTCAGATATTTTCGTAAGTTCTAACCAGTTCTGTTATATGCAGTACAGTGTACTCTTATGTATACATATGTATATACTCCAATAAATATTACGTATCTATAATAACGCATCAAAACACGTCCTTATTCCCATTTAGCGTAAAGTTATACCTGCATACCAAATTAGTAAAAAAAAAAAAAAAATCTTAAAACTCACACAACTCTATTCATTTTAATTCAATTACAGTCAAATATAGCTCATTCGACGCAAAATTAAATTTACTATAACAGTAGTGTACTAAAAAAAATCCTCAATATCGGATAATATCGTAAAAATTATGTCAAAGTTGAAAAAATAGAGAAAAAATAAAAAAAATTTCAAATACTTCCGTCTACAGTCTCGTCAGTTGTCATTTCAGAAAAATTGTCAACACACTGTCAAAAAGGCTTGTTTTCGTTCTTTCGAACTAAAACACAAATTCGAAATCGGATGAAAATTGGCGAAGTTAGGAGTGATTCTTCACATCAACCTACTGAAAAACGATTTTATGGCCATAAAACGAGATTTTGGGGGTGTATTGGAAATTTCTCCTATACCATTTTTCTTAGTTTTACTATACCTACAAGTTGTACTAGGTCTCCATAAAAGTATAAAATCACTGTCGCACAGTGTAATTACAATTACACATATGGACGCAATTATTTACGCAACAACTAATTTTGGATTCAAGAAGAAAATATTAACGAAAATCATACGATTCCTCATATTTTCAAGGGACAAAATTATACACACAAAGTATAATTTTAAATTTTAACTGATGTTCGGAGCAGCAGCTAATCCCGTTCCACAACCTACAAAGTAACTTCTTAACTATAGCCAATATTTATAATTTATATAAGCTGGTCACCTTAAAATGTTATGTTAGCTGGTCACCTTAAAATGTCATGTTATATTATTTATCAGTTTTTATACATTCCTTACAATATTCCTTTACGCTTAACGGCATACAAAAATACAAAGTATACGCAGGCATTTACTTAGCATAAGATATGTATACATAACGTTACTTCTCCTTTCGCTTGCCTAATACAGTTACATATGCACATATATATATACGTGCAAATATTCGCAAATAAGCATTAGCAGTTGAACTTGTTATAAACACGGCCACGCAATAAATTAAAATACAAATTATAACGTGTTAAAAAAAAACCTAGTTTTTTATTTCGCGATACAGCTACCAAAAAATATTGGAAGCTCAACATTTGGTGACCCCGACGTGATCGCCGTGTTTTTTCGCGTTAATTTAATAATTTAAATTAAATAATTTAAAGTTGCATATTTTCCCGTTGCGGTTTCGAGCATTGTTTTTGTTGTGTACTTAGTGCGGAGTACATAAGACATTAAATAGGACCTGTAAAATAGTGCAATAAACTTATTAACCGGTGGCGAAATTTATTAAAACAGTTGTTCCGGCCAGTTAGATACGGTGCATTTATTTTTACCGTATAACATTGTCGTCGAGTATAACGCACCTATTTTTTTTATACGTGTCGCGCAGCGTTATAGTTAACCTATTTGTTCGCCATGCCATTCAGCCCGGCTACTGGTACACCAGCAAGAGACGATATGTGTGATGTTGGTCCAACCAATGGGCCGACTATGGGTCCGCCTATGGGCCGAGTGACATTTCTGAAGATGAAATCGAAAGCTATACTTAATCGCCTTGAAAGTATAGCCACCGACTTGGATCCTGATAATCTGCACAGTAAGGATGAATATGCTCTCAACGCAATACTGGAATTATTGGTGGAGCTGAAATCCAGTTTTTCGGTCACCCACACAAGTTTGGAGGAACTGGACTTCGAGTCGATTACCAGTGACCTACCTGCCAAATTCGATACCACGCTAGTCAATCTCAGAGCCACTCTGCAACGGGAGATCGGGAAGCGCAGTACTTCACAACATTGCTCAACTTTTCGGATGAACACCGCGGACACACAGTCTATAATTGTAAACGCAAATCGTTCGCGTGTGCCACTACTAACGTTGCCCAAATTTAGTGGGGCTTACACGGAGTGGACAAATTTTTACGCAATGTTCACATCTGTAATCGACAAAGACAGTGAACTGACACAAGTGGACAAGCTTCAACATTTGCGGTCTTGCCTTAGTGGTGCTGCTTTGGACACCGTGGGATCACTCGAGATAAACGACACTAACTACAAAATTGCATTAGAACTTTTACAAAAACGATTTGATAATAAACGTCTTATCTTTCAGGCACACATCAGGGGAATATTTGAGTTGGACAAGGTGGATTCGTCCGTACACACGTTGCGGGCATTGACAGACAAGGCAATCGCGCACATGCGCGCTCTACAATCAATCGGCTCAAAAGAACAAATATCCGATAGCATCCTGATTCAGTTGATAGTGCAAAGGTTAGACAAGGTGACTCAAGCCAAATGGGAGGAGAATTCGACAAGCAACGACCTACCCTCTTGGAACCAACTAGCTGGATTTTTAGAAAAACGCTGTCGTACACTCGAAAACGTCGAATATGCATTGCAGACACAAGCTAGCATTCCAGTAAAAGTCATCAAAAGCGTGAGTACAAATCCAAGAAAATCTTTTGTTGCTTCGAATAGCTCAGTAGGTAGTTGCGTATTTTGCGAATCCCCCGAACATCTAATTTACCGTTGTCAACGCTACGTCAATTTGTCGCCAAATCTACGCCAGAAAGAAGCTAAAAGGCTCAACCTATGTCTTAATTGTTTGAAGAAAGGTCATCAGATTCGTGACTGCAAATCGGGACCCTGTCGCAGCTGTCAAGCGAAGCATCATACACTGTTACATTTTGATCGGTTATCCATTCCACCAACTACGCAGTGCCAAGCACCTTGCACTACTTCTGAATCGAATGCTAGGACTGCATCATTATCTGTCACGTCCCATGCTCATACTCCTTCTCCTGATGTTGTGCTTCTCGCCACTGCAATTGTTCTAATTAAAAATCGTGCTGGAACCTTCGTACCTTGCCGCGCCCTCCTAGATTCGGGCTCGCAGCTTCACTTCGTTACAACTCGTTTCGCTAACCAGCTACAACTTACTAGGACGAAATCATTGGTCGCAGTCTCCGGCAATGGAGATGCAAGCTTTTCGACTGATGGGTGCTCCGTTGATATAGTTCTGAAGTCGCGGACTTCAGATTTTTGTACAAATATGACTGCTGTTGTGGTGAAAACAATTACCGATAGTCAACCAGTCGCTTCAATAAACATCGCTAATTGGAACATACCCTCAAACATTCAACTAGCTGATCCTGGTTGTAACGTGCCCCAGCGTATTGATCTGCTCATCGGAGCAGCACTTTTCTATGAGCTACTTTGCGTAGGACAGATTCAATTAGCACCTGAAATACCATTACTTCAAAAAACTCGCCTTGGCTGGGTTCTGTCTGGCGGTAAGCAACAGGCCCCCAAACTTTCAACACTCGTAGCAAGTCACAGCTCAACTACAGATATCAGTATTGATGATCGGCTGGATGATTTAGTCCGGCAGTTTTGGGAGATCGATCATGTCGTTGAACCGATTTCTAAAAATTCTAAGGAGGAGCTTGACTGTGAGTTGCATTTCAAGCAAAATTTCATTCGTTTAGCCTCAGGCGCATATTCGGTTCGCCTGCCAACAAAGCTAAATTTAGATTCGTTAGGTGAGTCGTACTCACAAGCTCGACGCCGATTTCAAAACCTAGAAAGAAAACTCGTACGTAATCCTGAGCTCAAGGCAAAATATTGTGCATTCATGAAAGAGTATCGTGACCTCAATCACATGTCGTTAGTTCCAAACTCTGCTATCCATGAGTGCAAATATTTTCTGCCGCATCATTGCGTCATTAAAGACGAAAGTACTACAACAAAATTAAGAGTTGTTTTTGACGGTTCTGCAGCTACAACCTCGGGTTTATCACTTAATGATTTACTCATGACTGGACCAACAATTCAGCCCAAACTTTTCAATATTTTAATTCGTTTTCGTACGTTTCCGATTGCACTCACTGGAGACATCTGCAAAATGTATAGATGCGTCCGGATCTACCCACCGGATAGCATGCTCCAGTGTATATTGTGGCGTGATTCTCCTGAAGATGACTTAAATATATATAAATTAGACACTGTAACATATGGAACTAAATCTGCAGCATTCCTAGCGATTCGTTCAATGCACCAACTTGCGTCGGATGAATCCTCAGTTTATCCACTTGGTTCGCAAACCATCATTCGAGACTTTTACGTGGACGACTTAATAAGTGGTGGCGATACTTTGGAAGAAGTAGAAGAAATCAAACGACAAACAACGAATATTCTCGCTCGAGGTAACTTCCAGCTAAGAAAATGGTGTTCCAATAGTCCAGATGTTCTTCGTATTATTCCTGATACTGATAAACAAGACTTGCTTAAGTTTAATGACGGCAGCGACATCACCAAGGCATTGGGTTTGATCTGGAAGCCGTTTGATGACAATCTGCTATTTTCGTTTACGTCGCAACCTGAATTTTGCAAGAACTCCAAGCGATCGGCGTTATCTACGTTAGCTCGTTGTTATGATCCGCTTGGACTCATTGGCCCCACTTTGACCAGAGGAAAAATTCTTTTACAGCGCATGTGGAGGGATAAGCTGGAGTGGGATGAAAGCTTACCGCACTCACTGAACACTGCTTGGTCTACATTTCGCAACGAGTTCGTCGAAGTGCAGCATTTATCATTCCCTCGGTACGCACTGCAGCCTGGAGCCACCGTCGAAATTCATGCATTTTGTGATGCAAGTATCGAAGCGTACGGTGCCTGTATCTACATTCGTTCGATAATGGATGACCGCGCGCAAGTGCATCTACTGTGTTCCAAAGCTCGCGTCGCTCCATTGAAGATACTTACGATACCCAAACTGGAACTCTGCGCTGCTGCCTTGCTTGCGGAATTAGTAAATGGGATATTCAAAATGAAACTTTTCGCCGGCCGCTTTCACTGTTGGTCGGATTCATCGATTGTGCTTTCATGGCTGCGTGAAGAGCCATCTAAATTTAATGTGTTTGTTGCTAACCGGGTAAGCGCGATACAGCAACTTACAGAGGGTATGCAATGGCATTACATTCCTACAGAATTAAACCCTGCTGACATTTTGTCGAAGGGAGCCTCACCAACGACACTTTCACAATCTCCACTTTGGATGCACGGGCCTTCGTTCTTGCGAGAAGTTGACAACAATTGGCCCCAATTTTGCGCACCTAAAACTAAAATTATAGAACTTCGACAAAAGGTGTTGCTCTTGTCAAATGATCGAACCGACTTAACACTATCCTTTAAGTACATAAATTCGTTTGGCAAGATGCAACGTATTTTTGGATATGTAAACAAGTTTATAACAAGCAGATTCTCACCAAGAGCTTCGCAACTCACGTTTGAGGATATTCATCGCGGTACTCAATTGTTGATTCGCATCGTTCAAAGGGCGCAGTTGTGGTCCGAGTATGTGGCCTTGAAAAACAATAAGTTTGTTCACGCCTCAAGCCCCATCGCTTCGCTGTCGCCATTTTTAGATGATTTTGGCCTTATTCGTGTAGGTGGCAGACTAAGACATTCAACGCTCAGCTTTGAAGCACGTCATCCATGCATCCTTCCAAGGGATCACCCACTGACATTCGCCATAATAACACATTATCACCGTAAGTACCACCATGCAGGTCCGCAGTCCTTGCTTGCTTCTCTTCGCATGCAGTTTTGGCCCATAGGAGGAAGGAAAACTACTGCGCGAGCCATACGAAGGTGTATCATATGTTGTAGATCAAAACCGCGTCTTCTCGAGCATATCATGGCTGACTTACCTAAAGAGCGCATTCAGACTACACGGGCTTTTATGATAACTGGGGTAGATTATTGTGGCCCATTTTATTATAAGTCTGAAATTCGCAACAAATCTCCACAAAAATGTTACTTGAGTGTCTTCATCTGCTTTTCAACAAAGGCAATTTGGATAGAACTAGTAAAAGACCTTTCTACTGACGCCTTTTTAGGCGCTCTCAAACGCTTCGTCGCTACGCGCGGCATACCTAGCTGCATCTGGTCAGACAACGCCACAAACTTTGTAGGCGCTAGAAACGAGTTAAACGACTTACGAAATTTAGTCCTCAATGAAAATCATCGTAGCGCAGTTAATAACTACTGCATTAGCAATGGATTTGATTGGCGCTTCATACCGCCTCGTTCGCCGCATTTTGGGGGCCTATGGGAGGCAGCGGTTAAAACAGCCAAGCAGCATCTATATCGTTCAGTTGGGTCCTCAATTCTTGGATTTGACGAATTGCGTACTTTGGTATGTCAAATAACAGCTATAATAAATTCGCGACCTCTTGTTCCACTTTCAGAGAATCCAGAAGATCTTGATGTGCTTACGCCAGGTCACTTTTTGATTGGTGGCCCACCAACCGCTTTTCCTGAACCTAATCTTACGTCGCTGAATTATAACCGGCTCAACCAATGGCAACGCGTATCCTACATTCAACAAATTTTCTGGAAGCGTTGGAGTCAAGAATATCTGACTATTCTACAGCAGCGAGTTAAATGGCGGACGCCTCAGCCTAGCATCCAGGTCAACGACATTGTGTGCATCAAAGAGGAAAACACGGCTCCACTAAAATGGCCTTTGGCACGGGTAGTTGAACTCATCACTGGAACTGACGATGTTGCACGAGTAGCCGTCTTGCGTACACCTACTGGCATTACACGTAGAGCTATCAATAAGCTGTGCGTCCTTCCTGTAAATGCTTCTGTTGAAAGCCCTGACCTTTCAACGGGGGGGAGGATGTTCGGAGCAGCAGCTAATCCCGTTCCACAACCTACAAAGTAACTTCTTAACTATAGCCAATATTTATAATTTATATAAGCTGGTCACCTTAAAATGTTATGTTAGCTGGTCACCTTAAAATGTCATGTTATATTATTTATCAGTTTTTATACATTCCTTACAATATTCCTTTACGCTTAACGGCATACAAAAATACAAAGTATACGCAGGCATTTACTTAGCATAAGATATGTATACATAACGTTACTTCTCCTTTCGCTTGCCTAATACAGTTACATATGCACATATATATATACGTGCAAATATTCGCAAATAAGCATTAGCAGTTGAACTTGTTATAAACACGGCCACGCAATAAATTAAAATACAAATTATAACGTGTTAAAAAAAAACCTAGTTTTTTATTTCGCGATACAGCTACCAAAAAATATTGGAAGCTCAACAACTGATTTCATTTTTCTAACAAAGCAATAAGCCCTGTTATGAATACTTTCATTTGAAACTCAACTTATTTGGGCATTTTAAGTCTTGCTTTCGCGGTATTAGTTTATGAAGCAGACACAACTGAAGCTGACAGAAAAATAATTTTGCTCATGCATAATAAGGGCAAATAATGCACAGAAACCGGTCAAACAGAGAATCGAAGCCCTTTTACTATTTGTATAGTAAAGGATTGAACGCCCAAAAATTACGTCTATGCAAGTAGTAGCAGAGCATCTTGAAGCGATTAATAAAGAAGTCCATCCGAAAAAAGTTCGCAGCGCCTTGAAATGTGCCGGTCATAGCTCTAGAATGGCTCTAAGGAAACCAATAATTAGCAAAGTCAAGAAAAACAGTAGGAAAGACTTCGCAGAGAAATATAAAAATAAGCAACTTGATTTCTGGAGCAACGTCATTTTTAGCGACGAGACTGAGTTCAACATTTTTCAATCGAATGGAAGGATTCGAGTGCGGGAAAAACCCGATATCGAATTCTTCGATAAGAGCAATGTAGTAAGTACAGTTATTCATGGTGGCGGATATAGGCGTGGGTAATCTTGTGTTTATTGATGGTATTATGGATGAATAACTTTACCTTAATATTTTAAAAGAAAACTTGCATGAAAGTGCGCAAAAACTAACTAGCTTTTATTTTCAACAAGATAACAACACCACAGTCTCCAGACTTGGATGGCATCGAACATCTGTGGGTTGTCGCTAAACATAACTAGCAAAACCGAACTAAAGGAGATACTCCAACAGGAATGGCGAAATTTGAGTCCAAATGTTGAAAAAAAATATGTTAATTCTA
Source organism: Anastrepha ludens (assembly GCF_028408465.1). NCBI lineage: Eukaryota > Metazoa > Arthropoda > Insecta > Diptera > Tephritidae > Anastrepha > Anastrepha ludens. The sequence continues at coordinate 43,426,123 of NC_071500.1, read as the reverse complement.
TGCCAAATAGAATTTATGAAGTCATCAGGCAAAACAGAATGCGAAAAGGTTTCAGCTCTATTTGAAAATTGAAATAGAAATTTGAAAAGGTAGAGCCAAGGAGCACCAGGAGATTTGGTGGCTCCTAAAACACCCAGGCTAAAAAGCCCATTGCATTTAAAGCTCTGCAAAGAAGGTAAGTAGTCAAGGAGGGAAGGAGAAAAGTATTAGAGAAAGAGATAGGAAAGAATAGAGACAGAGATAGAGATAGTTAGTTCTGTGAGAATTCTCCAGATTCTCTGGCAAATCTGTAAATATCTTCCAGTTTTAGAGATCGAATATTACTCATTTTCACGACATCGGAACCCAAAGCTCGTAGCCGTGCTCTAGCAAAGGCAGGACACTCACAGAGAAAGTGCTCAGTGCTATTCGCCTCCTCCAAGCACGACAGGCACATTGGGTCCTCAATCAATCCAAGGGTGGTCATATGCTGACCACATGGGTCGTGTCCTATAATGATACCGACCATCAACCGAACGTCTTTCCTTCCAAGTTTTAGTAGAAAGTTTGACAATTTTCTGTTTGGGCTTGTCACAAAACACTTTGCAGTTCTGCAGTGTTCTAGACCGGACCATCGCCCTTTATGTAGATTGCCTACATAATCGCTGATCCAATTCATGATTTCTGCGGAATCTATTTATTCGCAAGGTAAGAGGCTTTTACGAGAGTTCGATCAAAATAACTATGAGTATTTCTCTCAAAAGCCATATTTTTTTTTGCCAGAAAGCTATGTTTTAGAAAAAAATACTTTATAAGGGGTTCCAGTGGAAGCCTAATACTTTCCGCTTTTCTCTGAAGTCATCAACGTTTAAATTCAAATTCATAATACAATACATTATTCTCATCAGCGATGCACATAAATTCCTCGATTTTATTGAATATCTTTGATCACTTAAGGCAAGGATTTTGTCACTGCGTACCTTGAAAGCTATGATAATACCAACATATATACTTTGCAAATGAGAAGAGTCGCAAAAACGCAAATTTGAGTACTAATGAGTGCAAGAATAAATAAAACCCTGTTTGGAGAAAAACCATAGCCGACTTTAGATCCCGAAAAATTAAATACATTAGTAAGAACTTTGAGGCACAGTTTGCTGTGGTGTTTTACCGAGGTTGTTTTTATCAATTTTGCTAAAGATTTTAATTCCACCCTGCCGGAACTCAGATAACTTTTAATGCACTCTAATAAAAATGATTTGTATTTTTCGAACAACATCAAGACGCATACCACAAATAGGAGGAGGAGCTCGGCCAAACACCCAAAAAAGGGTGTACACGCCAATTATATATGGGGCATTCTTTCTCAACGGGAGACCCCTATCTGTCCAAAAATGTTTTTGACCTAGAGAGTTCCAATAGGGCTTAAAATTTAGCTCTTTTTATCTACTTTTCAATACAGAGTGGCCAAAAACGAAATTCAAGGTGGCTCATTTAATAGGGCTAAAAATGTAATCAAAATTCATTAAATTCATTCTAATAACCTATACCAAAACAATTCATTTCAACGGAAAGAGTTGTACGAGGTCTCAAAATTTAGCTAATAAAGTTTACTTTAAAATACAAAATGAAAAATTTTAAAACCCAAGATGGCGGCCACAACATGACGGCTAATTTTTTAAAACTACTCAAATCCACTTAAACCCCTGAGTAACGAGTTTCATGCGAATTCATGAGTTCTTTCAAAAATCCGTGTGCCATATTGGATCCGCCATTTTGAAATTTGGAAATCTAACACCAGATTTGTAATCAGCGACCCAAAAAACCCCCGAGTAATATTATACATTTTAAGTGGATTTGAGAAGTTTCAAAAAATTAGCCGCCATGTTGTGGCCGCCATCTTGGATTTTAAAATTTTTCATTTTGTATTTTAAAGTAAACTTTATTAGCTAAATTTTGAGACCTAGTACAACTCTTTCAGTTGAAATGAATTGTTTTGGTATAGGTTATTAGAATGAATTTAATGAGTTTTGATTACATTTTTAGCCCTATTAAATGAGCCACCTTGAATTTCGTTTTTGGCCACTCTGTATTGAAAAGTAGATAAAAAGAGCTAAATTTTAAGCCCTATTGGAACTCTCTAGGTCAAAAACAGTTTTGGGCAGATAGGGGTCTCCCGTTGAGAAAGAATGCCCCATATATATATATTTGAAGGTAGCTGGTATTTGCATTACTTTTGATAGACTATTTTAACATGGTGATATTCCAGGCACTAGCCAATTGTCCGACTCTGCATGACTCTTGAAAAATATATAAGTAAACTAAATGTATTCCAGTTAGTTATAACACATGCAGTGAAAAGTCTCGGGCGTCGGAATAAAAACCCGTCTTTTTTTTGTTCAAAATTAGCTTTATTCATCCAAATAATTTCCACCAAGAACAACACAATCATTCTAGTGTCGCTCTAACATTTCACCACCACTTTTGTAGAACGACTTATTTTTTGCCTCAAAATAGGCCTTAGTCTCAACGATAACCTCTTCATTCGAGTGAAATTTCTTACTGGCGAGCATTTTTTAGGTCAGCAAACAGCCAGTAGTCGCTGAGAGCCAAATCTGATGAATTCGGTGGCTGTGGGAGCAATGCGATTCAATTCATGTAGTTTTGCCATTGTTTTGATTCACTTGTGACACGCTGCGTTGTCCTGAAAGTGAGCAAACGCGGCATCCACTTTTAAAAGAGCTTTCTCATAGTCAAATGCTCATGCAAATATAAAGCCAACACGTGCTTTTGATGTCTTTACGATGTCAGTTTACTCACGTAACATCACTGTTGGATCATTCAAAACCATTTAGCGGAATTTTTGATGTTTTCTGGTGTTTCTACCTTATTTGGACGCCCACTGCGTTATGCATCATCGGTGTGAAGTCAGGTTGGTTTTATTGTTGTCTCTGGTGAAAAGGAGTGCACATAACGTTTTTCACGCCATTCCATCAAGAAGCAGTGTAAAAACAAAACAAAAAATTCTCTTTGATCCATTTTTTGAAAATAACAAAAGTAGCGACACCCTTAGCACAACAACTCACGTACTAACTGAAAAAGAGATGAATGCCAAAAAATAGTGCCATCTATGTGTTAGGCCCAGAAGTTTTCAGGCCATGCATTAAGTTCATTTTTTTAAGCTATAACTCAGTTATAAGCTCTTGTTTTCTTTAATAACAACTTACATTATAATCATTATTTCGTCATCATCATCATCATCGTTTCATTTATCTCGCATTGCAGCATAAGGCTCCATTATCATTACTGAAGAGCGATAAAATACCACTTGAAAAAATTGTTTTATTTTTATCACAAATCACAGTTAAAAATCGGAATGTAATTTTTAATTATAATTATAATTTTTATAGAGATTGCTTAAAATTTTAAAAATCGTTAAACTCTCATGAAGAGAGTTTTATATTCGAAACTGTTTTAGGATATTTGGAAGATTTTCATTGAAAAGTTTAAAATAATGATTATTTTCGATCCAGCGTTTTCACTTTCGTATAAAAATGGCATCGGTAAGCTGAAAAACATTTTTTTTCATTAAAAATCCACTTTAAGGTCATCTTCACTAACAAAATCTAACTTAACTCAGCTTATCCTTTTTTATTTAGAAAAATCCATTTATGGCGAAAATTCCTGCAACTTCACCTCTGGTGTGAGCAAGCTCTGGTCTACCGTAAGGTCCCTGTCGAACCCGACGAAGCACAACTACAAGGTGGATATCACCTTCAACGGTCGTGCTTCGTCGGATCCTAAGAGATGCGCGAGGTATTTTAGCCGGCAATTTATGCGTCCTCCGGGCGACAGATCCAAACGTAGTGCTACCAGACGGCTGCACAAACTGACATACAACAGTGCGCCACTTGCTTTCTCCAGCGATGAGGTTCAGGGGGCCATCAAACACATGAAACCATCCAAAGCCATTGGCTCTGACGGACTAAACATGCTGATGCTGAAAAAGCTGCGTCCATTGGGAGTAGAATATCTCACCAAGGACTTCAACTTATTTATGGACACTCTCATCATTCCTGATAAATGGAAATTAGGGAGAGTGATCTCAGCGTTGGATCTAAAAAGGCTTTCGATACAGCCAGCCACGCCACGCTACTAGATGACATTTTACCTTTGACAGCTTGCACTCTTTCTCAGCGCATACAACCGCTATTGCAACTAAAGTACAGAATCGCAACGAGGTTTACAAGTCGCTTGCCGGCAGCACTTGGGGCAAAGACAAAGAAATGTTGCTATCGACTTTGAAAGCAATAGGCCGACCGGCATTTCCTCAACTGCTCGGACAAGATCCTAGACAAAACAGACTGACAGCTACTGGATCGGACAGTGTACAGACAGGCCATAAACGACATTCATCGGGAGACTTCCACCACCTTCTTAAGCCCCCGACCCCGAATGCCGTTATCGGAGTTCAACCACCATCAATCGCAGACGAAGACCTCAAACTTCCCCGAGAGTTCCGCGTAACCTTGGCTTAATTACCTTCTGGATACTGTAGCAGGTTAAACTCCTACTTATCCAGAATCGACCCCGACGTACTAAATATATGTCCAGCATGTGAAGGCACCCCGCACGACACTAATTACCTTTTCACATGCCCCATTAAACCCTCTCCCTCTGTACCCAACCCGTCGAAACAGCTAGTTTCCTGGGTCTACCGTTAGATGAGCTAGACGAAGATGACCGGTGATTACGCTACACTAACAGGGCAAAGGTACTGCTACAACAACAGCTTCGATTATTTATATGATTTTGTCTATATTTTCGACATTATCGACATTTTTTTAACATCAAAAACACCCAGTGGGCTTCGCACCACCATACGTAAAATATTTTTTTATATCGCAAGAAATTTTTCATATTAAGTTTTCTTTATAGAACTCGTAAAATGTTTAAACAGTTGAATTAGTTGATTTTTTTCATTCAACATACTTTCTAAGGATGTCACAATAGCCTTTTCTGTACTTTTTTAAAATTTGATTGTGGTGGTCACCTACATATATACAGGTAAGCTGAAAGAGCTGATAAAAACTTGTAATTAAACTTTGATTCTTTAATTTCCATTTCAATTTTTTACGCTAAATAAATTATGCTAAAATAAATAAAGTTAAAAATGTTTTTCCAGTTCCTCCTGGAGCATTAAATTTTTTATTATATTTGCGTCCAAAATGACTTGCAATTCGATAAAAAATTGATGCGAAAGTTGATTGCATCGCAAAATAAAATTGTTTTCTTGAGGGCGAATCATCAATCGATGCGAATAAAAATTCATCGCACTGACGGTTTTCGTTGATTTTTGACCGGCGATGCAAAAATTAATTAGCGTATGAAAATTATTTAAAAATCTTATTTAAACAAAAATAAAATGTGTATGTACCAGTTGTTGGATTGATCATTGGTATGTTGATATGATAGCCACCGTCCCCTCTCCAAAACAAAATGGGGTATTGCAATGCATCATAACAGCGATGGAGTTCTGAAATACGTTGTTATTGCTCATTTCTACGATACAAAACAATATCTCGTGGCTGAAACTGTAACAACAATAGCTACTTCATCAATCGTTGGTACATTGAATCGTCTGGCGTGCTCCCAATTGGTGTTTTATCGGCTTTTATTATGATTTTGTGGCCATCGGTGGGCATCAGATCGAGTGCCACTTTGAACAATTTCACCAATTCATTGTGTTGATGGAACATTGTTTGCAATTCATTCACGATTGATCTTCTCGTATTCGTCGAAATTGCACAGCGCTGATCTAATTCACGATTCTCCTCACCAATAAAATATATTTGCAAAAATTGATGGTCACCATCTGGGAATGGTAGCAAAGACCCAGCTCTATGGTATATTTGACCTTGAATCCGTAAAGTTCGATAAATATATGTAGATAACGGATCTGCATTTTTTAAAACATTTTAACTGGTTGTAGTACATAAGAATGCAATCTCTTAACCTGAAGGCGAGTTCCCAATTGGTCTATATCTGCAGTCCTTAGTTACCCAGCGAAAAGAAAAGTCCTCTTTCATTAGCATTTATCAACAACTTACAATGGATACTTATGTGGTTCAAACACATCCTAGGGTTATCCAGGTCCACGTTTTGGTCTATATCTCGAGACCCTAGTTACGGAGGGGAATTAAAAATACTCTATGCTATAGCAATCATCAACAGCTCCCATTTGCTACCCATATTGTACGAACACATCCTTAAGTTATCGGGGTCCACATTTAGGCCGATATCTCGAGACCCTAGTCACGGAGCGGCATCAAAAATACTCTATACTATAGAATCATCAGCAACTTCCATTTGCTACCCATATTGTACAAACACATCCTAGGGTTACCCGGGTTCACGTTTTGGCCTATTTCTCGAGACCCTGGTATCCGATTCTTAAAATTTCAAAACACAAACCAACTACTGAATAGTCCAAACAAAGCCTAAAAATTTGGTTTGGATAGGTCAGCCCGTTCTTGAGTTATAAGATTACCAAGGAAATGTAACTTCTTTTTATATATATAGATTTCAAATCCAATTTGATCCAGATGTTTGTATCATAGTATTACTAGGGAACTGAGAACTTTTATACAAAAATGAATTCTTCATTAGATTCACAAAACATTCAAACCTAAAGAACGTAGAATTGATAACCCTCCACTTTTGGTTTAAAAATATGCAAAGTGAATCGAAGGCAGACATAATGAAATTCACATCAATACCAAATGCAATTCTAAAAGGCCATCAATATTAATTATGAAATAAAATGAAATCACATAATAATTGCAACGTTATTCAATTGTGTCGCGAAATCGCTAGGGAGTGAATGGTCTATTTATACATATTTATGTATAAGATTTGAACAGATTGCACCCAAAAGTGAGTATAACTGTGAACACGAAAAAGCAAAGCTGTATTTGTGTGTAATTAAGTGTGTTTGTGGGGCGCAGAATCGAAGTAAATTCTAGACAGCAAGCGAAAAACGTTGGGCAACAGAATGGCGGACTAACGGCCAAATACCCGTACATACGCTGAGCAGCAACTCAAGCAAATGCGATGAAGCGTTCAAGCGTTGTAGCTGTAATGGTATACGAGAAAGGTCATTTAAAAAGGCATTAGCATTGACTGGTAATGGTCAAGAGCAGCAAAGCTGTCGCTGCAAACAAATTCGTGTAATTCCTTAAATCCCAAGCCAACTAGCGCTTATTGAACTGAAGCGTAAGGGTAAGAGATTCGCTTTAGTCGGCATTAGATTCATCAGCTTGGATGGCAATAAAAGCAACCAAAATGGACTTTGGCTTGAAACATGTACAAGATGGTGCAAATTTAATCATCCAACTTTATTTTTGGTTAACTTTTTGATTGAATAAAAAAAAAAAAAAGTATGAATAATGGAAATCTTTAGTTTGACCGTAACGCGTTCCATTGCTTGTCTGTGTGTTGTGTTGAGAGAAAGACTCTGCGGAAGATTTTTGGTCCTTTGCACGTTGTATCGTAGGAACAATGAGTAGTATGTGTCTTACGACGACATAGACGTAGTGCAGTGACCGGTACCAGCTGGTGGTAGGAAGCCCTCCACTGCGTTTGGAGGCTCTGGTGAAGAAGAACTTGGTTTCACTTGGTGTGTCCGATTGGCGGCGGTTAGAATAAGAAAGAAGGACTGGTGTGCTTTGTTAAACTCGCCCAAAATCGCTTAAGCGGTTAGCGGCTTGACTAATGTTTCATTGAAATTTTCCGAAGAATCATCGTCACGGTGAATCCAATCCACAGTGCTAAGCGTACAAAGGAGTTTATCGAGTCGAAAAAAATTCCTGTTCTGAAGTAGCCAGCAGTTATCCCAGACCTAATTGAGAACCTCGGGAGCATACTTGGCAGCAAGTTTTTAAAAGCGTACGTAATTTTGTGCACCTAATGCAGTTTAAAAAAGCTATTCAATAGAAATGGGCAAAAATCGTCCTGAGTGTCTTTAAGTTAATTGAAAATTCGATACCTCAACGACTGATATCAAGTATACAGGACATACAAGCTATTAAATATTATTGTATATCTTTATAAAATTAATAAATAATTGGCGCATGCACTTCTGTTAGGTGTTTGACCAAGCTTCTCCTCTGGCGTGCGTCTTGATGTTGTTCCACAAATGGAGGGACCTACAGTTTTAAGCCGACTCCGAACGGCGAATGATTTTTATGAGTAGCTATTTCATGGCTGAAATACACTCGGAGGTTTGCTATTGGCTGCCGAGGGGCTACCGCTATTTGATAAAATTTTTTTAAGAATTTTTTTTTTTAACTTTTATATTAGTTTTGTCCCACATACCTATTGCCTTTGCGTCCTTGAAAATTATCAAAGTTTACAATAAAACGCTGAAATAAATCCTTTAACAAGCAATTTAAGTATCTGAAATACTGAGATAAAATTTCTAACTAAATCATATGCATATTAAAAAACGTGCCCAGCTATTCTCAATCGCAATCGAAATGCTTTTTTCATGCTTCTTCTGACAAAATAGTGAGTGAATAGGAGTGGAATTCCTTCATTTAAATTTACATAGATTGTGGGTACTAAAATTATCCTGCACGTATGTACATATGTATAAACATATCTGCTTACATGGAGATATGAATACTCATGTGGATCAAGCATATTTAATTATTATTTGCTCTGCTCAAATAAAAGGAAAATTGGATTGAAATCAAAGGGCGAACCGAATTATAGCAAATCGCATTTTCTTTCTATTGACGTTGGCAGACTCGTGTTTAAAGGACGATAGTGAAACTATATTTTTTTTTAACATTTACATGCACCTTTGTAGAAGCCCCGAAGGAAAATCTTATACCAGTGCAACCAAATTCTGGTTATATATAGCAGTTTGAAGCCGAGAAGTAAATGCCAAGAGTCGCTTTCTCGCACATTACATTCATATTGTAGTGGGATGACTGCTTTTTCTGATACAGTAGGGGATGAGGTAGTATAAATCTAAGTAAACTTCATTAATATTATCGCACTTAAATTTTAATAGAGTCTGCAATAAATGAATGTATTTATTATTTGAAGTTTCGCAATTATTAAAAGATTTTTCAAAAAGAAAAACCGTATTTTTTTGGATATTATTTTGTCCTCCTTCGAACATATCTCTCTATCCGCAAACTAGAGTCTGAGGGTCGTGCTCGGGCAATCTTTCCAAAGGGAAGGGAAAATCTGCACCGAAGTTTGCACCACTGTCTTCACTGCAGCAGGGTTTTTTTCTAAATCAGCCAATTTATCTATCTCCTTTAAATAACACTTAACACTGCTAGTGTTTTTCAAGCAGAAGTCTTTGCGATCTTGCAGGCATGCAAAATGCTTAGGTAACGCGGGATCGAGGGTGATATTAAAATTTTCTCCGATAGTCAAGCCGCAATTAAGGCTATGACGGCGCAATGGTGCAGAACGAAATTAGTAAACTACTGTAAAGAAGAGATCAAATCTCTTGGGTGTGCAGGTAACATTTCTCTGATCTAGGTTCCAGGACAAAGTAGTATAGAGGGAAATAAAATTGCTAATGAATTGGCCTCAGAGACCACCTACCCGGTCATCGGCATCTCCTTGGCAGTTGTTTAAGATGAACTGCACAAATTATTTCTCAGGAAATCGCAGGCCCTTTGGCCCCAATACGATATACGACGGACTCAGAAAGTTCTTTTGACTCCTCGCTATTCAATTTCCAAATTCGTAGCTGTGTTTACCGCTCACTGGATGATCGGCACACACGCGGAAAAGCTATGTTTACCATTTAGCCCCCATTGCAGAAGCTGTGGGGGCCTTTCAGAGAAAGAGACTGTAGAGCATTTTCTCTGTACATGTCCAGGTTTGGCAGCTAGATGACTAAGGACCACTGGGAGCTCCTTTCCTAAATCCAATCAATATTCTCCATTATATCAACGGCTCTGGCTGGCTGTCTACCTGTTCGAGGTCTCATATTGGTATCAAAACGGCGTTTTAGTGCTGCTTGAGGAATGCCAGGTCCACTTCAACCTTTTGACCTACATACCTGGATATTTCAATCAACAAACAATTAACAAAATCAATACCAATAATCGAATGTAGGAGCTTCTGAATAGTACGCCAACCCTCTTCCCAATCAGTCAAATTTAAGGTAGTAGTCTGGTCAAATACTCATTTTTTATAGATATTGTTTAAGATTTTTTTTTGTTTTTTAAGAAAATAAAATGCGATCGTTTTGATTCTATATTATGTTATTATTGGCATCAAATAGTATACAAAAACAATTTTTTTTTTTACATAAGTTTTTGTAGTAGTGTGGCACCAAAGAAAGCGTCTTAAAAAAAGATAGGTGGCTTGTCAACAGAATTTTGGCTCTTCAGGATATCTGACACGAAAAGGTTAAACTGGTTCTTATTCTGTAGCCTTGTCAGTCTGGCAGGTGCTACTTTCGTTTCTTTTCAGCTCTAACTTCCACTCAAAAAACATAACTTTTTTTTTCAAAAGTCCGCCATTTTGTTATTTTTCAAAAAAATGTTCCCATTGTAGCACCTGCCATCGACTTGAATACCATTTCCGAACTACTACAAGGCGGTTGCAATGGAAGATTAATAGACATCCTACAACCCCACTCAGGTTTGTTTAGAAATATGACAAAGCAAAACAACGTATTTTACAAAAAGTCATCACTCTAAAGTCCCTAGAATCGCACCAGTTCTTTATTGGTCCATTTCCTATAGGGTGGAAATATTATTTTTTGCCATTCACTTGTATGTGTGCGTCTAACGTGACATTAATCAATATCTGCCAATGAAGAGATGAGCATGCCCACATACGTACGAGTATTTAAAAATAAGCTTTTGTAGAAGAAGGAATCAACCGTTCGAAAAAAAAGGTCCTTTCCAAGGCTTAAAGAGTTATGTAGTGAAATTCACTAGCATGCTTTCACGATACTCCAATTGGTGTCTTTTCCAAACCATAATTTTAACGATTTTACTGTTTGGTAACGCGTTTCATAACAAAAATTGATAAAAAAAATCAGCTGTTTTGGTTAATAAGTCGTTTATCGCAAACTTGACGACAACAATTTCGTTTAATTCAAAGAGAAAACAATAAAATTACCGCTTTTAATTAAAACGGTAAAATATCATTATGAAAAAACTATTAAAAAAACTCGAGAGAGACATGAATATTTGGGTTATGATCTATTGTGTGGAGAGGAGGTAGTGTTTCCTAAATTTGCTCCGATGTGTGCACAATTCTTTCTATTTGGGTAAAGGGGAGTTCCCGAATCTACTCCGTTAAATTCCTGATTTGTTTAAGGATAATCCTGCAGCTTGGCAGTTAACTTAGAGCTTCCAGAGGTACAGAGATTTCGACTAAAAAACAGATAAACCTTGGAACCTTCAAGTTTATTCAATTCAAAAATATGCCTTTATATAAAATGACTAGGTTCCAGCTGCATTGCGATTTTTTGTGACTGAATGTTTTAAACGACACGAAAGTGAGTACTGGGGAATATGCATGAGTGAGTCGTCCGTTATTGTGTAATAGGTGCAATCAACTGCTCCAAGTTCTGCGCAAAGACAAGGTTTCCTATGACACAAGTGGAGCGGGAAGCTGCAAGAGAAATTTTTTATCGAGTTGCTCGGCTGTGGTGCGGCTTCATTTATGAGCTGTGGATGTCATCTTAAAGCAATATATGTACAAAAAGTACTAAGTAAATATTAAGTGCAAATAACTAAATAATACTTTTATTTCCACAAAATTTAATTTAATATCTTGGCTAGCAGCGACAGCAAAGCTGCGCTCATGACCCTAGACAGCCATGCTAACATGGGTCCCTGATGCTAACGTGGGTATCGCGTGTTACGAGACCTCTGACTCTTAAGCTAGAAAGCGCTCCGGCAAAGAAGTTGACCTCCGTTCTGTCACTCCCTTCTACAGCCATCAAAGCCACGGTTAGCAAAAGAGTTACTTCAACCCACAATCGTCCTTGGCAGGCTAAAAGAGGCTGCAGATGACAAAACTGATGTTACCTGTCATGTCCGACCGACTGTCGCAGATCCTATTGTCATTAAGCAGAAGGGACTGTAGGCAGCTGGTTCTACTGCAGACGGGCCACTTTTAATGGGCGAAGCACATGGAAAAGGTAGGCATTTCAGACAGTGCACTCTGCCCAGCATGTGGAGAGGAGGATGAGACGGCGAACCACTTTCTATGCAACTGGCCGGCCTTCGCTCGAATCAGACTTGAGGTCTTTGGCACTGATGTGTTAAGAATCGACCAGCTTGGCTCCTTGGCACTCCAAGATCTACTCAAATTTCTTCGGAGCAAATTAAAGAGAGAAATCGACTGCAGTGCGAAGGTCTTAATGTTGTTAGAGTGCTGTACTTGCTAGTTTGTTCCGACAAAAACCAAAAAAATAAAAAGTAAAGAAAAGCATACGTTGGTTGTTTTGCTATTCTTCTTTGCGTTATTCGCTCATTTTAATTTATTATTTGACAGGGGTGCCATTCTCTATCAGTTTCAATAAACGGAAAAAGGACAGCTGTTTGGCGTTAGTTAACATAAGTTTGTGAATAGCGCAATTGCTAGTGCAATTGCAAAAATTGTAGACGAAAATAACAATTGAATCTGATCGTTTAAAGGTAGTGAATTGTACTTCAGCTTACGAGGAATTGCGTGTGTGAAAAAGAAACGAACGAAAAGCTGGTAGCTGTAACGTCGACCGCACATTAAAGTTTTGCTTTTGTTTGTGCTCTGACGACGATTGTATTTAAATTGTAAAAAATATGCAATTAAGTGCTTTACATTAAAAAGTATGTTCAATAAATGTAATTCTGTTTTTTTAATTCATTTAAACAACGATTAAAAATTAAGTAGGTGCATCCTCTGTGAAAATTATTATGCAATCAGGGCATTTCGCATTCCATACGAATTAGCAAATAATTTAAATTATCGCTATTAAATCGATTGACTTAAAAAATCATGTAAAGTAAATGGATTTCAGTGTTTTTTTAATTTATTAATTGTAAGCTTCAGTTTTTTCTTAATTTCGTATTTCGCTTAAACGCGTGGGTTGCAATTGTAATTCGTCGAAGACTCTGAACATTGCTGGAGTGGGTTTCGGTAATGTTATCCTTTACCAACCGCGGTTGTATGTTTGTATGTATCCTTCCGAATACATAATTATCCCCAGATGCTTTGCATAGTTTGCTAACCAAAATTATTCCACGTAAGGTAATGTAAATGGAATTCTGTAGTGGTAATCACAAATAAGTGCCAATAAGTAGCACTTAAAAGCAGTAGTTGAAGGATATTGAAATTTGAATTACTAACTTTTTACAATTTCCTTTGAAGTAGCTTACTTATCCCCTTTTCTTATCCCCTTTTACTCCAGTCATTTATCTAGTAACACTCTTTGCGCTGCTATCCATTTTAACTTTATAAATATTACAGAGAAGTGAAAGTATCTTAAATTGTGAAATGCAGAAATAAGGGAAAGAAAAATGTGTTTGCTTCTAGAAAATCTTCATTTCAGATGTAAATTGAATTTTGTTCCTCCCACGCTTTCGAAAGACGCTAGAACTTCTACTATCACTTTAAAAAGTGCTAACGGCCCAATGTCGGCCTTGCTATGGGCACAACAACAACTGTCATTCGTTTGAATACCTATGTACTTATGTTTGTACAGGGTGACCAGAATGGAGGTACTATTTCCAATACAGTTTTTTTGACAGATCACGCATAATTACTGTCAAATTGAAATATGAAAGGTCGAGCCAGGAAGCAACGAGAGATTTGGTAACTCCTAAAAAACTCAGGGTATTTAAAGCTCTGGAAAGTGAAAGGGTAGATAGTCAAGGAGGAAAGGAGAGAAGTAACAGAAGGAAAAATATAGGTTAGAATAGAGGTAGTTAGGTTTGTGAAAATTTTCCAGATTTTTTGATAAATCTGAAAATATCCTCCAGTTTAGGAGAACGAAATTTTACTTGTTTTCATAATAGCAGAACCTAAAATTCGTAGCCTTGCTCTAGCAAATGCGGGACACTCATAGAGAAAATGCTCAGTGCCATCCGGTTCCTCTAAGTAAGACGGGTAAATCAGGTCCTCAATGATTCCAATGGTGGTCATTATTACTGTCAAACTAAATGCATAATTTTTTGAGTATTCATTGACATATACACATGCGAAGACTTACGCCTCGACAACGTTTACAAATCGAACAATTGTATTACGAAAATCGACGCTCTGTGAGAAGTGCTCATCGCGCGCTCAGGCCAACTTAAGGTGTTCAGCGAGGAAGCCAATTTTTGGCTTAATGGCTACGTCAATAAACAAAATTGCCGTATTTGGGCTGAAAAGTAACCCGAAAGCATTCAAGGACAGCCATTACTTCCATCGAAAACTTCCATTAGGTGTGGCCTATGGGAGAGAGAAATTATCGTCCCAAATTTCTTCAAATACGAGGCTGGCGCCAATGTAAAAGTGAATGGCGAACGAATAGCGTCATGATAAATTACTTTTTGAAGCCCGTGATCTCTCAACATTTGCTTCCAACAAGACGGCGCTGCTTGCCACACAGCCAATGGGACTTACTGCAATGGATTTACTGCGTCATCGTTTCGGTGAGCAATTTATCTCTCGTCTCGGACCAGTGGATTGGCCACCAAAAACGTACGATACCACATCTTTGGACTTTTATTTGAGGGGCAGATGTAAGGTCTATATGCTTTATGGATAGACCAGTTTCGATTAAAGATTTGGATGCTAACATCACTAAATTGATTCACGAGATACCTACCAAAGTCTTCCAGGGAGTTTTTCAAAATAGGTGTTTACGGATGGCCGAATTAATTATCTTTAAATAAATAAATGTCCTGAATGGTTGAACGCAAAAATAATAAAGATTGCCCAATCAATTTGAATTTTCGTTATTTTATTTCAATTGAAAATCTGATAACTCTTAATTAATCACCCTTTATATGATATATATATATATATTTTTTTTTTGCAACGCAATGCTACACCTGCTTGTCGTGCCTTGCCGTGGCATGAAAAAACAAAAACAATACTTATGCAGGAGAATGAGTCATGAATTCAATTCGTCAGTCATTCAGTTTTAATATATCTGGCTTAGTTTCCTTCTATTTTCAATTACTTGATGATGCTGTCTGATGCTTCAGTGCACTTAACTAAGTTTGCATATATGTATGTAAGAGTATTTGTAGAGCGATTCGCATGAATACAATGCGAATGGATCTAAACATTATCAACGCTGAGGTAGACGTTACTGAAGATTCATACCAGCTGATGTTGATTAAGTTGTTGCTATTTTGATTGCAATCGTTTGGTCTGGCCGAGTCATCTGTTAGCGGCAGCATTTTCTTACGTAGCTTTTGTTTACGGCATTTTAATGCCACTTTGTCTGCAGTGTCTGAAAAAACCTTGTATTTTCACAAGCAACTTGCCTGGAAATGCCATGCATGACAAAAAAGGAAACAGAAAACAAAACAAAAATAAGGTTACCAATTTGAAGGTGAATGAATAATATCTTCAATTCACAAGCATTTTCAAAGAAGCCGAAAGCCTGCGCGGAAAAAATGAATGTGAATTTTGGCCCGCTTTCAATTGAAGAATATTTGATGAAAATTGAATGGATTGTATAATTTAATATTTCAAATTTGAATTTTCTTGTTTCTAAGTTTTAAATTTTCATTTATGTATATGGTTTACGTTATTAAATGCATTCATGTTTTCACAAAAAAGTAGCTAAAAAATATTTGTGAATGTAATAAAAATAATCAGTGTACGCAAACTTCTGCTACTGGGATGTCAGATCACGTTCGGACAGATCGCATCTTAAAGATGGTATCTGCGAAAAAAATAGTTTTCCGTAGTGAAAAACAGTCATTGCTCTAAATTAAAGTTCTATCGTGTGCTTATTTTAGGCGCATGAGAACTATAGACATCGGTAATTATTGGTTTGACAGCTGAAAATGGCAAACTTTGTTGACTTTTCTGTTCAGTAAGGTTTAACCAATCATCATGAATCGTTTAACGCCAGAACAACACTTTCAAACTGTGGAAATTAACTTTGAAAATAATACTGAAAATATATAAAATACTTAGGATACTAGAATCGGTAGGTGATAGCTTACGCCAATGATGTTGTTATTGCTGTCTCTGGTAAATTTCCATCTAAAATAGGAGACCTAGTACAAAATGCTCCAGATATACTTTCTAGGTGGGCAGAAAAGTGTGGTCTACGAGTCAACCCAGACAATATATTGTTGTCACATTATTCACTACGAAGCAGAGAATTCCTCAGTTAAGTCCCATTAAGCTCAAGGCAGAAGCTCTTGTGATTTCGGAAGAAACCAAGTATGATACTTGGGACTAACCATAGATAGGAAATTGACTTCGAAGTCAAACATCTTAGAAGGAGTTAGGAAAGCGAACCTAGCTTTTTATGCCTGTAAGAGCGCTTTAGGTAAGTGCTGAGGAATTACACCTGACCTTGCTCTCTGGCTTAACATTGGCTGTTGTCAGACCCATTCTTCTATATGGAAATGTTGTCTGGTGGTGTGCTATGCAGAAAAAAACCTATTCTGATTTATTGAATAAGCTGCAGAGTTCAGCGCTATTCGCAATATGTGGCATATGAAAACCACGCCATCCATGGCTTTGGACATCATGCTACATCTGCCATCCCTGGATCTCTTCTGCAAATACTTAGCGGCCTGTTCCACTTTAAGGCTCAGAACGAGCTCACAATGCAAGACTGTCACACATGGACATTCAACCATCTTAGATTCCTATAGGAATACACCCAGTGATTGTGATTATCACCCTCCTCTTCTCTGCTTCGAGAGGAATTTCTCAATGAAAATACCTTCTAGATTGGAATGGCTTAAAGAAGATCCATCACCAAAAACATCCGTTAAGATCTACACGGACGGATCTAAAATGGATACCGGTATAGGAACAGGGTTATATTGCGAAGAGCTTTTTATTAGTGAATCCTTTAAACTAACGGATCACAGTAATGTTTTTCAAGCGGAAATAAACGCTATTCATGAAGTTTTAAGATGGTGAGAGATAAACAGAACAGATCCAACAGATATCTGCATTCTATCAGACAGATAAACTGCTCTACGGGCTCTGGATATACTCCAAATAACTTCAATGAGTACCCTACATTGTCGCCAATCTCTTAATAAGTTAGCTAAAGAGTATCGTATTATCTTAGGTTCCAGGCTACAGATATATACAAATAATTTTATGGGGGTACGATACCTCTCGCTACTTGTAAGCTTCTTGTTATGGACGCATTAATCAGGTCTGTAAATCAAAGATGGATTAGCGTTAACACCTGTGAAATTGCCAGGCAAACATGGCCAATGCTAAATCTACGTCTGTCTAAGAATATTATAAAATTGAGTAGACTTCAAATTAGGACCTTAGTAGGGGCCCTCACATTGTCCCATAGAAAATCACGCAAGGAAATTAGGCGTTTGCATGCATGATTTCTGTCGTGGCTGTAAGAAAGAGGAGGAGTTGGTAACAATTCAACAACTTTTTTGCACATGCCCGGTTCTAGATAATCTATACACTTTAGGTATCAACAACCTTTTGCGCTTTGTCTAAAGCTCAGGATGATTCAATATGGAAGCGGAAATGTAGCCCTGCCCCTGCGCCGCACAACGGCCCCATTTCGTAGTCTAAGTGGCATGTGCGATGCGGCTGCCAAACCTAACCTACATACCTAACCTAAAAAAAAGTCTGTTCGTGAGGTTTATAGAGAACTGGCGGTCCTTATTTCTTGCGCAATGAGGACGGAGCTGCAATAATATCGACGACAAGATGTCGCAACTTGCCATACAGCGCGTTTAACAACCGCCTTATTGCAATATTCAAGCCACCATGGACGCCATACGGCCAGATTTATTAAGACAGTAGTCAAAAATTGGACTCATCGAATGGACCATGTAATTCGTAGCCGCGGCGGTCATATGCCGAATATATTCAAAAAACAAATATCAGGAGATTATCTACCAGATTGTAATAAAAAGATTTATTCCAAAAATATTTCTGTATTTGTACAATCATTATTATCAAGGCCTTAAAAAACACCCGATATAACTCTGAAGCAAACAGTTGTAGACGTTTATTACATTTATATTTTGATTTAGAATCAATAGGACATTTTTTGTGCATTCAATTTTGATGTTGGAGTGGGTTTTAGTAGCAGAGAATGTTAATGAAATGCGAAAATGCAAATGTTAAATGAGCCTTTTTCGAGTACTAAAGTGAAGGTTCGTTAGTAAGGGCAGTCAATAGTGTTTCGAGCAATAAGGCTTGATAAAAATGTGATAAAGTGGAATCGCTCCCTCAATTCGTCGGTCATTGTTTTTTTATGGAGTTTGTCAACATAATAAGTTCGGTCACCAGATGAAGTAACTTACCATAAATATAAAAAAGTCAATTTCAAAAGTTTTCTGATAAGGATTTTGAATGTATGTAGGCATGTATATAAATCAACTTCTTCATTTTATTCATCATTTTGATAAAAATTCCACAAATACTCATCCCAATTCTTTCTTTTTTCAAGAAACGGTTTTCGTATTTAGTTTCAAAGATTTTTAAATTTTAATGTAAAAAAGTGCAAGTTTGAAATTGTTAAAAAATCATGCAGATTTTTTATAATTTTTTTCTCCATATAAAAATAAATATCATGCTGTATACTTACATATGTATGCATGTATGTACAAGGTGGCGCACAATAGTCCAACGCAACAACATCATTAAGTGGCTGCCGCGAGTGTTGCTACACATTTGCGTCCATTTTATCGTTTTTTGCATGACTTTCCGAACGAATTTCGGTGTTAACTGTCATTACTGTTGAATATTTTCCAAGGGGGCTGCGATTTTGATTGCCTTAGGCTTGTTGGTATAATCCCGCGACTTCAAGTATCCCAAAGAAAGAAGTCTGGGATGGTTAAATCGCAAAAAATGGGATAATAAGCCGACCAGGAAACTCTTTCTTTACAGTATCCATTTTTGCTCGTGCTGTGTATGTGGTTCCACGATCTTATTAGGCTAGCTTAACCAGGTGTCTAAGACTAGCCACGCGGATGGCTCTGAGACCCATTGTGATACCTCCATTTGTTTTCCTTCCCATAACTATGTCGCTTACACAACTTTGATCTTTTGAAGAAGATAAATAGTCCCTGCATGAGACACTTTGCAAATCTCCCAGGTCTTCAAAGGAATAACCGCCAAGATATTTGGCACAGCTTCTTTGAAGTGCAGGACATCGTGCTGTAACGGCTCAATTTCTTCTTCATCTCCATAGCTCGTGCAAAAGTCATTATGAGGTACCGCCACTCCACTGGCTAGAGTGCCAATAGTGCAGCGATCCGTTATAACACTTGTGAGGACGCTGGTTGTTGATCTATTGAGTTCTAGCAGGCACTTTTTCCTTTTAAGATTCAGTTTTGGTCAGAGCCCTTTGAAGGCCCTGCAGTTAATAGTCAGAGAGCACCTTCTTTTTGGTTTTCGCGACTACGCTCAGGTCAATCGCGGTGTATAATTCGTTTAGTGGAATTCTTATGCTTATTTTGTGAAAACCACATGTTTTCCAAGCGCCATTCATCCAATACCGGCAGTAAGCAGTCGTTTATCATGGCCCTTTAACATTCGCCAGTAGCAGAGACATTCTCAAAAAGATACAGCAGAAACCCTCCACCAGTGCCAACGCCGCACCACACAGTGCCTTTGAGTGGATGTAATGGTTCTTCTTGCATTTCATGCGGTTATTCAGTGCTCCAAAAGCGAAGAATTCGCTTATTGACGTAACCGCTTAAGTGGAAATGCGTCTCGTCGCTCATGACGAATTTCGGCACAAAACCGTTTTTCGTGGTAAAGATTACGGATGGCTTGACAGTAATTCACACGCGACTAACGGTTAGAGGCATTAACAGATGCATTGTTTGCCAAATGGAAAAATGGAAAAATTTAGAAAAACTGCGAAAATTTGTATTTTTTTCTTGTTTCCGGAGAGGAAATCCAATTAAGGTCACTGACATGAAATGGCTTTTAAATTGAACCAAAACTATAAAATTTAAAGTTATCTGAAAGCCTAAATCGTTGAATATATAAATAGTGCCAAGGTGAAGGTTAATTTATGTATGAACACCAGTGCCAGTGTGGGCATTTTGCCATTGCAAAAACATTGCATTCTTTTAGGCGCAACTATTTTATTTTGAACAATTTATATGACTTGGAGGAAATGTAAAGTATTATTGTACAAAGGCTCACAGCCAAAATGATGCAGTATTTACTTATGGTAATATTTTTAAGAGATTTCATATACTCATGTACGTACATACATATGTTTTTGGAAAGAATATGTTACAAGTACAAGCATGCCATCACAGCAAAAATGATGCCCAATCTGCACGGAGATGGAAGAAGATGTTGAACACGTCTACGCTTCCGAAAACTCTAACACTTAAACGGATAAAATATTATGGAGTTTATTAAATCAGCTAATAACTGGAAGACAATAATTAGGAGCCTTTGAGCTAATTAGCTTCTTGAGGCATAACCTTTTTGGCAGTTCCGCGGAAAGAGTGGTAGATAGTGGAGAGGTGTTTAGTACGTAGGCGTTGCTCTGAGGCTACAAGTCGTGCATACTCCTATGCCAGTAATAGCACTACTCATGACAGTTTCCTCTTCACAGGCGTCATCCCAGAAAAAAAAAAAAAAGATGCTCACGCATTTGCTGTTCGTTTTGACGAAGCCGTGCCAAATTTGAAACGTGCAGTAAGTGATTTAGTGTTAAACAGTTATATTTAACACCCGATAAAAGCACCAGCGGAAAAATAAAATGGGTAAAATTTCTGCTGAAATTTATTAAATTAAGTGGCAAGGGTTTCAATGATAAATACTTTAATAGTCCGGGAGCCAGGGGTCATTTTGAACTCATCATTTCATGCCGACCGATTTTAATGCTGAAGGCAGACGCCATCCAATGGATGACGAAACCAACCGTCAGCTGGTCCAGTAGCGGTGGGTACGTGCGTGGGATGTTGCAAAACGTGTTGAAAAAAATTTTTAACAACTCATTTAATACCGCCTGAATTTTTTTTGTGTATTGTTGACATTTAGTAGAATAAAAAAAATAGTCAGCTGCGCCGTAAAGGGGGGAAAATACGTCAGCAAATTTCAGCCGGTATTAAATGAGTTGGGCACGTTTCGTACCCTCCCACAATCACACTAACCGCGGGTGCGCCAGCTGACGTTCACTTTCGTTATTCATGAAAGACAACAAGTTAACGATATAAAAACGCAGTCCAAAATCGACCCCTGGCTCCCGGACTATAAAAGGATGTATCTAAGACTACGTGAAAATACACATGAGGGCACTTCAATAATTACAAACAATGGATAAAAGTAACATGGGAAAAAGTGGTAGCCTGAGACTCTCAGGAGCTGATTTCCATGGTCGCACAGCCCACAACAAGCCATATATCTATTATTGATGTTTATTTCCTACAGCCTTCGCATCCTCATCGGATTCCATTGTACGCAGCTGTATAGTTTATTGAAATTTTTTCAAGCATTGCATATTTGTACGTATGCATGTACATAGATAACTCCAATTTTTTTCATGTAGCAAAGTTCGGTCGCGCTCTAGTTATTTCCATGTACATAGACAGTTTGTCAAGCCGAGTTTTGACATTGAAAATCAATTCAGTTTTTTGTTTTCAATAGAAAAAATAGAACTCTTTATTTATCTTTGACACAGCATTTAAAGGGAATTAATAGTAAAAACTGCAAATTCTTTGGAAAAAAAACTAAATCAACAAAACAAAAAAAATAACTATTTCGACACTGTCAACAAACTGCTTTTACAAACATTAATAGGGGTTTTTTTATTAAACATACATATAATGTGAATACTTAATTTTTTGATTAGTTTTAATAAAATTTTGCAGGCGATGCTTTCCATTTCAATTCAACCGGGCTATTCGGGTCATGTTCTTCGATTTCGATGTAACTTAAATATGTTGCTCTCTGGTCGAAATAATGAGACACGTATTTTTTTGTTCGCCCGAAAAAATTTTTTTTCAAGAGTTATCGGCAATTTTGTTTTTCGCCTCAAACTCGATTTTTTTTAATTATATAAGAAAAATTTTTTTTTAAATGCCCATAACTTAGTCAAAAATGAACCGATTTTAATAATTCTGGGTTCAAAATGATCTTAATTACTTACACGAGCGACTTCATTTAGAAATAGTTGCAAAAAAGTAGTTGAAAATTTTTTATTTTGCAAAAACCAAAAAGTGCGAAACAGGGTGTTTACTCAAAAATTCATTACTCAAAAACAACTCATTTTAGCTACTAGGCATGCAGCTCAATTAAAGTTTGAGATGTTTTTTTGATTTGGAAAAAGTTATAAAAAAAAAAAAATACACTTTTTGAAATATTGAATTTTGAAAAAATTTAAATTTTTTTTCTTTTTTGCTAAATAAAAAATTTTCAACTACTTTTTTGCAATTGTTTCTACATGAAATCACTCGTGTAAGTAATGACGATCATTTTGAACCCAAAATTATTAAAATCGGTTCATTTTTGACTAAGTTATGGGCATTTTAAAAAAATTTTTTCTTATATAATTAAAAAAAATCGAGTTTGAGGCGAAAAACAAAATTGCCGATAACTCTTGAAAAAAATTTTTTTCGGGCGAACAAAAAAATACGTGTCTCATTATTTTGACCAGAGAGCAACATATTTGAGTTACATCGAAATCGAAGAACATGTCCCGAATAGCCCTTTTGAATTGAAATGGAAAGAATCTATATAAGAAAATTTTTTTTAATTGCTCATAACTTAGTCAAAAATAAGCCGATTTGAATGACTCTGGGTTCAAAATAATCGTAATTACTTACACGAGCGACTTCATTTAGAAATAGTTGCAAAAAAGTAGTTGAAAATTTTTTATTTTGCAAAAACCAAAAAGTGCGAAACAGGGTGTTTACTCAAAAATTCATTACTCAAAAACAACTCATTTTAGCTACTAGGCATGCAGCTCAATTAAAGTTTGAGATGTTTTTTTGATTTGGAAAAAGTTATAAAAAAAAAAAAAATACACTTTTTGAAATATTGAATTTTGAAAAAATTTAAATTTTTTTTCTTTTTTGCTAAATAAAAAATTTTCAACTACTTTTTTGCAATTGTTTCTACATGAAGTCGCTTGTGTAAGTAATTACGATCATTTTGAACCCAGAATTATTAAAATCGGTTCATTTTTGACTAAGTTATGGGCATTTAAAAAAAATTTTTTCTTATATAATTAAAAAAAATCGAGTTTGAGGCGAAAAACAAAATTGCCGATAACTCTTGAAAAAAATTTTTTTCGGGCGAACAAAAAAATACGTGTCTCATTATTTCGACCAGAGAGCAACATATTTAAGTTACATCGAAATCGAAGAACATGACCCGAATAGCCCGGTTGAATTGAAATGGAAAGCATCAGGCGCTTTTTCATGGAATGGACCAATTTGCTTGTGCCGTTCGGCATATTCTGCCATTCTTCCATTATTGCAATTTTGATGCTGCTGCATTCTTTGGATGTCCTTTATGGACTCTTATCTACAAAACGACTCACAAATTTTTAAGCCCGTTTATGTCGTGCCTCTGGGCTGGTGTATTTATAAATTTACCGCGATTGTAGAGAAGCCATATCTGCACATTATGCTCCACATGCTTTGGATCGTTATTTGGGTAAAATTTTAAATTTGGTTTACTCTCAGTGATAAACCCAAATCTTTTAGCACTGTGGACTAGGTCTTTTTTCAATATATTTAAATATTGATTGTCGTCCATAAACACAAAGCATTTACTACTTTACTTGAAATGCACCCCCACGAAAAAATTTCCGTGAATTATATTTCGATTTTGTAAAGCTGTTAAGGGCTTGCGCCACGCTCTAGTCGGTCCATCATTGTAATACTGCATTATCTTTGTCTCGTCGCAAGATATAAGGTCATCCCAATAATTTCCAGGTTCGGAAATGTGATTCAAAGCAAATTACTGGCATTTTTCTAAATTTTTAGCACACAGCAATGGTTTCTTGCGAGCTGATCTCGAAGTATATCTGGCATACAGTATGGCTTGACGCATTCTTCTTCTTAATTGGCACGATAACCGCTTACGCGATTTTGGCGGAGTTTAACAAAGCGCGTCAGTCGTTTCATTCTTGCCAATTGGACACACCAAAAAAAGCCAAGTCCTTCTTCACCTGATCTTTCCAACGGAGAGGAAGTCTTCCTCTTAATCTGCTACCACCAGCTTTACTTTCAGAGCCAGAGCGTTTGTAACCGGAGCAAGATGCTGTGGATTATATTGGCTCCGCCAGATATTTCCCCTCCCACTTTCGTGGACGCTGCACCCCGGAAAATGTGTGTTTGGCAGAAGCTCTAGCGAGTCTTCTGTCGTAGGAGTCGAAGTACCATCAGGCTTCTTGACCCAAGAAGTCATTGAATGATCTTTGAAAAGAACACGGCTAAGCCTAGCAGAATCCCTGGTGGATTTTATTGACGAACAAAATTCCCTCCGGCTCTCTTTCTTGGCGGCCTTAATTGCCTTCTTGTACTGTCTCCGACTCTCTCTGAACAATTCCCAATTTCCTGTCGAGTAGTTGAGGTTAAACGTTGATCTAGATGTTTTCCTTAGTTTTAAGAACTCACTGCTTCCCGAAGGAGGGTGAGATTTTTTGCTAAATTTTATGGGGCAGGACATTTTGTTGGCTCTACCTCCTCAACAGCCGTCACATTCTGTGAACTATATATTGGAATTAAAAATGTGTTTAAATGTTTGTAGGCTCTGCGATTAGCTTTTTCCAATAAACCCTTTCACCTCGGTGCTCCGCACCCAGGGTTCCTGATGATCGCACTAATGTGTACGTCCTCCTCCGCCAGGAGAATGGTTAGGTTGTCCGTTTCAGTCTGTGAATGCTGCAGATAATTTGGACAACCTTTAAACCTATGTTTACTGGTTTCATTTTTCGGACTAGGTGTCATGCCAGTCAGCAGTTCGTTGGCGCCATCGACCTCATCCTGGTCCTATTCCGCGTTCGCAGTACGGAATATCGCCGAGTTGTTTTCCACTTTCTCCAGTGGTCCCAGACTCTCTTCTGTAATTAGAAGGAGGAACGATATGCTGTGCTTTGATGATCGACCAGTCGGTCATCGGCACCGAACGATTATGAGCCTGAAGGTAGGGGATTCATTGATTGGCTTCAAACTCAATGTTTGGTACCCAAATGCAAGCCCTCGGCCTTCGTGGAATATCGCTAGTCGGAATTGGCTTGAGTTTCAAGCCTTCCCAGCTGTTCCGGATTTTACCAATCACGTTTGTTAGAAAATGCAGTGAGAATTGATCATCCATTTTAATTACACGGTAACCACGACCTTTGTTACCACGCTTTTGCCCCATAGCTTTAGCGGATGTTGTTGGTTGATTTTGAGTTGTTGGCGTACTGTACCCCACAGCTTTGCCCTCAATTGTTTCTTGGCTGGAGGCCAAGAGCTCATCCTCTGAAGGTGACCCAGTCATCCTCAGTTCGTCCTTGCTCGTACGTCTTGTCCATTTGTCCGACTGTTTGTTACGTGCGTCTGTCTCTTTCTCCTGTCTATCTGTTTGCTTGTTCTAGGGGTTTGTCCGCGCGTTCATTTTTATGTCACTCCGTGCTGTCATTGCGTCCGTATGTTTTCCAGTCAATTCTTCCGTTTGTTTCATGTTTGTTTTTCCGTCATCCGAGCTTTTAGTTTTTGGTTTAAACATTTCATCTGGTTTTTACGATCACCCGAGGGAAGTATATCTTTTATTTCTGCTTCATTTAGCTTTGCTGCGTTAAGGTGTCTTGTTCTGATCTCCTTCAGTACCGGACATCTTCCAAAGAAGTGCTACATATCTTCTTCCTCGTTCAAATTGCAGAGAGTGCAAATTTTCTGGGTATTTCCATACGTGGTGGCATTTAGGTTTAGTAAACTACAGCTTGCTATGAAAATTCTTGTAATGTCAGCTAGTCGCATATCTTCTTTAATATAATATATGATTCCCATTTTGAGTAGTCTAAATGTTTATAAATTCGCGTCACGCTTGATTGTGCTTTTTGGTTTTGGATTGTGGTTTTGCAGATATACTTCGTGTGTAGTTCTAAAGTATAAATGTGGCCATTTTCTTAATTAGTTTCTAGTGTTATTGCATAATTTGGAGCGAACTCGGGTAGTTTGAGGATTCTTTTAATGAAGTAACGTTGAAGTTTATTTACTTCATCAAATAAGGCATATCCCCAAACTTGCGCTGCGTAAGTTTGTATCGTTCTGCATACCGCTTGGAACAGCTTCTCTTTTTTTTAATGAAATGAGTGGCTTCACTAAAAAATCGTGCCATGTGCAATTAATACTAGTTTTTGCTGAAGTATTTCTGGCTTCTAAGTGCTTGCCGAATGCCATTTTGGGTGTGAGAATGACATTAAGATATTTATATTCTGCCTTCAATTTAATTTCTTCACCTTCTTCACCTGAACAATACTACATATGTACTATAAAAAAAACGTATATTATAATATACTAGCAACCCGCCCAGCTTCGCACGGGTATAAAATATATACCTTATGTCACTCACTGAAAAAATGATTAAGATCGATCCAGTAGTTTTGGCTTATTCATTATTGCCCGTGGCCCGCACGCGTTGAATTTGGAGTAAAACAATTCTCCTTTCTTTATAGCATGACGATTTCCTGCTATCTTTGGGATATCTAAATTCATACCCTACATTTTTGCATATTCACTTTTTGCATTTTTACATATGT
This sequence comes from Anastrepha ludens, assembly GCF_028408465.1. Taxonomy (NCBI): domain Eukaryota; kingdom Metazoa; phylum Arthropoda; class Insecta; order Diptera; family Tephritidae; genus Anastrepha; species Anastrepha ludens. The sequence goes on along the minus strand of NC_071500.1, from coordinate 43,399,212 downwards.
ATTTATTTTATTTTTACAACAATTACTATATTACAGAATGTCTTTATATACAACGTTCATAGCCTTCTTGTCATTAGACAATACAAACATGTTTTCTCTAGAGGTTACTCTTGAAAGAGCGACATACAGTTGGCCTTGTGAAAAACAGTCAACACTCAAATCTAAGCCTGCAACGTTGAAGGTTTGACCCTGAGATTTATTAATGGTCATTGCAAAAGATGTCTTTACCGGAAATTGTAAGCGTTTAAATTGGAGTGGTAGATCCGATGGTATCAGAGGGATTCGGGGAATCAATACATCTTCTCCGGTACCACATCCTGTGAGTATTGTGCACTCTATTATGAAAGTTTTCAGTGATTTTACCAGCAAACGCGTGCCATTGCAAAGTTTAGGTGGACTTAGGTTTCTTAATAAAATAACAGGACAACCTATTTTCAGCTCCATTTTGTGAGGAGGGAGTCCAGACGGGTTCAAAGAATTTAGAAATTCTGTAGGAAATTGAACAGCTTCTTCCAAATCCATAACAGTATCGACCGAGTAGTATATTTTCGTCGGCGCATCAATCTTTGAAATAATCAAGTTATTTACTTTATCTACTTGTTCGTTAGTTGGTGACAGAATAGCTCTTTCTTTAAACCAAGATATTGTCTTATAACTTATGTTATCAATGTCAGGATAGACATTGTTGACTAACTCTTGGATGTTGTCTATCAAAACACAAAGGTTTTCTAGGTTAATCCTTCCCTCACTTTGTGTTAATTCTCCATTGCCAACTTTTAGCAGCATCTCTGGAAATAGCCTGTTCTCACGTGAAGATGACGAAATCCTCATATTAGTTTTAAGCTCTAATTTATTGACATACGACTAAAGGTGGGATCTTTTTAGCGAAGCATTTATTTCGTCAGCACGTGTTCCTCCAGTCACAACTGGAAGGATTTGACGCAAATCTCCTGAGAACAGAATTGTACATCCACCCATAGGTGCATTTTTGTTGCGCAAATCGCGTGTTGTCCTATCCAGTGCTTCCACAGACGTCCTGTTTGACATGGTAGCTTCGTCCCAGACTATTAATGAGCAGTCACGCATCAATTTTCCTGTATTGCTCTGTCTAGAAACACTACAGACGCTGTTATCATCATCGGTGGCGATTTTCAGCGGGTGCTTCATTGTAGAGTGTGTGGTTCGGCCTCTTTCCAAAAGACTCTTTCCAAAAGAGTAGCGGAGGATGGTTCCATGTGTAGAAGTCCACGCAAGTGGGGAAAGTTACTGATCGCCATTCACTTGGGAGTGGCCAGGGCGATTCTTCTACATATGGTTCAAGCAGCTCACAACGTCCGGGATTAGCCCACGTATCCTCTGGTTAGCTTCCGAACACCCGTTCGGGAGTGAGCTAACGTGAGAAGGCGAAGCATCCCAGCATAGCTGGTTGTGCGTTGGGTTTGGGACTCGCCACTTAAAAAGCCCCCCCAATGAAAACAGCAACAAAGCCTCGGATGAGAACTTCCAACACTGATGACGACCCCTGCAAACGAAATAAGGAATACGATTTGAGGGCATGCACCTGGAATGTCCGGTCCCTTAATGGGGAAGGTGCCTCTGCCCGGCTGGTTGATGTCCTCGTGAGAGTAAAGGCTGACATCACTGCCATCCAAGAGATGCGATGGACGGGGCAAGGTAAGAAAAACCTAAGACCTTGCGACGTCTACTACAGCTGCCATGTAAAGGAGCGCAAATTCGGTGTCGGATTTGTTGTGGGAGAGAGACTTCGTCCCCAAGTACTGTCGTTTACTCCGGTGGACGAGCGTCTCGCAATAATCCGCATCAAAGCGCGATTTTTTAACATCTCGCTAATTTGCGCCCACGCCCCGACGGAAGAGAAGGACGATGCGACCAAGGATTCTTTCTATGAGCGCTTGGAACGTTCCTATGAGCGCTGCCCCCGCCACGACATAAAAATCGTGCTTGGCGACTTCAACGCCAGGGTGGGCAAGGAGGGAATTTTTGGTCCCACAGTCGGAAAATTCAGTCTGCACAACGAAACATCCGGCAACGGACAGAGGCTGATCGACTTCGCCGGGGCCCGAAACATGGTAGTCTGCAGCACCAGATTCCAGCATAAGAAGATACACCAAGCTACCTGACTGTCCCCTGATCGAAAAACGCGAAACCAGATCGATCATGTTGTGATAGATGGAAGACACGCTTCTAGTGTATTAGATGTACGTACGATCCGAGGAGCCAACATCGACTCGGATCATTACCTTGTTGCAGCCAAATTGCGCACACGCCTCTGTGCAGCAAAAAACGTACATCTACCTACGCAAAGAATGTTCGACATCGAAAAGCTGCAATCACAACAGACAGCCAGAAGATTCGCCACTCGACTCTCACTCCTGCTCTCGGAGAGCACTGCCCAACACACCGGCATGCGCGAGCAATGGAGCAACATATCTCGTTCCCTACGTACCGCCGCCGAAGAAGAAATCGGATTCCGGCGAGCCCGAAGAAACAATTGGTACGACGAGGAATGTCATGCTGCCGCCGAAAGAAAAGATGCCGCATATAGAGCCACGCTGCGATCGGGCGCAACGCGAGCCATGTGGGATCGCTACAGAGAGCTGAAAAAGGAAGAGAGACGTATTATCCGACAGAAGAAACGTGAGGCCGAAATACGTGAGTGCGAGGAGCTTGAGATGCTGGCCAATAGGAACAACGCCCGAAAATTCTACCAGAAAGTTCGGCGGCTTACAGAAGGTTTTAAGACCGGGGTGTTTTCCTGTAAGAACAAAGACGGTGATCTGGTGACTGACGTACAGAGCAATCTTAAATTATGGAGGGAACACTTCTCGAACCTGTTAAACAGTGACAGCTGCGCATGTCATAGAGAAAGTGAAGATCCCGATACCCCAATCGTTGACGACGGAATTATCGTTCCGTTACCCGACCATGACGAGGTGAGAATAGCAATATCACGGCTAAAGAACAACAAAGCCGCGGGCGCCGACGGACTGCCGGCTGAGCTATTCAAACATGGCGGCGAGGAGCTGGTAAGGTGCATGCATCAGCTCCTATGCAAAATATGGTCGGATGAAAGCATGCCTGCCGATTGGAATTTAAGTGTGCTCTGCCCAATCCATAAGAAGGGCGATCCTGCAATTTGTGCCAATTACCGCGGGATTAGTCTTCTAAATATCGCCTATAAGGTTCTAGCAAGCGTATTGTGTGAAAGGCTGAAGCCCACCGTCAACTGATTGGACCTTATCGGTGTGGCTTCAGACCTGGAAAGTCTACCATAGACCAAATATTCACAATACGCCAAATCTTGGAAAAGACCCATGAAAGGAGAATCGACACACACCATCTTTTCGTCGACTTCAAAGCTGCATTCGACAGTACGGAAAGGAGTTACCTGTATGCCGCTATGTCTGAATTTGGTATCCCCGCAAAACTAATACGGCTATGTAAGATGACGTTGCTCAACACCAGCAGCGCCGTCAGAATTGGGAAGGACCTCTCAGAGCCGTTTGATACCAAACGAGGTTTCAGACAGGGTGACTCGCTGTCGTGTGACTTCTTTAACCTGATGTTGGAGAGCATCGTACGAGCCGCAGAACTTAATCGCTCAGGCACAATATTTTATAAGAGCGTACAATTGTTGGCGTATGCCGATGATATTGATATCATCGGCCTTAACAACGGCGCTGTTAGTTCTGCCTTCTCCAAACTGGATAAAGAGGCAAAGCGAATGGGTTTGGTGGTGAACGAGGACAAAACGAAGTACCTCCTGTCTTCAAACAAACAGTCGGCGCACTCGCGTATCGGCACTCACGTCACTGTAGACAGTTATAATTTCGAGGTTGTAAAAGACTTCGTTTATTTAGGAACCAGAATTAACACCGATAACAATGTCAGCCTTGAAATCCAACGTAGAATCTCTCTTGCCAACAAGTGCTACTTTGGACTAAGTAGGCAACTGAGCAGTAAAGTCCTCTCTCGACGAACAAAACTAACACTCTACAAGACTCTCATCATGCCCGTCCTAACGTATGGCGCAGAAGCGTGGACGATGACAACATCCGATGAAGCGACGCTTGGAGTGTTCGAAAGAAAGATTCTGCGTAAGATTTTTGGACCTTTGCACGTTGGCAACGGCGAATATCGCAGGCGATGGAACGATGAGCTGTATGAGCTTTACGGCGACATAGACATAGCGCAGCGAATAAAGATCCAGCGGCTTCGTTGGCTGGGTCATGTCGTCCGAATGGATACAAACGCTCCGGCTTTGAAAGTATTCGATGCGGTACCAGCTGGTGGTAGCAGAGGAAGAGGAAGGCCTCCTCTGCGTTGGAAAGATCAGGTGGAGAAGGACTTGGCTTCACTTGGTGTGTCCAACTGGCGCCGGTTAGCACGAGAAAGAAACGACTGGCGCGCTTTGTTAAGCTCGGCCAAAATCGCGTAAGCGGTTATCGCGCCAATTAAGAAGAAGAATGCCGGATGACGCAACAGCTAACGCAATTTTTCCGGTAGATCTCAATTACTAATTACTGTTGTAATATCTTGAAAAATATTGTTTTTCATTATATGCTGTAAAGAGCCATACACATAGATCTATATGAAAACAGCAATGTATTTAAGGTATTTAATTGGATAAGGATTAATGTTGTACCCATTTGTTGAAATCGCTTTGAAAATAAGCTATTAGTTGTCGTAAAAAGTAAATGACAAAAAATGTTATTGTATGGAATTGATAGCAAACTAAACGCGCTCCGAATCAATAAAAACTATTCAAAAACTGTATTTTAATTATGTGCGATTTACTAATATAGAACCTGAAAATAGCGTTTTATTTCGCTGTAAAATTGTATGTACATATAATTACATGGAATTCAGTACATACATAGATACATATGTACATATGTCCGAAATGAAATAATGCGAGCGATTCGTAAATACATACATACATACGTCACCATACGATGTAATTCAACATTAATGAGGTGTGGTGAGATTATCGCTTAACGCCTGTTGCTTCATTCGGTTGACAGCGAACACACACACAAACAGCTTTTTTTGGAAAAAGAGCTGCTTTTGTTTAAACAATTTTATTTAAATAACAAATAAATCAATTATTTTTTTTGATGCAGAACGAAAGTAAATATTTCAAAGTTAAACTTCAAGAAAGTTTCATTTTAATTGGTTGATTCGTTTATGATTTATGGCCGTGAAAACAAAAAAATTATGTTTTTTTACCACATTTTGACCGATTTCCACGCCCCCTTTATATATTTCTTCACATTATATTCCATTACATTCCTCTTCAATCAATCTATCTTTAAAAAAAACCGCATCAAAATCCGTTGCGTAGTTTTAAAGATTTAAGCGTATAAGGGGACATAGGGACAGAAAAAGCGACTTTGTTTTATAATATGTAGTGATGTAATTTATTAACCACCTTGTATAGGGTGTTTTTTTAGCTGCATGTGAACTATTGATATCGATAAATATGGTTCGATAGCGGAGAAAAGCAAACTGTGTTGACATTTCTTTTAAATAAAGTTTGGCTAATCATCATGCATAGTTTAACGCCAAAATAGTGCTTTCAAATTGTGGAAATTTACTTTGAAAAAAAAATAAATCTGTTCGCGAAGTTCATAGAGCATCAGCGGCATCATCCTTACTTATTTTGGAATGAGGAAGTAGCTGTCGTTGAGGTGAATGGCTGAGCCATGCTGACAGAATGGCAAAATTCCTAAAATTAATCAACTAAACAACAACAAAAACGACAATTTGGTTCCAAGAGGATGGCGCCACTTGTCATACAGCGCGCTTAACGCTAATCCATTTAATGAAATATTCAAGCCACCATTGACGCCAGGGAGCCTGATGTATTGGCCAAAGTAGGCAAAAATTGTACTGATCGCATGTACGTGGTTCACATTACCGCGGCGGATGTTTGTCGTACATCATCATAAACAAACGCTATAAAATTATCCATCAGAGTATAATAAAAAAATTCCTTCCATCAATATTTCGTATTGGATTATCATTTTAAGTTTCCAAACTCTTAAAAACAACACCCGGTATTTTTATTTGCCCGTTAGTACCAAATCCAATGCAAAAGCAAATACTATTGTGCGAAAAACTTTCTTCTATACTTTGAATAATCCCAAATCACCTACTCTTTTTAAATTTGTCACCAGTCAAATATTAAAAGCAAACTTAACAATATTGAATTTGAGTGTCACATCAATTTGGGTTTTCGCAATTTTCCCGTCTAAGAAACATTTTGTGAAGTGTTTTTTGCGCAAAAGCGCTGAATCAGTACAAATTGAATCACTCCCCCTCCACCACTCTACATTCCAGATGCTGTCAAGTTCATATTTGCATTGGACGTCACGGTGACAGCGAATAGCATAATAAAAACTCAAATGGGAATTACCAAATACTCTAGAAATGGCATTAGTCATTTTTGATAAAAATTGTATGAAGAGGTAATCAACCCGAAAATCGAATGTCAATAGAATGCAAATTTCCTCTCTATACTTGTTAGAAACTATTAATCATGAATTATATGTATGCTGAGATGTCGAATGGTTTTACAAAGACTACGCTAATGGCTTGTTTTCAGAAGCAATCAATATGTAATACGAAAAATCCACTTGCAAGCATACGAAGCAAAAAATGAGGTATGCTGAATGACAGCTATTAGTACCCACATCTACCTCTACTTTGGTCTTTATGCGTGAGAAAGTCCTAAAGGGACACTTGAAGCTTTGCACTGAAAAAATGAATTGAACAGAAAGTGGGCTAATGCTGAAATGTCTATTTTTTATTGGTGAAGTAAAATGTTCAGAATTTTTTCTGCCAGACGGGCTTAGAAAGACATATCTCACAATATGCAGGATTGCCAGATTGTCCCAAATATTTAAAAACACTGCTAAGGATATTTCTGATTAATTTGTTTAAATGACATGATGCCTATTTCTTAACCGCTTCCGAGATATTGGATTTGAAAAACAGTTCTAAGCAAATATTTCTCTTTTGCCGGTACGTCCACTTTTCTATAAAGGATAGTTCAAGTGCCCCATTTTATCTATTTCTGGTTAGAGGATATACATATAAATATATATATAATTGGCGCGTACACCCTTTTCGGGTATTTGGCCGAGTTCCTCCTCCTATTTGTGGTGTGCTTCTTGATGTTGTTCCGCAAATGGAGGGACCTACAGTTTCAAGCCGACTCCGGCCGGTAGATATTTTTATGAGGAGCTTTTTCATGGCAGAAATACACTCGGAGGTTTGCCATTGCCTGCCGAGGGGCGACCGCTTTAGAAAAATGTTTTTCTTAATTTTGGTATTTCACCGAGATTCGAACCCTCGTTCTCTCTGTGAATTCCGAAAGGTTAGGTTAGGTTAGGTTGGTATGGTTGCCCAGAGAATGGGCACACTTGGACGAAGAAAGGTTCGTCCTTTGTGATACCATTATGGAGGGGGTGAGGTGAGGGAGAAAGACCGATGGTGGGGAGAGGTGGTGCTGGGATGGTTAGGAACGTGCAGACTACGACTATGACTATGTTTGCGTCGACCGCTTTATGCTGCTGATGAAATTCATCAGATTTTTAATGCCAGCGCCAGATTTTAATGTCACGCACCAACCCATTCGGCTACGGCGGCCGCCAATTAATAAAAATCAACTAAAAAAGTGGAATTCAAACTAAGCCCAATGTTATGTAGGTAAAAAAGTTACTATTCGATACATTTCTCAATACCACCCTCACCAAAGTGGAAAGTCGGAGCGGGCAGCCAAAAAAATTGTGCTACTTACAGATCCAATATCGTGTCATATGCATTAACGAAACGATGATTCCCATGACTACGTTCTGGTGCTCCCACCGTCGAAAATTGCGTCAACGTGGAAATCGTCTGCGTTGACTAAGTCAACACCGTTCGCATAATAGTAGAACAATCAATTAAGTGGTACTCCCCATTTCACATGCTGTTTGTTGACTTTAAGAAGGCATTCGTCAGAATCAAACGAGACTCAATATGGCTGGCATTGAGTAGAAAGGGAGTTCCTGCTAAGATAATACGCCTTATCAAAGCCCTTTATGAGAACTTCAAACTGGCAGTGCTTCGCAATGGTCATATCAGCAACCATCAACGTAGGCGTCTCTGGCGCCCCTTCTCTTCGCCATTGTCCTAGACGACGTCATTAGCCTACTGACCCTGCACAAAACAGACGTCGTATGAAGTTTTACCAGACATCTTGACACAAACTCACTGACAAACAACCGAAAGTAGTCAGATTAGTCACGCTGGCATGCACTGTCAGACTGGAGGTCGCAATATCCAAGCCGTGAGCCACAATAAGTAATACATATAATATGTAGTTCACGCGTGCCCAATGGAATTTGTCAAAAGCTTCGGCTACCTCGGCTGCACTATCACGGCAGACGGTGGATCAGATGACGATGCCAACTGCAGACTAAACAAAGTAAGGGCAGCGTTCGGGCGAGTTCGCAAATCGCTAGGCGCTTTAAACTGCGAATATTCCGCTCATGTGTGAACTCAGTATTATTGTCCAGAAGTGAAACACGGCTGTTTTCCAACAGCATCACACAGAGGCTACTATATTTTGAATATTCTGACCGAACACCATCAGCAAAGATGTGCTGTGGAGATCAACGAATGAGGAGCCCATCCTATAGGAGATCAAACGTAGAAATTGGCGATGGTTAGGTCACACGATAAAAAACCACCAAAGAGCATCACGAGAATGGCACTGGACTGCAACTCGCAAGGGAATAGAGGTCGCGGTCGGCCAAAGAATACTTGGAGAAGGTCGACGTTGCGCAAACTAGCAGATGCCGACTTCACCAGCATCACAGTGCAGAACCGTGAACGATGGAAGAGTTTTGTGGAGGCCCTATACTACATATATAGTATGTAGGATTAGCTGGAAGTGTAAATATTTATCAACGATTATTGCTTATGAAGGAATTTCGGCATGGGGTAGAAAACTTGTTTCAATCTTTCATGTTTGCAGTGAACCATTCACTGCTCTTCGTGAGATTATGTATTTTAAGTACTCATCAGTTGAACTTGTGTGAGTAACTTAGGTGAGATAATAATTATTACACTTATAATATTACAGCGCTGGCTACCAGGGCCTTCGGCTTATTGCTAAAAGGAAAAAATAGTCTAATAGGATTTAAAAATATTTAAAGTTATTGGCAAATGCATGACTGATGGTACTCATGTTCATTCGTACTAACATGTGTGTGTAACATATATACGCTCATCGTATGTACGATTAAGCGCATAGATGTACGCCCGTATATTCACTAACGAACATTTGTACCATGTCCAACAAGGATTGTTTACATACATACAATATTAAAAGTAATATGATATATACAAGAAAAAATAATGGTTAAGTAGGTATCTTACACAGATAAATCAATTTATAAATGATGTTAATACTATCGATATCGCGAAGCTTTAGGTAGGCTGATGGTTTGGTATTGTTAAAAATGGAGGTTCTTATTTGTTTGAGTCCAGCACATTCGTCCAGAAGGTGAAGAACGGTGTTGTCGGTAGAGCCGCAAAAGGAGCAGGTTTGTTTTGTGGATCCTTTTAAAAGGTGTGCATGTGTGGTGAGTGTGTGTCCAATTTTAAGGCGAACAAATATTTTGAGTTTGCCGCATGATACATTAGATGGATATATCGGAGTTTCCCCATTAGGGTTGTAATTTTTGTAGCAGTGATGATAGCTACATCAATCGCTAGCGAAAGATTTCTGAATATATTTTTTTACGAGTGTGAGTAACTTAAGTGAGATAAGAGTGTGATTCACTGCCAATACGCGGAAGTAGATGAAATCAATTGCAGAAAAATCGTTATAACTAACTCAGTTGCTAGCAAAAAAACGAGCTTAAAACGTATGTATATAAATATGGAATGATTGTAATATTAATAATTTGGACATTTCGTGTACGCAGTGCTGCTCTGAATCGAATGCTATCGGCTAGTATGCCGGCTAGTTTGAGATTGCTCAGCTGTTAGTACTAGCTATTTATCAAGGCAAAAACATTTGAAGATGATTAGAGTATAACTGTGAAAACTATGTACATACGAGTATATACTTGAAGTATACGGTATCAAAAGCTTTATTATTATAGTGCGTTTTTATATTCTTTATGCTTTTCTTACTTATTTATATATTGGTCTTATTAGAACGAGTTTGAGTGATATTTTAAATGCTATGCTTACTATAGAATGAGTTCAGTTTAATAACCTATCATATTACATTATATTCGTAACACTTTCGAGCCCATCTTCTCTTCAGAACACAAAAATTATAACAATATGGTGAAACGTCCTAATACAAGGTATACGAGGTGTGTTCGAAAAGTACGGCGAATTTTAAATTTTCGCATTCCGATTGATAACTGTGTCATACGGAGAAGCCACTTTGGACCAAAGCAACGTTTATCGGTGGTACAAAATGTTCTCAGAAGGCCGAGAAGATGTGAACGACGAAAAGCGTACCGGCGTGCCGGACGCACGAGCACTTCAACAACAGGCGAAAAAATTGATGAAATGAAGAAAATGGTATTGACCAATCGCCGAATCACCATTAGAGAAGTTGCTGAGGACCAAGACATATCCATTGACTGATGCCATTCGATTTCTTTCAATGATAGGGGATGACACGGGTCGCCGCAAAATTCGTATCAAAACTGCTCAATTTCGACCAAAAGCAGCATCGTATGAACATTGCTAATGAGATGTTGGGCTCTGTCCGCAACGTCCCAAATTTGCTCCAGAGGGTCATAACTGGTGACGAATCGTGGGTTTATGGCTATGACGTGGAAACCAAAGCTCAATCATCGCAATGGAAGCTGCCGCACTAACTAAGACCAAAAAAAACGGGAATCGGTCGAATGTTAAAGTTTTGCTTACCGTTTTCTTCGATTGCAGGGGCGTTGTGCATCATGAGTTCTTGCCACAGGGTAAAACGATCAATAAGGAATATTACCTGCAAGTTATGCGCAATTTGCGCTAAGAAATCCGCCAGAAACGCTCGGATTTGTGGAAGAACAAAAATTGGCTCTTGCATCACGATAACGACCCTGCTCACACATCGTTGCTTGTGCGCGACTATTTGGCCAAAAACAAGACGCTTATGATGCCACAGCCACCGTATTTCCCAATTCTGACCCCTTCTGACTTTTTCTTGTTCTCGAAACTGAAGAGGCCAATGAAAGGATGACGCTCCGCTACCATTGACGAGGTAAAGACGGTATCGAAGGAGGAGCTGAACAAGATAAAAAAAATTATTTTTTGAAGTTCTTCGAAGATTGGAAAAAACGTTGGCACAAGTGCATAATATCTCATGGGAATTACTTTGAAGGGGACAAACTAGATATTAACGAATAAATAAATAATTTTGAAAAAAGCACAACATTCGCGATAGTTTTTGAACACACCTAGTAAGTATTTATAATAAGAGCTAGCAAAATGGAATATTTCAGAGACCGTAACTGATATGACTCTTTTCCATAAAATCACCTTCAAACTGCTATTTCCCAACTTTTTAGTAATATACATAAAAGTAAAAAAAATATATTATTTTTTAACTCATAAAATGATATTCAAACCAATGTGTTATTTTATGACATTTATCGATTGCAGCAGAAATAAAAGTCCTTTTGTGATAGATTTTTTCTGCTTTTCGTATCAGTTATAGTTTGACTTATATTTTTCTGTTCTAAAACAGAAATCAATACATGACAGTAAATTTAATGATCGTTAAGAAATAGTCACTATAAGACTTTGATTTGTAGGAAAGTGTAATAAAAGTCCTATAAAAAGTTAATTTTTGTAATGATTTTTTAGCTTAAAATTTTTTACATAACAGTATTTTCGATGTCTGATATACCTTGACTCATCAAATTTGGTAAACAACCGCAAATGTGTTGCTTTAAAAATTCTTCAATAAACAAAAAATTCCAAATTCCACAGAAAGTATCTTCTTTTGAGACGCCGGATATTAAAAATTATGTATGTAAAAAGTATGAGACTCCAAGTTTTATTTTTTAGTCAATCAATAATGAATACACACACTCACGTGCGCTTCATGAGCCGGCGGGGAAAGCTAATCGACTTTCCTACACAGACAAATAACTATGTATGTGTGATTGTTTATCGTCTGAAATACTGTAAGTCAGCTATGCTGGCCACAGCAGGTATGCCAAAGAAAGCAAAAGTTATGCCAAACCCGAAAAAAAAATTTAAAAAATGTAAAGGTACTCGTAACTATAAATACAGAGCCACATGAACTAACGAATACGATAACAACCCAGTGTTCGATAGTAAATTTGAGAAGTTGGGCAAGAGAGCAGACAAAGAAAAAATGACATTCTTAATAAAAACGAATTGATGATGCTCAAATATGAAGAAAAAGAAGCAGCAGAAAAGAAAAAAAAAGAAACAAACAGCCAACACTTTTGCATCTGTATGAGTTTGTGTGGTGACATGTGTACGCATTTAAAGTAGTTTAAACCGAAACAACTGTAGTTAGGTTATGAATTTGGTTTATACTCCAAGTATATTTACATATGTATGTCTGTATGTGTGCACAAGATGTTCATCTGCTTTTACTGAAGAAAACCAGTCGGACGCACTTTCTCTTTCTTCTCTGCTGATAATATGCCCACATGCAAATATGAACACACCATTATTTATGTACGAGTATACAATATAAGCATAAGGCAGGTGGATTTGGTATGTGTAACATAGAAAACATGGGGTTTTTCACAAAGAGCTCGTTGAAGTTGTAGTCAATATTTGTTAACTTCTGTGGTGTATTTTGTTTTTGTAAAATTTTTGATTCAAAAAGTCACCGAGGTGGCAGGTCTGGTAATGTTGTAAAGAATACCGTTATGAAATTATTATAGAAATAATAGGGCAGCCGTCGTAGCCGAATGCGTTGGTGCGTGACTACCATTCGGAATTCACAGAGAGAACGTGAATCCAAAATGAATAAAAAAACATTTTTCTAATAACGGTCGCCCCTCGGCGGGCAATGGCAAACCTCCGAGTGTATTTCTGCAATGAAAAAGCTTCTCCCAAAAATATCTGCCGTTTGGAGTGGGCTTGAAACTGTAGGCCCCTCCATTCGTGGAACAACATCAAGACGCACACCACAAATAGGAGGACGAGCTCGGCCAAACACCCAAAGAGGGTATATAGGTATATATAATGAGGAAGTGTAAGATTTAAGGTATTTTATGTAAACTTACATATTTTCGAATATTACAATTATGTATGTATGTGTATTACAAAACAATTTTCATCTAATATATCTAGCAAAACTCTTCGTGTTCAAAATCCACTTTATCTCCATTACTAACAGGAAATTATTTTTGCTATGCACCCATAACCACAGCACTTTTTGGTAAATATACAATAATAAAATCTCAAAAAAAAAAAACATTGCTTATGCATCTGCTTTTAAAACTTCCATTGACGCTTTTTATGGGAGATGTTATTAGCATTTACATTAGTACTAGGTGGTTCAATAAGTTTTGCGGTTCCATTAGGAAACCACATTTTTATGGTTTGAAGTACACTTTCTTATTCAGTATAGTCTCCGTGAGCATCAATACACTTGTTCTAATGAGATTCCAATATATGTATTACGTTCCTGAGGGGAAAATCTGAAATGGCTGCAAAATACGCTTCCGCAGCTGTTATGACGTTATCCTTTGATGAAAAACGCTTTTCACGCATGAATTTTTCTTAGTGTGGAAACAGATGGAAGTCGCTAGGGGTCATATTTTGTGGATGCTCGAACAATTCGAACTTTAATTCATGGATTTTAGCCATTGTCAAAATGCTTTTGTGACACGCTACATTGTACTGATGAAACAATTTGTTTTCTTTTGCGAATTGGGTATTTTTTCACAACTTTTTCCTTCAGCTGGTCTAAAAGATTACAAAAATATCTAAAATTTATTATTTTATCTGTTTGCAAGTAAAATTCGTTTCGCAGTTCAACTATTGATAATGCCTTCTTCGCCGATTTTTGGACGCGAAGTCATTTCGGAGCCGATGAGCCAGGTTTACACCACTCATTAGCCTCTTCTTTTATTTAGATTTATGGCGATAGACCCAAGTCTCATCGATAGTGATTAATTCTTGCAGAAAATTCACTCAATCCTTTCGAAAATGCTCTAAGTGTTGCTGAAAAAGTCACATTTTAATGTGTTTTTTGTTCCATTATTAGCGGATGCGGCACGCATTGTGTACTCAGCTTTCTAAAGCTCAATATTTCAGTCAAAATATTGCATACACTGCCTAATGAGATGCCTAGGACTTCTATTACACACTCAGTCACTGAACGATTTTCCAATACGATTTCCTGTATCTTTTCTACGATTTCGAGGTTGTTGTTACTGCTTCTGGATGTCCTTGACGTGGATCGTCTTCAAGGTTTGTACGATCTCGTTTAAATTCAGCAACCTATAACCCATCTTTCTACTGAAATTGATGGCAAATAGTTATTATATACCTTCAACATTGGCTCATAAATTTCCTTTGCTTTTAAATCTTCCAAAAATAAAAATTCAATCACTGCACGTCGATTCTAAATGGCTTGTAAACAAACATGAATTGAAATTGAATTGAAAATTGCTTGAAACGAAACTTCAGAGACGTTCATATGAAGAGTGTACCAACATAACAAAAATAATAATTTTGGCTAGTAGCAACGCCCTCTCTTATCGCAAAGCAAAACTTATTTAACTACTTAGAAGTGAGTAAAATTGTCTAGTCTGTAAGATATACCGGTTATGTTTTCGACTAAGTCATCTGAATTGAATAATGAAATGCATGACATCTTTGAATCTTATCTGTAAGTATTCTCTTATTTTTATACCTCTAGTCTGTAAGGTTCTGAAACCATAGATTTAATAAAAATTAAATGGTACAACGAATGCATACAACAATACAGAAATATTGTCGGAATTTTTACCACATCTGGAAAATAATTCCATGGCATTGGAATCAAATGTCGTCGATGTTTAGATGATTAATTTAAATAGCAGCTGTTTTCTCATTTCGAAATAAATAAAAAACGATGACGCTGCCAGTGCTCTACTAACTACGTAAACAATTTTTTTTTTAAAGTGAATTTCCACATTTTTGAAGCATTTTTTTGGCGTTAAACGAAGGTTTGCCATGATGGCTAGCCAAACCAGAAATGGCAACCCAGTTTGCTATTCTCAGCTATCGAACTATATTTATCGATATCGATAGTTCACATGCAGCTAATGTTAAGTAAAACACCCAATACTTTAAAAAGTAAATTCAATACTTAATTCAATTTTTTCAACGGCATCAGAGATTTTAAACTTCTCTCTATTTCGGGGCATACTACTTTATTTTTATTTTCATCTTTATTTCTCAATAAAAAATACGGACCAGGCTCATTTATGCCTCCTGTAAATACAAAAAGAACTAATTTACAGGATTCATTTGCATTTTAACGGAGAAGAAGAGCAGGGAGGTGTTCACACTTAGCAAAATTACAGAATAAGGAATAAAACTTTAACCGAATTGGTATGAAACCCCCTATTTTGTATTGAGCAAACAAACAGCAGTGCTTGCTAGATGTGCTGCTACTGCATTGCGTGTCTGTAGCATTTCCAGCCTTAGCAACAAACATCAATGGTAAGGTGGAAGAATAAATTAAAAATCCCGTAATCTGCATAGCATTCATTAAGAAAGCTAATTATTTGCATAATTTCAATGTGTCTTCCAGTCAAGTCCAAGTGCCATCAAGGGTATTAAATGCATTGCGTGTAGTTGGACAAGGAGGTTATGTTAGAGGTTAGTCTCGTTAGTAAGATTTTCATTATATTAATTCTTAATATTAATTAAATCCATTTATAATCACCATCATTGTTGCCTGGACAACCCTGGTCAGGTCTTCGCCTACTGCAGCATATGCCTGCTCATGTAGAACGTCCATCCATCTGAGAGGCGGGCAACTCCTTCTCCAATATCTGTGGAACTTTTCAATGGCTATTTGTTGAGGTGGGTAATCAGTATTAGCCCGTAATATGTGGCTTGCTAATCTCAGTGAGTTGATCATTATTATAGTTATTACAGACGGCTGCACGTACAGTTTTGCGAGTTCATGATTATAGCGCTTACGCCATTCGCCTCTATCACATATCACGCCAAAGATTTTTCGCAGAATTCTCCTTTAAAAGATCAGCTACTTTTGTTCATCCGCTTCTCTGAGTGACGAGGTTTTACTACCGTAGAGCAAGGCTGGAATAATCATTGAGCGGTACAGAGAAATTTTCGGAATCCTGTCTAGAAGGCAGCGCTTTAGGAGATTGCAAAAAGAGAAATAACAGCAGTTCCCCATAAGGATTCCGTGAGCAATATCTGCAGAAATTTTGTTGTCATAAACAATGGTTACTCCTAAGTATGTTACTTAAATTCCTTCACTACTTCAAAACTTTAATCCCCCATTTCGATTTTAGACCCATATTATGTCTGATATAGCCCGAAGAAGTTTTAGTTTTATTTTTTTTTTTTTAGTCAAGAGGTGTAAATCAAAATGTCTGAAACATCATCAAAGGTGCCGTCACACCAATGGTATGTGGGGCATGCTCCCACTAACACTATAACATTCCTCCTCCTCGGCTGATCTCCACCCTGGAACCGCGTTAGTATTTCTTCAAGGTGTAGCCGCGTTTATGTCTATTGACACAACAGCTTCCTGCGTTCAGGTTCCGCTCGTGTGGGCGTATGGAGATTTCACGCCATCGATAGCATTCACTCCTCCCACTGACTTTGAAAGCGGTTGTGGGGGGAGTGAAACATCGGAGAATATGCAATAGTCAGCTACACACACACTATTGTCTTATTTTCAGTTCGGTAGTGTTGTGAGTGCTTGGCTCAAGCGTCTGAGTCCGTCGTCGGTTTGTCTAAAACAGTTTACCCCCACTGTCCACCTGCTAGCCAAGGTACCAAAAACTTTGTAATCAACGAATAGGCTATATATTTATAAGGTTGTTTTCTATTATTTTTTTTTCCTTCCTCCTAAGAACTGCCGAATTATGACTTAGCTGAATTAAGTAATAGGACTATGAATAAGTTCGTGCGGTTTTTTTTCGAAATTTGAAACTTTATTGACGTAAAATGGTTACAAATTTAATATTCAAAATATTGTCCATCGCTTACTACTACTTTTTCCCATCTTTCTGGCAATTCACGGATTCCCTTTGTGAAAAATTCGGTCGGTTTTGCCGCAATCCACGAATCGATCCATTTTTTGACTTCATCGTAATTACGGAAGTGCTGGTCAGCCAGGCCATGTTGCATCGATCGGAAGAGATAGTAATCGGATGGCGCAAGGTCTGGACTATACGGCGGGTGGGGTAGGACATCCCATTTGAGCGTTTCTAAGTATGTTTTGACCACTTGTGCAACATGTGGCCGAGCATTGTCATGTTGCAAAATAACTTTGTCGTGTCTATCGGCGTATTGCGGCCGTTTTTCTCGCAGTGCTCGGCTCAAACGCATCAATTGTCGTCGGTAGACATCCCCCGTAATCGTTTCATTCGGTTTCAGTAGCTCATAATACACAACACCCAGCTGGTCTCACCAGATACACAGCATAACCTTCAGGCCATGAATATTCTGCGCCGACGTCGATGTTGAAGCATGGCCAGGGTATCCATACGTTGCCCGACGTTTTGGATTGTCGTAATGGACCCACTTTTCATCGCCAGTCACAATTCGATGCAAAAAACCCTTTCTTTTGTGCCGTTGAAGCAGTTGTTCGCATGCCATAAAACGGCGTTCAACGTCTCTTGGCTTCAATTCATACGGCACCCAATGGCCTACCTTTCGGATCATTCCCATGGCTTTTAAACGTTTGGAAATGGTTGATTGATCAACTCCCAAAGTTTTTGCAACCTCTTCTTGCGTTTGAGCCGGATCTTGATCGAGCAATTCCTCCAATTCGGTATCCATGAACTTTGGCGGCGCACCCTCGCGTTCTTCGTCTTCCAAGCCAAAATCACCACTTTTAAAGCGTGCAAACCACTTCTGGCACGTTCGCTCAGATAGAGCATGCTCACCATAAACTTCCACCAAGATACGATGACTTTCGGCTGCTTTTTTCTTCATATTAAAATAATGAAGAAGAATTCCCCGCAAAAACACATTATTTGGCACGAAATTCGACATTTTCAAGTGTGGTAAAAATATTGTTGTTTACGCTTCAAATAAAAAACTTATAGTGACGTTTGTGCCTTACGACAGTAGCTCTCCAATGAATGTTTGGAAATGTGGATCGATGGAATAATAATCAAGTTACGCCATCTGTTGTAAAACCGCACGAACTTATTCATAGTCCTATTACATTACATAAAAAATAATCTAGCTGGTCTTGCTACCTAATTAATTTAATATCTTAATAATATTGAATACTTAGCCTATCTTTCTGCTTCTACTGCTGCTGCCGCTGTTGTTGCTGCAGTAGCAACTGCTGCTGTCGTTTCTGGGCTTTCCTTTCCTAGTCAATGCGGTTGACGTTTTTGCGGTGTCCCATTTAGTGCAGGTCGAGCACTTATCCTGGACAAATCTTGCGTGGGATGGCGGGTGTTCGAATGCCTTCGCAGCATTGCTCGTTCTTCTCTGAAACGTCTGCAGTGAAAGGCCACATGTTCTACGCTTTCGACTGTATTCGAGCAACTCAGGCATAAAGGGCTTTCGGCCAGCTGGAAACGGTATAGATATTCAAGCAGCCGTGCCCGGAGAGTATCTGAGTTAGGTAGTAGTCAATATCACCATGCTTCCTATTCATCCACCCTTCAAGGTTCGGTATGAGTTTGTAAGTCCACCGGCCTTTGGTTGACTCATCCCATCTTCTTTGCCATTCGACCATCGATCGCGTTCTTTCTACCACCTTTTCAGCTATCGTCGGTTTCACTTCTTTTACTCCTTAGAGGCGATACAACTCCATCGCATAAATATCCACTGGTATCTTTCTAGCGCCGTCTGATAGCGTTCTATAAGCGCATGCAGTAATTAGTGCGCTGCGTCTGTGGGTGCGAACTACCTCACGCATATGGCTAGGTTTAGCCCCAGCCCATATCAGCGTCGCATATAATACGATAGAGTCCATCTCAGTCGATATCAGTTGTCTCCTCTCTCCTTGGGGGCTACCTATGTTAGGCGGAATTCTCGCTAGTGCGCCATTGACAGTCACTGCTTCACAATTAACTGCTGCCAGATGATGCTTGAAGTTTGGTCTCGTGGGGAGCATGACTTCGAGATACTTAATCGCCTCCTGTGAGAAGCGTTTTAGTTTTGGCTTCATATATATGTATCTAAGCCCATATTTTTCTTGCTTTTTCTATACTTTCGAAGGCTTCTTTCAAATTAAGCAGCGATGATGCAATAATGTCCCTATCATCCTCGTAAGTCAGAAAGTGAACCATTTTAAATAAAATAGTTCCCTTTGTATTTACGCCTGAATTTCTGATAACCTTTCCAAGGGCAATGTTAAATAGAGCACATGAGAGTTCATCCCCCCCTCCCGTGATAGATCGTTTTGAACTTTTACGACGTTCTTTAAAATAAAACACGAGAAAACGAAAGCCATGAAATAGTCAAAGAGCAGCCTCTTACCTCTTATCAAATTGAGAATGTTGACCCTTTTACTTATTTATCATTGCCGCTGAACATGCGAAACTATCTACATAGACGTTATCGCCAGAATAAATAAAGCAAACGGCGCGCATGCGCAGCTCCGATTTATTTGGTCGTCGAGCATCTGCAGCGTACACACAAAATTACGGATTTTTAGGTCAAATGTCTTGAATGGATCGGAAACCTGAGTCAATACAACTGGATTGAAAACAATATTCAAAGCTGTGTGAACAGCAGTTTACGGAGGATATTCAAGATCTATACTGAGAAAAGTGGAGGTGGATTGCGCATACGCCTCGCAAAGATGCAAATGAAGTGTGTAATCAAGTACTGGATTGGAACCCACAAGGTGCTAGCAAGGTTGGCCGTCCAAAAATATCGTGCGGGAGAACGGTCCAGAAGGAATTTGAAATGACAGGAAAAACTTGGAACAAAATCAAGCTTCTTGCAAAAAAAACCCCCAAATGGAGGTGTTTTATTGAGACTCTATGCTCCAGTGGGAGAAAAAGAAACCGATGATGATGGCGACGTTTCTTACATTGTGCATAATCGTCCGCGTCACGCATATTAGCTTATCGGGAATAACGAACTTGGCCATCATTGAGAAGAGCTGGTTTCGAATTATGCTGTCGTCAGGTGCTTTGAAATCTATGAAAAAGTGTTACATGGTCATGTTGTATTCCCGAGACTTTTATTATATCTGCCTTAGTACTAAAATTTGGTCAATCGTTGATCTTCGTTTTTGAAATGCGATTTGGTAGCTACCAAGATAGAAATGTTTATATATTGTATAAGCAGGCCCAATTTCAGCAATGGGGCGTGAAATCTAGAATTTGAGTTCTTAAATTACTCTTGAGGAATTGCCAATGCAGTTACTTTCAAAAAACTAGAAAGAAAAAAGGCAAGCGATAATATGTTGCATGCTACTCTAGGTAAGCCTCAAAGAGGTTACAATTCACTTGTCTTCTAAAGTCGAATTTGTACTCAAAATAATTACATTGGGTTATTATTATAATTGTGCGGGGACCTGAAATACCTATTGTGCGCCCTTCATCGATATGAATAAAAATTTTGTCTTACCGTCTTCATAAAACTCTCAACACAACTACACAAACACAATATTTCTACCCACATTGTATACCCACTGAACCACAATGTGTACATAATACTCGGGCGCCCTAACTGAATGGTTTCGAGCGTGCCTACCATTTGGAAGTGCGTAGGTTGGAATCTCCGTGCATGAAACACCAAAATGATAGAGAATAGCTGTCACCCTTCGGCAAGCAATGGCAAACCTCCGAGTGTATTTCTGACATGAAAAAGCTCCTTATAAAAAACCATCTGCTGTTCGGAGCCAGCTTAAAACTGTAGTTTCCTCCATCTGTTGAAAAAATTCAAGACGCCTAACAGAAGTGTACGCGAATTTTTTTTTTTTTTTATAATTGGGAGGAAATCGAATGAGTATTCAAAATTTGCTTATGAATTTGAACAAATAAAGCAAATATGAATTTTTATGCGCACAACCAAAAATTAGCATAAACATAATCCAATGAAGGGAAAAAACTTTCTTTTAAATATTTTGCCATTTGCCTAAATGCCAATTGACTGACTAGTTATAGTGTTAACTAAATATTTGGTTGATCGGCTGTTGCCTATCTGAATACTTGTGTTGAAGTACTATGTTGTTGAAGTGATAGTTGAACGAACGAATTGATTAAATGTTGGCGATATATTTGCGCATGCGCAATCGTAGCACAATGTATGTAGATTATACGCACGCAAATTGTGTAAACCTGAGTATGCATGCCAATTTACGTCGGTAGAAGTATGCTTCCAGTGTGTCGAAATGTTAACGCATCGAATTTTTTCGTCAGCGCGTGCATAAAAGGCATTTGCCAAAACTATTTACGTATGCTCATATATGGGTATGTGTGTGTATATCCGCATTAGGGATGTCTTTATTTTTAACGTACGAGTTATCATACACACCGTTAGAGACCCTTGCTTGGGGATAGCCGATATTGGGAAAAACTCTAATTATATTGGGTGATTTTTTAGTTGGGGGCTAAGATCCAGGCATCTTGGCTCTAACTTCTTTGCTACGCCTGCTGATATAGCTGGCGTTGACATTAAAAATCCGATGAATTTCATCAGCAGCACACAACGGTTGACGCAAAAGTCATCGTTCGCAGCACAAAGGAGAAATCAGTTTTTCTTCGTCCAAGTGTGCTCATTCCTTTGGGCAGCCATACCAACCCTAGCCCTAAGCTTTGGCAAGTCATTATGCATCGTTTAATGATAGAACAATGCTTCGAATTTGTGGAAATCTTATTTGATTATTAATCACTTAATTAATTAATTAATTAATCTGCTCGCGAAGCTCATGGAGCGAAGTGTTGAAGAAGGCGCCGACCTGTCGATTCGTCGTCGTTATCAGCTTGTTGGCCTTTGTCCTTCGATTACGTGGAGAATTTTACCTAAAAATTTGGCTTACGCCCCTATCAAATACAGCTCGTCCAAGAATTGGAGCGAAATGTCCATCTTTTACGTCGCATTTTTACTGATTGGGCAGTCGCATTATTCAAATTTATTGCAAAAAGTAGTCAAAAATTTGACTGATCGAGTCGACCATGTAACTCATAGCCGCAGCGGACATATGCCGGGTATAATAAATATGCCAGATTATATAAAAAAAAATTGATTAATAATATTTTTGGTTTGTATTATCATTTTAAGTTCTCAAACTCTTAAAAAACACACTTCACTATTAAATATAGTCTCAAGTTGAAAATAGCTTTGAAAGTTGGTAGCGAAGAAATATATGATATAATTTCCAGATCATAACTGACTATGTGACATTCAAGTATGCAAGTATTTCAAGTAACAAAGTGCTAAACTTGTTTTGTAGACGGTGTTGGGTGTTTTCTTCCCTATAAAAAACTTGTCGAACATTCGTTGTATGGGGCAAATGCAAAAGGCCGCCAGGGAAAAATATCAAAATGTCAAAAATCAGCGCAATTTGCAATTGCAAACTTTCGAGTGTATTCCTACCATGAAAATGCTCCTCATAAAAATAAAAAAAACATCGGCCATTCGGAGTCGGCTTAAAACTATAGGTCCCTCCATTGTGGGCAAACATGAAGAGGCAGACCGCAAATTGAAGAAGGAGGTTAAGCAAAGACCAAATAAAAAGTGTAATCGCGCTCTAAAACTGTTTACTCACAAAAAAAAAAAAATATATTAATTTTTTTAAAATTCTGATTAAAAAGTTTAAGATTTCGATGAAAATTTGTTGACCTTTTCTTGAAGGCGAATGAATTATATTTTCTTCGAAAATTTTGTAACGAAATAAGAACCAAATACAGTTGTTTAACACATTATAGAATACTTATAGTTAGCCTCGAACACCTCCAATGCGCACGTGGCTAAAGGATCTTACAATCTCCCATATTAAAGAGCTCGCCCGTCGCTCGCTTGCTGAAATAAAGCCCAGCTACTTAAGAGCAAACCGCATGTAGCTAAACGAAACCCTCACTATATTTTCTCCGCAAAATTACCCCAAGATTGTCTGAACATCCCTAATGCCGCGCTTTCAGTCAAAATTTAATAGAAATTTTTTCATGTGCATGCCAAAGTAATTGACAGCATTTCACTTTGTGGTAACGGTTCGTTGTCTATTGCATAGGCTTCCATACGTACATATATGTAAGAGTATAGGTTTTTGTCACTTCCAAAACGCGTATACATAAGTGTGTGCCTTGAATATAACTTAATTTAATTTCCGTAATAGTAGATTGAGTTTACTGCACAAGTTAATTTCAATTTCTAGCTCCTTTCTTTTGAACGCCAGTTAAAGCGGCGGTAGTTGAAACAATTTCAGTTTACATATAGATATATAAATATATTTTAAATTGTAAATATGTATGTACCATATAAACTCTTTTTCAACGCACATTACAATTTTTATTTACAATAAATAATTAAAATATTAAATATCAACGGGCCAACTGAGTACTTTTCATTGAATCATTGTCAATTTGCCTGCCTGTCATGTTTAACGAATTCATGCACATCAAAGAGACAGCATAACGAACAACAACAACAACCGCACTGGAATGCAGGTGACAATGCCTGTAACTTTAATGGCGACAGTGGTAGAAAATGATATGCTATAGCTACTGCGTCACTTTCCAGCTTATGGCATTAATATCCATTTGTATTAAAAAAGCGCAAAAATACGTGTGTATGCGCGTATGTGAGTTTATGTTTATTAGCATTGACTCATTGGCATTCATACTGTGGTTAGCGAAATTTCGACTCTACCATTGCTGTCGCAATCAATGGCATTGCTGTTGGCTTTTAGTTAGCATTGCCGTCGCTTTTGTCATTCATTTGCCATACCTTTACTCGCTGGGCAAACGAAAGTGCCCTAAAATCGAACAATTTCGTTTTCTTTCTTATTTGGAAGGCAATGAACCTATTTCATTATTCCTAAATTACTAAGGCGGGTAGAACGTTGCTTATTTAAACTATTTAATAAATTCTCACAGCATAGGAAAAATCAACAAATGGAATGAATGAATATTTTTATATAAAGTTGACCACTATTTTTAATATAAAAATTTGTATTTAATTTAATGTTTAATAAAAACATTACGCGTATGTAATGAAAAATGTTTAGTTAAACTATATTCATCAAAAAATTAACTCTAAGAAATAACACTTACATTTGCTATGAATGCGCGCAAAACATTGAGCCAAACTTGACAACTTTTATGTACACCCAACTCTTCTTTTACACGAAGGATACCTTCTGTAGAAAAGCTTGCGAAAAAAATCGTGTAAAAAATACATGCGGCATATGGTAAATTTAGCGATATGTTCCACTTAAAAAAAATGGTGTAAGATGAAAGAATTCTAAATATTGTCCCAAAAAACCGTGTAAAAAATAGCAATGAAATCCATCTAACATAAGAATTTATAAAACAAAAACAATTCATTTTTATTACAAAAAAACTAAAATTAGTCCAAAATAAAAACTCAATTACAGGTATAAAGCATATAAAAATTCAAATTGATATTAGGGGGAAAAACAATTTATGGCTCCTTTATAGGTTAGGTTATGGTCGAGTCAGTCTGCACAACCAACTCACTTAGACATAACAGGTCCGTTCTGATACTACTGTGGAACCACTTTTTGGTTCTTATGAAACGCCAGATAGCTCTGTAAGAGAATTAAAAAAGTATTTACCTAGACAACCAGCTCTGATTTTAGCTAGGGCTGCACAATTGCAAAAGGAAGTGCTCAACTGTTTCTGTTCCTCTTCCTCATCTCTGCAACTTCTGCAATATTCATGGGAGAAAACTCCTAGTCTCAAGGAATGCCTGCCAAATAGCCAATGATCAGTTAAACAAGCCGCGACCTTCGAGATATTAGCTCTTGACAGACTAAACAATTATTTTGGTATTTTCTTGTTTATTTGCGGCCATAGAAGCCTACCTGTTATACATGTATCTTCATCTCTCCATGACCTATTGGCTTCTTGGATAATGTTCTTTTTGATTATTAGTTTACTCGTGGACATGGGTATCCCAATGGTACTTTTATCACTGAGCATTTGAACAGCAGTACCTTTTCTGGCTAGATCATCAGCTTTACAATTTCCCTCAAAATCTCTATGCCCCGGAACCCAAAAAAGGCTGACCCTGAATACGACACTAATATCATTTAGGGCTGCCCGGTATTCCTGTGCAACCTTCGATCTTAATAAAGCCGCATTCATTGATTTAATGGCGTCCTGGCTATTCGAGAATATATTTATAGTCGTTTTTGTTACGGCATGCCACTTCTTTTACAGCTAGAATCTCTACCTAATAGCTTGGAATCATCTGTATACAAATTTAATTCCGCCCTTCTCCATGGCCTTGGTGTCTGCCACTCCCTTCTTGACGGTATACTCATCTTGAAGAGCCTTTCGAAGATGAGTCTAGGAATATAGTCGTCAATTTCTTGTTTATGACTATTCAGAGAGTGCAAAATAGAAGCGTGGCCAAACCTCTTGATAACAAGCGTTCACGTTTATTGTGGGCTGAACCAAAAATGATTTTATCAGTAGAAACCGTATGTCAAATACTTATATGTCCAGTCCATCCGTGGCGTTTTATCCAAATTATTAATAGCTTCCTATCCGAAAATTTATAATTTTTCCTAATAGTGTCACACATCAGTAATATTTCACCGTTGTAAACTAGACAGCTGCAGTGTACAAACAGATAAGCAATGGAGTGCGTAAAGATCAAATAAAGAATTACATCACTAAAAATTATATTTTTTGTTCAGTAGAGAAATGATTTAAAAACATAATTGGACGACTAATTTTGCGCCACCTTGAATGAAATTTTGATACACAGTCGGACTTGGTTAGTTCATCGCATTGTTTTTGAAGAAACATCGGTATGTCATTTGAATATCTTTACTTAATATTACACGAAAAATGATTACTTAATAAAGCTTTCTTTTATGAAAATTTGTTTTGAGATTCGTGCAAGAACTAAAATTTCGTGTAAAAGAAATATTAGTGAACAGTGTTATTTCAAAATCGTTTAAAAATCAACCGTGTAAAAGAGAGCTTAGGGTACATATATGTATAATTATGTAGGGTGGGTGGCTACTATTCGGGAGTGTTTACGATCGAAACTCCGTGCATGAAACACCAAAATGGTAGGCAGTTTTTCTAACAGCGGTCGCCACTCGGCAATGGTAATGGCAATGGTAAACTTCCGAGTGCATTTCTGCCATAAACAATCTCTTCATAAAAAGAATATCAACCGTTCTGAGACGGCTTAAGCTTGTAGATCCGCCATTTGTGAAACAACATCCAGACACACATCACAAATAAGAGAAGGAACGCGGCCAAACATCCAAAAAGGGTGTAAGCGCCTATTATATATACGAGGCTGGTTCAATGAGTGCCTGTATTAGAAATGAAAGCACCATTTTTCAAAAAAAAAATTTTTATTTTCAAAATAGTTCACTTTTAGAATAATGTACTTATCCCAACGCTCTGGCTTTTGTTAAAGCCCTCCAAAAAATGGATCTGTCGTACTCCTCAAATACGCCTCTGTCTCGGCGATGACTTCCTCGATTGAACTAAATTTTTTTCCCGCGAGCTATTTCATCATGTTAGGGAGCAAGAAAGAGTCGCGGGGGCTAGATCGGGTGAATACGGGGAGGAAGGCAGCAATTCATACATTATCGTGGTGAAACAGCACCTTCTTTTTCGCCAAATGCGGCCATGTATCTTTGAATTTTTTGTGAAAGCGGTCCAATAACTCACTGAAGTATTGCCCAGTAGTTGTTCTTCCCTTTTCTAAAAAATCCATGAGGATGACGCCGCCTGCGTCACGAAAAATCATCGCCATGACCTTTCCGGCCGACGGGACTATCTTCGCCTTCTTTAGAGCAGATTCACCAGGAGGAATCCATTGTTTTAATTGTTACTTAGTTTCTGGTGCTTCATCAGCGGTGACAACTCGATGCAAAAATTCCTTCGGATCTCGCTTAAATTGCTCCTAACACTGCTTCGAAGTTAACAGCCGCATCCGCTTGTTGTTGCTTGTGAGCAATCGCGGCACTCATCGGGCCGACGTATCATGTAAAATATTAATTTCCGTTCCGCTTGACACACCCATGGCCTCTGTTACTTTATGAATACTCGAGATTACTCGTATCTCCTTTGGAGGCCAGGCATAAAGAAACTTTGTTTCACTTTGCGGGTTTACATATTGTGGACATGGTTTCAGTCATGTTTTTTTCTTTATATAGGGTTTTTCAGTAAGAGCGCTTCAACTTTTGAACTTTTTTGAATAAAACACAAACGGTTTGACTTTTTTAACTATTTTTTTTTTATTATCGAGTTTGAACATATACATTTAAGTATGAAATTCGATTTCTTTTGCATGACCACCGCGTGCACGTTTTACGAAGTCCAATCGTTGAACCCAATTTTCGACCACTCTTTTGCATAAATCGGCCGAAATTCCAGCAATTTCGCGTTCAATATTGGCTCTGAACTCACAAATCGTCGCCGGCTTGTTACTGTAGACCAATGATTTCACATAACCCCAAAACGGGACGGCTTGTTAAATGGACCGTAAAATGGCCGTAATGCTCTTAAAGTAGCAGCAACAGAACGATTATTTTCATAAAAAATTTGCACGATTTGCAATCGTTGCTCAAGTGTGTAGCGTTCCATGATGAAATGTATACTAATGAAGTTTACAAATGACAAGCGAAAAATAAAAAATATTGCGTCGTTCGCCCTCCCTATCGGAAAAAAATTGAAGTGCACCTATTGAACAACCCTATATTTGAATTTTGCTTAAAAATATTTATATACGGCACAATCTACTTTTTTTCATTTATTTTTTATGTATACACATTGAGTTAATAAATTTGAAAGTTTTTCTTAAAATAAGAACGCCGATTTCTTGACCTTCCAATCACGATTCCACCAGATTAATGTTTGTAAAAATAACAAAACATAGGTTTATATGCAGTATGTCAGGGCTCAATAATAAAAGGATGGCTCAGTAAACATCTTATTCGTGCCCTCTGGATAAATTTGGCTCTCTTAGCAAGACACTGGTTTGAGTCTAAGAATTTTGTATCCCTACGAATTTTGATCTAATGTGGAAGAAAAGTACATCTTGTAGAACAATCATTTCGTCTTCAAAAGTCTACTTGGGGGGTGCCAGAGCAAGATTAAGTAAAACTTCGAAAGACAGTTAAATTTATTTAAACAATTTTCAAAAAACATTTTCTTTCCCGAATTTAACTTTGACCTGTAAACAAATTTGTTAATTCTTCCATTGAGATCCCTTGTAATGGCGGCATATATAGATATTTCTGCTCCACTTCGCTTTCTATCTACTCTATTCTTAATCCCTAATCCAATCAGCAGAGACGAGTTGATTTCCCCACTTCTTCAACTAAAAAAGTTCTGCGCCGAGAGCTTGTGGGTTGGAGCCAGCGTTGGACCATTGCTCCGATAGTAATAAATCCAGTAAGACTTTAACTTCTGCCTTTTCAGTAGCCAAATTTTATTCGTGTTATGTCCCTTTAACCTTGGCTCTAGTGACCTTGAAAGCTCACACGGGTCTTCCTCGGTTTGTAGGTCATTTGTTACGCCTATAGTGTATTCGTAAATTTTCTCCAGTTGATTACAAAACGGTGATTGTTTAGATGCGCCTTCCCGCTGATTTAAATTTCATGTCTGGGCCATGTCAACCACCTTTTCAGTATGTTGAATAATGCAAGTCCACGAACACAGCAAATAATAACGTTGAGATGGGACAATGGTGCCGCTGTGATAAGTTCAGTAAATTTTCACATGAACGCTTCTATTTTTTCTTAAAATTTTTGTGTTTTTCACTTTTTTATTCACACTTTATTTTTGATAGCATTCATTTTATGAGAAAAATACGATAATTAACCGCACCAAAACGCCAGCGGAGGTGGTTGTAATGCTGCCACCACAGCTACTGACCCATAAGTCTTGTAACCACTAGTCAAACGCGTTCCGCAATCTGCCATAAAATCAGTGAAGCAAGCGAGCTTGTGAGAGGGAAAAGAAAAACCATTGTGTGTGTCACTACGATTAAATTAATTAGCAAAAATGACAGACTGCCAACCAACCAGTCTGTCAACTTACGGTTCAGTGATTTATTTACCCCAAACGGGAGCAAAAGTAACCTGAGAAATGAAGAAGATGAAGCGCGAATGCGATCAGGTGGCTTGGGTTTGTCATTGACAAAACTAGCGTTGCTAAACACATACAAACTACCCAGAGTTATAGCCACAAGTGTATGTATGTATTACTGTAAATAAAATAAATGCAGTGAGGTGAACATTAAACCAGGAGTGGCGAAATCGAGGGGCAGGCAGGTAGTGTGGCTTTAGATTTGCTGCTGATTTATTAAATCGTTTAACTAGTAGGGCGTGAAAAGCGAGAAAAGTAAGCAAGAAGTGGAGTGAGCCGAAGAAAGCGTACTCTTGCCAGGGTCTCGGACTTTTGTGGTTGGAAATCAAAGGGAAAATAAACAAAAAATAATTAAAAGGCATCTTGAATCCATTGCCGCGCGAGTCAAAGTAACACCCACAGTTTACCCCATTCCATTTTCCGGGACAGCTACGAAAGTCGCCGGCGTGTTTACATGGTTGACTAACTGGCGCAAATGCTTCGCACTTTAAACTCTCTTTCACAGATTTACAGCTGGGCGTTGAAGGCACGGGTGGTTGTTTGTGCTTGGTGTCTCGACCAGTGAACGAAATTTCAATTAAATTCAAAACAATTTCACTTTGTTCTGTTGCTTATACGGTGGATTAGTGCTGGCTTATTATTGACTTTTAACATTTGCAGGTATGGCATATGTTCGTTTCATGTCAAGTAAAGATACTTAATTACATACGTACATACCATAGATATGCTCATGATGGATTTGCATTTCTATTATTTCTTTCGAGTATTTAACAATTACGCTTACACTAGGGCATCTAATTAAGAATATTACTAAAACTTGTTTTAGGCAAAGAAAAATTAGGGTCGTTAGATGTTGAAATTTGGTTATATTCGCAAATAGCTATTGGCTGAGCACTGCGGGCATTCATGCGTTCTAATCTTATTATCATAGAAAAGCAACAACGTGCGAAAATAAAGGGTTTGCCAATAAAAGGTGTTATGTATCGCTACCGAGAGATGATTAACGATTTTTTATGGCCGGAGTTGGATGGTATTGATCTGGACAACGTTTATTTTCAACAAGACAACGCTAAGTGCCACACAAGCAACGATGCCATTGATATTTTACGGGAAAATTTTCCGGACCGTATTATCTCTCGAAGAGGTGATCACAATTGGCCACCGAGATCTTGTGATTTAACACCTTGTGACTTTTTTCTTTGAGGCCACGTGAAAGAGAAGGTCTACGCCAACAGCCCAGGGTCAATTCCAAACCCCAAAGATGGAATTCGTGAGGCTATCGAGGGCATAGGGCAGCCACTTTGCAATTCGGTTATGGAAAATTTCATGAAAAGGATATTGTCCTGTAAGCGTGGTCGTTGTGTTCGTTTGCCTGATGTTATTTTCCATTATTAACGGCATATTCTCCTCTTTATAATGAAATAAACATCCGATCATTTATATTAAAAAATAGCATTTTTCTTTGAATATCAAAATAACACCTCTTATTGGAAGACCCTTTACTTGTACGGAACATTAAACTCTTTTGAAAAGTCGTGGACAGTCACAAACTCCTTTTATAATGCAAAGTTCAAGATAGTATTGACTTTCTTTCGTCTAGTGATTTTAAATGGAACAGCAATTAACGTTCACTGCGGCCACTGAGCCGAGTGGTTGGCGCGTGACTACCATTCGGGAGTACGTAGATTCGAATCTCCGTGCATACACATCAAATAATATGAATCGTTTTTTCTGCTAACGGTCGCCCCTCGGCAGGCAATGGCAAACCTCCGAGAGTATTTCTGCCATGAAAAACCTCCTCATAAAAGCCATTTGCCATTCGGAGTTGGCTTAAAATTGTAGATCCATCCATTTCGGGCGCAACATGAAGACGCGCACCACAAATAGGAGGAGGAGATCGGTCAAACACCTACCTAGGAGTGTACGTCTATTACTTTTTTGTTTCTGTATAAAAGTATGGGATGCGAAAAGCGCAACGAACGCCAGACAAATTTCAGAAACGCTCTATACAATCAAGCTGGAATTGTTTGATAGTACGTCAGATTATTGCCGCATACTTATGATGTGTGCGTATAAAAACGTAAAAGGTGGCGCCACATGAATTGCCTAATAGGAAAACTTACACGTCAATCAGCTGCAGTATACAGTATAACAGACAAATGATAACGCCTAATTTTACCCCACCTCGTATATAGCAGTTTTATAATGTATGGATAAGAAAATTCAATGTTATTTCGTCGCACAAAACCATCTATTGCTTATGATTTTGAAATAACCAAATTAATGTGACTGCAGAATGAAAATTATACAGCGAATATGTACAACGCCAAGATCCGTAATTTCTTCGACCAGTTGCTTATTACGAGTGGAGATACTGGAGATACTACACTAAGTCCTTAATAAATTGCGTAATTTTGAAGAGGAAATATTTTTTGAAAACATGAAAACGAGAAACATGAAAATGATTTGATGTGAAAATATGATGTCAAACACCAAGAATATAAATTATCCGTTCCGAGTTGGAGTTTTATCTACATATCTGCAGTGTTAACTACTAAATAAATTTTAAAATCATCGGAATTGAAATTTTTTTTCTTTTATCGGAGCAAATAAGCAAGTACAGCAGTCGGGTTTCCTTTTTAAATTTGTTTAAATCTGCCCAGCCTCCAAAGAAATCTGAGTAGATCTTGTGCTGCCAAGGAGCCAAGGTGATCGCTTTTTAACTCATCAGTGTCAAAGACCCCAATTCTAAATCGAGCGAAGGGTTTAAAGGTTTCTGCACTTTTCTACATAGGGGTGAAGGTCCTCTTAACAAATAGACAACGTCATCCGCATATGCTTGTGCGTAGACACTAGCATCATTTATGGTAATGAATAGAGGATCGACCACCATTCAATGGAAACATCACTTCGGCGTGGAGGCAGCCTCTATTAACCCTGGATGACATCAGCAGACCTTCTCCTGCTCGCACCGTGACGATTCTTTGGGCTAGAATCCAACGAATCCATTCACTAGCACCCGGTTTATGCCATGCCCACTAGCAGAGCTGCAAATAATGTCAAAAGTGGCATTTTTAAGCGTCTCCTCTATGTCCAAAAATATGCCCATAGCGTAGTTTCTCCTATCGATGTCTCGCTCTACCCTAGCACCAAGGTTTTGCAGTGGATCGCAGGATTTTCCACTTTGATAGGCATGCTGAAATGGAGAAAGAGGCTGAACCTTCAGCGACTTCTGACGTATGCGCAATTCCACTAGTCGCTCGAGATTTTTCAGCATGAAAGAAGTCATACGAGTACTGATGGGTCTAACGCTTTTGGGGCTGGTTTAGTAATCTCTTCCAACCTTAGGGATGAAGACGACCCTCGCCATCCTCCAAGAGCGTGGTGTATATACCAGTGCCAGGCATGCAGAGAAGATTTTCTTCAAGGCTGTAGCCACGGAGTGTCTATGCCTTCCTTAAGCATGACATGATATTTGCCATCTGGTCCGGGCGGCTTGTAGCTGCCAAAAGATTTTATGGAAAATCGAATTGCGGCCTCATTCACCATAGATCTGGCAATGTACTAGTGATGCGGAGAAGGTGTAGCAGCTCTGATAACAGCCTTTTTCAATCCGGCCCACATTTATCTGATAACCTTGAGAGTGAGATGTCATCAGCAGTCTGAATGTCTCACTTTGCCTCTGCGTGAAGTAGCCATCGGATTTCCTAAGTGACTCCAGATGTGCGGTTGGACCTCTTTTCAGGATCCTTACCAATTTTGCCGTGTCACTCAGGGATTCAATACCGCCACAAAATTCCCTTTAAGAAGTTATGTTCGATTCCCGAATAAGCTTCTTGTAGTCCTTCTGAACATGACGCCATCGCTCCTAGTCTTCAGTAAGATTAATCTTGCGGGCCCAGCTTTGAAGTTTTCTCGACTCACTCCTCAACGCCTGGAGCTCTTGATTTCACCAAGGAACGGGAGGCCGGTCAAGGGGAGGTCGAACTGGACAGGCTGACTCAAAACATTCAGTTTAGGAGGTGCTGAGTTTCTCAACAGCCGCCTGAATATCTTGTTCATTCCAAAGTCTTGGTGGCATCTGTTTTTCTGGGGTTTCTTGAGGGCAATGACATTTTCACCTCCTCACCACACTGTCGCAAAAAGTTGGCGAACAAAAAAAACAAGAACTAATAAACAATGTAAAAATACAAGGAATGCTATATTGGGGAACGCAAGAAGTGGCAAAATGAGATTCTGATTGAGCATCATCAAATGTGATAATGCTTTAACATCAATTCAAATAGTATTTAAGCCATTACAGAAAATAGAATGAGCTGGATCAATCAACAGAGAGCGAAGGGTTAAAATTAGTATAAATGCAATATAGTAACGAATACCCTTTTGTACCCTGTTAGACACAACGTTTTGTTATATAAGTATGTTTAGAAATACATACATGCGTCTACATCAATATATTTGTTGGCTTACAATTAATTACAGTCATTAACAGCTAACGACTTGAAAAGTTGTTGAGATTAAGCGATTATTTGCAGTTGCCCAAAGAAACCGATTGCGATTTGTTTCAATGGAAAGGCCAAATTTGATATGTTGCATTCATACACATACATATATACATATACATGTGTGGATTATAATTATATCAAACAACAACTGCTCTATAGTAGATTTTTTCCTGCTAAAAATAAGAACTCTAATATAAAATACGCGCCAATCATCAGGTTATTATTGTTTAGTTTTATCAATAAATTTATGGTGAAATATGTGCGAATTCGAATGCCTTTTACGTTTCGACTTCGCATATTCTTATAATTTAGTGCATTTCTGACTGTAGAATGTTATTAATTCGATCTAGATTGCTCACCAAATTTGTTCGCAGACCTCATCACCAGTTGAAACAAGCACAAAAGGTGCTACTTAAATTTGATCTCCTTTGAGATTTTCTGACCTACATAATTCTTTAGAATTTTGAAAATTTCCACTATCGCTGCCTTAGAGCTTGGTCTGCCACACAGTGGGGATTTTTTAACACTTTTTGTTCAAAAATGGCCACAAAATCCAATTATTGACCGATTTTAATAATTTTTTCTTAAAATGCTCCTACATGATTTTGAAAGAGATTGTCTAGGCCCTAATTTCAATTTTTTTTATTACACCAAAACACGTGAAATTATAGATTTTATATAGTAATTCAGCAGCCATCCACAGTATTTTATTGAGGGAGAATTTGAGTCTAAGTAATGGTAGTACAATGGCGGCCGCCGTAGCCGAATGGGTTGGGCCGTGATTACCATTCGGAATTCACAGAGAGAACATTAGTTCGAATCTCGGTGAAACACCGAAATTAACCTTCATGTGCCCGGGATATAAAACTTACGTACCCGGTCGGCTTACTACATTTGTAGTAACTACGTAATTGCATGCAAAACCAATGTAATGTTAAGAAAAAAAGACTTGTATGGTGCTGTTTTTTTACTTGTATCTGTGTAATAACCTTTTTATTTAAAAATATTGAATGCAGGTGATAATGTTAATACAAAAAATGTTTTAATTTTCAGGAGTTGAACAGCATTTTCCCAAAATATATGTTTCGGCATGTGCATTACACACTGCTTTTTTGCACCAACTACAGATTTTTCGTGTGTTGTTACGACTTCCTATTTCACAGTATTGACAAGGTGCAGGATATTTTGGTTGTTTATCGTTGAAAATGTCAGGTAAAATAGATGAATCAACATTAGATGTAGCAGAAAGGGATCGATCCAGTGCCATTTAGATAGCTTTACGTGTTTGATGGAATCCCAGCACCCGGGAAACTTGAGAGCGCTGTTCAATTGCTGGCATAAAAAGCTGCTTAGACAAGCTCCGCAAGAACTTTCGTCGCGCGTCTGTGCGACGGTTATATAGATTGTTTTCCGAGTAAATGATGAATGATGCAAGTGCTCTTATGTCCAGCATGTTATAAAACATGGCCAAGGGCCAACGCAATGTTGTGCGTTTCGTTGAATATGCAGAAAGCATTTTATCCATTACGCCGACGCCTCCTTTGTTTGCATTGTAATCAAGGATGTATTGCGGCTTGTTTTTCTTTTCAGCTAATAGGACTATGAATAAGTTCGTGCGGTTTTACAACAGATGGCGTAACTTGATTATTATTCCATCGATCCACATTTCCAAACATTCATTGGAGAGCTACTGTCGTAAGGCACAAACGTCACTATAAGTTTTTTATTTGAAGCGTAAACAACAATATTTTTACCACACTTGAAAATGTCGAATTTCGTGCCAAATAATGTGTTTTTGCGGGGAATTCTTCTTCATTATTTTAATATGAAGAAAAAAGCAGCCGAAAGTCATCGTATCTTGGTGGAAGTTTATGGTGAGCATGCTCTATCTGAGCGAACGTGCCAGAAGTGGTTTGCACGCTTTAAAAGTGGTGATTTTGGCTTGGAAGACGAAGAACGCGAGGGTGCGCCGCCAAAGTTCATGGATACCGAATTGGAGGAATTGCTCGATCAAGATCCGGCTCAAACGCAAGAAGAGGTTGCAAAAACTTTGGGAGTTGATCAATCAACCATTTCCAAACGTTTAAAAGCCATGGGAATGATCCGAAAGGTAGGCCATTGGGTGCCGTATGAATTGAAGCCAAGAGACGTTGAACGCCGTTTTATGGCATGCGAACAACTGCTTCAACGGCACAAAAGAAAGGGTTTTTTGCATCGAATTGTGACTGGCGATGAAAAGTGGGTCCATTACGACAATCCAAAACGTCGGGCAACGTATGGACACCCTGGCCATGCTTCAACATCGACGTCGGCGCAGAATATTCATGGCCTGAAGGTTATGCTGTGTATCTGGTGGGACCAGCTGGGTGTTGTGTATTATGAGCTACTGAAACCGAATGAAACGATTACGGGGGATGTCTACCGACGACAATTGATGCGTTTGAGCCGAGCACTGCGAGAAAAACGGCCGCAATACGCCGATAGACACGACAAAGTTATTTTGCAACATGACAATGCTCGGCCACATGTTGCACAAGTGGTCAAAACATACTTAGAAACGCTCAAATGGGATGTCCTACCCCACCCGCCGTATAGTCCAGACCTTGCGCCATCCGATTACTATCTCTTCCGATCGATGCAACATGGCCTGGCTGACCAGCACTTCCGTAATTACGATGAAGTCAAAAAATGGATCGATTCGTGGATTGCGGCAAAACCGACCGAATTTTTCACAAAGGGAATCCGTGAATTGCCAGAAAGATGGGAAAAAGTAGTAGTAAGCGATGGACAATATTTTGAATATTAAATTTGTAACCATTTTACGTCAATAAAGTTTCAAATTTCGAAAAAAACCGCACGTATACCGCATAGTCCTATTACAATTGAATTTGTCAAAGGTGTGCTGGCAAGTATTATAACTGATCTGCCTCTTTTTGGAACATAATATACCAAAGAAAACTTTCCATCGAGAAACCCGAAAATGGAAGATTCTTCAGCACGATTGCGGTCAGCCTTCATTTCCTATGGTACAAACGTTTTATTTTGACGAACAGTACCAAGAATAGCAAGACCTTTGGACATTAAATACTTGCCTAAGTTTAGCGATGTAAAAAAATTGTCACAAATAATAGTCCTTCCGGTGTTCTCCCAATGGCATACTAACCTTTGCACAACACCTTCACCTACGCTATTTGCTCGACCAGCATTTGAGTTTTTTCCAGTATACATTTCACTTTTGAGTGGATAGACGACTTAGCATCGCATGCAAACCAAACCTTTATCCCATACTTGGCAGGATTAGAGGGTATGTACTGATTAAACCTAGTTCGACCGCGATAAGCAAATAATTGTTCACCTACAGTAATTTCTCCAGATGGTTGGTAATATTTGCGCAGATTTGCCTTCATTTGTGTCCACAATTCAGATATTGGAGCAGCCTTATCGGCTTCTAGCCTAACTGCTCTTGCACGCTCGCTGTCAAATCTAATGAATCGAACAATTGATTTGAAGCGTGACTTAGGCATTACTGCTCGATAAAAGCAAATGCATTCTTGGCTCCATAGCACATTCACATCTTCGTCATTTCATTTATTTACACCTGCTAGTAACACAAGACCTATAAATGCTCTTAGTTCAATTAAGGTTAATTTCTCCCAGATTCTTTTATCTCCAGTGCAGTTTTTCTCGTTCCAAGTCTCATAGGCTTTCCGTGCTTTTTCATTCGTATCTACTAGAATTTGTTGAAGCATTGGTGGAGTGAATATCAACTCAAAGACGTCACACTCAATTAGACCCTGGGTAGCCCGAGTGGGACCCACAACAGTGCTCCGAAATACATTATGGCTACTTACGCGAACAGCTTGGCTAGGAAAGTTCTTAAGCCATGCAGTTTGATCTTTAGAGGTCAACGCATCATGTCGTTGGGTAATGGGCGGTTCGCCTGAATCAAAATCATTCTCGAAATCTGCTTCGAATATTGCACCCTCTTCTTGCTCATCATTGCGAATGTCATCCTCTTCAATAATTAATTCACTTTCAGCGTCGGATTCTTCTGTATTGATACCAATCAAACCACCAGCGCCAGTATCGTTCGGGTTGGAACTCTCATCATTGCCGACATTGCTATCATCCTCCAAGTCGAAATGCTCTTCCTCCTCATCAAGCTCGGGCAATATGTTTTGCACATGATCCTGAAGTTCTTCGTACCTTATGCGGTTACTAAGCGAAGCGACAGTTATAAAAAATCGTGTTGCGACAAGCTGAAGTCAACTATAAAATACTATTTTGCATACATTTTATATGGTTACTACAAATGTAGTAAGCCGGCCGCAAGATGATGTTTTTTTCAAGTAGGGTCTAGAGGTCAGGCAAATAATAGTTCGAGTGTTATTATACTCTTAATTGACTTAGATTTGATAATCAGGAAGCTACTAAAAAATTCGGGCATTGTTGTTTCGGAAAATTTTTTTTTATCTCACTTTTTTTCACAATTTACTACAAATGTAGTAAGCCGGGCACATGAAGGTTAAGAAAAACATTTTCCTAAAAGCGGTCGCCCCTCGGCAGGCAATGGCAAACCTCCGAGTGTATTTCTGCCATGAAAAAGCTCCTCATAAAAATATCTGCCATTCGGAGACGGCTTGAAACTGTGGGTCGCCCCATTTGCGGAACAACATCAAAACGCGCACCACAAATAGGAGGAGGAACTCGGCCAAACACCCAAAAAGGGTGTACGCGCCAATTATATATATATATAATGGTATTACATACAATGGACCTGTATGCCTAAGTGGGTCCCCTCAACACCCTTATGGAGAGTGGCGGGCACCGCAACCTAAATGAACTTATACATATTATTGCTTCATACTGAGGTTTTCATTTTTTCACCTTTACGAGTAATATTTTTAAGGGCTTTCAAGTTTCAAAGGTCTACATTTTCAAAAAATAGTTTTAAATGCTTTTACTCACTATGGTATTATATTAGCATGGATATTAAATGAAAGAGGATATATTCAGCTATTAAACAAACTTTTTACTTTAGTGGCCTTGAAACAAGTTAAATTGATAAAAGAATGAAAAACTAAGTACGCAGCATTACTATGTAAAATTTGTAGTTTCACGTACATATGCAAATTTTCCTAGATACCAAAAAAGTTGCCTTTTTTCGCACGGTGTAGTAATTGTATTTGTGTATCTAACTATACAAATTAAATGAATGGCTGGGCATAGGTCACTAAATAATTAGCGCAATAAGCGGATTTTGCGATTTGAAGATTTAGTGGTAATGAAACTCTTATTTTAACGACCACTAAAAAATTTATGGTAGTGCAATTTAGTGGTAGTGTAAAATGCCCAAACGGGTATTCAATATTGTCGGTATTTGTTCACTTTGTTAGTGTAATGAGTTATCGAATTACATTTTGCTTGTTATATATCTATCGTAGTATCTTTCTCTCGAAGACTTCAAGCGCCGCCTCATGGGATAGTGTTAACGCCTAAACTGCTTCGCCATACACATACATTAGGGCGGCTATAATAGGGATGAAAATTTAATTTTTACTCATCGAGAAAGTCGTTAGTTCAGTGTAAAGAAACACTTGTTGGAGACATTTTAAAGCGGATATTAATATATTTTATTTTTTTCTTCAGTCATACTTCTTCCAGGTGAGCCTTCTATCTACAGTCATGCCAAGATATTTTAAACTATCATTTTTTGGGATGGGATATTTAATATATTTTTTAAAGGTGCATATTTCTCTTTCTTCAAAGCTAATGTTGTTTGAATACACATACATCAATTTTCTAAGCACTAAGCCAGAGGTCCAGCTTTTTTAAATATTCCTGCAACTTAACATATTTAAAGCCTCTTCAGGGTCTGAATGAGTGCACAAGATATTATATTTATATAACAAC
Organism: Anastrepha ludens; assembly: GCF_028408465.1. NCBI lineage: Eukaryota > Metazoa > Arthropoda > Insecta > Diptera > Tephritidae > Anastrepha > Anastrepha ludens. The sequence continues at coordinate 43,359,290 of NC_071500.1, read as the reverse complement.
GTCATCAGCGAATGTTGATATGCCTAAGTTATCACCCGTTGGTAAGGCGCTAATTCATATTGCATATATAATTGGCTCAAGAACACTCGCTAGAAGGACCATTGCATATACAGGGTGTTTTCTAGAATTGCATGCATATTTACAGAAACTACTATTTTATGTGTATACCAAGCCTTCTAGTCAGAAGTTATAGAAAGCTTGAGAGTCGTCTAAAAATACGCTTCTGCGATATTGCTTCATCTAAAACGCTTTTTTAACACTGGAAACAATCCTATGAACTTACTCTGTAGCGCCAAGCTTTTCCTGAAAGTATTATTTGTTTTCGTGCAAGTAGAGGTGGAATTTTGTTCAAGAAAAGCTTTGTTAATGTTTTTTTGGTAATAATTGATATTATAAAGTAATAATAGACCTTATGAATATACTACCGTTGAATTTTTGCCTTAATATTATAATTAAATAAATTAATTTCTGAGACTTTTCATGAGTCGAGAAAATGCTCAACCTGAAACATACTGTTAAAATATAGGTACGAGTGTTACAAATCTGGGTACTAAGTAAACGATGTACTCTACTTTTTCTAAATTCTAACTGTCACTTCTAGATTTGTTCGCTTCACTTTTTATCCCATAAGGAAAATGTTGAAGTGACGGTGCGCTTGTTGGCTAATGGTATTAATATCTTCCGAATATGCGCTGCATGACGAACAGTGTGAGCAGGTGTGGTACTAAAATGTTCATGTAAAATCTATCCAATTTCTTCTTCACTAATCTCTAGCTCTTTTGCTGTCTATCATAATTTAGTTTTTCGATTAGACGCCTATCATTTTTTGACTTTCTGCACATTTATTCCGGTCAGTGGTTTTTTTTCACTATTGAAATAGCTGAGAAATTGATTTTATTGTTTCTATTAATCGCAATTATGTTTTTTGTTTTTTCCGTTCTGTTGTGAGTTACAGGGTGCTAACAATGGAAGTCAACAAAGAGAAAATTCATCGTTTCTACAATTTTTCTTTGGTAAAGGTGAAAATATAGGGGGCTTCAATAGGTGCGCTTCAACTTTTTTCCGATAGGGAGGGCGAACGACGTAATATTTTTTATTTTTCGTTTGTCATTTGTAAACTTCATTAGTATACATTTCATCATGGAACGCTACACAGTTGAGCAACGATTGCGCCCTGTGGCAGCCATTTTGTTTTGGTGACATCTGTCAAATCTTTTGTTTATTATTCAGTTGTTTATGCCAAATCATCATGGCAAGTTACACGATTGAACAGCACGTTCAAATGATAAAACTTTATTATCAAAATGAGTGTTCATTAACGCAAACGTAGTGCGCATTGCGCTCATTTTTCGGTAGACGTGGTGGCCCTTCCAATTTCTTATGGCCCATATTGAACCATATGGACCTAGACGACATGTGGTTCCAGCAGGACGGCGCTACGTGCCACACAGCAAACGCCATTTCATTCCATTACAACATCTACCTGCTCTTATTGAAAAACCCTATACAAGCCATACCGCTGAAATTGTGAATGGGGTTTATAGTGTCGATAATGTAATTGCTAATTACGTGCAATTTCGGTATCGGCGATTACGTTCAGGCATTTTTGGTGTTAAAGAAAATGTAGATAATATCGAAAATGTAGATAAGATTACAGAAATAATCGGAGTTGAGCGGCATGTTAGTAGTCGTACCATCGCCCAGGAGTTAAGGTCGACCATAAAACAGTTTTAACCCTGCTACTACGTTAGGGTCTTTTGATGACCCAAATTGCATATAACATCACCGTATTTCTAACTGGTGGAATATATTTGAAAGTTCTTACTACTCAGTGCATCAATTGTTGAAATATATTGAATTCAATTAGTTTTATCACCATTTTGGGCTTAGAAAATTGTTTATTGCAAGTGCTTACGCATATCATGTTCATATCATATATAATGTAATATCCCCAGTTGCAGAGTCATCGTCTGGAACACCTCTCTGTTGTGAATGCGGGAATGCGTCTACAGTTATAATTTTTGTATTCAATAACAACGAAACCAAATACTTTCAGTTCTGTGCTAAATATTGTAGTGATCAGTTGCTATTGTAAATCTAAGTTTATAGACGATAGATTTTGATAAAGCATGGAATCTAGACATACTGTAAGTATTTATAATCTACATTTTTTTCTAAATTCATACTAGTATTTATACGGTAAAATTCGTTGTTGTATTTACTTGGCCATAATGTCAGCGTGGACAAATGACTGAGCATGACATTGGTGCATTCTTGAGTGACCTTGAAGACGATGCAAGTGATGATTGTGATGCTAATTTTGTACTTGAGGAAGACGAATGTTTATCTTCAGAACAATCCATTTCCAGTGGCACAGAAGCCTTCATTTCATTGACCGTAACTAATAGCACAGAAGTTTTTGATAAAGATCGGATGATAAAGTGGACAACAATACCTTCTTTGCAATGTCTAAGTCGTGCAGCAAGTGAAAATATTCTTCACGGAAAACCTGGAGTGACTTCTTATGTTATTCATCGTATTTCAAAAATTCGTTATACTTTTGATGTATGCCTTACAGAAGCTATGAAAAGGGATATAATTCACTACAGCAATTTGCAAGGAAGTGCTGTTTTCGAAAATTTTCAAGCTATAGATGCTACTGAGTTCGATGCTTACCTGGGACTTCTTATACTTATTGGTATTTATTTACAATATATTTTTCCTATTATAATTGTATAACGGGCATTTTATTCTTTTAGGAGTCTACCGGTCATACGGTGAAAGTCTTAACTCCCTGTGGGACGAGTTTCATGGACGTCCGTTTTTGAGAGCAATCATGTCTTTGGAGCGATTTAGCAATATTTCTCGTGTACTAGCATTTGACGATAGGCATAGAAGAAGATCAGAACAAAGAGGAGATAAATTTGCCCCTATTCGCCCATTTTATGAGCAATGGACTCAAAACTTGAAGCGGCTTTACGTTCCAAGTGCTAACATAACGATTGACGAACAGCTTATTCCGTTCCGAGGTAGATGTCCTTTCCAAGTAAACCTGGGAAATATGGCATGAAAGCGTGGATAGCAGCGAATTCTGACACCTCATTTTGCTTACAGTTCCAAATATACTTAGGCAAAGTAGAAGACAATGCTGCGTAAGCTTCCAATACATGCAGGTAAATTTTTTTTCATGAAAAAGAAACTGTAGTTTTGTATGTGCCTAAAAAATACAGAATGATTTATTTGCTTAGCATCCTTCACCATAATAGCAACATTCTGGAAGATCAACCAAAAAAAATTCCGGAAATAATTGAATACTACAACTCGACAAAAGGTGGAGTCGTCACATTGGACCAAATGGTTCGTACATATTCGTGCAAAAGGAAAACCAATTTATTAGATATTTCTGCTCTAAACGCTTTTATAATATGGACCTAAATATATCCTGAATGGCAAAAAAATAAATTGCACAAAAGGCGCCTATTTTTAGAGCAACTCGGTGAAGTTTTAGCTCAAGAACTTATCAAGAGGCGTAGTCGGTTTCCTCGCGCAGAAGCCTCTGCATCATTGGTACGAAGAATTCGAGAAGAAGACAGTGCATCACCATCTACGAATTCGCCTTCTCCAAAACGAAAATGCGCTAGTGAATGGAAAAGGTGCAAAGGAAAAAAAGACCTTTACTGAGTGCATAACTTGCAAAACACCTGTTTGTCCGTCACACCGACATACAACCACTCTAACGACGACATATTGCATTGATCACAAGCCTTAAAAATATTTTCGAACTGTACAAATTTAAATTTTCTCAATAAAAAATGTGGGGTCAAAATAAGACCCGAACATAACATGTGTATTTTTTTTCTAACATAGTAGCAGGGTTAAACCATTCTTTTACTCCAACGTAATATTTCCTCTCCAATTTACGTATCTCAAATTTGCGGGTTGATTGCTTTCAGAGGTATTGATCTTTACTGGTTCAGTGATTTGGTCGGTCAAATAGGTCGGTCACGCATTGTCATGGTGATGACAGTAATCTGTTTTGGGGTAGCATTTTCGTATTTTGTCCGGTGCTACTCTTTAGTAATTTAACTATTCATTACTGGATGATATACTTCTACACAGTTCTTATGTCCAAGAAACAAGCAATCATATGCTACGAGATGCGTCATGCACAAGATAATTTTATCAAATTTGAATCGATTCATTCCTTTGGCTTTATTTTAGGCTTTCCTCTATAGTTCTATCAAATGTACAGTTACTTACGGACTTATGCGATTAGAAGCTTGCATAAGCTAACGCAATACTTCATACGACATAACCAAAATATTATGGTAACCTAACACTCCACACGCGCAACCAAAAGTCATTGAGGAAATACCAGCAAGTATTAGAATTAAACTAATTTGTAAGTTCTGTTGTAAAATATCAAGCAACCAATAAAGATCGGCCTCTTCCGAACCAATTATTTTGTAAACCACCTTAGCTGGGTTGTTTAACTTATATCGTGACGGAATCTGGTTGCTTCTAAAAACTTACACTCTTTCACCCATCATTACCGGGACTTCCTTGGTGCTGTACTCAGGGAGGTAAAAATCGCAAACCATAGAATGCCTTTGTACGAGTATGAGGTAAAATGAAAATTTCTGACCATTTGTGGTTAGATTTCTTCTAGGATGTTAGGATTTCTTAATCACAAAATTATGAAATTGCCTTCAAAATTCACAAAAGTGATCTTATAAAAGCGTCGCCATATTAATTTCGAGCGTTCGGAAAAATTGCAAACTTTAGTTGTTCGAAAACAAAATAAAGTTAACAAGACTATAGTTATACAAGACTCGTGTAAATATATTATATTTAGCAATATTTTACTACCACTCACAATAATTTCTGCCATGTCTTTACATTTTAGAGGAAGCTGTAAAGTACTCGTGGTTTGCCCGTATTACGCTACTTATTAGCAAAACATATGTATGCACATATCTAGGCGTGCAATTAAATAATCGTGAAAATTGTTCACTTTCTTTTTAGCACGAAAAGCGTAGACCATAAAATGCCATTGTCCACTGCTGAGTCGCAGTTGATAAAAACAATGCTTTTAAGGATTGCAAAACTGGTGTCACACATTTTTATCTAACTAATTTATGACAACATTTTATTTGAAGAAAGTAGAAATTTTTACGTGTGACAATAAAGTTACATTTTGTTTTCTATTGTGCAATGCTTTCAAGTCTTATGGAATGATTTTGTAACAAGAGAAATAAAAACATTGCGAAGCGTTTTGTTAGTTTTTTCTATAAAATAAATTACATATTTACTTACAAGTGGAAGCGGCAAAAAAAGCAGTGGCAATAAATAATCGCTGTAAGCTGAACAAGGGAAGCAAACGAATTAACAAGTTTAAATTAAATAGAGATATCTCTATGTACGTATCTACAGTGGAAGGCAAAAGTTTTTAGATACACGCTTGAAAATTTTTCATTTAAAAATACAATAGAAATATATAGGAAAGAATGCTAGTACTCAGTCTTTTTTTTTCAATTTAATAATAGTAATAAAAACGAGGATACGTCTTAAGTTTGTCACGTGCGGTGAAGTAATTACTTGGTACTTTTTCTAATAGGATTTTTTAACACAACACACCTGACACTTGTCAAACGAAATAGATATTTTTTCAGAATTCATTGATATCACACCATGGAAAGACTCCCGCCTCTAAAACGATTACAAATCGTTCAATTGTATTACGAAATTCGATGCTTTGTGAAAACTGCGCATCGCGCGATCAGGTCAACTTATGGTGTTCAGCTTAATACCCATGTCAATAAGCAAATTTTCTATAATTGGACTGAAGATTAACCCGAAGTCATTCAAGCACAGCTAATACATCCATTGAAAATAACCGTTTGGTGCAGCCTATGGGCTGGGGGAAACATCGGCCTATATTTCTTCAAAGGCGTGGCTGGCGCCAATGTAACAGTTACCGGCGAAAGCTATCGCGCCATAATAAACGATTTTGATGCCGGAAATTGAAGCCCATAATCTCCACAATATTTGGTTCTTACAAAGTGGCACTACTTGCTGTACAGTACGTGAAACGATGGATTTACAGCGTCGTCGTTTCGGTGACCAATGTAGCTCTTGTCTCAGCGCAGTGGATTGGCCTCCAAGATCGTATGATATCACACCTTTCGACTTTTATTTGTGAGGGAATGTAAAGTTGTGTATAAACCAGCTTCAAATGAGGCCTTGGAAGTCTTGTCTTCCACCGAGTCATAATAAATTGGTGTTTACAGATGGGCTAATTACAGTGCAGTTGCGACCAACATTTCAAAGAGATTATCTTTAACAAATTAATTTCGTAAATACAAGAAAAATAAAGATAGTCAAACCAATTTGAAGTTTCGTTGCTTTATTTCAATTTAAAATCCGATACAACGAAAAAATTTAAATATGTATTGTACCAAAAATATTTTCTTTGACCTACCTATTTCTATTCAGTGTTAGTTATTATTGGAGCCTTGTCGGTACATTAAAAATAAAGAAAAACTTATTAAATAGAATGTATGGTCAGATATGGAAAAGAGACTTTCTCTTCATGACTTTATGGCCGAGACTTTGAGGAGTAGACAGATATTCAGAAATTAATATATTATCTATGTTTATAGTTAACTGATAAGGTAATGCCGGATTCGGCGAACATTTTCACCCTATAAATGGTTCAAAGAGCTATCGAAAGACATACTGTTAAAAAAATATCGGAACTGTTCATTTAAAAAGCGCGCATTACACATATACTCGTATATGTCTAAATTTTTTTTGCTTGTATTTTGGTACATCTGTTCTCTATGGTGCCGCAGAGCTTGAGCGTGATCTGTCAATTAACTTGTTTTAGGCATTTAATTATATCAGTCAACCACAGGAGTGCTCTGCGATTTTCACCATGGATAAAAATATCGAACAAAGAATTTGTCCTAAATTTAGTCTTTTGAACGGGATTTCGTGTGCCCAATCATTGAAAATGTTACAAAAAGTCTATGGTGAGAGTGCTTTATCAAAAACACGGGTCTACGTGTGGTATAAGGCTTTTGCAGAAGACCGAGAAGTCGTGAAAGATTTGCCCTGATCTGGGAGCCCATCAACATCTTCAACGGATGAAAACGTTGACAAAGTCAAGGAAATGCTGCTGGAAAACCATCATTTAAATTTGAGGGAGGTAGCTCGTGACTTAACATGTCTCACGAATCAATTCGCAACATTTTACACCATCAATTAAACATGAGACGCGTGGCTGCTCAACTCGTTCCAAGAGAGTTGAATTTCTTTCAAAAAATTCATCGGAAGAGGGTAGTTGAAGAAAAGCTTGAGCAAGTGAATTCGGACCCAACGTTTATCCAGCGCATCATAGCAGGTGACGAAATGTCGGTATATGAGTTTGACATGCAAACCAGTCAACAGGTGGCTGAATGGCGCTATCCACATGAGTCAAAACCCAAAAAATCACGTCAAAGTCGGTCAAAAGTGAATGTCATGCTACTCGTTTTCTTTGATTATCTTGTTTTTGTGCACTCAGAATTCATTCTAAATGGTTCTACTGTAAATAAAGAATATTATGTGGAAGTTATGCGACGTTTGAAAGCGAATGTGCATAGGAAACGTCCGATTTGTTGGAAGAAAATTCATAGATCTTCTACTATGATAACGCACCGACCCATAAGGTTCATATTGCGAACACTTTTTTGACCAAAAACTCAACCAACATCATGGAACAATCACCGTATTCACTCGATTTAGCCCTCTGTGACTTTTTCCTTTTCCCAAAACTTAAATTCCCACTCCGCGGATGCCGCTTTGAATCGATAGAGTTCATTAAGGAGAATTCGCTGAAGGAGCTGAAGAAGATCTCTTCAAACGTTGATTTGAAGGCAACAAAATAAAGTTTCATGATTAAACAATTATATTGCGCTTTATTGAACAAACCCTGCCACTTTTTTGACAGAATTTAAATGCTATCGGAGCAAAAATTACACGGAAGAGACTTGTAACCACTTAAAAAATTTGTTTAGGAATATCCAAGGACACTTTTGGAGGAAAGCTCAGGACTCGGAGTTTGATAGTTTGTGGAGATCGCTGAGCTATTGATGCGAAAATGGGCAGTTAATTTAATGTAAGGGACCTTCGCGCTCGATCCTGGACGTAATCTCGTACGTACAGCGGCCATTATGGTGAAGACATGCCTGTTAAATTTGGCCGGAATATTTACGTATGTTGTTCTATTGTTATCCATGAAACACTACAAAATTCTAGAACTTGCTGAAATTGTTAAAATTTATTACTAATTTATTATTAGTTTTATTTTCGCCATTTGTGGCTGGAATTTGAAGAAAAATTTCGGGAAGAAAATCATCTGCTGTGATTCAGGGCTCATTTCTGGTTGGTGGATTCGTAAATAAGTAAAATTTTCTTATACAAGTCACTCACTTGTTGTGAATTTTAGTTCGGCAGTATGAACGGCTCTTATTACATTGCTTGGAGTTGCGCTCACCCTCCATTATTGGACACAAACTTTGTGTAACTTAGTGTTAAAGGTATTGATTTTACAAGCCTGGGCTTTAAATAGGATGACGACATTTGCCCTAATGCATGGGAACAAATTAATTGATTGGATGCGAAGTTCGATCCTATCGTCATCTCGTTGTGATGGCATGTTCTTTCGGGCTTTTCCGTCGTACTTGTATGCAGACAAACCACCGATAATGTCGCCGTGAAAGCCAACATAAATTGCGTTCTTTATAAAATTGGGCACCACCCAATGGTGCTTTGGTCCACTAAGGTGAGGTGTATCGTACATACCGTCATGAAGTCGCGGTGGTTATTTGTTTTAAATTTTTTTTCCAAACTGAAAGTCATAAAACGCATACAAAAATATAAAAAAGCAATTGTGTCAATATTATTTAAACTGTTTCTTTTATTTAAATTATCGAGGAATTATTTTCAAGGTGATGCGTGCTTATCTGATATCATCTCTACTTTTTAGATATTTTAGCGATTTGAAATAGATTGAGAAGTTTTGGAAGATGATCTAGTGTCTGTGAAAGAAAAACACCGTTGAAGTTGTGCGAGAGTCATAAAAAGGAGCCGATATTTATAAGTTGTATATTGCGTTACTTAGGTATCAAAATATTTTGTTTTCTGTTTTTTATTTATCAATTATAAACTGCGATCTGTTTAATAACATTTAACAATATTTATACTTAAAACCAAGATAATCTACGAGACATGTATGGAAAGCTCCAAGTGGTGCAACCATTTCTCAATTTTTGCTTTTTACCACATGAGATCTATTGTTGATTCCCTCTTCAATCTGTTAGAGGAAATGGGATTGGTGGTAATTTTTGTTATTACCGTTTACGTAAAGTCTTATATGTGTGATAAGGAATGCTTTTTGATCTTCTCTGCTATTGTGAGAACTTTGAGATCACTGTGAATTTGGGCATTTGTGTATAGTGCGTTCGCGATCATTCTGAGAGTTTTCGATTGCGGTAGCTGCGGTACCCCAGCGTTGTATAATATGTCATATGTTCATACTGGTTTTCGGATAGCTGATCTGAGTGAGAGCTTATTTTCGAGGGGTGCAGGGGATTTGCGATCTAACAACCAATAAAGAGTTCGAAGTTTGCGTTGCGTTTAGTAAAAATATGGGTTTTCATGTGAGTTTGCAGTTAAGATTCATTCCGAGTTATTTTGGAACATTACTTTCGGGTATGATTGTAGGTGTTATTGAGTTTAACGTATGGGCAAGTGTTTCGCTTGAGTGTAAAAGTTACTTGAAACGATTTTGTCTCATTTGATTTTATTTTCTAGCCTTTGAGTCATTGAGTTATTTCATTAAATTCTTTTTGGAGCTTAAGCGGTGTCATCTGCAAAAGCTCCGACGATAGTTTCCTTAGTAACTGGTACATCGTGAGTGTAAAGCAAATATAAGATAGGCCCTATACTACTTCGTAAAGCTGAAATTGTTTTACTTTGTTTTACAAAAAAGGGCGGATGTTTTAGGTAGAATTCGGTAAAGATAGAATGTGGTTGATGATGGAATGTGGTGTGGAATTTGTGGTTAGAGTAGCCTTTAATTTGCAAAGTAAACCGTCATGCCAGACCCGGTTGAAGGCTTCAGATATGTCAAGAAATGCATCTGTGCAAATGCGCAGCCGAATTTGTGATTTGGAATTAATTTTTGATCTTCAATTATAGACATCATTCTTTTGAGAAATGGTGACTCCAAAACTTTTGAGGTAAAGGGCCACTTTTTCCGGGCTTAAGGGTCATTTTTATTAGTGCAACTTTGCATTGAGGAGCCATGATCTGAAAGTACCGGGAATGTTTAAATAAAACAAAACAGAGTTAAATTTCAGGTAAATTTATTTTATCTCCTTCAAAATATGACCCGTCTAAAGGAACCCACATGTGGCAACGTTTAACCCAGTCCTCCATGCAACCCTGGTAGGCCGACGAAGGGATGGCTTTCAGCTCCTTCGTCGTATTCTCTTTAATCCCCTCTATCGACTAAAATCTCCTTCCACGAAGTGGTAACTTCAACTTGGAAAACAAAAAGAAGTCGCGCAGGGGAATACGGAGTGTGCACGATGGTATTTACTTGGTGCTCGTTCAAATAACCCAGCACAATTTGGGCTTGGTGCGATGGCGCGTTAACATCATGCAAAATCCAAGAATTTTTTGCCCACATTTCCGGCCGGCCAGTCAGACACTAATGATCCGATGGCGCTAAAAAGTGACAGATGTGTGTTTTACAGTCATACCAATATAAGAAAAAATATGGACTGGTTGCCACGTGGGCGGTTCGTTTAAATTAAACATTCGCGGTACTTTCTGATCATAGGGTAAGCGTGTGGAAATATATTCCATCTACTGGGAGTTGCTTGAGTACTTTTTTGGGAGCTTATTTATTCACTTTGTTTTTAGAATTTTTTTTATAGTTGAGTGCATCTGATGGATGAGCACCAAGGTGTCTTTAACTTTTTGAGCAATGCTTAGCGTAGGTTCGATATCATATTAAAATAAATAGACATTTCCTATTTTAGATTTATGATTTGTCGTGTTCGACCAGTATATCCTGAAAATGAAAGTTGACGCTTGTTGCACGATAATACGCTGGCTCGTTGTTCAACTTAATTGACAAATATTTGACCAATATTTTGACCAAAACTGGCCTCTGCCTATTAACCGCTCCCAGTGTTACATTTGGCCACGAAAACCAATTGTCAGGCAGATTGAAGACTTTCAAAGGTCGCTATTGCCATCCAGCACCAAATTTCTAAAAATAGTTAGCATAGCATTTGATATGCTGCACGATCATGCAAAGCAATGCACAGAATCCGAAGGGAACTATTTTAGGGAACCTTTTTTAGTTTTCTCCCAATTTTTAATAATTTTCCCAGGCCGGAAACTTTTATGAGAGATCTTATGTAATCTATCTCGTCAGCTCAGTAATCATCCAGAAATATTGAAACATATTTGTGAATTATTTCCCCAAAACGATTTTATTCGACGTCTTCAAAGTGTAAATATTGCTTAAATATCGGAAATAGGAAAATTGGTTTTATCCATTGCCGTCAACGGGCAGCAATTGAGATCAAAATATAATTTCAGCTTAACTTTACCAATTGAATGAATTTTGGGCGAGAAAGATGCCTTTTTGTATCTGTATTTAAATCTTGGTTTATTTCTTATGCTTTTTTGATGAATTTCCTTTTATATAAACATACACATACGCCGTAAAATATTTCTTTTCATTTATTTTCCCTTGTAATATTTTTATCGTACAATTTTTTTATGGCTGTACTTAAACTTTTACCTCTAACTGTTTGGTAGTAGTTGTGCCTGCACTAGCAAGTTCGCAGCTAACCCTCTGACCTGCTGTTAGTTTTAGACTACATAAAACGATTTAAATGGCTTTTTACTTGAATTGCTGTCGTGACTTCTTGCCTCTCCCACTGGCCTCAACATTTGACATGAATCATTTTAAATAGCAAAAAGAGACTTCGGCGCTGCAGAATGAAGCATGACAAGAGCAGAAGAATTATAAATATATTATATACTACATATGTACGAGTATGCATGCTTTGTATGTACCTATGTATGTTAAAGAGGCGCTCTGATAGAGACTACTCAGAACATTGGTGCAAGCGGCTGAAGACTTCAATTTAACTAAACCAACAACAATTCAACATCGATCCAGTAAAACATGTTTGAATAGAATTTTCTTTTTGGGTTTTATATAAAAAAATAGAAGAAAATCGCGTGAGTCGAGCTGAGCGCACATGTATGTAGGTATATGCATATGTTTGAAGTGTTTTTGCTGTAGGAAACGCCAAAGTAAAATTGAGTGTATGAGAAGTGGGTAAGGCCTGTAAAACCGAAGATGCGTGAGAAACCAGGCCTCTATTTGACCACTGTAAACATTTAGAAAAAAATAGCATCTCGTCTTTGGTTACCGAAGATGAATTACTGAAAACATTAAGGTGGGAAAAATTTATTTTGAAATTTGGTGCAGTGTGCACCCAGTTGGATGCGTACCGCAGCAATTTTTTGTGAAACTACCACTTCATTTGTTAAGTCGGCCGGAATGAGACTTATAGTTTATAGCATCAGCCGAGCGGACGGAAGTTTAGTTATAACATCTAAAAAGTGGGAATGGTTTTTATCTGCTCCCAATAATATTTATGTCGCATCTAAATAAGGTGGGCAGCAATACGTGTCCCAAGTTTTGGCGAGATTTATTAAGCCGTTATCTACGTATACGTATTTCCCCAAAAGTGGGCATGGCATAGCATTTTTAGGTTAGGATAGTTTTTTGTGGCAGTGAGTTTTAAAAATAGCTAAAATATTTAGATCTTGCAGATCCGTTGTAGTACCACTGTGCAATATGGGAACCTCAGTACTTATTTATCATGGAACCAGTTAGACTCTGTTAAGAAGCGTAGGGTAAGTTTTATCCCAACAGCGGATAGTTCTGTGAGAGAGTCAAAATGGGATTTTCCTAACAACCTTGCTAGCTAAGGCTGGAAATTGTCCATTATTCTACTGTCTCTTCCGCGTCTCTACAACTTCTGCCGTAGCCTAGAAGAGTACCTACCTAACAGCCAATGACCGATGGCATAAGCCCCGACCTTCGAGGTGTTCTCGCTTGAGAGGTCAAACAACTCTCCCGATCTTCTCTTATCTATTTGCGGCCAAATTAGCCTAGCTAAATTACAACACACACGTATTTTCTTCTCTCCATGATCTATTGGCCTCCTGGAGAATATTATTTATTATCCTTAATTTCCAAGTTGCCATAGGAATTCCAATATTGCTTATGTTTTCAAGCAGTGGAAGATTAGTATCGTTTCTGGCTAGCTCATCGGCCTTGCAATTTCCTTCAATATCTCTATATCCCGGAACCCATATAAGACTGATTTTGAAGAAGGTGCTAATATCATTTTGAGCTGCCAAGATATTCCTGCGTAACCTTTGATTCTAGTATAAGTTCCTCTATTGATTTGATGGTTTCCTTCTCAACGAAAACTGGGATGTGTCAACAGAAATAAGATGTCACATCGAAATGGCAAGGTCCGCATTAATTAATTATGGCAAAGACCTAAAATGTCGCGATTTCAATCTTCAATTAAAAATGCATTCATAAAATCGTATGTATGGTCAGTTTTACTATATGGCATGGAAATATGTACCATAAAACTCTCCGACGTGAGTAGACCGGAAGCATTTGAAGTGTGGCTTCTCCGGAGATTGCTCAATATATCATCCATGGACCGACCACGTTTCTAATGAAGAAGTGCTGCGAAGAGTTCACGCTGACAGACAACTACTCAAGTGAATGAAGCGATGAAAAATTTCATATTTGGGGCATATTCTGCGGAGCCCGAAATATAAACCGTTGCAACTTATATTGCAGGGCAAGATTCGAGGAAGAAGAGGTATTGGGTGTAAGCAGTTTTCTTGGTTGGGGAACATAAGGCGGATAAATCGTGAAGTCCCCTCTTGGAAGCAGCTAGAGACCGCGAATTTGCAAACTATCACAATTAAATCAAATATAGTTCAAACTTTGTATTAAAAGTTCGAAAAAAAAAAGCAATTTGTGAAAAAACTTTATTACTTTTAAATTGTCTAATCGCTTACGTTCGATTACGAATAGCAGATAAAGACGAAGAAGAGGAAGAGGAGGGCGTGCTTATTGTTCGATATCACCCATTTTCACTATACCGATTAAAATTTACCTTTCCCAAAGAGTAATACGTGTACCAAGATTCAATGGAAATGGGAATGGACAGACGGACGGACAGACAGACAGACATGGGTAAATCGAGTGATGAGAGAACTCTAAGCATTTTGGTATATATATGTCTATCTTGAATCCTTTAAGGTGTAGCATACAACCGTTTTGTGAACAGAATTATAAAACCCTCGTACACAAGTGCGCACAGTACCTTAATTTAGTTTATAACACGAATGAACAGTCAAGACGCTTTTTCAGAACTTTCACTTATTTCATTGGGCCATTGAAAGAAATTCGCAAAATATGCACGTATTAATTTTTTCCACAGACCTCAGTGGTCTAGCCCCTTAATAACTGCACTTTTGAGTAGACACGCTAGCACACACACACACAACACAAACACCACTAACAAAACATAGCCCAGAGTAGTGAGTGAATGCCCATTTCAGCGTGTCTGCTTTGAAGTGCCATTCATGCTTTAACTTGGCACTGAACTTGCAAGTTAGCTGCATGGCTGCCGCGCAACGAGTATACATCGCCGTTTATAGTACTTAAAGCACGCCCATATGCCGCTTGGTATGCCCGCCAGTCTCTGTCTTAAGCGCCAAAAGCAGTTAACTAGCTCAACGGCTTACTTTGTATGCACAACCAGCCTGCCTACAAATATACATACGTTCATATGTATGTATGAATAAGCTTTTTGAATGCAGTGTTGGTATCGGTTATTCTTTCGCCATTTCGGGCCCGCTGAGTCCAGCGTATTGTGCCCATGTCAAGCGAAGTTTAAAGTGTCAGATGTGTAAGCTGCCAATAAGTTGATGATTGCATTATACTGTGCCAAGGCATGCAATATTCAGTTGATTAAAGTACGACACTCCAAAAAAATTTTCAATTCTAGTTTCATGATTAACTTGAACAAAAACCATAATTTTAGTTATATTTACTATGCGCTTGTTAAGTCATATGTAGATTAGAAACGATACATTAATGCATTTTCATCTGGGAGCAAAAATGGGTTGTGGTAGAAATAAACATTTACTACTCATGGTTATTCAATGCAACGATATTTTTTTCAGATGTCGTGCTTTCGTCATAGTTGCAAACACTTATTACAACCCAACAGCAAACTTCGGAAAATCCTTTAAAACTTGGAAGCTAATATAGCCGAAATATCGGTTATTTCAATGATGATCGAAGAAATACTTATTACACTATATTTCAAATAAAATTATTGACTTAATCAGGGTTGAGCATATTTGCATTGCTGTATTCACTATTGAGTGGTAGTTAATATGTGAAAAGATTTAGTGGCAGTTAAAATAAAAAATTAACTCTCACTAAAAGTCACATTTTAACTATATTTTAATTTATATTTTATGTCTGATATCAACTAATTTGTTGATAAAAAAATGCTTCTTGGTGTATGGGCCGTGTAATTAAATGATGTCATTAAGTTAATCTTCCGCATTAAGTCACGAGGTCAACAGCAAACCGATTTATTTAGCACTCTCGAAATTCTATTGGGTATGGGAATAAGTTTCCGACCTCGTAAAAGAGGTGTCACTGCTGATACTATTTTTATGTTCGCTCCAGTAATTTGATTTGTGTATATGTGATATCTCGATCGCAGTAGTTGACACTCGGTTGTAGCGTAAAGATCCTTTTTATCTGAAGAAAGGACTGTTACTTATTTCCATACCCAATAGAAGTCAAAAATAGATTAGAAGAACCATGCTACAAGCTGGAAATTTAGACCTTTAATGAGGAAGAAATTGAATGTTTGGAAAAATATGAAAGAGTAATGCAACCTATCATAGAGAGGTCGTTGGTTCGAGTCTCGGTGAAAGCAAATTAATAAAAACATTTTTCTAATAGCGGTCGCCCCTCGGCAGGCAACGGCAAACCTCCGAGTGTATTTCAGCCATGAAAAAGCTCCTCATAAAAAAATCTGCCGTTCGGAGTCGGCTTGAAACTGTAGGTCCCTCCATTTGTGGAACAACATCAAGACGCACACCACAAATAGGAGGAAGAGCTCGGCCAAACACCTAACAGAAGTGTACGCGCCAATTATTTATCTTATTTATTTAATGCATCCTATCGCCTTCCTTTGGCGAGAATTAAATATATTACAGCAAAAGTTTGAAAAATATTGCTTAACTCCTGAGATGAAGTCCAAGCATTATCCCCGATATTAAATTAAAATTTTGCAAAGTCTTGCTGAAAAGTGGCTAGTTATATACTCTAGATGATGTAGAAGATTAAGTTAAAGAATACGCCCTGCACCTTAAAAGACAACCGATGGGAGAAGAACTTAATTGCAGCTCTCCATTATTCGAATTTGAGGGGGAGTTCACAGGCATTCGATTAAAATAAAGCAACCTGCGAAATTTTTGTAAATAACTCCTTTTTTTAATGAAAGTTATTATATGTATACATATACACCCATGGCGGGCCTATAGCAGCCGAAGTAATTTGGTATTAGAAGAACGATGATAGAGTATAGAGTTTGAACCGCTTTGGTGCAGTATAATTAGAAGCTTCTACTCAAAATTGTGGTTTACTTTGGAAACATTTCCTTATTTAGCTCATATAATTTCACTTTTAATTTTCAAGAAGCATTTTTATATTATTGAAAAATGTTAATTATCACTAACGATGTTCACTATCACTAAATATTTATTTTTTTCACATGCACAACTCCCATGGTTTTTTATTGCAAAGAGTAAACCTTACCATATGGAGCACAATTTCATTCAAATGTTTTCCACCGCTGACTATGTAGTGCCGCGTTCTATCGAACCCTATATTCCAATACATTTTCGTGAGTTTCGTTGTCTTGTTTAAACACCTGAATTATTCCAAATGGTTGACTTAACATTTATCCTTAAGGGCGCACAAAAAAAATACTGTAAAGTTGCCAATTGGCATCACCGTTTCAGCTGACTATTTTCGATTATATTCGAATCTTTCTAATAATTCCCATTCTGTAAATATCTCGCCATAAACTAAATTCTAGCTTTTTCTTCTTACTTACCCAAGTGACTGATAGCCTGGCTGGGACAATCAACGGGTGGGAAGTTCTGCAAGAATATACTGTATATCACATTCCGGATCAGTGCGATTACTGATAACACCTAAAACAAAGATCACTCGTAAATGGAACATGGCCAAAGTGAAGCGTTTGAAGTGCGCAAGAAGACGACCTGTGAAGCAGAGGCGGAAGCTGCTGATTTCAGACAATCCCGAAAAGCGCTGAAGCAAGCAATCATCGTCAGTAAGAAGGCAAAATGGGAGGAACTTATAAAATTGTAACGGGGAAGCTAAACGCCAACTCCACAGCCGTAAATCTAGACAGTGATGCTATCACCAAAATAGTGCACAGACTGTTCCCAACGCACCCTATGCAGTGCGGGGACCGAGACCCCAAGGTGACGAGATGCTCCCACCCTTCACCGAGGAAGAGCTTAAAACCGCAGCAAGAAGCTTCAAAAGAAATAAAGCTCCAGGCCCAGATGGCATCCCAGCTGAAGCTCTCAAACTTGTGGCTGAAGGCCGACCAGACGTGATGCTCGATGTTTACAATGCATGCATTGCTCAAAGCATCTTCACTAAGCTGTGGAAAATACAGAAACAGATGCTGATCAGTAAGGATAAGGATGATCCAGCGCAACCGTCAGCTCAGCGTCCGCTTTGCATGCTGGAAATTTCTTAAGAAACTCATGCAGCGCAGTCTGTGGAGAATGCAGGAGAATTATCAGCAGGGAAATACGGTTTCCGACGGGGGAAATCAACCCTTGGTGCAATAGAGGAGGTGGTAAGCAGCGCTCAACGCAGACCCCACTACCCGAACCGCATCACCGTCCTGACAACGCTTAATATACGAAATGCCTTTAGCAGCCTACGATAGATAGAATACCTCCAGAGCTACCTGAGTGAGCTTGAACTGCTGTAAGACACACCAGATGGTCTGAAAACAAAAGCGACAACGTCTGGCACAGCTCAAGGATAAATTCTCGGCCCTGATCTCTGGAAGCTGAGCTACGATAAGTTATTGAGCATAGAAATGCCAGAATATACATATCTAGTGGGGCTACGCGGACGATATAGATCATACCATACCTGCTCGGGACACTGAGGACATTAGAAAAAGTTTAGCCAAGTCATGATAAGGACGCAAATATGGCTTGAGGACCACGGCTTGGAGCTCCCAAACATAAAACCGAAGTCATCCTCATGACACGAGATCACATGCCACTCGAGGTCAGCTTGCAAATAGGCGACATGTCCTTAGTGACCCAAAAAGTAATGAAATACTTAGGTATTCAACTTGACTGCAGGCTTACTAAGTTCTGAACTGGTTTTGCCGAAAAAATTTGTTTTTATAGGATAATTTTTGAGAATTTATGTGGAAATCTATTGGCATCATAGGCACATAAGGCCTTATGAATATGCCTTAGGTAAAGTTGTAATATGTATATACAACTGATTATTTGGAAAGCCAGTTTCTAAAAGGATACAATAAGACGGAGTATTTGTAGTCATGTTCAAAAATCTTTTTAAAAAACAAAACTCAGTTTTATCTACTTCAATAAGAGTTTCTTGATACTCCAATGAAACCGCCGAACAAGACGCGTAGTAAATTTAATATGATAAAATAGGAGGACATAAAACTCAATAAAATAGGACAAATACTGAAATTTATAGAGGAAGTTGAGTTTAGAAAAATGCTCTGAATCCATGGCACAATATGTAGATAGTTTCTTATTTTGAAATGTCGTATGAATCTGTCAAGGAAGTCAGTAGTTGACTTCCTTGGCATATCCAACAGAACATTGAAAACGTTCAAAATTTAGGGGATTGCATACTCGTATATTGAGTTTACAACGCTCAACATTTCATCATCTGAGATGCTTTATCGCCAAAGCGTAAATGTCAGTACTCCCCAAGAAGTCTGCCTTCTATTTGTTATTTTGAAATTGATTACAGCTCAGCTTCTTTAATTGCGTAAAAAAATGTACATATATTGGATTGCGTTTGATTTCTTTTAATATGAATAAAATAACTTTATTTCAGAAGTTTTTCCAAGCCTGCTATGTATACATGAAAGTAATCACTTGCTTCTGCACAATAAATTGCTGAGTGAAGCTGGTTAAAGTGGTTCGCCGACATCTATTGAATGACAAATCATTGCCTATCGACGTGAATGGCGTATGATGATATGTGAGAAAAAGTTTACGTATTCGCAAATGAAATGCGTCCTATGGTAGATCAAGTGTTTTCAATACAAGTTTAGCCGAGTGTATGGGCTAGTATGCGAGAGTATGTGTGTGAGTATGCACAAGCCCACGATTTCACTTCACTTGACTGGAAGTACTTTGATAATTACGACTGAATGTGATATTTTTATTATTATTGTTATTGTTATTCGCTTATGTGTGTTATTGTTAGCTTGAAGAATATTAGTATTTTATATGAGTTCGTTAATTATATTTTCTCTTGCCATAATAATACATATATACTATATAGCTGGCTTTAGGGGATTTTGAATAATTTTTAATTATGTATGTATAGTATGCATAGGCCTTTATTTGGAAATTTTGCCTACTTTTTCAGATAATTTATACTTAAAAAAACAAACAAATGTTACCTAAATGAGTAAATTTTAGGCAATTTATGAATGACAAAAAATATTTTGATTCTAACCAAAGAATATAGCAGTACTTAAGTTTGCTTGGAACAATTTGGAATTTTGCAAATATTCTTTTTGAAATGAAGCAACGTCAACGTTTTAAGCTTGTAGGTTATGGAATAGTTTTTGGGGTACTTTGTTAATTTCGTACGGCTGCTTTGGCTGGACTCTTTTGCCAAGCAAGCCTTGCTATGCCGAACATAAAAAATGGTTTAACTCTGTGTACTTGATTACTATGCAATATACAGTCCGGTTCCCCTGATCAGAGGTAGGTACTCAATTAGCTTATATTATTTGCGCATCAAAACTGTGAAAAGGGATCGTTTTTATAAGCGTTCATTATGTTGAGTCAATAACTTCTTAATTCTAATAAAATGGAAAATCAGAAAGCTTTAAGACATCACGAAAAAGGACAAGTCAATATCTTGATCTCAGAGGCACTTTTAAATCGCCAAATCGCCAACAAGTGGTCAAAGTCCAAATATAGTGGATCTTCACGTGAAACAAATTGCCTCTTATAGTAAGAACTAAGATGCAGAACTACGATGGCTTTAAAACAATAATATGATTCTCTTACGGGTGATAGCCATTGATCTTGTGAACAACATATTAAGATTTCAAACAATTCGGTTGAATAGGTTTTGTTTTTTTGACAACACCAGGCAAAAAAAAGCCATTTTCGAGAAAAATGAGTTTAAAGATTGAGGTACAGCGCGCGGACCGCTCTCTACCTAATTAAGGGGGGGGTAAGGGATAAACGCTAAAAAAAAACACTTTTTTCATGAATTTATTGTAGCGAAACGGTTCAAGTCAGTTTATTAAAAGTTCTTGCATATTATAAAGTAACATTTCAAGAATATTTGATAAAATTTTCATGTAAAAATATTGCAAAATGAGCGAATGAGAGCACATTTACGTAGACGTCTTTTCAAAAATACATTTTGCAGTAGTCAGCATATCTCAGCGTAGAATCATCTGAAATCAAAAAAATCGAATAATTTAGTTAAAGTATGAGTTAAACTTCTCCCCAACGTTTATTTTGACGATTTATTTTCATTTTCAGCCATTTGGTAGTCGTTTGAAGTAAAAAGTGATTTTTGACGAAAAAATGCCGCCATTTTGTAGGTGTAAAACCACCTTAATATAAAAAAAAATGGCGAAAAAAAAACGTTGGGGGGAGGTTTTTTATATGTAAAATATGTGTGCAAAATTTCAAAAGGATCGGTTGAGTAGTTTTCAAATGCCAATGACTACGCACTTTAAAAAAAAGGTTCGAGAAAACCGCGTTTAAAGTTTGTAACGCGCGCAACTGCTGCGTCTCGGCAGATGTTTGAGGCGGCTCGGCTTTATGCTCTATAACTTAAAAAGTTTTGCTCGGATTGACTTAAAATTTTAACACGGTATTTTTGAAATGTTTTACTACAATAACATGCAAAAAAAAAATCGATTTTTATCCCTTACCCCCCCCTTAATGGGCTATAATATTGAAATTTTCCACATGAAAATTTCACAGTATATTCTTAAGAGACTATACTCTCGAAATATCGAAAAAAAAAATAAAAAATAGATTTTAACTTTTGTTGCTGCGAAATACTGTTGTATGGAATAATACTCTGATGCGGGCTTATTTTCAGCAATATCCCGTTTATCCTTGAATTATCACTTGATGAAATACAAAGCCTTATTCTATAAAAATTATTGCTTTGCATCAAGTGAACCGCAGTGTAAGTATTCATGGTAATAAGAAATCTGATCTGAGTGGAAATCTGCACAGAGTGGATTATGACTAAGAAAAAGAAAATAAAATATGGCATTAACTGTACGGAAAATGGCTTAATAAGTCGCTCAACATGGACTGAAAATTCTTGAGAGGCTGCATCTGCGCTGATCTCAAACATCAAAGGTCTGATTAGGTAAATGTTATCACTGAGTAAATCGAACTGCTTATAGCCTTTTGCATAACGCGCAAGAAACTTTTCATCGTACAAATGTCTGAATGCGATCGACATATATGACAAACTCATTTGCCCAACTTGCCTTGAGGAGGCTGAACATTTTCTTCAAGAGTGACCCGACTTTGCTGGGATTTTGCTGGCAAATTTTGGAAAATATATAATGAAAAGTATCTGAGCTTTTTAAGACCAAGTGATCTTTTCACATTCATTCGTGTTGCGGTAGATTTAAAATGCATTCAAAAGAACTCGAATATTGTAGAATGAATGTTAGCTGTCTTCTGCACGTTTAAAATATATATACCTGTTTATATACTTATATATGCATATGCAGCTCAGTACCTGTCCTCTTTTGTTTACATTTGGTGGGAAGAGAAAGTGATTTGAGAACATTCACCCAGACTCAATGTGCGACTGCATACGTAATTAGCAAGTAAAAACTTATACAAATTGGAGCAAGTAACTAGCGAGGCTTCTCCCAAAAAATTTTCTCAATAAAGTCACGCTGCACCTCTGAGGCTCTCAAGTAAATGTTGTTAATCGATATAGCTGTAAAAAGTCACATTCTTCTGCTACCTCACTTCTGCAGACAATATACACTTAACTGTAAAATGCTGCTTCAACGCCGCCAACTTAACGAGCCAAGTTTATTTGCACCGAAACTCTCAAATCGCTGCCACTAACCAAAATAGCAAGTGCCCGTAGCAGAAGAAACTGAAAATGAACACCTTGGCAGCACAACTAGCGTGGTATGATGGTAAATCAAATCACAAACAGCGATCAGTTGCAAACTTAAGCTCGTGTTGAACAGTTGTGCGCATGCGCGTCGCGTCGTAAACAACAAGTCGAACAATCAACCAACGAAAAGCCTGAAGTTGCCAATTGGATAATTTAAAAGCAAAATAAGCATCTAAAAAATAAGAGGTAACAGACGAGACGCGTTACGTTACATACATACATATTTACATACCCGTATACTACGCACAATTGTTGTTATTTTCGTCGTTCATAAAGTAGAGTTATTGTGGTAACCAGTTCCCGAAGAAAGGTAAAAAGCTAAGCTACACACATAAATTCATAAGTACTTGCAACAAAGAAAAGCAAGAAAGTTAAATTGTAATATAAACACGCTTACATCAACACACGTACTCGTACTCACATACATACATACATAACTTAAAATGCTCACCACGTCTTGACGGCACTTTAGACGCTAGCCAAGACAGTTGCGCAGTCGCAGTATAGCTGTTGGTGCGTTTTACTAACAAACAGTAAAAACCGTAAGAGAAAACTTTTACCGACGTCAGTCGTGCGGCAAATGGCCAAGAGTGAAGTGTTGTGGTAATGGCTTAATATTTTTCAAAAACAAAAAACAACATATATTAGTGATATGCATTTATGAGGAATTGACCGAAATAATAAATAGTGCGCTTTTTTCTGGCAATAATTTTTAGAGCGACAAAACTTTCAATAAAAAAAAATTGTTTAACACCTACAACACAGTCGGCGTTTTGTTAAACAAAACTAAAGCTCAAGGTATATATAAATGAGACGCTTTTATTTGATTTAATATTCAACCTAAAAGTGGTATATACATAACAAAAAAACATTGAGTAAAATAATGGAAAAAGAAAATAATGAAATAGAAAAAAAAAATATTTATAACTAAAAGTTCAGAAAAGCACCCAAAATTTGCCAACTATGGAAATAATATAGAAAAAAAATATATTTTTATTTTAAAATTAAAAGATAATAAAACGACTAGAAATTTGCTAAATATCGAAATAGAAATACATTTTTTTTTTTTTTAAATTAAAAGTTAATAGAAAGACCATGAATTTGCTAAATATGGAAATGGAAATTTTGTTTCTTTTTTAATTTTATATTTATAAGTTAATAGAAGAAATAAAAATTTGTTAAATATGCAAATAGAAAAAAAAACTATTTTTATTTTTTTAATTAAAAGTTAATAGAAGGATTTTCTAAATAAGGAAATAAAAAAATATAATTAACAGTTACGAAAAGGATTACAATTTGGTAAACATGGAACCATATCTTAATAAAAATTCAAATAAAAATGAAAAATAAGGAAAATATTCATTGAATAAAGCAAGGCATGGGAAGGAATTTTTCATATTCAAAAATGATTGAGTACATAAAAGAAATTATATGAGTTCGCTGAGTATTGTTACGAAAAAAAAGTTCTTTCATTTTAGTTCATTTTCATTTTTTTTGAAGTTTTAAAAATTTGTAAAAAAAAAGAAACATTTTTTTTTCAAAGTTTTAAGAATTAAAAAAAAAAAATTTTTTTCAAAGTTTTAAAAATCAAAAAAAAAAATTTTTTTCAATTTTAAAAATGTAAAAAAAAAATTTTTTTTTTTCAAAGTTTTAAACATTTTTTTAATTTTTTTTTATTTGTAATTCTAAAAAAGAGAAATTATGTGAGTTCGCTCAATCTTGTCACAAAAAATTTTTTTTTCAAATTTTTTAAATTTCAAATTTAAAAAAAAAAATGTTAGATATATTTTTAGTTCTTTTTTTTAATTTTGTGTTCATAACAAATATTGAAGTAATTAACAAAATCATTGTTGAGAAATCTACCATTGCACGCGTTTTATAAAAATAAGCATTAAAGTAATAAAAAAGTTGTATTCAATATTAAATCATACATAATAACAGTAATAATAATATATAAATAAATAGTACCATTTAAAATGAAAAAAAGAAAACAAAAATTATTAATGCGATTACAGAAAAAAAAGTCATCAAAATAAAAAGTAAAAATAACAAAACTCGTATAAAAGAAGTTTACTTACAATTAATTACAAATTTTATGCAACTAAGTCCATCTGATATCGCTAGGGACCAAAAGGTCTATGCGTAGCTTATTGCCAACTAGGCTAACCTAACCTAAATACAAACGAAAATGTTTCTTCAAAACTAAAATAAATAAGACATACTACGATTTAAATACAATAAACTAAAATAAATACAATCAATAAATAAATCGTAAATTCAGTTTCGAAATAAAATTTACAATACATACTTATAAAATATAATGAATGAATTAATGTATGAATAGATACACACATACAAACTCAAAGATAAAGATAATCTCCCAACTGCCTGTATTATTATTCTACAATAGTATTTAAGCATAAATAAGTAAGCAACATGCAGTTGAAAGCGGAAATAATATTTGGAATAAGATAAAAAATTTTAATAATTAAGAATAAAAAATAGTTAAAATTCACTCAGTAAATAAGAAAATTTAATAGATTCAATAAAATAAAGAAAGAAAACAAAAAATCAAATAAACTCATATCAAGTAAAATAAGTAAATTGTGGAAATATTTCTAGGAAATAAAAAATATTGCAGAAAATATTTACGCTCACTAAATGCAGTAGTTATAGCTTCCTTAAACACATTTCGAAAAATTTCTTTAAGCCAATACATATTTATGTGTGTTTGTTACCTTACCTGTTTGCATTCTAAATTTGAAACTTAATTATGCTTTTTTAAGCAAGAACTATCAAAAGGCTCTATAACGACTATGTAGAAGTAAGATTTAGTGTGTGAAACTTCAAAACGGCATTTAAGAAAAACAAAGATTAAAAAAACAAATGCTTTTCTTCTGAACTAAGGCAATTTTCCACATACAGTATTAGCCTGCAACTACATAAATTTCTCGCATCTGCACACTTTTTGTCGCAGCCACTTTCGAACAAGTTCATAAAACTACTCAATATCACAGCACAGGCACACGCACATAAGCACAATAACCCAGCAAACACAAGCAAACATTTAGTTTCAGCATTCATTGCACTTTTCCCAGGCCTTGTCCTCAACTCATGCTGAAGTTGAATAATATTTGGGAATTCATTAACAACTCTCTTGCAGCATTGAAGTTTTCCTTGCCATTTTATTTTAAAAATAATGCTATTATTTAAAAAAAGTGTATGTAACTAATAGTTAAGTAGCTGATATTCGAGTTGAACTTGCGTATTTTATTTTGATTTTTTCATGTCGTTGCTAAGTAATTGCAGTACCTGATCAATTAAGTATCGAAAATTGAAGTAATTTTATTTTATGTAATTTATCTTTTTTTAAATTTATATAATTGATTTTCAATTGAAACAATTTATTCAACTTTGGAATATGTGAAATCAGTTAAAATTATAAAATAAAAAAGATTATTCCACTTTATACCAATTGGAGAAATCTCTGTGAATCAAGTGAGGAATTATTTATAACTCAACTTAACAACTAAAAAAAAATCACTATAAAAGGTGCCTGTTAAGTTAAAATTCTGCTGAGAATTAACGTTGCAAATTTGAGAAAGCAATTTCACATCATATTCATCTGAAGTTGATACCAAACTAAGGTGTTATTGGGGAATGGCAAACTGAAAAGAAATTTTCACACGTAGTACAAATGTACGTACGTACGTTCGTTAGCTGCTGTACTGAACATTCATTCACGTACGAATGTATCGTACAATAATATAAAAAGAAAGTGTTACGAATTGGGTGTGTTCGAACTGGTTAAATATACAAAAGAAATGCTCTTCACATTATTCAAAGCCAAGTGGAAGTCGGCAATGCCAGAAATCAATGGTTTTCTTATGCACACACACACTTGCGTGTAGGTATATTAGATGTGTAGGTTTGCTTTACAGCTCGTTAGCGTGCTGAGCATGCGCGACCAGTGTCAGTGCCAACCAGCTTTAGTGCCGACAACCAATCGATGTCGGACAACGCCTGCCGTATTGTGCTCTGGTGGATATTGTTGACCCAGTTTTCACTTTGATGCATATTTACCAATTGTTTTCTTGTTGTTTTTATTGTATTGCAAGTAATTAATAAAATCCAAAAGGATTGAGTTAATTGAATTGTTTTCGTACTTCCGGCACCTTCAACTAAGCGAACTTCAGCAATGTAAAGATACATAAGTAAAGACATACTTACATACATATGTATGTATGTATATATGGATAAGAAAAGAAAGTGAGTTTGGACCCCCAATATAGCCTGAAAAATATCTACCTCAACTTGTATGTAATTATAAATAGAAAGTGGTGTTTGTTGACAATTTTGTTGATATATGCGCATTCAGGTATAGACATATGTACAGATGTTTACAAAAGAAAAACCAGTATATTTGTAGAGAACGACGTGCGCATGCAATTTTTGCATTTGCTCCCATTTGCGACATATTCGTCCCTATATTTTTCATAAATGAAATCTAATATCACTTTTCTGTTGCAAACAAGTAAATGCGCAGTACTCGCCACGTCAAAACTACTGAAAACCTTAGATTTATGCCGCTTCTTCTGGAACTCGTGCACTGCATATCCTGGTAAGGAGTTTCCACCACGAGAACCAGCGAAATACTGATATTGCAGTGAATAGTGATCATTTTTGTGAACCTCTCTAGACTGGGTATCAGCCAGTAAGACATTCTAGATCAGCATATGTAAATAAAGAGCTTAAAATTAACAATAACTTTTTTCTAAATTTAAAAAATTGAGTTAAGGAAATGTTTATTTCTATCTTTACGTCCTCCATTGCTGGTCGCTTTGCATACTGCAGCTGGGTAAATCACAGTTGACAAATTTGATAGACTTACACCAATTCCAAAATTTATATAAATTTTCCGATAGGGTGATTAATTTTTTTCATAATTATATTAATATATAACTGCAGATTACTTACCTTTCGGAGTTCAAACTACCCCACAAGAACTGCATTTGTCTTGTCTATTTTGAGGAAGTTGAGCGGGAAGAAGACTTTCTCTCAGCCTGAAAATGTGCACCCTTGCAAAAATGTGTATATAGATATATATATATATATATATATATATATATATATATATATATAATTCGCGCTTACTCCCTTTTTGGGTATTTGGCCGAGCTCATCTTCCTATTTGCGGTGTGCGTGTTGATGTTGTTCCACCAATGGAGGGACCAACAGTTTCAAGCCGACTCCGAGCGGCAGATATTTTTATGGGGAGCTTTTTCATTGCAGAAATACACTCGGAGGTTTGTCATTGCCTGCCGAGGGGCGACCGCTATTAGAAAAATGTTTTCCTTAATTTTGGTGTTTCACCGAAATTCGAAAAAAATTTATACTCTGATTTATTGGTTCAAGCTGCATAAGCCTCTTGCAGAATAACTACTGCTGGTATATGTATGTAGGTATAAAAAGGGTTTTCCACTGGTGGGTTCTGAATGGTAATGATGCAATGAGTTCCAAGTTCTAATATCACACTCTTAAAGGTAAGGTACTCGGCTGCAAAGAAGATGCCTCTCTTACCACTTATATTCCTTCGAACGCCACCATAACAAAGAGCTGAATTCTATCAGAGAGTAATCGAATAAGACTCAAATATTATCAGGTGCAACGGCTTAATTAGTCGAGAAAATATTCCTAGACCGCCACTAGAAGATCTTGTGAACTTACATATACCTTAGTATACATCGCTCATTTATTGCAAGAGTGGAACAGACCAAAATATATTTTTACAAAATTATAAAAATAAAAAATGTTTAAATAGATAAGCTGTATAAAAATTCATGGCAATATCAGTTAAAAAGTATCTCCTTAAATGTAAATATGTATTTACTTTCAGTTAGGCGGACATAGTAAATTGAAAACTTTGAAGCCGTTCTTCACGAGATTTTGATTTTTTTTCTTTTAGATTCTGATAGTCCTAGAGCAAACGAGAGATATATCTTGGTAGTCACCCAGCTTTTTAAGAGCAATCCGCAGCAAGCTAAAGGAACTCCCCCATACTGGCATTGTCTGAAAAACTACCTCTAATTAGCTCGACCGCCGTAGCCGAATGGGTTGGTGCGTGACTACCATTCGGAATTCACAGAGAGAACGTAGATTCGAATCTCGGTGAAACACCAAAATTAAGAAAAACATTTTTCTAATAGCGGTCGCCCCTCGGTAGGCAATTTCCAACCTCCGAGTGTATTTCTGTCATGAAAAAGTTGCTCATAAAAAATATCTGTCGTTCGGAGTCGGCTTAAAACTGTAGGTCCCTCCATTTGTGGAACAACATCAAGACGCACACCACAAATAGGAGGAGGAGCTCGGCCAAACAGCCAAAAGGGGTGTACGCGCCAATAGGTGCGCTTCAACTTTTTCCGATAGGGAAGGCGAACGACGCAATATTTTTTATTTTTCGTTTGTCATTTGTAAACTTCATTAGTATACATTTCATCATGGAACGCTACACACTTGAGCAACGATTGCAAATCGTACAAATTTTTTATGAAAATAATCGTTCTGTTGCTGCTACTTTAAGAGCATTACGGCCATTTTACGGTCCATTTAACAAGCCGTCCCGTTTTGGGGTTATGTGAAGTCATTGGTCTACAGTAACAAGCCGACGACGATTTGTGAGCTCAGAGCCAATATTGAACGCGAAATTGCTGGAATTTCGGCCGATTTATGCAAAAGAGTGGTCGAAAATTGGGTTCAACGATTGGACTTCGTAAAACGTGCACGCGGTGGTCATGCAAAAGAAATCGAATTTCATACTTGAATGTATATGTTCAAACTCGATAATAAAAAAAAAAATTAGTTAAAAAAGTCAAGCCGTTTGTGGTTTATTCAAAAAAGTTCAAAAGTTGAAGCGCTCTTACTGAAAAACCTAATTAAGCATATCAGCTATGGCTAGAGTCTTCAGAAAAAGCCCAATCCTCAATGACAGCCTAATCATACTAGACAGAGACAACGACTTTTGACGCTTTCAGATATACCAAAAAAGTTATTAAAACTGGCACTGGTTTCAATCAAGAATTGCGCATTAATTTCTGTAAGTTTTTATGTGTTTCTTTTCTTTTTTCTTTACTTTTCGTTACTTACTTACTTTTCCCATTGAAGAGCCTTTGTTGCTCCTCTTATTGACCAGGCTACACTGCATGGAGTTCTCACTGCATTTTGTAAAATGCAACACTGCAACAATTGTAAAATTTATTAATCAAGCTCACGTATTGTAAATTAAGTTCAATTAAAGCCTGATTTACTAAAAATTTCCCATACGATCTTTTGTGTGGTTATGCTGGAAATGGAGCAACTTGCAGAAATAGCTTGCAGAAATGGTGTATTCGGTCTGCATACCGAAATCAATAACACTGCCCTCATGGTGATGCTGAATTCACCTGAAGGTACAGGGTTTGATTCAAAAGTAATCAGCCTTATTTTTTTAAGCAGTTTTATTAAACCTTTTGGCTTATACAACTAATATTCTTTAAAATAGGACCCTTGAGCGTCAAAACACCGCTGGTAACGGTCCTTCCACTGCAGGAAACATTTTTTGAACTCATCCGCCGGAATCGCGTTCAATTCGGCTGTCACAGTTTTTTGGATCGCCTCGTTGGAGTCGAAACGCCTCCCCTTCAGATTTCTTTTCGGGTGCGAGAAGAAGAAGAAGTCCGAAGGGGACAGGTCTGGGCTGTTGGGAGGGTGGGGAAGCACCGGAACCCCCATCTTGGCCAATGCAGAGGTGCAGAGGAAGGCGGTGTGCGCCGGTGCATTGTCGTGATGAAGGGTCCAATTGTTGACGAGGTCGGGCCGAACCCGGGCGACGCTGTTTTTCAGCCGAAGGAGCACTTCTTTGTAAAATGCCGCGATTACAGTGCTTCCTGGAGGTACAAACTCCTTGTGGACGATGCCTCGAGAGTCGAAAATGATGATCAGCATGGTTTTGACCTTGGATTTCGACATGCGGGCCTTCTTGGGTCGTGGCGACTGGCTCGTGTGCCACTCCTGTCCTGCGCACTGGATAGAGATTGGTCACCGTAAGCCTCCTTGAGTAGCCCAATGGTTTCGGTACTCGTTTTGTTTAGCTTTACGCAAAATTTGATCGAGTAACGTTGCTCCAACGATCGCTGCATTTTTGCCACTGCAAAATCCTAACACACTTTTAAAACAGCTTTTACGCGCGGAGCGATGTTGACTGCACCGCTGTTGCCAGCGAACTGAGACCGGTTTCTAGTGGAAGGGCACCAGCCAATTCGGTTGATCGCTTGGCAGACGCTCCCTGCGGGAAGGCTCATTACTTTTCAATCAAACCCTGTATACAGACGTATGTGTTATGTATACACTATGACGCTTACAACCGTTGCTTGGGTGTTTGAGCGAGCTCATCCTCTTATTTGTGGCGCGCGTCTTCATGATTGGCCCCGAATGCGGTATGATGCCGAATATGAAGTATTTTTTATGCCCTATTTTCGAAACTGTGCACTACCAAAGGATAGTCACGCACCTACCCGTTAGGCCACGGCGGCTGTATGTATGTATGCATATATATATTTATTTGTGAAAACAAAGAATTAAAGCAGATTGTGCGCAATTTTTTGTCAGCATCATTAAAAATAGCATTGGTTCGAATCAAAGGTTTCGCACTAATTTGTGTGTGTTTGCTCCTTTTACTGAAAAGGCATCACTGCATGATGTTCTGACTGAATTTTTGTGTCAATAAGTACTAATTGTGAAATTTATTAATCAAGTTCATGTATCGTAGGTGTAATTAAAGCCTTTGTGTAGTTATGTTGGAAATGGTGCGGCTTGCAGAAATCGCGTGTATGCTCTGTATACCGAAATCAATAATCACTGCTTTCCGCGTCTTCATGATATGCCACAAAAGGAGGTACCTTCAGCCTTATGCCCCCTTTAAACGGAAATACGCTCGGAGGCTTGCCATTGCATGCCGAAGGGCAAGCGCTAATATAAAGTATTTTTTTATGCCCTGTTTTTCGAACCAGTGCACCACCAAATGCTAGTTACGCACCAACCCGTTAGGCCACAGCGGCTGCAAAACTTGTTTATTTTTTAGCTATTCTTGTTTGTGATATTTTTCACTTTTCTTAATTTTATTCATCGAGTGATCTTAATTTCTTTGCACAAACATTAGCTAAGAACTCTGCACTTAGCATCGTCCATGACTTGAAACAATTCAATTTTTACGAATTGCTTGTTTTCACACTGCTTGAACTCGTTGTATGCACTTCCAATTGACCCACATTCGGCCATCAGGCATGTGCTATGAAGATACATATGTACATATGTCTGTATGTGTAAGAAAACCTAGCTATTTATAAAAAACACAAAATCAAATGCTTGTACTTAGAGGAGAGTTATTTTATTTTACAAATATTTCTATTGCCTCTTGGATATTTTTGTAGCTACGAGTTTTGGTTTTTGAATTTTTTCGTCAGATTGCGTTTAGCTGAATACACATACATAGATACCATATATGCTCTTTTGCTTTTTATGCAACTTCTATTTACTTCACGCTCGCTTGACTTGTATGCGGTGGTCTAGATTTAAATGCATTACCAGCCACAGCTTCTTTTCTTAGTTTACCCACAAAAGCAGGCACTTAACTTAAGTAGTGCTGTACAACAAAGTATTTGCAAGGAAAGTTAGACCTCAATCCAAAACAAAAAAGACTAAATTAAATTATATGGAATTCAAAATGGTGTCATTTATTGCTTCTAAAAGTTTGAAGTTGGCAGTCGAGTGACTGGTGTTTGCGCCTATTCTAAAGCAAATCAACTCTATGTATTATGCGTATTTTTGCAATCCAAAGAAGGAGCTGCATATGCAGAATATCCGAATATGGATAAATTCGTTTTTATTTTGGTTTTATGTGGTCCACCTGAGTTTTGATCCCATGCCCCCAACTATAAATATGTATATTGGGTATTCAATCTAGCCACTTTCTTTATTTATGGTGTGCGTCTTGATGTTTTCCCAAAAATGAACAAACCTACAGTTTTATGACGCCTCCGAAGGGCACATGGTTTTTTATACGGAACTGTCTTATGGCAGAAATACACTCGGAGGTTCACCTGCGGAGAGTTGATCGCTGTTAGAAAATGTTTTCCATCATTTTAGTGTTTCATGCCAGGAGATTCGAACCTGTGTCTTACCGAGTGATAGTCACTCACCAACTCAAGCGGTTACGATGGCCGCTGCCAACCGGTGCACACCCAGCTACTGTTACGTTAATGCACAAAATCTGCATCTAGTCTGCGAAAAATATTTTTTATTGTATATTATTTTTTTTCTACTTCTAATAGTGGTTAAGGGTGGTTAAGTTTTAAAGGCCACTGTTGATTTTGAATACAATACAATTTTTTTAAGAAATTATTGTCATTTCTCTTTATTATAATAATACTGGTATGGCTCAATTACGTATAGAACAAAATATTGGCCAAATGGCCACCGCGGCCTCGGCGGCACACTTCAATCCGATGGTCCAAATTTTCGATGACTCTGAGGCATAATTGAGTTTCTATGCCGTTTATGTGCCGAATTATCTCATCCTTTAGCTCTTGAATTGTTGCTGGCTTATCGACGTACACCTTTTCTTTCAAATAATCCTAAAGAAAGAAGTCCAACGGTGTCGTTGACGTTTAGGTGTGGTTCACATTCAACATCGGCCCTTGAAATTTAGCCACCCTTTATTTAGAATCGATAGGATTACAATTGTTCATAACAGGCAGTTCAGAGAAACCGATTTAATAGTGTCTTGTTCTTGGATTTCTTATACGGGCTGTCTTGAAAATAATAGTCATTAGCAGCCTACGCTGCGTGCTGTGAAAAGTAAAATGTGTTAATTTTATTGGCGGGATTTTATACTATCCAGCAACCTAACAACACATTATTCTGTGGATTCAACAGAATTGTAAACATTTTTATAAGCGAAACTATTTTGAAATAGCGCACAGTAGGCCGCCTCATACATGTAACTACTTTCTAACGCCAGCAAAAGGAGCGCACGTTTTTCTTCTATTGTAAGCCAAAATACGCATAGTAAATCTCACCCTATTTTAAGTTTTAATCATATTTTAAATAGCAATCATTTTTGCTTTTAATTTTCATAATAGGACTATGAATAAGTTCGTTTCGGTTTTACAACAGATGGCGTAACTTGATTATTATTCCATCGATCCACATTTCCAAACATTCATTGGAGAGCTACTGTCGCAAGGCACAAACGTCAGTATAAGTTTTTTATTTGAAGCGTAAACAACAATATTTTTACCACACTTGAAAATGTCGAATTTCGTGCCAAATAATGTGTTTTTGCGGGGAATTCTTCTTCATTATTTTAATATGAAGAAAAAAGCAGCCGAAAGTCATCGTATCTTGGTGGAAGTTTATGGTGAGCATGCTCTATCTGAGCGAACGTGCCAGAAGTGGTTTGCACGCTTTAAAAGTGGTGATTTTGGCTTGGAAGACGAAGAACGCGAGGGTGCGCCGCCAAAGTTCATGGATACCGAATTGGAGGAATTGCTCGATCAAGATCCGGCTCAAACGCAAGAAGAGGTTGCAAAAACTTTGGGAGTTGATCAATCAACCATTTCCAAACGTTTAAAAGCCATGGGAATGATCCGAAAGGTAGGCCATTGGGTGCCGTATGAATTGAAGCCAAGAGACGTTGAACGCCGTTTTATGGCATGCGAACAACTGCTTCAACGGCACAAAAGAAAGGGTTTTTTGCATCGAATTGTGACTGGCGATGAAAAGTGGGTCCATTACGACAATCCAAAACGTCGGGCAACGTATGGATACCCTGGCCATGCTTCAACATCGACGTCGGCGCAGAATATTCATGGCCTGAAGGTTATGCTGTGTATCTGGTGGGACCAGCTGGGTGTTGTGTATTATGAGCTACTGAAACCGAATGAAACGATTACGGGGGATGTCTACCGACGACAATTGATGCGTTTGAGCCGAGCACTGCGAGAAAAACGGCCGCAATACGCCGATAGACACGACAAAGTTATTTTGCAACATGACAATGCTCGGCCACATGTTGCACAAGTGGTCAAAACATACTTAGAAACGCTCAAATGGGATGTCCTACCCCACCCGCCGTATAGTCCAGACCTTGCGCCATCCGATTACTATCTCTTCCGATCGATGCAACATGGCCTGGCTGACCAGCACTTCCGTAATTACGATGAAGTCAAAAAATGGATCGATTCGTGGATTGCGGCAAAACCGACCGAATTTTTCACAAAGGGAATCCGTGAATTGCCAGAAAGATGGGAAAAAGTAGTAGTAAGCGATGGACAATATTTTGAATATTAAATTTGTAACCATTTTACGTCAATAAAGTTTCAAATTTCGAAAAAAAACCGCACGAACTTATTCATAGTCCATTAGTAAATTTTATTTTGAGCTCATGTGGCTCATTTTAACTAGTCAAAAACTAGGCCATTTCGGACTAGTAAACAAATGCATATGCCTACATAACCAGATGCTTTTATTCGCCATTTAACTAGTTTTTTTGCCTTTTAGTAATAATTCTCCTCTCTCACGTCATACCCCATGTTCGTTAATATGTATTTCTCCTTTTCACATATCACATGCACATTCAACTACATATGCATACACACACATATGCACACATTTAAAAACTTATTTTGGTTTGCATGCTAAAAGAATATGTCGAAACATTGCGCATTAAGTGCACTCGCATTGCAATTTTAACTTATTTTAACTTGCGAATGAGACTTGCAGAAGGAGATTATGACACACACACTACGAGTATAAGTGCATATGTAAGAACTCGGCTGTATGAGCTCTCGCCGGTTTGTGAAATTTGGCACTTTCAAGTATTCCATTTAACCCAACTATTTCCCTCCTTTGTTAAGCTGCAAGACAGAATAAGCAGTAATACAGATAAAGTAGATATGTGAGAAAAATTCTTGCGAAATTTCTTTCACAACGCTTCAGGATGTTAATGAGTAAGACAAGCAAAAAGTGTGAAAGCGTGCAAAAATGAGCGCACAATGAAGAAGTTTTAAGGCGAAATTGATGTAAAAGAAAATAAAGCGGCAAATTGTTTACCACTCGAAACTAGGTGCATTAGGGTGCTAATTATTTTCTTGTATCGAAATCATTTAAAAAAAAACTATGTTTTAATTGAAAGTAGTAAATAATAAATTCGGTAAATATTTTATGAGCACTTAAAAAATACTAAATTGCTAAGTTGATGTTAAGTGAAATATTCGGAACATTATCTCAGTCCCTCTTTCGCTCTGGCTATGACACTACACTGTTTTCCAAATATAAAACTACTTTTTTTAGTGTCTGGCAAATCTGATTTGGCGCGCATTCACAACATTTACCACCTTATTAAGCGCACGCAGTGGATAAAATTCACTGAATTATAAAGGAGGAGTGATTTAAAAAGAGTTGGCTTTTGTCGAGAATGATTTCAATTAGCAGATTTTTGTACTTTGCATATTATTCGTCACGTTGCACAGTAGGTCAAATCACCACTTTTTCTGTGCGAAATTAGTAACAGCTGCAAAGCCATATTATATTATATATATATATATATATATAATATATAATTGGCGCGTACAGCCTTTTTGGGTGTTTGGCCGAACTCCTCCTTCTATTTGTGGTGTGCGTCTTGACGTTGTTCCACAAATGGAGGGACCTACAGTTTCAAGCCGACTCCGAACGGCAGATATTTTTATGAGGAGGTTTTTCATGGCAGAAATACACTCGGAGGTTTGCCATTGCCTGCCGAGGGGCGACCGCTATTAGAAAAATGTTTTTCTTAATTTTGGTGTTTTCGCCGAGATTCGAACCGACGTTCTCTCTGTGAATTCCGAATGGTAGTCACGCACAACCCATTCGGCTACGGCGGCCGCCATATTACTTGCAACAAAAATAGTGAAAAATTGTATAAAGCAGAACAGCTTTAGTAAAGATGCCAAATTAACCCAATCACAACCAAAAATACATCAGTAGTTGTTTTCAAGCCATTAATTTAATCACAAATTATTCTTATCGTCAATTATTATTTTACATTATTTGAAGAGCAGTACTAGCTACTGAGGCCTTTGGCTTTTAAACAGAAATATACTTATGTACTTGCTTTCATGCTCAGTCAACTACGTTTTTGAAAAGCGCCTAAGAGCTCTCGCCTCATTTGAAATGGTATTTTTTGGGTGTTTATTTAAAAGCGGATAAAACGGAAACGAAAAAAGATTTTTAATTTTTGTTTTTATCATTTTTTTGATACATTGTTAAAAATTTATATTTTTTTGA
Source organism: Anastrepha ludens (assembly GCF_028408465.1). NCBI lineage: Eukaryota > Metazoa > Arthropoda > Insecta > Diptera > Tephritidae > Anastrepha > Anastrepha ludens. The sequence goes on along the minus strand of NC_071500.1, from coordinate 43,322,263 downwards.
ACATACGAGGTTTATTCAAAAAATTGTCAGGCTTCAAAAAATGGTCTTCCAAAAAGAAGTGTGTCACTGGCGACACGGATTTCGGGACTCTCAGGTATCTGAAATCAAAAAGAAAAAAAATGTTCTTCTTCAGGATGAATGTGGTTATTGTGTGAACTACGATATTTAAAAATAATTTTTATTTTTTAACAATGGATCAAGAAATAAAATACTGAAAACAAAATTAAGAAATCATTCTTCGTTTCCGTTTTACACACTTTTAAAGAAACACCCAAGAAACACCATTTCAAATGAGGCGAGGGCCTAAAATCTTCGTTCGTTTGTAGGTTCTCCCATCCAAGTTTCAAATCGGGCACTTTATTAATTCCGTGGCTACTTGCACAATTTGCAATTTATAATACATTGCACGGAACTTTTATTATTACTAAATTTAATTTTTTAGCTCCTTAAAAGAAATCAAAAAGGGTTAACATTTTAAAAGTGTTAAAAGTGGTAACCAATTTTAAGGCTAAGGTTTATTTTTAAGGTTTCTATTAAAAAATTACTGCCTGCAAGAAAACAATTATTTCATTCTACAAATAACATTTTATGACGTAAAGAAAATACGTTTCCATCGCCTTTGGTAACTCCCTCCGCTTTTCTAATTAAGTTAAGTACAAGTATAAATGTGTGTGGGATAGCATTCATAAATAACTTCAGTGTGTGTTGAGCACTCATCAAAGGCTTGAGCTAAGAGTGTATTAGTGTGAGTGCTAACAGGCTACTAACTATCAGGCAGGCCAGCATATATGGGCACAGTATTGCTCGTTTATATAGTTGCAAGCATTTTTTGTACGCGAGGTTCTAAAGTGTGAACATGTCTAATCTCTGTTATGTGAACATCACCCGAATTTTTCTTGTTTTTATTTAAAGATCCACTATCCTTTGCTTTTAAGTAATTTGTAACGAAAATAGCAAAAAAGAGTGCAGTTGTACTTAGTTAAAGGGACGCAAAAATTTCGTAACGCAATGAGTACAGGCAATTAGATACACATTTCAATATTTTGCGACGAGTAGATGTGTGTAAAATTAAGCGCAAAACAAATAGAATAAATTATCCGTTCGTTAGAGAGAGATGGCATTAAGAAATTCATCGAATGGGCTGACGAAAATTCTACCAGGGATGAAATGCACAGATAAACCATTGCAAAAAAAGCTAAAGTCTTATAAAAAATTACAAATAACAAATAAATAAATAAATAAAAATTTCGAAACTTTGTAAGTTGCAACTGTGCACTATGACTATAAACTTTTCAATAAAAACCTTTTATTATTTAGAAAATAAATTTTTGAGGTTGTCGTTTCGTTTATGTGAAGAGGGTTTAAATAAATTAATTCACCTAAATAAACGTAATTTGGCAGAAAAACAAAAGCCAACCAATTGTCGTATTGACATTTCGCCCAATAAACTTCAAGAGCAGGTTTATTTATTTATTTTTTTCAAAGTAAATTTCCATAATTCAGAAGCGTTGTTCTGGCACTAAACGATGCATGATGACTTACATACCAAACCTTACTGAACAGAAATGTCAACACAGTTTGCGTTCTCAGCTGTCAAACCATAGTTATCGATATCGATAGTTCTCATGCAGCTAAACAAATACCTGATACAACAGCGTTGGCAATAATAGTACCGCGAAATTTTGTAAAGTCCTCACTTTTTGTTTATTTCTTAATTAATTTTTCCTATTTCCTATTTACAAAATTATATTTCATACAACTTTGAGCAAAATTATAAAAAAACCATTCAAAAATGTTTTTCAAATTTCAATGCTTTTTAAGTGATTTAGGAGCAATTTCAAGTATGTATGTAGATTTATAGCCCAATAAATTTGGTTATAACAAAATGCAAGTGCAAAGTGACCCCAAAATCGAGTTGAATTTGGAATTTTTTCTTTTAAGCGGGCTTGAACATTTTCTCCATACAAAAAACTATAAGCGTTCGTTATATGAAAGAAAATGCAGAGCACCGGCAATAAAATATATCAAAAATCAGCACAAATTTGAGCTAATATTAGCTGGCACAGTAATTTATAAGCTACATAACTGCATAGCCAGAATTTGTTTAGAGATTCTGAATAAAAAGTTTAAAGGGTTCATGAAAATTTATTTTGTTTTCAATTTGTAGAAAGTTGAAACTTTCAGTTATTTAATTTTTGTTGTATTAAAAAAAAAAAAAATTGAATAAAAAGTAAATAAATAGTCAAAGCTTTCCAACATGCCACACCGCTATTATTGTGAACACAGGGGTATGTGTTATGTTTGTTTTTATTTACAAGTGCGCATTTATTTTGTACTTTTCGCTTTCCTCTTGTATGTTGCTGTTGTTTTAACGCATTTTAAGTTTAACAAGCAAAAGAACAAGCACAATTTGCTGTTTCCTTTACTCTTCTTACACAAACATCGATGCACTATACTGTATATGTAGCAGCTACACGCAACGCAGCGCATCACATTGCTTATTTGAAACTTGCTGAAGCTTGGCGGTGTTGTGCTGACATGGCTTATACGCCCCAACGTCTCAACGCTGCAGCAGAACTTTTCTTTATCTTATTTCACTTTGATTTTCCTCTTTTTGTGTTTTGTTTTTAGTTTTGTGCAGTTTCCCACACACATATTCGCGTGTTCCTTTAACCCACTTTTCCGCATGTGCATACAAAGATACATCCAATTGTTTATATGTTAGGTGGTGTGTGTGTGTGTGTGTGTGTGTGTGTAGAGACTCTGTTATCTACACCCAAATCGACGCTTGCGCTTGCCAAATTGTTGTTGTTTTAATTATAGTGTTTGCACTATGTTTCAGCAACGACGCTGACGACGAGATTGACGATGACGACAATGAAACCAACAAGGGACCTAACTATAAATTATGCATGCAACAACAGTTCACCGCTTGCAACATGCAAGTGGCAAGTGGCAAGCGTCTTCATGGCAGCCAGCAGTAGAATTTGCACACTCCCATACACTTGCATACACGTGCATACACTATACATAAAAACATATTATAGTAGAAAGACAACAATTACAAAAATATCATCCACAGCAGCAGGCAACTATTTTCACCTTAATTCCTGCTGCGTACGCTTGCATTTAGCACCGTCAATAAGGCAGGCACTAGTTGACGGGTCTGCCGCCTTCCTTTTACGTGGTAAATGCTAGCTAGTTGGCCAACGCCGGTACTACCGAATTTATTGCACGATGCTGCGGAAATTCAACTGTGATCACAACCTTCGTTGTTCCTCGCTATTTGCTGTTTTGCCATTTTACCATAAGGTGCCAGTTTCGCCTTCGATTTGAAGTATTTTGGTTGGCTACAGTTTCAGTTCCGCCTTTAGGTGATTTTTAACTATGTTGGAGTTTACTTTAAGTGCCATTTTACAAGCATCACGTCACACTTTTGCTTTTGTGTATTGAGTACAAGGTGTTTTATGTTTTTTACATCACACAGCATTTCCAAAACTAGCGGCTTAACAGCTCTGTAGAAATGAGTAAGTAAATAAAAGAAAGCGAACGAATACAGTTAAAAATCAAGAAAAAAACTGTGAAACTAACGTAAACTTTAAAGTTATATACGTAGTTTCAAATCAAACAAAAGTCACGACACAATTCCCTGCAAAGTTTCTTCTATGTTGCGACACATTATAAGCCACAGAATTGCATTCCGAAACGGCTGGTGTTGTGGCTTTCTGCGCAAAGAATTGCGGCCAAGAGTAGACTTGTAACTGATACTTGAAAAGTAATTGTTTCGTGTGTTACAAAGTTTTTTGAATTATTTAGGAAGAGTTAAATGTTTGCAGGCATACATTCGAACCAATATTATGGCTCACTGATACAAAACTTATCGCCCTTAGGAGAATGTCTTTGAGCGTGGCATGTCGCTAGTTGTTTGTGGATTCAAGCCAGCGGTAAAAAGGGAAGAGAAAATCTTTTAGGCAAGCAATGACATGCCCCGATCGCTTGCTATTGGTAGTTATCAAGTACATTTGTAGCAATATTGCTAATGATGATGGTTAGTTGCAAAGTTATTACCGATAGTTACCAGTAGAGTATCAGAAATCCAGGAAAACACAGGAAAAATGAGTGAGTAAGGCCAAAACATATTTCTAATAAACGAACTGAGCATACTGTAATTCTTTTACAGCTTAAGTAAAACTCAAAAATGTATAAAAGAAATTATCTGGCGGAATCATTACATTATTTTATCTGACATCTAAGCTTCAATAGATATCGACTTCAGGTTTCAGTTTTCCATCTTAAAACTAACTCGAAAGTATTTAGTTTCACAGCTATATTCTGACTCGTACAAGGATTACTATTCTTACTTAATTGAAGACACAGACTAGGCTAGTCTAAGTGCATTTTAATAAAAAAAAAGCTTCATTCGTTTTCAGCTTTGAAATCACTTTTTGTACTACAAGCCATTAAAAGTCAAAGTGACATAAAATCTTTATGGAAAACAAAGGTTTTAAAACTATTTGTTGCTTTTTTTAGATTTTTTACTAGATAAACGTAGAAGATAGCACTGAATGACTTCTAACGGTTCTTGTTTCACAATTCATCAGATCAACATTCCACATACTTTAGGGCCTGTCGCTCACATTTTCCAGGAAAGCAAACGAACGAAGAAAACGAACAAAGTGCATGAAGTTTGTTAAAAAGTTAGTTTGTAATTTTGCAAATATGAAAATTCTTAAGCAAGCCAGTAAGAGGATTGAATTGTTCCATAGACATTAGGGTGGTCCAAGATCCTATGGTAAAAACTCAAGTTGGATGTAAAAGCCAATGGACCCCCCAATTCTTTTCTATTTGATATAAGAAGTAAAGAGCTAAATTTTCAAGGTCATAAGTCACTTGGAAGGCAGTGCTCAACGCTGTTTAAAAAATGAAAATGGGAGTTTTTTTTACAATTTTTGAAAAAAATGACAAGACAAAACTTAAATTTATTTGGTTATTTTACATTATAAATCATGTTAAAAATATGTACATTTTATGGTGAAGACCATAATAAAAATGCAAGTTTTTACGTTTTTTCTTTAGAAGTGGATGGTTTCTGTAGGCTTTCTAGAACGACCTTCTTCGTTGGTTCAGTCGGAAATTGTTTCCGATTAGCCTCTACAATCTGCAGCAACAGCTGTTTTTCCTCCTCATCTTGAAATAGTTTAACACCTCTTTCTGCGATGTCATTGACCACTTTGATTTTATTTACAGTATTTTTTGCCTCTTTGAATTCTGGCGTCTGTTCCCATTCACTTGGGTGCTTGTTCAAAAAGCTTTGCTTAATGTTTAGCTTAGTAAACAACATCATTGTTCTATATTACTATTAGCGAAATCTGCCAATTCACATTCATCACTTAATAAATTGGCATTTCCTCTAATCATCCTGGGCGGTGCAGGGACAGACATCTTATTCACGATGCTCACTTTGTTTTCAAGGCTCACTTTCGTGGAAAAAAGTGATAATCCGACCAGTTCGTCGGATAGATACCACAAATGTTGCCGGAACGCTTTTTTGATGGTTTTAGCTATCTCTCCATCAATCGCGCTGTATTTCCTAGCCTCTTTCCAAAACATTAGGTCGTTGAAAGCTGCATTGGCGCTGATTGGAGCCTCAACCCAGTTTTTCACGTACAAAAGTGCTCCGAAACGGACAAATCTGTCCAAGTTTTCTTTCTCCTTGTTTGTGAGATGGTAAACTCCCTGACCTTGGAAAAGGTACAATTTATATGCATAAATAAGCTTAGCCATCCACCGAGCGTGGTGTATAGGCCCAGGTGCTCTCCAGTGAATTTTTTCTATTGTTTGTCCCAACACCAACAGTGTCAGTTCAATAAGTTCGAGGTAGTCATCTCGAGGCTGGTCTTTCTTACTAAGATGATGTATCAGGGATTCGATGGCACTGTTTTTTAACTCAGCTTCTCCAGGGGAAAAATTTAATGGTGTGTAATCTGATCGATCAACTGCATTCCATGATTCCTTTAACCTTTTAAATATGGGAATTTCAGGAGAGCTTGAAGGTCCCAAACATAATGTAAGTACTTTGCTCAAAATGATTTCCATTATGTGATGGCGACACGGCAACCATAGAAGTTCTTTGTTCAGCGTATTTTCAATGAAAGTGCATGCACCACTCTTGACACCAGTGTTGACGGCTGTTGTGTCAAATCCCATACCAATGATTTTATCATCAAGATTCCATGTTTTAAGAGTTTTAAGTACTGCATCTCCAGTTTTCGAACCTGTTGCACTAGCCAATTTTGGCACCCCCAGTAGTTTCTCATTTCCACCAGCATAGGAAACTAGCACTGGTAGTATATCTACTTTTTGTGAACCTAAAATGTCGGGCAAGATTTTGCTGTCCCAATGAACAACAACTGGTTCTTTGATGTCTAAGTTTGATTTCATCTCTGTTGAAAAATTCTGCCTTGCTGCTTCTCGTTTTCTTTTTATAGAACTTCTTGAAAGCGGCAATGCCGCAGGATCATGGCCAAGTGCGGCGGCAATAGGAATGATAAGCCTTACAGCTTCACGATCGGAAACTTTATTCCTGTCTAAAGCCCCTACCACATTCATGTCAAAAAGGCTCTTCTTAGCCTTTCGTTCAGAAACATCTTCGCTCTTGCCACCTAAATCTTTTTCTAAATCTTTTTTGGACGAAGGTTGATATAATTCATCATCAGAACCACTTTCAGAAATGCTTTTGGCACTTGAACTATCATTAAAGTCACCATCGGGTGGATTAATAGAAGAAGACGTGGATTTTGCAGCAGAAACAGACTTTTCTCTTCTCTTCTCTTCTTTTTCAAATCTTTCTAGTGCTCTTTCTTGTTTTGTAGTATACTCTTTGTCTTGAGATGAAATGATCATTTTTCTCTCAGTTCTTTGGTCAATTAAAAAATCTTTGTCTTGTTGTATTTTCATGAGAATTAGAGCATCTTAATGGGCAATGTCAAAAAGCTTTTCAATTTTGTCTACAAATGATTGCTCGTTTGTTCTTTGTTTTTCTGTTTTTCTGCCTTTATTTTTCTTTAAAAGTAGCCACTGTGAATGCACACTTTCAAGTTTTTCAATCGAATCCTTGGTATATTTAGTCGGGATTAGGGCTTTGCTCCAAACTTCATTCAATTCTTCAATTGTGCTATGACTAGCGTTCCTGACAGATTTTTTTTCACTTAAAAAAAAGTGAAATCTTAACAAAACTTCTTTTGTTGTAGGAAGTTGGTTCTTCTTTGTTAAAGGTTCTAAGTCCTTAACACCAATTAAGTAAACACTGTCCGCCTGACGCGTCTTAAGAGCAGTCATTTTGATTGAAATATAGTTCAAACCTGAAACAAAAAAAGGCGTTAATTACCCGAAAGTATGAGTTTTTTATAGAAATTTATGAAAACTAAACGTTGTTGAGCACTGCCTTCTATATGTTCTAGGGTGCTAAGATTTTGCATAGATTATTATTTTATTAGATGTAACAAAATGAGAGGGTCCCTAGGTCTCTAAAAAAAAACTTGAGTTTTTTGGACCACCCTAATAGACATTCTAAGCACACAATTTTAGTAGCGTCCATCCAAGCGGAAAAACTCGAGGGGCAAAAAGCTTTGTCCAAGTATTCTTCCGAATAATTAGACTGCCTGATCAATCATTTGAAAAAATTTCAATTTCGGTGTTTGCCAAGAATATTTTTCATATTTATAATTAAACAAAAATAAAATTTGCCATTTTTGTTTCAGAATACAAAAAAAAAAATATTAATTCTCGACATAGAATATTTTCAAATATCTACTTAATAATTTCTAAAGTGCACAGAATCGATGCATATATGTATGTAAATAAGTTATCGTATATACCTACATATAAACACGGTAGCGCGGAAGCTCGCACCCAATTCTTATAATTTTTTGCTAATTAAAAAAAAAAAGTTGTTTGTCTATTTGTATACAGCAGCTTTCTAGTTCACAATCATCAAATATGGCTTAGGTACGACACCATTTGCAAACATTATATATCTTCCGATAGCATGATTAATTTTGCGCCACCTGCAGAATATCTATACAATTGGCGCCTAACTTCTTTAATTAGAGCCTTTATTTGGTATCAGGCTGAGCTTCTCGTTCTATTTACGGTGTGCGCGCTGAGGTTTTCGCACAAATGAAGATATCTACAGTTTTACGACGCTTTCGAATGGCAGTTGGTTTTTTATGAGGATTTGTGCTATTACCTACCGAACGGCTATTAGAAATAACTTGTTCTATCATTTGGCATCTCATTCCCAGGATATCGAACCGAAATTGAATTGAATAAATTTTGTATTATTTTGGATTTAAATTTACAGCGAATAGATCATTAAAAGGCCTTTTCTTTAGTAAGTGGTATAAACTGTATAACTGGTATAAATGAATTTATTTGTAATAGCAATTACATGTGTTCTTAAGAAAGTGAATTATACAAGTTTTATGACGTAACATTACTCGCTAGCGGTGAATCTTGCTCGATAACTTTGTTCTCGCTTTGACATGCAAATGTTTCATCAAGTTATTTGAGCAGAGAGCAGCGAGCAGAGAAGTGACGAATAGAAGAGGTCTAATACTTTATTAAACAACCTTCACCCATTCTGAAGTGAACACTCCTTCCTTTGAAACCTGTCTGAAGTCGAAAGAGACCTCTCTCTCATTTTCTTTTGTTTGCCGCCAATAGTTAGGCAATATTTCATCCATACGTCCGCGATATGCAGTCGTATGCTCAGTAAAATCGCTGGTATATTCAGACCGTGTATATGAAAGATTCATTAGTCTTTATATGGAAGTTGACGCCTCCTCACTTCTCAGTAGATTTCATCAGCGCTTCACCAAGATTTCACTTCAGACTCTTACAACTGGGTCAATAGTTGCGCTGAACTGGAGTTATAAAACGAACTTATGAATTCGGTTCCATATTCATAGCATAAATGGAGCCATACGATGTCTAATTCGGAATCATAAAACTTATTTCTTTAAGATTATTTTATATAATTGATCTCAGTAGAAATTGAATTTGAATTTAAGTTTTTCGCACTATTCCACTAACAACAACAAAATCAACAACCTTGAGTTATTCTACTTTACAGTTATAAAGCGGCATACGTCCAGTCAAATGCCTTAACATTTCTTAGCTGTAAATAAAGGACACCAAGCACAAGTGCCACCACCACTTCGGCCACATGAAATTCGAAGCTAACTTTTCTAATATATTTCAAAGTATAAGAAATAATCAGAAAGTAGTTCATACTTTATAGTCAACTACATATTATTAACAGCCTTAGTGTACAAAACACACGATGAAGTTGTTAGAAACATTGTCGATTGCAGCTGCAGCATCCACGTCAATGGCATCTGTGCGTATAACTACTTAGGTAGTATTTATGTACACATACATGCACATGCGGGCATACTTGCATACATTCTACATTGCTATATAGGTATAATATGTATGTGTGTATGTATGTATGTATGCATGTGTGTATGTATGTGAATGTACAAGCTTACTTCTACAGACGTATGTGCATAAAAGTATTAATAGTTCTAGGAGCTGATAGCTTGTATTTGTTTTTATAGAAATGCACACATTGCCATGTCAGGAATATCATTTAAACCGACTCGACTGCTGAGAACTCTCGACCTGTACTCAGCGATATCAAGTCTGTGAGTACGTGCAATATCACTTACTTATGGGTTACAAATTCATTGCCCTGTTGCTACTCATGCGTATGGGTGTGCGTTTTTAAACTTTGCAGTGGCATTACATACAACTTTGTCAATTAACTTACGATATACCGTCAGCTAGTAAACAGACTTTTAGTTAAAGATAACCCAGTTGAACATTGCTGACTTTGAACTTCTACAGATATATTAGAATTATTTCGAAAATAAATCGTTCTACTGCTTGGTATGTGTACTTACACAGCCTTCGCTGGAACCAGACTTGAAGTCATTGGCACTGATGTGTTAAGAAGCGACCACATTGGCTCCTTGGCGCTACAAGATCTACTCAGATTTCGGCGGAGGTCGAGTAGATTTAAAGAAAATTAAAAAGGGAATCCGAGTGCAGTACAAAGGACTTAATTGTGACTGAGTGCTGTACTTGCTAGTCTGCCCCGACAAAAAAAAAAATTGAAGTTGTTATTAAGTACCTTTATTGTGAAATTGTTTCCCTTCGGGATGGTGGCATGTCGTGTGCACACCAGAATCGAACTAATGAAATAAAAGTAAATAAAACTTTATCGGTGCTAATTTTATATATTTATATATAGTTTATAGTTTTGCGATGAGAAGCTTATTTCATATACACTCGAAGATTAACCACTAACAGCTCTTCATAGGGTGGTGCTACAGGTAGAGAAAGCGCTGCACTATGAAAAATATTTGATGGGAGTCTTTCTTGATATATACGAAAGCTTTGATGGAAGGCCTGGAGTCAACTGGTGTAAAATCTGCATTGGCAGCCTATTAAACTGTCGGATAATGGTGGCCGAATGGAGGTCTAGTAAAATTTCAAAAAAAGTCAAACTGTGGGTCTCGAGAGGGGGGAGTGCTCGCCCCTTTTCTTTGGAATCTAGTAATGAATCAAATTCTCATTCAACTTGGGGATAGCGGACCAAAACTGACGACAGTTGATCACGACTTTACTATTATTATCTCAGGCAGGTGTCATCAAATGATGAGTGAAATACTTAAAAGGACGCTCAGAGAAGCCTTCACAGTGGACTGAATTGGTCGGACTAGAAGTAAATCCAGATAAGGCGGACTTCCTACTATTCACAAGAACAAGATTCCCAACTGGTCACCACCGATACTTGGTGGAGTTGAATTAACACTTAAAATATCAACCTAGCGATTATTGCGGATAGTAAAATGTCATCGATATTTAATTTGGAAGAAAGAGCATTTCTTATATGCATGTGGGAAAGTGCTCGGTAGGACTTGGGGTTTACCTCCTCGTCACACATCCTCACACATTGGATATACCTGGTGGCTATCAAAGCAATAATGCTCTAAGGTTCGCTAGTACGGTACACTTCTCATCTCTGAAGGATATTGCTGACTGTCCTGTTTATTAAAATTCGCCAAAACTTGTCTCACGCACTATGTTTAACATGACTCCAGTTAACACTGATAACACTACGGACCCTTGTCGTCTATGTGAGATCTATCCAGATTAGCCATATATACCTAACCTAACCTTGTCGCTATTAAAAAAAAAACGTTTTCTAATAATTGGTGTTTCATGCCGGGGATACCTGTGAATTGCCGAATGGTAGTCACGCACCAATCCATTCGGCTACGGCGGCGACCATAGTTTATATAATGAAAAAACCAAGAACGAGAACTTGGAATATAACAGATGTAGTTTGTTCAGAATCTATTCAATTGGAACGGATATTCATTAAGAAAAGACTTTAAGGGATCGAAAAGTAGGTAGGTAGGTAGAATGGTTGAAGTACAGGACTGGCATTCCTTAAGTAGTACTAAAGCGGCGTTTTTATATCACTATGAGACCTTCAACGGGCAAATATCTACAGCCAACCAGAGCTGTTGATATGATGTAGAAAATTGATGGAACTTAGGTTGGAGCACTGCCCCAGGCCGTCGAAGAAAGAGCACCCATTGACCTTATTCGTCTAGCTGCGAATTCCGAACAGTTGAGACATTTGGACACCAGAGAAAGTGGTCGATAGTATCTTTCTCTTGAAGTAAATGGGATCAAATGGTAAACCTAGCTTTTCTGCCCGAGGGCCGGTCATGCAATGACAGCTAAGTATAGCTACAAGTTTTGTCTATGTCCTGTTCCTATTGTACTGGGGACATTCGAAATACCACACGAAGAAATAGAGCTCCATCAGATCGGTGTTTTCCTGATATAAAAGTAGTGAAATTCCCCTTTAACAGAAGTCTGTGGAATACCTATGACCGGGTGAGTCACCTCTGAGACCAATTCAGTCGACCATTTACTGGCAAGCTCATCGGCAATTTTATTTCTCTCCATGTTAATATATACCGGAACCCAGATCAGAGAAATTTTATCTGCACACCCAAGATATTATATTTGATTTCCTCCTTACGGAGTAGACCAATTTGATCTATTCAATTGGTGTCGTCAGAGCCTTGGCCGCAGCTTGACTATGAGAAAAAATGTTGATATCTCCCTTGCTTCTGCGTTCCCTAAGAATTCTGAGTGCCTGCAAGATCGTAAATACTTCTGTCTGAAAGACACCTGCAGTATTCGACAGGTTTAAGGAAATATAAAAGTTAATCCTTTCTAAAAGAGACGGCCAGTCATTTTAGCGGGACTTGCATACTTATATGACGGGACAGGATGAGAGTAATTCAGTGCTGACAGAGCATACTGAAGGAAAAGTTTTTGTAATCGTTCCGATTGAGAACTAATGGTAAGGTCTAAAACACGGCATATGCTAATATAGATCACACATTTCTTCTCATAAAGCTAGAATATGAATATATACAGAATAAAGTTTATATGACTTTAAAATGTAGATCGCGCGTCAAAAATAACACCCAGATCTCTGATTTTTCCCACAGCTTGAAGAAAAGTTTATTGAAAGCAAAGATATAGAAGTTTTGCTAATAAAATTGTATGCGGTACTTTATTGAATGCTTTTAAAAAGTCCGTATAGATATATATATATATATATTATATTATATATATATATATATATACAATTGGCGCGTACACCCCTTTTAGGTGTTTGACCGAACTCCTCCTCCTATTTGTGGTGTGCGTCTTGATGTTTTTCGATAAAATGGAGGGACCTACAGTTTTATGACGCCTCCGAAGGTCAGATGGTTTTTTATGAGGAGCTCTTTTATGGCAGAAATACGCTCGGAGTTTTGCCATTGTCTGCCGAGGGGCGACCGCTATTAGAAAAAACATTTTTTATCATTTTAGAGTTCCATGCACGGAGATTCGAACCTATGTAGTGCCGAATGGTAGTCACGCACCAAACAATTTGGCTACGGCGGCCGCCTTGCGGCGTAGTTGTTTGATAATCTATTTAACAGAGCGCTTAACTAGTGTTAAGTGCTTAATGGAATCAGGCTATTAGGAACTTAATTCCAATTATTATGTTTTTTTTTTTCAATTTATAAAAATATTTTTTTAACGATATTTATTTTCACGCAAAACTATAGTTGAAAAAATTATAAATAAATATAAACGAAAAAGTAATATAAAATAATAATATATTGTATATAAAATAGTTTCTCGCCATTATTTGCGTCCTGACACATGATTTCATTATGTATATTTATCATATATTGAACTTACATGTATGTGTGCATATTCCTACATTGTATGTGTATGCTTTAGTGCATGCATATATGAGGAGAATTCGACACATCAAAAAAGTTTTGGATTAACATTTAATACTTTTACAATTATTTCTCAACTCTAAATAAGCATTCAAGCGAAAGCAACAACGTACCTTAATTTCACAGAAGTCCACAAATTTAGATCAATTTGTAATGCTTATTGTGTTCACCGTGCATATGTATGTATCTGTGTGTGGGCTTATTGAAACTTTCACTTGTTTCAAGGCAAACACTTCCAAGTTATGTGACCACAAAAAATAGAAGTTAATACGAACTCAATTCGAGAAAATATACAACACGCCTGCCTGCATGTATTTGTGTGTCATTGTAAATATTTACAAGTATATATAAATACAAGTTTTCTTTTGGCAAATCCACTTTAATTGCTTGTATGAACTGATTCATGCCATCTACGACTATTGCACATGCACTCGGATATTTAGTAGAAATAGTAAATAGGATCATATTTAAGCCTTAATTGCCATTTTATTTTAATAACTCTTTAAATACAGGGTCGAGAGTTTAAGTTGGAGTTAATTTTTGAATTAAAATTAAATACATACTTTACATCGGTATTCCGAATCTTCTATTTACTTATGCAGCAGCATTTGGTTAAATTTATGAATGACAGATAATATTTTCCAAATGTTCCCCGTATGCACGTTTACAGATGTAGCCATTTTTTGGTAAAATTTTCGAAAGCATTTGAGACTCTTTGTGAATGATTTGATGCCGAATGTTGTTTTTCAATGCTTCAGTTGTTTCTAGGTTATTCACACAAACTCTATCTTACGATGGCTCCACAGAAAATGAGCAAATTGATGAATATATAAGTATAATATCGTTAAACTATATTTCTTGGGAATTCCGTTTATTAACAACAAATTATTCCGTTTTTCTTGCATTGGTGAGTGTTACTTGAGCTTCGGGGTGAGGTCCTTTATTAGTTTATTTATTTGAGCTTTATGGCTCAGAAGATATTTAAGGATACATTTGTGTAGAATGACGCTAAATACTTTCGGATGAAATTATTGGTGAGCTCTTCAGAGGTTTTGCTCCTATTATAAAAGTTGATGAGGGACAATGCGTGCCCATAGTAGGCATGCAGGCGTGCTTCAATTTTACCAATTTAGATCTTTTTTGAGAGATGCAGCGATCTGCTCGGCAGTGGAAATGATAAACAAACAAAAAACACTTGCTGCATACTTACGTCAGGGAATAAATTTAAGCCGCTCAAGCCACTCTTGTACATTGTATTCATACCGTAAACAGTAGACTAAAATCCGTTGTTAACGGTCGTCGATATCGTAACTTGTTTTCGAATTCACCACCAGACAAAATTCTCACTTGAAAGGCCAGGGTGAACGTGCACTGTTGTTTTTATTTCTTATACCGAACAGCTCAGTTCTAACTTTCTAACTCTAACTTTTCGATTATCCTTTATATTCCAAGCTGTCAAAACGTCCACAAGTATTAAAAAGTTCGCAGACTTTCATGGATGCACAAAACTATTTGGTAGCGCAATCAAATTCGTACAAAGCTGTCAAGCGAAGTCATACCCATTTTAGTAAAATGTAGATTTTCAATATCTCATCAGTCAAAAGAAAAGTCGAACTGTGACAGCTCCAATTTTAAATACCCTTAACATTGAGTTTTTTTTTTTTTAAGTTTCTCCACAACATCCATGAAAACAACTCCATGTGCCAAAGATTTCGTTTTATGTTTTCACATATATATGTATGCACATTGTGCCTATTCACATATACATTTGTGTGTATGTATTTATATACTACGCTTGTGTAGGCGACAGTACGTGCCAATCCAGTTATGTCTATATTATAACACCGGGTAACATTTTCGAAAATACTTTCTTCTTTTGGTTGTCACAGTCTGGATGCCAATGTTGATTTGTTGTTAGTTGTTGTTGTACTATAAGATTATTGAAAAGAAAGTTACACTTCCTTGCGCATATCTCGCATGCATGCACATGCAAGCACATAAGTAACAAGTGCATGCAGACGTAATATGTGTGGCAGTAAGGTAGTATGGCATGCAGGAGTTCAAACCATTAATGGCAGTATGCATTATTGACTTACTCAATGATATTTTTACATTTCTACATATATATAAGTATATAGGGTCTCTCAAAAGTGACGCCTACTACTACTAGCGGACTACTGACATTTAGTGAATAGTTCCTAGACGGTACCTTTTTATACCATCTTTGACATTTATCATCGACGTTCTCAACTATTAGGCATTCATAAATCGACGGTTTGGTAGATTTTACCTGTAGACGTGCTCATGATGGGCATTCAAATGAAGTAATTCTTCGCGTATAAATGTTAAGAGCCCTAGTTTTTAATAAAAAAAAGAGGTTGTCTGTAAAGTCGGTTTACTGACGATAGTTTAACGTGACAACGTCATAAGAAAATACTGATGTAATGGTTGCAATTTTCAAAAGAAAATTTTAATTTTATTTGTTTGATAGATATTTTGTATGGACATAGAGAAGGAGGTAAATGGAATCGCAATGGAATTGATCAAGTTACATTTACACAAACGTGAAAAATGACGAAACATTTATCAAATTCATGAAAGATATGTTCAATTTCGATTGTGCATCAGACAGTTAATAGATCAAAAACACTAAGAGGCAAAATCATCGATTTGACTTTTTCAAGACACTTTACACTCGAAACACTCCCTTTCATTTCCTACATTTCCTATCATCGCCCTTTTCTCAGAAGGCATATGCAAATACAAATATGTGAATTTATATACATATGCACATATACAGGGCCCGCCATCTATCGTTACGGATTTGAACTAGGTATTATATGAAGAATGGTAAAACTTAGCTGTCATCTGATTCGACAGAAAATTAGTTTTATTCTTCCGCTGAACGAAAATGGTTGAGTATACGCTCAAAGAACGCTGGGAAATATGGCGACATTACTTTGAAAATCATGGTAATGTTGTAGAATGTGTACGAAAATTACGAACGGCAATGGGAAGAAGAAAAGCACCGAATGAAGCGTATGTTCGTTATGTTAACAAGCAAAATTGCCGCATTTGGGGTTTAGAAAACCCGCACGCACTCGAAGAAAAGCCGATGCATTCACACGGAGTCACTGTTTGGTGCGGATTTTGGTCGAGGGGCATCATTGGTCCATTTTTCTTCGAAAATGAGCGAGGAGTGGCCGTAACTGTCAATGGAGAGCGTTACCGGGCCATGTTGAACGAATTTTTGTTCCGAGAAATTGAAGAGGAGGATATTGGTGGCATTTGGTTCCAACAAGATGGCGCTACTTGCCACACAGCGAATGCTAGGATCAATCTTTTGCGCACTGTCTTCGAAGATCGCATTATCAGCCAAAATTCTGATATCGTTTGGCCGCCTCGGAGCTGCGATTTGATGCCGTTGGATTATTATCTTTGGGGTGCCGTCTAAGACCAGTGTTATGCCACAAACCAATAACAATTGATGCACTGAAGACCAACATACGCTATGTCATAGATGAAATACAGCCGCATGCAATCGAAAATGTGTTGAAAAATTGAACCGATCGTATGGGATGGTGCATGGCTAGCCGAGGCAGCCATATGAATGAAGTTGTGTTCCATCATTAACCGGAAGGATTGTACTTCAAAATAAAAAAAAAACAGTTTGGAAAAATATTGAGTAGTTTCTTTTTTATAGCATTTTTAATTCCGTGAAGTTATATGGCGGACCCTTTACATACATAAGTATATAGCCTCACTCAAGTAGGAGAGCCAGATGCCGAACGTTTCCGAACGCGGGGGCCGATTGTGCCTCTTTGTCGTTCGTTCCGCGCTCTCCGCGCAAGATAGCGCCGCATAAGCAAGATAACAACGCATTTTTTGGTGCGCGCAGCCGGCTACATCGAATTATAAGACGACAATAGTGAGACCTGTAAGAATCTTAATGTTTACATATTTTCTTTTAAAACAACATCTAGACGCGTATTTTGAAGGACCCTTTTCTTGCTCATATTGGAGTAGTGCTCGTATATGCTGTTTGAAGTCGTAGTAAATTAATTTAATGTAATTGATTTTTGGGCCTTTGTATGCTCGTTTCTGATATCTTAATTACTTCAGTATACAATTGAATCTGTTTCGATTGAGATGGCTGATAAAAGTGAATGCCTTCAGTATACTTCATACACATAATTAATAACTAGAATGCTGCACAGGAATACAATTTCGGCTGTTCGAAACTATTGACTAGTTTAAGCTCATACCACCTCAATTCATGTCGACATATCGCATGTGATATTATCTATGTACGGTGTGAGAAAGTACTATGGAAATACTGTTCTATATTTTGTCGAACTTCGTACTGTGCCGGAAATATAATGGGAGAAATATTGGTTATACGTATGCATTCACTTTTACATATATATATATATATATATATATAGTATGTAATTGTAAATCGTACAGGTTTGCCATATTAGCGACGTTTAATTTTTTGGATAATGCAGCTTAAAAATATGGTACATACATGTATACCATCGAAGCAGAGCTCAAAAGAGTTGTACAAAAGCTAAAGAACTTCAATTGGCATCCCACTGGACTAATCGTAAATATTGTTTCAATATTTTATAAACCTCCCTAAGAACAAATTGAAAAACAAACAGAAAAGAACTTAGAGGCGAAGGAATCCGCAATATAACATCTCTTGCTGACTCTGCGACGCATCACCGGAGACAGCGTTACATTTGATTCTCGAATGGGTTGTCATAAGAAGATTTTCAAGAAAAAGTAAAAATCTCGTTCTTGTATAACCGGAAGTAAGACTTATGCGCTCGACTCAGATTGGCACTATCGTAGACTTCTGAAAAGAACTGGGTTTGGATGGGATAGTGTGAAGAATAAAGGGCACAATGAACTGAGTTTCTCTACGTGGCTTGGTGTTGTTTTACGAATGAAGGGAGTTGCTTCCTAACGGCAGGTGTTTTTTATGCGAAAAATACATTCAGAGATTTACCAATACCTGCAGAGGTTTGCCAGTACCATTAAAAACTTTTCCTTTTGCAATTTGATGATTAATTTTCCCAATCGGCTTTGAGCCCGAGCTCAACGAATGGTAGTATTGTACAAGCCCCCTTTATAATCTCCAATGAAAAATGGACAAAATTTCATCAAAATCTTAGTTCGAGTTTTTACGGCATTATTCTTTAACTATTAGCAATAGAGACTGAAGATTTGCATCGTCCTGCACTTAAACTAAATTAACATACCCAAAAAACTAAAAAAATAATCTATAAATTGTATTGCAAATTTTGAAATACTTTGGCAATTTTGC
Source organism: Anastrepha ludens (assembly GCF_028408465.1). Lineage (NCBI taxonomy): Eukaryota > Metazoa > Arthropoda > Insecta > Diptera > Tephritidae > Anastrepha > Anastrepha ludens. Next base: position 43,303,540 of record NC_071500.1, on the reverse strand, counting down.
GATTAGTCTGAGGCGATAGTGAGGCGGTACTCATGGCCCTATCGTCCTTTGCCATCGAAAGACGAAAGAGTGGACACATTGGCGAGAGAGGCTGTGGTCTCGCCTTTAATAGGGCCCGAGCCCTTCCTTGCTATCGGGCAATACACCATCAAGGAGAAGCTTAGGAGTGAAGAGCTAGGGCTATAGAAGTTTGCTGGCACCAAACTATTTGGCTATGCCAGGCGAAATCCCTACTGCCAGGGTACAACCAAAACAGGTTTAAAAATGTCGTAACCTTTCCCAAGGATAAACTGAGAAGGCTCACGGGCATCCTGAGTTTAAAAGTGAACTGGATCTGGATGAGGTACTGTGATGAGTAGAGGGCACAAGAGGCCATGGGGCCGAAGTGTAAACCTCATACAGCATCTAAACTCTATGAACTCTATTGCATGGAAGGACAGGACCAGTAAAAATTTAGCTACATACTTGGGGACCAAATGAACTCTGTAATTTATCCTTGACTAATCTTAAATTCTTGAAAATGTTCTATTTTGACTTTGAGAAATATGTTATCTTGCCTAAACTCTCTGTCATAGGTAGCTAAATAACCAATAGGCAATAATGACGTAGTTTATTTAAATAAAAAAATTATATTTGATAATTTAATACGTCTTTTTAAACGGTTAGAAATATTTTGAATATGTGAGCTTTAGCGGGCATTCTTACGCCTCGAATATTCGCAGAAAAAGTATTTGAATGATAGAGTTGTCAGTTAGAGTCAGAGAAGAAAAAATTGGGAAAACGAAAATAGGAAATTGCTAGCAACAGAATTTTTGGAAATAAAAATTTAAACCTGCCACTTTTTTACACTCAAAAGTGAACTATTTGTGACTCTTCGACGTCACCGCTTACAATCCAAAAACATATACGAGAATTTGTGAAAAGGTTGTATTTTTGATTTTTAAATTTTAACTACCCTACGCTAATTAGTACGCTTATCTGTAGGTGTACATACATACATACATACGTCATATGTATATTCGAATACTTCATCATAGAAGCGTAGACATCGTGGAATTGAACTAGATATTGAGTGTTCTGGGAGCCAGTAAAAATGGGCGCAAATTCCTTTCCTAAATGAAGATGTATAGATTCAGATGCTGCAGGTGTACAGAAAGTGGATGTGTGTGTTAAGTGTACATATGAATATGTGCTTATATTTGCAAATGTACAGTGAAACCTCGATATAATGCCTACGAATTTTCTCCACATTTTCGTATATTGAATTGACACTCGTATGCTCATTATATCGAGGTTCCACTGTATTTGTATGAACATTTGCGCTCATGTTGGTGCCATTCAATAGCCTACAGTGGACCTTACCGAAAAGAGTTCAGTGAAAGCACATACTTACCGTTAACATACATATGTATGTATACTGGAGCATTGGGGCTGTTGATGAGGCAAATATGAGTATTGAGAGGTACAAGTTTGCGAGTATTGCATATTTAGGTCAATGTATCGGAAAAAAGGGTTTACCGCAGCCTTGCTAGGAATTGCAAGTGTAGTAGTGTGATATGTGTTTAAGTACTGGCTTCTGCATATGATAGCAGGCGTACTGGAAAGCGCAAAGAAATAGATTGAGCGTACGAAGTGTATAGTGGTGGTTGATGTTGAAAACTGCATAGCTGAATTTATGCACTCTCACTTTGGTGGCCGAGATTATGGTTTTGCTGCAAGGCGTTTATGTCTAAAACGGTTTTAGTAAAACCTATACAATGACTCGAAATATAAAATATTAGTTTGGGTAAAAAGTAATACATTAATTTCTCGGTAGATGGCTCTGTAGTGATCGATAACTCGTAAAGAATCGGTTAAACAATTTAAAGTTTCTGTTCGTTGCTAACTTGACATTTCACACTAAAATGTTTTTTTGCTGTTTCTTGCTTGTTTCATTCAGTTGTGAGTTACAGGTTGTTACAATAGAAATCAACAAAGAGAAAATTCTGTACATTTTACCGTTTTTTCTTTGATAAAGGCAAAAATGTGAGCCAGGAAACTGAAATCGTGAATGGTATTCATGGTGTCGATATTGTAACAGCTAATTTCGTGCAATTTCGGTTTCGTCGATTCCGTTCAGACATTAAATTTGATATTAAAGAGAGTTTCAATCATGTCGAAAATGTCGATAAAATCACAGCAAAAAGCGATGTTGCCCGGCATGTCAATAATCGTAGCATCGCCCAGTAGCCATCCATCCATCCGACCATCAATTTTGAGCCATTTGCACAAAATAAAAAAATTTAAATAATGGATTTATTTTTCTCCAAACTAATATGATAAGAGAAACCTCAATTTTTAAATGATTATCTCCGTTTGAAGTATGCTAGATGGAGCTATAAGTCTCTAGGTTTTATGTTAGTTTAATACCGCGGCGAAAAGACTAAACGCCATAGTTACACCAGAGTTCCCAGATGACTATTTAAAATCAATCAGCGCATTTACTAGTATTGTGGAGCAGAATTGAGAGAATACACTCGGCCTCGAATGAAATTGAGAGAGTCAGCTGCTGAGCTGACGTAATTGAGGAGTTCTGTTGAAATTTTGTTGTTGCTTTATTTTATATATATTTTATATATTGTATATTTGTTATAATATGTAAAAACATCTGTTTTCCTTCCATCATATTTTATATTATCTTATCTTTTTGCATTAACTTAACCTAACTTTTTTCAGAATTTTATTACAATACATATTTTGATATTCTTTTCTTAGTTTTCCTAGACACCTCATTTTCAATAATGTCCGATGCAAGTTGCCCTCATTATTCCACATAAATCGAATGATCGAATCGTTATGGAGGTTCCTAACTAAAGCTGGACTTCTATGAAATTCTTTCCTGGCTTTGCAAATTCATTGCATTTAGCCAATAGACTAAGAGCGTAAAGTCAATGCGGTTAACCTAGGCTTTGTAAATATAATGCAGGCTATTTTCAGGCCAAATTAGTTTGCTATTTCTCAAGAGTAGTCAGTTTTATCCAATCTATTTGGACGAGCAACCAATCTTCATTTCATATAATCTATTAACTCTCTATTTTCCTTTCTATGATCATGAACTTATTGCCTCTACCGGAGCTGATTGCATATCTCATGCTAAGGAGCCGATTTGCTCCAGAAAGTTGACAAAGCCCAAATAGCAGCCTATCCATCTTAATAATAAAGCGACGAGGTCTTTTTGAAGTTGTGGAAGATTTTCTTTCTAAATTAGTTTCAACAATTGAGTAAAATTTTGATATTATCGTTGGACATAACACAGAGCACGATTGGTACTGCTATTTTAGCTGATAATCGACTCTTTATTGCTATCAAAACCTTGCATCTTAAAGTATTTCTGAAATAATTTTGCAGTTATCCACAAGCTTTGATTCCAAGTACTTAAGGGTAGCAAGTCGTCGATCCGAATAACAAATAATAGGGTTACCTGCTGGTTTATAACCTAAGCATCAAAGCCTATACTGAAAAACTTTGAGAACTATTACTACTTCGTTTTTTACCAATTAAAGTCATGAAGATATAAATATTGCACTTCAGCTGCTGCCTATTGGTAAAAAAAAACTTTCTTGAGCGAGTCAATGAAATGAAAAAAGTGGAATAAGTAATAATTCGAAAGTCGCCTGCCCACTTGCTATGTAAGCATATATTAAATATGAGTTCGTGCCGACAACTATCAGCTCTCACTACTTTTTATACCCGCGCACACTTCTTATTCTTTTCTGTTTTTATTGTCGGGCAGTTTTTACCCTCAGAGGAGTACTAGGTCTGCATACATACATGTAAATATATGTGTATACATACCACATGCGAGTGTGTGTGCCCCATTTTATGTGTTACATTTGCCTAGTTTTTAATGGCATAGCGAATACGTTTGTAAATATTGCATTGGCCTTGCCTTAGTGAACTTGCAGAATGCATGCCCATAAATTGCGCGAAGTACCCTATAAGCAATTCTGTAGTGACTGCAAAAATAACCCACCTCTATTTAACTTTTATGAACCAATATTAACTTAGCTATAATATGAAACAGAACTTTCTCAAAATCAAAGCGCGCATATTCGGTGCATACATTTTTTTTTGTTTCTGATATATTTCTCATATTAGTTTAAAGCGCAATTAATTGTAGTTTTCTTTGTTTTGGAAAACTGTTTTATATACCTATTCGGCCGCCGTAGCCGAATGGGTTGGTGCGTGATTACCATTCGGAATTCGCCGAGAGGTCGTTAGTTCGAATCTCGGTGAAGGCAAAATTAATAAAAACATTTTTCTAATAGCGGTCGCCCCTCGGCAGGCAATGGCAAACCTCCGAGTGTATTTCTGCCATGAAAAAGCTCCTCATAAAAATATCTGCCGTTCGGAGTCGGCTTGAAACTGTAGGGCCCTCCATTTGTGGAACAACATCAAGACGCACACCACAAATAGGAGGAGGAGCTCGGCCAAACACCTAACAGAAGTGTACGCGCCAATTATTTATTTTTATTTTTTTAATTTGTTTCTTTTGTTCATTGTGAAATGGACTTCAATATCAAGTACTTGGCTCTCAGGTGGAGAAAGACTTGAGGAATGGGTTACAAATTATAACAAAAGGCGCCTATCCAAGCGAAATGCATTGGTAATAGAAATGAGAAAAGTTAATTTTTTTTTTAATTTTTAAATATGGTATATTAGTTAAGTAAAATTGTGAATTAATATAGCGGCCGGTGTTGCCGAATGAGTTGGTGCACGATTACCATTCGGTTGTGCGTAGGTTCGAATGTCCGTGCATGAAACACTAAATGAAAAAGTTTTTTCGAATAGCGTTTGCTCCTCGACAGCCAATGGTCCACCTTCAAGTGTATTTCTATTACGAAAAAGTCCTCTTAAAAGACCATCTGCCGTTCCGAGCCAGCGTAAAACTATAGTTCCCACCATTTTTGGAAAAACGCCAAGACGCATGCTACAAATAAGAGGAGAAGCGCGACCAAACACCTAGCAGAAGTGTGCTGTAGAATGTAGCAAGAAATATTTTAGTTTTTACTGAACAGATTTAATCTTGTTTTATTGTCCGTAAATCGTTATCAAATATGTATGGAAGTAAATAGTTTTTGTTGACCAAGCTATTTAATTCTTCCAATAAAGCATAAAGAAAACGCTTTGGCAAAAAAAATAACATCTTTGTGTAATTAGGAAAATTAGGAAATTCTCGTGTATTTTACCATGTTTTATTATGAGTTAGTTAATAGTTGAGTTACGCCTTACACTTAGCACTTTAACATTTGGAACTCTCTACACTCTACACTATTTTTCTTTTCTTATTATCTTTATTATTTTTTTACGTTCATAGACTAACAAAAACCATATTAGTTCAAAAAAATCAGCAAAACTCCACAAACTTTTCATCCTAATTTCACGATTTTTAGTTAAAATTTCTAGAAATATTTTGGGTAGCAATTTTATAGCCCATTAAATTCCAATACACCAAAGTGCATGCTTCAAGTTGCCAAAAAACTTCTTTAATTTTTACAATTTTTTAATCCTAGCATCAACCACCTCTAATTGCAATGCCGTTAGATTAAGTACAAGCACATTAAAAGTTAGCTGAGTTGCCGGCAGGGTACCCATATTTGTACATACAAGCATATATTTGGAGACATTTATGTACATACATATATGGCATTGAACTTGAAGTGGTGGGTACGCCATAAATATTTGTATCTTTTGTCTCTTCCTTCTTTCTTTATCAATTTAACGGCCATATATTTGAAGCCTTTTCCTTTTTTATGTAACGCTCGAAATTCCATTCATATATCTACATACCTATAATAATTCGCTGAAATACCATGCATACTTCCTTAGCATAGTGATTTTTTTATTTAATCTGCATGAAATTACCAAAAAATATATTTTTAGCAGCTAACCGAAATTCATAAAATTTCGGAATTTTTTCTGTGAAAAAAAAAATATTGTCTGAATACGAGTTTACACGGCTCACAATTATTTAATGTTTATCGAAAATATCAAGTTGCAACGAACACAGGTTTGTCCAGAGAAGTTGGCATGCTAATCACTGTTCAGCGACGATTTCGTTCATTGCACGTGTAATTGGCTTAATATGGATTAAGTTCTGGATGCGGACATCCTCTACTAAACAGGTAGTGACTGGTTTTGACGTTTTGTTATTGACAAATCGTCAAATCACAATTTTAACAGCAGCCATTCATAACTTGCGGTGATTCGTTCTAATTTTATTGATGATTTTTACACGCCCTTGAATAAAAAAAAGAACAGAAATCGGCCCCTCTAACTATAAATTGAGAAAAAGTGGTTGTACATGCATAAAAAAAATATTATTTCTAAGTAATATTTAAAATCGTATACCTCGAAACCCTATTATCAAATTAATCAAAAATTATATATATTAAATAATATTGCGCTTAAGTATCTCGAACGCCTTCCCTGGTAACCCTCTCTATAACGAAGCTATGCTTAAAAGAAAGGTAAAATGCATTTCTTTGCGGGCTTGCTGACACCAAGGTAAAATTTTTACTGCGATTGTAGCAGAATATTTCACACTAGTCTCCAATGAAAGTTGGCCTCAGAGCTGTTGATATAATGGAGAAGATTGATGGGATTTAGGTTGAAGCACTGCCCCAGGCGCACTGCCCCCCAGTCACCTTAATCGTCTAGCTGCCAAACCCGGACGTTTACAGAGAATGTTTCCTTCTCTGAAAGGTCCCCACAGCTTCTGCATTAGGGATTAAATGGTAACCCTAGCTTTTCCGTGTGTGTGGCGATCATCCAGTCACCGGTAAACACAGCTACGAGTTTGGAAGTTGAATGGCGAGGAGTCCAAAGGACTTTCTGAGCCATCCGTATATTGTACTGGGGCCAAAGGGTTTTCCAAATAGCACATGAAGAAATGAAGCTCCATCTTTTCTGCGCTTTCCTGAGAAATAATTTGTGCAGTTCCCCTTTAACAACTGTCAAGGGGATGTCGATACCCGGGTAGGAGGTCTCTGAGGCCGATTCAGTTCCCTTCCTCGCAAGCTCATCAACAAATTCATTTCCCTCTATGTTATTATGTCCTGGAACCCAGATTAGAGAAATATTACCTGCACACCCAAGACGTACCCGTGCACTAAAAATACGTATCATTCATATACGCAAATACACTTCAGAATTATCAATACATAAATATATACATCACTCATTTTAATTCAGAGCAAACCAACTTGACTTTAATTCTTGCCATCTGCTTTTATCTATCTTCCAGCACCATGAAATTCGTACTATTACTTTGCATCCTCAGTGCTGTGCTGCTGCAAATTCAAGCATCTCCCGTACAATTGGTCGAACGTCAGGAGCGTGCCATTGCGCGACAACAAGCTGTCAATGATGTAGCGCCCGCGGCAGCGCCGGCCGATGATGATGATGATGATGACGATGATGATGACGATGACGATGACGAACCCGACCTAGGTGATCTTGTGGACGATGATGATGGTAAGTAAAGAACCAGCAAAGGCGTTTTCTCCTTGCTAAATACCACAACATTTCTCACAAATCTATTACCTACACATACTTATGCAATTTAACACAATAGCAATACAACAATTACCTAGTTTTTGGCTTAGCAAATGAGCAAATTGAATTTAGCCATTTGTGGTTTCTCCACCTGCACCTTCACCTCCAACTCTACCTACTTCGGACTCTATCTACTTCATCAACTACTCATCTGTTCTGCAATTCGAATTTTATAGCACCGCTGAAGACTTTGGTGACTTCACGTAAATTGATTTGCTTGTTTGGTTTTGCATTTCTGCGGCGTTTACGGAATTTGTGTTTCTCTACTTTGTTTCTTCTTTTTTTACTTCTTGTCTTGCTGTTCAAAACAAATGTGCACGTATTCTGCCAGCTATCACCAGTGAGTTGCGGTGTTTTTACAATAGAAGAGCAGCACGATTTTTTGTTGTTGTTGTGAGCTCGTTCTTATACTGATTGTATGCTATTGTCAACTTGATTTTCAACTTTACACTGAACTGAACTAAACTTTCAACCAGCGCAATTGTTATCACCAGCACCACTTTCGTCAGCACATTTTCCTCATTTTCTGTTTCTCGATATCTAAGTAAATATGTTTGTACGTACATATGTATAGATGTAGCGGCGCTAGCAGCACTGTCACGTAAATGTGCACGCACCGTCACTTGACTGTCATGCAACCAAAGCTACAAAAAAAAAAATGTTAGCGCCAGCATTGTTTGGCATTTGGTTCGCATTGACTGAATGAATTTTATTTGTTTATTTGCTTTTCCATAACAAATTTTGTTCTTTTATTTCCATGTGTTCTCTCTCTCTCTCGTATGTGTTCTAAAAACAGTTGTATTTCTTTCGGGGCTTTCAGATGATGACGACGATGAAGAGGACGATGACGACGAGGAGGATGACACGCCACAGGGTCAGGCGGCGCCAGCGGCGGCTGCTTCTGGCAGCGATGATGATGAGGATGACGACGATGACGATTATCTAGATCGTTTGTTCGATGATATTCTAGGTGGTACGTAAAAAAAAAGTATCTTCGATTTGAAATCGGTGCGATTTGCAAACAAATTTTGCATATTTATAATGGAAGTCATAAACAAACACACATCTTTTTAGTGGCAATGCCAATGATTTAGTGGCAAGTTTTTAGCTTTTTGTATGAGAATCTCGCAAATAGGTTTAGCAAATCGCACTGATTTCAATTCATAAGATGTTCCGAACATGTCTGTATATTAAATAAAAGAGTTAAGTGGAATAGTTATTTATAATTGTTACTCTTTTAATAAAAAAAAAAAAAAAAAAAAAAAAAATAAATAAATAAATAAAAGAATGTAGGTAAAGAGAGGAAAGGTAGTGCGTAGGCAGCGAGACAATTTACCAAGCAATAGGCCAATTTTATTACGATGGTGGGTCAATACGTACTTAAAATCTGAAATAAGAAAAACCCTATTCAGCTAAAGAAAAAAAAACTATTTACTTTTGAATGTATTCTCTTCAATTCAATATGTGTACATATGTTTGAGCTCAATAACATACGATTGCTTGAGGCATCTGAAATAGTAATTTTTTCATTGACAGTCTCCTCTTTCCGCTCCAAGTTTAAAGCTGAGCCATTTTTTTCCTACTGAGATAACAGGAAGGGATCACCATTTTCAAGGGAATCAATGTGAAAGGCATGGTGAATATTCCAAAAAACTGTCGTCACTGGCTGGCAGACCCAACTCTGCATTTTTCGGCCTCGATCCACTACTAAAAGTCTACATATTGAATATTCCCGATATCTGGCGTATTGTAGCAAACATACTCGTATATTTATGCATGTCTCGTTCACGGCTACCACCCGCCACAAAAATTTGTTCAACTCTAACTTCAGTAGCGTGGAAGGTAAAATCCCCATGCAGTTGGTTCTACATTACAACAACATTGTACGAATAACCTGAAGCCGTTAATATTTCGGTAAGAAGTCATATATTCATTTTTGAGAATCTCAGATTTCTAGATTAGGTCACCCTCAACTTGAGGAAACAGGAAATTCAGTGGGGTTTGGATGTTTGGACTCGATTGCTAAAGTCTTGTCTCATCTTGAAACATCGAAAAAAAATCTACTTATTTATAGGTATAGGGTCCTGGGAACATATGACTCTGTCACTCATGCTACAAGTCGGCAAAAATCGAAAGGAAATCTAAAGATGAGGAAGAATCAGAATTCATTCACTCTGCGCGGATGGCCCGCAGAATGCGCTTTAGTCTTCTGAAGGGTAAATTTTCCGTGGCTCTGGTAAACTTAGGCAAAGTCTTTTGGAACTTACGATCGAACACGATGATTTAAGGACATGATGGGATAGGACCGTGTACATATGTCCGACTAACTACTTTTTAAGTGCTGTGGGTCTACTCTGTAATGTAAATTATGGCCTTAACCCGATTTGATTCCAGACAAATATGAGTTGAAGCTTGGTTTGAATTTTCTTCCAAAAATAAAATGACATTTAGCATCAAGTTAAATAAAGTTTTCAGATTTAACTGATTTTCCTGTGAAAAGGACTCGTGTCTTCCATATAACCAGCAGCAAATGCGCTCTTATTAATTTTGCAAAATACTATATTAACTAAACACACATTTTTTCTCGCAGATGAAGATGATGAGGATGACGACGATGAAGATGCCAGTCCCGCCATTGCAAGCGCACCCGTTGCCGCTGCGCCCGCGGCACCAGCTGCCTCTCTAGACGACCTTGCACCCGTTGGCCAATCAGCTCTGACTGCTGGCATTTCAGATGGTGTCGATTTACCTGCCGAAAGTGCCAATTCTGCCGACGCAATAGCTTCTGGAAACTCAGCGGATGATGCCATTGCTGCTTCAAGCAACAACAACGAAGGTGAACAAAATGTTTTTTACGATGAAGAAGTTAGTAGCAATTTTGTAGAAGATGGCGGTAGTTTAGAACCAATAATTGATCAAGACGTAGAAGAAGTTGAAGGTAGTATCGTTGAAAATAGCGATGGTAGCGATGTTGTTAGCGATAGCGATAATAGCGGTAATATTGCAACAGATATTGCCGGACACATCACCAATACAAAAACGAATCTCATTACAAATCATCATACAAATACAAAAATCCATAATAGTCAGACACCATCAAAATCGACATCCACGTCACAGAATCTCAATCAAATTCATAATCATAACAAAAATTCGCTAAAAAAAACACACATATCAACAGCAACAACAACATCAGTAACATCAGCAAACACGCAAACAATAAAAAAGACTACACCTAATACAAAAACAAATGGTAGTGGTAGTGATAGTCAAAATAAGAAGCAACAGCTGACAACGCAAAGCGCCGCCGGAGTACTCGTAAATGCTGTGGCTGCTGCTAATTCGGCTGCCAAGCCTGCGACCAGCATTGAGGCAGCAGTAGTCAATCCAGCGGTTGGCGTAGCAGCTGGCGTTTCTAATTTGAATAACAATAATAGTTTAATTAATAAAGTTGATGAAAATGATGATGATGATGATGATGATTACGATGAGGAAGATGATGATGATATTGATGATGGAGTCGCTGATATTGCAGGTGCCATAACAGGTGATGACGATGAAGATGACGAAGCCGATGATGATGATGACGACGACGATGACATCATTGGTGACAATGTCATTGAAGCAAGACGTGAAGCACGTGAGTCCAAAAATCAATCAGCCACTAAGAAACACGTAGCAACAGCTAAGGCCAAAAAATCAACAAGTGCTTTGAAGAGCAAAAAGGCTCTCAAACAATAGATTATGCCAATGAGTTTGAAAAAGAAATTAATTTATTGAAACAAAAAAACACACACACAAATGGACTTGATCATGCGTAAATGTTGAGAATTAATTACGGAAATTAGTGCAAATCGAGAAACGGCATTGAATAAATATTATTAGATAATAGAAATGAACTACGGATTCAAGACGATTTTTGTTACGCCTTGTCGCTTAACGATTGCAAAAAAAAAAATGTTGCTCAGAAAATTTCGTAAATTTTTAGTCCTTATTTTCTCTTCCTACACAAATTTGAGTTGTTAAGAGTTTGGTGCTAGTCAAAATAATAACAGTAAATACGTTGCACAATGGCACACAACAATACAAAGCAGCCAAATTAACTTAATATTTCATTGAAAAGAACAAAATAATAATTATTACAATATAATAATTGTAAAAAGAAATAGGAACAACAATAAATGTAAAATAGAAAAGGTTTTTTATAACAAATTTGAATGGCTGCTTTTCCATACACTGCACTTGTTCGTACATAACGTTTTATAAAAAAATTGTTTTCAAGCACAAACGAAAATTTGTAAAAACTAAAATCTTCAAATATGCCAAAAGCAAGCACAAAATTGTTGAGCAGGGTTAACGACTAAGAGCCGTTGGCTAGCCACCAGCGTACGCTAGTTAGTCGCTTGCCCGCGCCAAAAAGAGACATAAAAACAGAAAAAAAGAAACCGAAAATGCAAAATATTTTAGTTTTTAGCTTAATTAATTAATTTATTTATTTTTGTAAATTATTTAATTATTTATTTATTTATTGTTTTTCGCTCTATAAGTCTTTAAGTACACATTGTCTGTCTATTTGCTAGAACTAAAATGAAAAAAATACTAAAAAAAATAAAATTGTAGTTTGTAATCTTAACAATTTAAACTGGTTCTCCACTGTTTCACTATCATCCGTGCATACTTAAATATAAATATTACTAATTTCATTAAATGAACTGTTTTTGTAAAAAATAAAATCACATTTCCTCATTTATATTTCTGCGCTCGCCTCGCTTGCTTACGCTCTACTTATGGCTCCTTCTTTCTAATGCAAAGAAATCTATTATATTTACTCCTTTCACTCGCTCACATACTCTCATACTATGCTTTCCTTTCCTCGCACTTGCGTTCACTACTCGCTGATTATAAATATTTTATATTAACGCGTAAAGTAGAAAATCCCATGCGATAGTCTGGGCGTTGAAATAATTGCATATGCACTTATTTATATGTGCGTATGTATGTTTATAATTCCTTAAAATTGTATTATGGGATCTAAACTGACACATACATACATATAGAGTGCAATAAATGGGTTGTTGGTTCGAGTGCCAATACAACGCTTGAAAAGAATCAAATAGCATGCCAAATATGTATGCCCCATCTCGAGCACACATACATACATTTATTTTACCCTCGCTTGGCTGCCCGCATCCACTTGTGATCATTATCAGAATCAACAATTTGTTGAAAAATGCAAAATTAATTTTTTTAAATCACAAAATACACTTCATTTTAAATTCCAATACGAAAAATCATCATAAATCAGTCAAAAATGCATTGCAGGCGAGCGCAGCGCATTCTTCCACCCAGTGGTTCCAAAGCAATTAAATTAATAGTTAATCATCTGGATACAGTTCAAAAATAAAATCCAAAAAAATAGTTAAAATAAAAAACTAAAAAATGCATCACACTTTGTTTATCGAAGATAAGTGAAAAAGTCAATAAAATTTTTATTAAAATGTTGAAATTTTGTAAAAATTACAAAAAAAAATCTGGCGTTTTATTTCATTTGAATTAGGTGCATGCTTTATTGAGGTAGACTTAGTGCAAGAATAAATATTTTCAAGCGGTGATTGGCACCAGAACCGAGTTTTTTGGTTTGAAACTTAACTTATCACTTTGTTGGTTGCAAATATGGTTAAGGTGCTGAAAACAAAAAAAAAAAAAAAAAAAAAAAACGAAGTAAAAGTATATTGGTCACGGTGATCTTAACTTAGATATAAGTATGCAATTATTCTTATGGAAGTGGTATCAAAAAGTAAGTGATCCCTTCATGATCACTTTTTAATCACCGATCAGTACGAATATAACCCAATGCAATGTGTGGATCTTTTTTTTTTTTTTTTTTTACGAGGTGTAAAAGCAATCGAAAGCTTTAGTCAGTGTGGGACTTTAACACCACTAAAAGCACCTCAAGTCCGTTCATCCTACAGGGATACCGTTTTGGTAATTACGTCTGGAGGCCGTCGTGAGCAATAAGCTCAATCGTCAGTTATATTCGTCTACAGTTCGTCTTGCTGCTTTTTATCAATGCGACAGTTGTGGTTGCTGCCGCGTGCGTCTTGCGTCATTCCTTCGCCTCCAATCAATGTTGCGAAGTTCCACGATAATTCGAGTTGCAGAAACTTGCACTAGCCTCCATTTTTCATTCGACTCAATCATTTGTGGGACTAGGCTAATGGGAGTCAGAAACATACCAGTTGTTCTTGATAGGGCCTCGCGTTCCTTAACGAACCTGCTACAATAGAAGGCCACATGTTCGACCGTCTCCTCTTCGTCCAAGCACTCTGGACAATAAGGGTTACGGGGTTAAGGGTTACAGTTAAGTCTAGGCGATGCAGATATTTTTGGGAACATCCGTGCCCACTTAATAGCTGTGTTAGGAAGAAATCAACGTCTCCGTGTTTCAACCTATGCGTCCACCGGCCTTTTGATGACTGGTTCCACTTTGATTACTAGCCAGCTATCGAGGTAGAACGTTCTGCTTGTTTGAATTCGTCTGTTAGCTTCATACCTTGCGAGCTGTGCAACCTCTTCTGTAAGTTTGCCCGGATGTTTATAGGCATTTTACTAGCTATGACGCAAATTACATCGTCCGACACCGCTCGATAGGCACATGCGGTACTCAACACTCTTAGGTCTTGAGAGATAGTTCAGTGGAGACAGACAGCAGAAAATGGTCGGAATTTTTTACGCTGGGTATGGGCTATGCCCATAGCGTACACTGCATTCAATTACGTTAAATTACTATAGCACAGGAACTTATTAAAATATTTTGACCATTTATATGCTTCTTATTAACTTTTAATACTTTTTTACGAAAACATAGTTCATTTGCCAACAAAAACCATATAAAACCGAGTTTCAAACTTTGTGCAAATTAATAAACAATTAAATGAACTTTCAACAAAATTTCACATTTCTCAATTTTTAGGGCGCGTAGTTTTATAGCCCATTGAATTTTGGTATAGGAAAAGAAAAATTTCAACTAGCTCAAAAATCCATTTGATTTTTAACAAATCTTTATTTCTCTCATTATTTCTCTTCGTTTTCACTCACTGTTAACTATAGATAAGTTAATAAAATATCTCACTTAGACCCCAAGGGTGCATTGTGTTGGCAGTGCTGGTGTTCGGAGTCGAAGGTATCATTTTATACAATCTAATTCATAGTGCATCTCTTCGCGATTTTTAACAAGTCATTCAGCCTTTTGCCAACAATTTCCTTCAAGGAAGAAAAATATGCTGATCCTAGGCACATTTTTCGAATCCTATAGAGAGCAGGGCAGTGGTAAAATAGGTGTTCCCTAGAGTCTCTAGCATTCGCTTCGTTGCATGCATTACACGCATCACTCTGGACTAATTCTAATTTGGCTGCTAGAGGTGGTGTGAGACAGTGTCGCTCAGTACTTCAACTAATATTTTACAGTCTTTTCTAGACAGTGATAAAATAAAGTTTGCAGTTTTGGTATTTCAAGTCTTAAGCATTATTTTGACAGTTTTATATGAGGTTGAGTGTTCACATATCAACTGCATTTCCAGAGCTAGTTCTTCATTTAGTTTTGTTTTCAGAAAGTAGAGTGATGTGAATATGACTGATGTGCTCAATAGCGGCAAGCGAATATTTGCCTTAGCGAGCTCATCAGCTCTCTCATTTCCTTCAATTTCTTAGTATCCCGGCATTCAGTAAATACTGAGCTGCCCGTTTACGTAGAGCTCCTCTGTTTTGGATCTCCATTGTAGAATGCGTTCTGAGTTAGTACAAGCAGCCATAACTTATCTGCTTCACTATCAATGAAAATGTTTGTGTGGGCATTACGAGGAGTTAATTCCAGAGCTAATTCAGTTGCTTTTGTTGCAGCATAGATTTCAAACTGAAATTGCGAACAAAAGACAGCGAGATCTACTCCTTCCGCCACTTTGAACCCAACTGTAAATAAATTGTGTGAATGCTATTTGGATCCTAAACTTTTCTGACATCCATTTTTCCCTATAAAGGCGCTAGGTTTTTTGCCAAATTTAACTCGTGGAATCACTTAGTCTAACCTACCGTTCGAATCCAGAATAATGCTGTGATCAAAAAGCCTCTGTGAGAATTGTCCTGACATCTTCAGCCTTAGAGCAGATCTTTCGGTTGAGTTTTTTACTACTAATTCGATTGGATGTGAGTTAAGACTTCTTTCTAATGATCGCCATGTATATCCAATGTGTGAGTTGAGGAGATAAGCCTCAAGTCTTACCGAGCATTCTGGTTTGCTTTCAACAACACTGCCTATGTATTTAGTCGACGTTTTTGGTGTCAACTTAACTCTTCCCAGCCGCGAAGGTGACCAGTTAGGAATCTTGTACTTCCTTGTTAGGAGTACTAAGTCCGCTTTGCCTACATTTACTTCCAGTCCGACCATTTCCGTCCACTAGCAGATCTCTTTAAGGGTGAAGTTGATCTATATTTTATACTCATTTTATCATTATTTTTCTTACATCCCTTAAGAACTCTCTATGAATTCTTACTTAGTCCTTTGTGACAGTTTGCAACACGCAAATTTGAAGCTTGAAGTGTCCCAATCAACTTTCAGGATCTAAAATAAAAAAAAAAAAATTAAATAAACTTTTCTCGGTTTTAATCACTATAAAATACAATCATAATTCTGAATAAGTGCTGGTAATTACTCGTAAAAAACTCGAAGTGCGCAAGCCAATGCGATTTAGATGTCTCGTACTCTTGAAATGTCCGTCGCAACACTTACAATTCGGTTAAAAGTGAAAGAAAACAACTTCCGTAATCATTAATATTTTGACTGACAAAAAAGAAACACTTTTTCAGCAGTTTTTAGGATATACGTACTTATATACCCGGCGCATGTTTCCTGTGAAATTTCTTAGTCGAAAACATTTGGAGCCACACAAAATTGTAACTTTTCAGAAGGTTTTTTACATCCTGAACTCAGAACTGCCATAGCGCGTTGTATTCTGGTTTTAACTAAAAAAAACACATTTTTTCATGTCTATAAATATTTGAAGTTATGCATGAGATATCGAGATTTATAATTTTTAAAGAGCATAACGGTATTGCAGGTAAAACTCTGTCTCAGCGAAACTCAATACGACAAGTAAAATATCTGTATTTATTGTCCATACTCAGGTTCTAAGGTACTTTAGTTGTTAATTCAGTTATTCTTTGTTAGGCCACTGGTCGGATAGCATTCAGAATCTATGCTATATGAAAGGTGGGCGTGGTTTTTGGAGGATTTCAATTATTTTTTAAGCATGTTTTTGGAGATTAAATGCATTATATACAGCAAGTTTGGTAGAACTTGATAAAGAAATTTCATAGATATACAGGGTCTTAAAAAGGGAGCAAAAAAATTGAAGAAAACATGGGTCCGCAAACTAACTGTTATGGTATTTGAAACATTTAGGTATGCATCTTTATGTCTATGCATTCGCTGGCGTCAGCTGTTATTTCAAACAACAAATATAAACAACCGTTATAATATCGTAGTGCATCAGTGCTCCCGAGTATAAAAATTACCTTATTTACGAGTACACGCAACCTGTGTTGCTCTAATTTCTGGTTATTAAAAATTCTTTGCAAAAAGTTTTCGCTAAGTTGCCAAAGTACGCTGACGATGTTGAAATAATTCAAATGAAAATTTAAGACAACCTGCGCTTTCACTGATTGTTTGAATTTGTTAATTGCCCTAAATGCCCGGTTTACTGAAGTTTTTTTCTCAATATGCCAGAAAGTTTCGTATTTTGTTTTTCATTTGATACAATTTTTTTCTTTGTTTTTTTTTTTGTTTTTTTTTTTTTTGTTTTTTTTTTTTTTTTTTGCTACAGTAACGTTTTATTAGCAGAAATTCCATTGGAGCTGCGTGAAAAGTGGCAATTAAAAAGTTTTGGCTCAACAGCCAATAAATGTAAAATATCAAGTGGCTATGTATATATACGTATATGTTTCCGTGTTGTAGTGTAACTGTATATCTATGTGTATATGTTTGTACTAGGGAAGATTATTCGATTTTAAAGCACAAATATATAAAAGGTTCGGTGAATTATGAAATTTGAACTGGGAATTTTGTGTAAATTTCTTAAGAAAATTCAACTCACAACTTTCGCTTCATCTGCTCTATAGTACTTGAATTTGTTATATCAAAATTATTATATTTAATATAAGAAATATAGAAATACGCACTCGTCCAACTAAAATTACAAATTTTCAACAAACACACATTCCTCATACCTACATATACATATGTGTTTGTAGTTGTTCATGTACTATGTATAATCACGTATCGAATAACAGTTACGGACGAAAGGTTCCCGAAGTTCAAATTGCTCTTAATCGAATTACTTTTCTGACATACTAATCATAAACTTACGCTGATTAGTACCACCGATGCCTTATGTGTTTTGTACAGGACATATATAAGTATATGTGTGTGTGTGTACCAACTTGATCAAAAATATGTTCAGAATATTAAAAATACAGATTTATTCCCCAAAAATGATATCATCGCTTTCAAAGTGCTATCCATCAAATGCAACGCAATTATACCAGTAGTTAATGCAGCCCTCGAAACATTCTGGAACATCTGGAATTCTATTTTTGGTACATCCATTAAAGCCGTGTTCCATTACTTCCTTTCGGCTGTTAAAATGCATCCCACGTAATAATTTTTAGACTCAATGAAACAGAAAAAAACATGGCATTGAGTCATATTAAGTGAATTCGGTAGCGCTGGATGGTGTTTGTTTTGTTCTTGGTAAAAAAATTCGCGAATAATTGCACTGAGGGCCGGTGCGTGGTGCAAAATCCACGAGTTATTTCCCCAGAAATTCTTTGTTTTTTAGCGAATCGCTTCACGTAAACGTCTCATAATGCACAAACAGAAGTTGTTATTAAATGTGTGATGTGCTGGCATACAATACCGTTGTAATGCAAAATCCATAAAAACCGTGAGCAGTACATGCTGTTTAGAAAACGATGTCCTTGTTTAGGTCTTCAGAAATCACCACTCACTCGTATGATATCTGGACTAATATCGTACTCATAAACCTACGTCTCGTCTCGAGTAATGATGCGTTTGATAAATATTGGATCGTATTCAGTTTTGGAAACCGTCTTCAGCAATGATGCGTTTCATGAATATTGGGTTGTATTCAGTCTTGAAAATCATGTCTCTGGTGATGTTAGTGAGGTCTCTGCTTTGCATGAAATTCAGGTCCTTTGCTACCAACTTTGTAGCAAACCCAAGTCATAAACTACAATGTCCAGGACGGATCCATAAGCAATGCTCAAATCCTCTGCATATTCTCTGGTGGTTAATTTGCGGTTATTGATCAACTTTTCATTCACTTTATTAATACTGCCATTAGTTTTCGATTTCAACGGCCTACCACTACTTTAGTTATCCTCGATGGTCTCAAGATCTCTTCTGAAGCTTTCATGCCACTTGTAAACGGCAGTTTTCTATAAAATATCATTACTGAAAGAGCTTCCCAACATATTTAAGGTGTTCGAACCACTGACTCCTTTTTAATGAAAAATTTAATACTAACCTTTTGCTGCAAATTCAAATCCATTTTTAAAACAGTAAAAAATCGAAAACACGTGCAGTGGTATATTTACTCTAGACGGCGTAACTTTCCCAAGGGGAAGCAATGTTAGGAATTTTAATCACAGTTGTGGTAACCTAACAAAAGAAAAAACAAAACTCTAATCAGTTGACTTAGAGCGTCACCTGGCGATTGTTCCACAGACTTTTTGCTCAACGTGGTATACATGGCCATGGTTCCGATCACCGAGCTGACATAAAATATCAAACAATTATTTATTCTTATAGCCAGAGGCGCATTCATTCTCTGTGAATGTATTTCTGGCATAGTTTGTTTATCTGTTGCGCAAAACTCTACGTCCCCAAACTTGTGCTATGAGCAAATATGTATAATATTTATTATTGATAGAAACGTAAAACCGTATTCAGTTTCTAAAATAATCTTCCACTTGTTATCTCCCTAATACAGATGACTTTTTTTTTATTGTACCCACTAAAGATTCTGTCTTTCGCCTATTCGACAAATTGAGGGTACCTCCAACATATGGTTACCTGTCAGTGAAAGTTCTATTTCATCTTCTTTGGCCCATCGTTGCTGTTGAGTTTCTTTACCTTTCAAAAACTCACGGCTGCGACGCCCATAGTTATGCTGATGATCTCGTATAGTGACTAGTGCCCAGTTAGAAGATGTGTTCATAGACCGCCTCCAAATGGGTTAAACGAAAACCAACATTCTAAGAAAAAACAGCGAACAACGAATTATAATTTCGATTCTGTTTGGGGAGAGCAATTCTTTCGCTGAAGAAAGAAATATGCGGCTGATATCAAGGATACTGAGCTCCTCGCCTCTTGAATTCTTAAAAATACACTACGGAGAGCTCGTTCAACGATCTGCCAAATAAAACATTCTCTAATTTTGCTAGCTTGTTCGTCTCTTAGTATAGCACAGAAGTTTCCGGACTGAAAAATATTTTCTTTATCATTTTCCATAAATGTGATGAAAGAAGATTAGCGCTCAGTGACTTCAGTTCTACGATCAGCTCGTGGGAATGGACTCAGTCCTTTTCTTCACATGCTTGGAAATCCTGCTTATAGGGCGAAGTAAATAAAAGGAAAGATAGAGAAACTTGACTGCGTGCGGTCTATATGATAACCAGCCGCCTACGACAGACTAATGCATTTTATTGAGTATAGTTAGGAGTTCTTACATACGTAGTTTTAAAGTAAATACAAATCGGAAAGCAGGAACTCCACCAATATGTTTGCCTTTTTAATTCTTTAAGCGTGTAACTGCTGCTTTAAACTTTTTATGTTCGCGTGGTGAAATGTCAATTCCGCGAATGCAACTGAAGATTCTACATCAGCTTAATATAGTGATTTACAATCAACCATCTGCGTAGCGTTTTCAGTAGTAATTTAAGCTATTCACAGAGCCCAGCAGCAATTTCGTTACTGTCGTCACCAGCAACAGAATAGTAAAAAATTCTTTACAATTTTTAGCAGTCGACATGGAGCTTAGAGGAATAGAAAGTCTGATGTTAAACCATCCCCTCTTTAACTGATTTGGGTTACACAGGAATTTATATGTACGAGGATACAATAAAGCCATAATGGCTTTATTTCATTTTGCAATTGGAAATAAAACCAAAATTTCAATATGGCGTAAATTCCAACTGGAAATGGAAATAAAGCTATTATAGTTTTATTGCGCTTTTGAAAATTTCAGTTTCGATTGTTTCGACTGTTTGAGAGAACAGTGGTAGCGTGAGCATGTCCCGGGGTGGCCACCATATATAAGTCGTCAAGTTTTGTACTAAATTATGTACTCACATATATAATTATATACTTACATATAAGTAATATAATATATATATACATATATATATAAACATAATTCCAGAAAAATTAAATAAATTTATTAGTAATAATTTGTTCCAATTTAATTCTATTATGACAATCGGGGAAAGTACCTACATATCTACAATACGTATACATATATTGTATAAAAATCTAGCAAAGAACACTTTTCAAAATGGAACAAAAAATTCTAGTAAAATGCGAACAATATTTTATATGTAAATTAGCATCGAATTTTACACAATCGTACGCAAAATTGAACATAGAATTTTAACTCCAGTATAGTCCGTTCTTTCATTCGATAGCAACCAGAGATTCTCAGCAAACGGAATTAAACGATTTCGGTACGTTAACGAGTAAAAATAACTTTACAAAAGAATTTCGTTTCATTTTAAAGCAGAACTAACGAAATAAAATATAATTGTTAAAGTTAACTTTAACGAAAAATATTAACAAGAACACCTTTATTTTGCTGGCAACGTACATATAAGTGACGCATTAGGGCTTTGCACGTAAACACACGAAGGTGTACTTCGTTTGAGGACAATGCCGATCTTATAGTTCTCTGCTAATGGATTTCTTCGAGTATTTGAATTTGTTCGATTTTTTCTTTCGATCTTTTGCTTTTATGTGGCCTGTGCTGGATAAATCTCTGGTGAAAATCTACTTTCCCCAAAATTCCGCATCGCGTTTCCTATTCTTTCCGGTGTTTAAACCTTCTCATTTGGAGAGCTGGTGCTAGATAATTTAGGAACACTCAAGAACTTAACTTAAAAACTGTTTTAAATTGAATAGATTTGCCACTTTTCCCCTAATTTATGCTTTCAATAAAGTCAGTTATGGAAAATAAATGTTATGTGTGAGAACACGCACGATGTACCTGAAAAAAATTAAGGAAGTGGTTACATACGTCCAGCAGCTCCAAAAATGCGCTAAAATAAAAACTGTTTTAGAAGGGATAACAATAGAAATATATATAAAAAGTCTTATACATTGTTTATTAGTACTAAAACTTTATAAAAAAATATATTTTAATTTTTCTTTACAAAAATTAGTATATAAAAAATCACGTGACCCAAAGTACTATGAAAAAAAGTTTTTCCACGGTCTGCATCATTTCTTCTTGAAATATTGATGGATCTGTAAAAAGTAAAAAAAGTCTTGTAAAATAAAGTTGTCGAGTTGGATTTTTGAATTTCGAAAGATTTTGCAATTAATGGCATTTTAAAAAATGTATGCGTTTTACGTCATAAATGTCACACTTTAACTATGTTTATAAAGAAAACACTTTCGAATATTATATTAAAAAAAAAGCTTCAGAAAATATTAAAAACTGTATGAGTTATCCCGCAGACCGTGCCGGAAAAAGTATATTAGTTTCGAGAAAAACGAGTTTAAACTTTCAAGTGCATCATCAAACTATCGTCGGGCAGTTACATTTTCTACCATAACTTTGTACCTGTGGGGATTTTTTACAATCGACTTCCACAGAAATACGCCTAAAACTTTGCAGATCGATTGAAAAACTTGAAAAATCGATTTTTTGAAAATTCTGGACTTATATATAACCCCTTCAAAATGTGTTAATATTGATTAAATGCCAATAATACCAAATGAAAATAAACTTCTTTAATAAAAAATCTACTTCATTGCCAATTGAAATCAGGAAGTTTTCAAGAAGGCCTTTCTTTAAACTGCTGTTCTGATAGTCTGTTAAAAGTTTTGATTGCGTAGTTTGCAACAGTAATAAGGGTATGCGGCATAAAAAACTGATTAATTTTCAATTTGCAAGCTACTGGATGAAGCCTGTTTAGCAACAAGTACAATGCTTTCTATCCTTTTATTCTGAAGCCTTCATTTATTCTTTGGCCAGAATATGAATCCTCAGTTACATTTAGGTAATTTATTTGGAAGATAAACAAAGCTTCATACAGAAGTTGCGAATGTTTTCTGGGTTTATGGTTTTTCTTTCTATATTTTTCCATTTAGATACCCTGGTGATGTATGCCCATTTCGGTATTTTCTGGTTAAATTTTGTGTTTCCCCTTTTATTGAAGGGATTCTGAAGTCCCGATGAATTTGAGCAATTGTGTTGACTAGGGTGCGTAGGGTCTTGGACTGAGACTTGAGCAGGACTTCGAATTTTCATTTTGATACTGTGTCACACAGTTGGATTCCATATATACAGACTAGTTTTGTTACAGATTTGTAAAGCTTGATTTGTATAAGCTTGTTGTCCATTGAGTGGGTAGCTTTATGGTTTAACAGCCAATACATATTTCAAATTATTAATCCCAGAACTTTTCTTTTGGCAAAGATATACGTTTTCCACGTAAACAATTTATCCAAATGAATGCTTAGATATTTAGCAGCATCACGCTGGGGGACTTAGATACGGTTGAAGTTGATATGTGGGCAGTTGGTAAAGGTTACGTTTTGAGATTTATTTTCTTTTACTTTCAATCGCCAATTGCGCAATCATTTGGAGATTTTATTTATGCTTATTTCGAGCATATAAGAGGCTTCTGGGAGATCTCTTGTTGTCATAATAGCAGTCTGATCAACAAAAGTACCGGTTAGTACACCAGTGTGGTTAGCAGATCGTGTGTAAAAATTGGATACAGGATTGGACCTAATATACATATCTAATCTAAATAACAAATCTAAATAAGACCAAAGAGTAAATGCGACACAAACGACGGTCATTTGACGTCAATTCTCGCAAGAGCTGTATTTTATAGGCGCGTGAGCTAAGATCGTTAAGTCGAAGGACAAAGGCTAACAAATTGAGAACGATGACGAATCGACATGTCGGCGTATGCTTCAGCACTTTGCTCTATGAACTTCGTGAACATATATTTTTTTTTTTCAAAGTAAATTTTCACAATTTGGAAGCGTTGTTCTAGCCCGGAAAGCTTCATGAAGATTTGCCACACCTTACTGAATAGGAATGGCAACACAGTTTGCCATTTTCCGCTTTCAAACTATAGTTATCGATATCTATAGTTCTCATGCAGTTAAAAAAAAAACACCCGATACTTCTATCGGAGTATTTTAAGCTCCAGATTATTTAGCACATTTCAAGATGCCGCTGTATAATTAAGTTCTATAATATACTAAGTCTGTCTTTTTTAACCCTCGATGAGTCGAAAGCTCTGTTACTTACCACACTCACTAGTTTCGGGTATTATAGACAAAACGGACTGGAATTTGCTTCTGTATTGAATTTGGAATGAATTGCTCTCAATTCGATAGCGAAAGTTTCATTAAGATTTTTAACTCATGGCTCATGTTTTTTTCGAAAAAAGGTAAATTTTGTTTCAAGGGCGATTCTCCGTCCTGTCGAAACTCGCTGGCTATGAATTACGGCTCGCCTTTTCCTTTATTTGTTTCAATGTTTTATCAGTTTGAGCTGCTGACCCGCAACTGGCAACTTTTTGGTGAAGAGTTGATGTTACGCTTAGCTTTTACGAGAGCATCAACTTGTTGTATATTAGCTTCTTTCAAATCTTAAGAAACAATTAATATGCATTTAAGTATTCAGGCTTCAAGCACGGCGTCACTTCCTCTGTAATAAAAGCTGATGAAATATGAAATTTTTAAATATGCTTGAAGGCGTAATTTATTTGCAACAGTTTCTATATACGAGCACACTTGAATGTATATATTTACAAGTACATATGTAAAACGAAGTAGTGTAGCTATCTACATCTCCAGCACTCCCACATAAATTAGCACTAGCCAAACTTTATGTCAAGTAATTACTGTGGCCAAGCCATAATACGCACCATCAAACATGCATATGAACATACAAGCGCACGAACATGGATTTGTACATAAGCACGCCCTTATATGTACAAGAATACATACATGCCCATATATATGAACTTAAATGACTTCGGGCGTAATTATGTTTAGTTACTATGCATGCATATGTTGCACGAAAATCTGTGTATGTATATAGTAGATCCACGAATAATTTACGAATAATTCGCGACTTTATTCAAATGCATATTAAATTTCCATACTTTTACTTTTCGTTGACCCAAATTAGATTTGCGCGTAATGAATACAGATATGCTCTCATGCACGCAAAAATGGCATTAATTTTACATTTAAATGACGCGGAAAGTATTAAACATAATTCAGTTATATACATACATGCATACATACATACACTCTTACATTCATACACGCATACATGCATACACTCATACATACATATATAAATAAATAAATTCATAATTGGCTCAAAAGTTTCCGAGAGCTCTCACCATTGGTCACGACGGGCTACGGACGGCGAGTTCACTGCGCTGCTTCAATGTCATTTCATTGCGTACTGCTTTTTTAAATTTTTAATCTTTTGTAGAAACAAATAGTTACTAGGTATAATAAATTAATGTAATTCTAATGCGTGTGTACATAAAAAATGATTATTTCAATGTTTTATAAGTACTAATCCAACTATTCCTGCGTTAGTTCATCAAAAAATCTGATTTGATGGTAATAATGCTCCTATCAAATTTTTGTCCGAAAAGTTTATTTTTAGTTGAAAATATGGTAGTTATGTTAGGAAGCTTTGCTGCACTATATTCGCAGTCACATAACTACCCGCAACCTATCAAATCCCATAGAATTTTTTTTTATTTATAAAAAAGGAAAGTTTTAAGTGTTTTAGCGAATTTTTTTTGTCATCAGAAATGGCATAGAAAAACACAAAGGCGATAATGTTAATATTTGCAGATAAAAAAAAACTCATTAGAAACGTCATTGACGTGAAACCGCTATGCGAAATGCTTACAGTAATTTCTTTGGCTTACCAGTGAAGTTACTATTCCAATAGGTTAGGTTGGGTTAACCTGGTTGGCCACAAGCCACGCATAGACCTTTTTGTACCTAGCGATACCAGATGGAGACCGGCCTCTATGAATACCTAAAGTAGACATCATGTAGAATGTCAGCGCTTTTGGCGAATCTAAGCAGCGCTGGGAGTTGCGCTTTTGAGACGTCCTCCAGACCCTCAAACAATGGGGCTCCCAGGCATTTTAAACGCGTTTTTGATAATGCCGGACAAACTCACAGAAGGTGTTCTAAAGTTTCCTCAACATCCTCTCTGCATTTCCTGCGTTTGCCCGTGTTAACAATGCCTATCTTGTACGCATGCAGTCAATAGATTATGACCTGTTAGCATACCTATGATAATTCTGCAGTCCTTTCGCGAGAGCGTAAGTACGAATTGAGTCATTTTTTGTCGGTAGTTCTCCACGTGACTTTTGCTGTTTTGCATGCGATTAGATTAGTCCAACTAGCTTTCACTCGCCTTCCATGTAGTTGTCCATTTCATTGTATATTGTGTTTAGCGGTATGTCGTTTTCTTACTCAAAAGGTAGTCTAACAGCACCTTTTGCTATTTCATCTACTATTTCGTTCCCCATAATGCCTTTGTCACCAGGCATCTAATAGATATGCAGCCTACTGTTTGCGGTTAGCCTTTCTATGGCCTCCCTGCTCCTTCGAACATTTTTGGACTGAATACAATATGAGCTTATTGCTCTTATTGCTGCTTGACTATCCACGTATATATTAATGGTTGAGTTCTTTCTTGTTCTAGTGTAGGCTAGCTCCGCGGCTTTCCCCACAGCAAAAACTTCCGCTTGGAAAATACTGCTGTGGTCTGGCAGCTTGATAGGCTGCCTTATCCCTAGTTTTGAGCAGTAAATACCCGCTCTCACTCCATCTGAAGTTTTAGAGCCGTCTGTATAGATGTGAAAAGTTCTATGGCCAGGCTGCATGCCTTTGTGCCATCCCTCCTCTTCAATTGTAGTGCGAAACCTTCTCATCCAACTAAAGTATGGAGTCATGTAGTCTGTGCAACCTGAGCTCCACTTATTCTGTACTATTCCCATAATTGCAAAGCATTTATGAAGTAAGAACCGGGTTGCCTTTTACAACCTACTGAACCTACTGAAGGAGAGGTCACAGCATCGTATTAAAAAATTCTAAAGTTAACGTGATTATTGAGTGGCTTCAAGCTTACACTTCATTGTACCAGAATTTAATGAACTATAAAATTGAATACCCAAAAATATAAAAATAATGTAGCAACTTTTTTAGTATTTTTTTTATTGGTTTCTTAATATTTTTCAAATTTCGGCATTTCTATTGCTTTTATTACATTCAAGTGAAAGTGTGAAGTTTTTCTATTCAAATGACTCTTAGCTTTTTAGGGAGAAAAAAACTTAATGGATAAATTTTGATCTTGAACGCAGTTCCAGTTCTGCCATGGCGTAGGGAAATCGATCAAATCAAGTTATATTGAGATAATGCCGCTATTTATGTTACTATATATGTAGTGGAACCTCTCCTGCTAACGTTCATGTGGGGAGCGCACTTGCCTATCATCCCAGGGGTCGTGTGATCGAATCGCACCATGGGCATGGTTCTGCACTCTTCATATTTTCCGCTTTTTCGTCTTTCTGCTTGTACAACCATTCTTCTAATTGTTCATAGTACCTCCCTTCCCAAAAAATAATTCAAATCTAGGCCCTAATTTTCTCTAACACTCATCACTACTTACATACTTCGATTAAAACAACCAACATCTAGCAGCATCTAATTGCGTACGTTGGAGTTAGCGCAGTAAAGATCAAATGATTCTTTTAGGATATGCTTGTAATGATTCAACAGTTTCATGCCCCTCTTTTCCATGGTATTTGAACTTGGCACTTTCCTCTTGGCAGGATATGCTAGTCTTGAAAAGCCTGTCGAAGGTGCGTTAAGGGAAAGAGTAGTCGATTTCTTGGTTATAATTACTCATAGTAAACGCCAATCACCCCAGGATCCTGGTAAGTGAACTTTAATACAATAATAGATTTTCACCGCCCCAATGCGTTTCTCTATACATGCACGTAATAATAAAATTCTATATGAGTTTTAGTTGATGTTGCGAAATAATTCTTAAGTTCAAACGCAGCATGTGAAAATCCGTTGTTATTAAGTGCGCACATATGCAGTCACAAACACATGCGCATCATGTTAAATGAGTTTTACAATTTACATAAAAGTGTATTCGCAGAGCTTGCTAATTATTTGTACAGCTAATTTACTTGTAATAATGCGATTTGCACAATATCAGTTCATGACAGGCAGGCAGTCTGACTTGAGTTTCGCTTCCAGCTGTGTCTCGCATGCACACAGCGCAAATGCCACCCCAGCATACAAATGTATATACATCCTAGTACACATACTTATACATATGTCGCCCTGTACTTGACTAAAGTTCTACCTTGCGTTGTTAAATGCGGACGGTATCCTTTTGATAGTTTCCTAAATTGTTCAGTCGAAGTGATTTCATTATATGCATGGCGTACATATGCACATACGAGTATTACGAGGATATTTCATAATTTCATAACAAATTAATTTACCACCGCATTTTGAGAGGAAGCTACTAAGGGAAGTTCTATTTGTAACAATTTTCAAATGACTGGGTGTGGGTGACGTTTTAGTGCGGAACATGAAAACCAAATCCTTAAGCATGCGATAAAACGAAGCTGAAGGGGTGGAAACATGTTTCCTTATAAATATCTAAATTTTCGGTATATTATAGTTATGGAATATCAAAACCTCGATGCCACGAAAAATGCAACATTTTTTTAAAACATTTTAGTTTTTATTGCCAGAGCAAACACTGTTTTGATTTTTCGTTAATGAGTCATCATTAAAAGTTTTCAATTGGAACAAAAATACTATCTTATTTAAGTTTGTTTATAATGCGGTGTAGATTTCTTTATCTGGAGAATTGTTTAGGAATTTTTGATTTCGGTTTGGTTGCATAGGCAAATCGATTTGCGCTATAGTGATCACTCATTTTAACAACAACTGAAACAAAGCTGAATATAACCACTCAAACACTACATTTCATTATGTAGAGACTTCTGCTAATGAGGTCAATCATCAACATATTCAGAATTCGGTATGTGGAGGGTTTTGAGTCGACACTTCGTTGTACATACGGGACTATAAATGTATATTGTGTACTCTCTCTGAATTGTGTACAGTCACTGAAAAATTTGTCCGCTAATGAAAGGTGTCCGCTTATGAGAAAATTGTAAAGAAAGTTAATAGTATTTCATAGAAAGGTTAACGTATTATGGGAGGGTTGTCCGCTCAAAGGAAACAAATCTTAAGAATTTGCGATATGTATTGAAAAAATTGTCCGCTTATGGAAGAAGTCCGCTGTATAATATACCTATATTCCATAACGGACTATACAATATAATAAAAAGTTGTTCATGCTCAAAATTTCTTTGTTGCATGCATGGAGCATTTTTGTATAAATAACTTCGCAATATCGAGGTTTTCTCGGGGGGCTCAGCAAAAAAATTTAAATTGACTTTTCCTTTTATTAAAATTCCCGACTTCGAGGTTTTACTGTAATACTTTTTTTTACGAAATTAGGTCCACTTTAAAATTTTTGCCTTAAATTATTTTTGTTGTATGGAACTACGGGAATTTAGCATTCCGAAGGTATTTATTGCCTTTGCAAAAATTCTAAATTTGTATATTAAATTTTATGACTGAGTGTTGAGTCCTAATAATAAATAATGAGACTGTGTTGAATTTAAAACCAGAAAACTTAAGTTAAGTAGAGTTTCCAAAGAGAGCGAATCGACACAAACTGTATGAGACTTATTAACGACACCGATTAACGATGAAATGCACGCCGCGGGTTCCGCGTGAGATCTGTGTCTAATTCTAGGCCGCATAACTCACGAGAAGGAATGACAGCGTCTTTACCTTTGAAAAGTATAGTCAAGAGTATTTCGTCTTCGCTAGTTTTTAAAAACACTCTTGGACTAGAGTGCGAAGTTTTGCCACTTTGCCGTAGAATAGTTCGCAAAATTTTTCTTAACTTAATTTATATACTTTTTTTTACTAGAAAATGGTGTCAATCTTTTACAGCTGAAGTTTCTTTAAATATATTTTATTTAAGAGCAATTTTAAGTTTGTAGTTTAACCATTAAACTAAAAAATATTTATACAATTTCTTTCATTCAAAAATTGGAAACTTTGCTCAAGCATTTTTCAGAGACGAAGTATTCCCGAACGCATATCCTCTAGTTTTCTTCTTCTTAATTGGCGTGATAACCGCTTACGTAATTTTGGCCGAGTTTAACAAAGTGCGCCAGTCGTGAAGCCAAGTCCTTCTTCACCTAATCTTTCCAACGCAGAGCAGGCCTTCTCTTTTCTTTGCAACCACCAGCTGGTACCGTATCGAATACTTTCAGAGCCGAAGCGTTTCTTTCCATTCCGACGACATGACCTAGCCAACGAAGCCGCACGATGTCTATGTCGTCGTAAAGCTTATACAGCTCATCGTTCCATCGCCTAGGATATTCGCCTTTGCCATCGTGCAAAGGTCCAAAAATCTACCGCAGAATCTTTTTCTCAAACACTCGCAGCGTCGCTTCAGCGGATGTTGTCATCGTCTATACATCTGCGCCATAATCCAAAATTGCACCTATTGGCATGAGAGGTTCTACGTTGGATTTCCAGGCTGCCATTATTATCGGTGTTAATGCTGGAGTTTGTTAAGCGTTGGGATCTTTGTATGTGGGTTTATAGAAAAAAAAAAATCAGCAGCTAATTAGTTATTTCATTTTAGTTTCCGGGAAGGAGGCAACCCTATAACGTCTAGAACACAGCTCTGTCAAAGGAATATTCCAAATTTTTATCAGCCTACTTGTACTTATATATAGTATATTTAATTAAAAAAATTGAAAAGGTGTTAACCCTACTTAAAAATATTTCTGCAAAATCTTCTTAACTGCCTTAAGTTTGAAATTCATACTGCAATATTTTAATCAGCTTATATATTTATTTCGTTCTAATTTCTTGTGTAGTTAGCAACCACATTCAGAGGTATGTTTACATTAAAGCACATTTAAATTCCTTTCTGTTAATATCAATACTGTAATTGGTTTTGCTACTTTGTCGAAAAATGTGTCTTCATGAATACGATCATCGAAAAAATTAATTTACTTGAATGCAATCTTGTGTCGAAATTTCAAGCCAGACATCAGTTATGTGCAACTATGCGCTGAATTTTCCAACTGAATTTTTGTATATAAAGGTTTCATTACAATTAAGGATTTAAGTTTTCAAAACGCAATATTGAAAGCCCCATTTTAGGAGAGTCTCGAAAGAGAATTTTGATTTTAGTTTTATTGATTTCTGTTCTATAGATTCATTTCTGGTACGGAATACAATTGAAAGTAAACCTAGAATTTTTCGATTCTAAGCTTACATTTCTTTTTAAAGAAAAAAAAACAATTTTGCTTAAATTAAACTTGAATTCAAAATCGGGCATTAATTATTCTTGATTAGTTGTCATTTATTCAAATTTCCATGAAGGTTTCCATTATTTTTGTATTGCAGTAAAACTCATAAAACAAAGCTGAAAAGTCAATACATTTTCCAATTTATTATTCTTAAAATATTTTTGTTAATTATTAATTTAATTGCTACTGCTTTTGCTTTCAGAATGACCAAACCAAATATATTTCAAATCATTGCAAAAAGTGACTTGAAAAAATGCACACCACAAAAACAAATAGGTATACATACATATGGTATGTATATAAGGCAATAAATAACGAAACTTGTCAAAATAATTTATACAAAAAGCAAAAGCTCTGACATTTATCACTAATTTATTAATCAATATTTAATTAATAGGGTTAATATATTGCTCAAATGGAACTAAGTTCGTGAATAGCTAAGACCTCTTTTGTAGGTATATTGAATACCATATTTTAGGAGGTGAAATTTACTGATCGGTTTTGGATTCTCATCTAACCCTTTAAGTAAGAAAAGGTCTGCGTATAAAGTTTTTTTAAATGGCACGATTATTGGATAGTTGAAGACTGAAAGAAATTAATTTTTCTTGAGTTATTTTTCCTATTTACAGTCTGACTAACATAAGTGTGATCGTCATAAATTAGAAACTATGTGGCCAACTTGATTCAAAAAAACGGCATTCGATGGGCTTATAGTATTTTTTGTGCGCAATATATTCAATAAAATGTGCAGTTAGCTCTATTAGCTTATCGATCCCTCTGTCACTATCTGATTAGCAATATACCAGATATACTGAGAGGCTCCACCATTGTTACCGTTAATATCAATTCTGCTTCCTACTTCAGAAAGCGTTCTACTACCCAGAAAACGGGTTTCAAGTAGAGTATTGAACGTTTCCGATTTGAAAATGGTTTATGAGCGTTTACTGAGCATTCTAGGTGAAGCTTACAAATCCTAGCTGTTTCCTTCGTTTCTTCGACTACACTACAGAAATTACTATATGTCTCAAGTTTGGCTTGCGTAAAATTTTTTTTGGATTTTTTGTGTGTAAGTCGATGATACTTTGTTTTAATTGTGTTAATTTTTGCGCAAGCTGTGGAGCTAATCAGCACCAAATCATCCGAATTTGAGTCGATGACTGTTTGACCATCCATATTTGATTTCCTTCGCGTTTTTGCGTAATTATTGTTCGAACATTTTTAATAGTATTGGCATTTGGCAAGTGTGAAGGTCAATCCAAAATTTCAATCCCATTTTGCTGTTTGCACTCTATATACCCTCGGATTCGATAGTTGGGATCGGGATCTTCGTGTGAAATTAAAATATCTACGCAGCTAATGGTAATGATGGTTTTTGATAAATTTTACTCATTAAATCTGCATACAAATTGTCGATAAACAAAAAAACAACGGTCACATCCTTTTTCGGAGAAGCAACGCCAAACACGAACCTTACCTGGATGCTTAACAGTTCATCGAAGTTGTCGTTTGTCAGCAGAACATCAAGTGTGACGTATGTAACTATTCGCCCAATTGCCTTTAAACTAACAAGGAAGCCTTGTCTAATGTGGTCAATCAAACGATTATATTTTGAGGTAGTTGTTTGGTGGTTTGAGATTGTATTGCATACTTCTTTCGTATTGGACCCTTTTACAAAAAATCAACGGGGAAATTAGTAGGAATCAGTACCTAAAGCTTTTGAAGACGATTTATCCAACGGTATCGCCTTTTACTAACCCCGGCAAAAATTATTATAATAATATCGTGTTAGCTTCGAAAATGATCTATTTACGAGTATCTACATTTATTTTGTAGCTGTGCCGGAAATTCTTCTAAGCCAGTTTCCTAGGCCATGGAGTTTTTACAAAGTTCATGACTTGAGTAATTGAATACGTAAAATATTTTATATTAAAAGCATCTTTAGTTGACGGCAACGTGCTCCGAATTTCCCCTGAAACCACAATTCCCTTTATGCAGGTGTTGCTGTTGACCTCCTATTACCTGCAGTATTTGGTTATCATTCGGATTTTAAAACCTTGTTTTAATATGTTTTCAAAAAGAACAACTCGATTACGTTTTAGAGGTAGGTAAAGGATTTCGGAAATCTAATTTTTTTTTTTACGGGTTTGAGCTACATAAGCCCTAAATCTGAACGATTTGTCTAAATTGTGTTAATATTTTTATTAAAAGGAGCATCATAATAAGTTGTCATAGGCTGTCATTAAGAAAGCTTTTGATTTGGAGAAATTTTCTTGAGGTCTTTACTTTATGTTAAATGCATTAAAATATTTTTATTATAGTGGAAGAATCGACATACGTCCATCGCGGCCACGAGTTACAGCATTCATTCGATCAGTCCAATTCAATTTTTCCAATGAATCTGGCCGTATGACGTCAATGGTGGCTTGAATATTGCAATAAATAGCTTGTTAATCGCGCTGTATGGCAAGTTACGCCATCTTGGAATCAAATATCGTCGATGTTCAGCTGATTAGTTTAGGAATTCAAAAATTCAGTCAGTTTGTCGCGATAGCGATCGCCATTCAACGTAACGGCAGCTCCTTCCTCATTTCGAAAGAAATAAGGACCGATGATGCCGCCAGCGTGTAAATAGCATCAAATACTCAATTTTTATGGATGAGTCATTATTACATCTTTCACTCTAATGAATGTTTATGGCTAGAGGATTGTCTTCCCTCCATATGTGGCAATTTTGCCTATTGACGTAGCCATTTAACCAGAAATGAGCTTCATCACTAAACACAATTCTTCGATAAAAATGAGTCAGTTTCAAATGAGACAAACCAGCAAAAATGCGACGCAATCGACGGTCATTTAGCTTCAATTCAGGCACGTAAGTCAAGATTCTTAGGTAACATTTTTTATATCGTCGAGGGACAAAGGCCAACAAGTTGAGAATGACGACGAATCGACATTTTGGCGTCTTCTTCAACTCTTCGCTCTATGAACTTTTTCAGGCGCCCTTCTCTTGATTATTAGTATTGATATTAATTTTGATTTTTGGAATAGATACGAAGGCTTTGACTTGAACCAGTATTATGGACATTTTTACTAAGAGTTCACCATGCACTTTTTGGACTTAGGAGTTTTCCCGATGACCTCGTGAAGTAAAACTTGCAAGGTGCAATTTTCCACAAAATCGTAGTTCTTGAAAATAATACCCGTTACACTTTAAAATTTCCTTTTTTTTATTAGGCTATTATTTTATCAATCCAATATTTTAACCTAACATAACAGCTGATTTGCTTATATCTCCACTACCGTGCGTTTACCTACATATTAACTTAGAGCTCGATACACAACACATATTAACTTGTCTCCCATAATTATTTATACAATTGCCTCAGACTAATTATTGCATAACAAATAAACTGTTCAATTGCTTAGTATTGCTTGGTTAGTGGTTTACCGAAACGTTTAAAATAATAGATATGGAATTGTTGAAGTTAGGCTGCAGCTATTTGGGGTATGTCAGCGGAATTGTTTGCTTTCTAATTATGTTTCACAATAGAAATTAACAGGAATTCTACTAAAGGAATTTATTTACATATATTTAATTATATACTAATATAATGCATTATTACTATGTACATATAGTTGCAAAAACACATACACGCACATACCTGTTTATTAATCGGCGTACTCACCCGTCAATATCTAGGAAACCTGAAGAATAACATTATCGAAATGACCAATGACGCCTTCCAGGAGCGACACAATCAATTCATTGATTCGATATTCTCGCGCATCAATCGCATTGTGGCTGACAATTACGATCCCTTTGTAGTGCGCTTGCATACCAGAGCGGCGACTAAGAAAGCACCTACTGGTGGTAGCAGCACGGCGGGACATGTGACGGCAGCAACCAAGGCCAAGCCAGCAAAGTCGACAACAAAGAATAAACTGTAAGTACTGGGGCTGGTAGTTTTTTGCCTACAAACGTTTGATTGAA
Organism: Anastrepha ludens; assembly: GCF_028408465.1. Taxonomy (NCBI): domain Eukaryota; kingdom Metazoa; phylum Arthropoda; class Insecta; order Diptera; family Tephritidae; genus Anastrepha; species Anastrepha ludens. The sequence goes on along the minus strand of NC_071500.1, from coordinate 43,268,157 downwards.
TGCATACAATGGCTCATTGGTGGCACATGTACAATGGAAATATATAACTGTACATACCTTGCAACAAATGCGATTTGTACCGAATGTGCCCGGAATTACTCGCACGGGAACTTGCGACTACTGCCACTTTCAGTATCTTTATATGCATGTCCTATGCGGCCGCCGTAGCCGAATGGGTTGGTGCGTGATTACCATTCGGAATTCACAGAGAAATCGTTGGTTCGAATCTCGGTGAAAGCAAAATTAATAAAAAAAACATTTTTCTAATAGCGGTCGCCCCTCGGCAGGCAATGGCAAACCTCCGAGTGTACTTCTGCCATGAAAAAGCTCCTCATAAAAAATATCTGCCGTTCGGAGTCGGCTTGAAACTGTAGGTCCCTCCATTTGTGGAACAACATCAAGACGCACACCACAAATAGGAGGAGGAGCTCGGCCAAACACCTAACAGAAGTGTACGCGCCAATTATTTTTTTTTTTTTTATGAAGAGACTATTTGTGTCTGAACGAGTATTAAGTCGGACTAACGGGCCAGGAAATTGGAAATTTATATCAATGGCTCACTCATCTGTAGGCAACGCAATAGTCGGTGGGACATACTATTGATGCCCATATTTACGTCCTGGCATTGATAAACAAATTTTACTTAGTATTTTTTTCCTTTCTAAATGGTTTATAAAGTTTAATATTAAAGATTTTTTCATTCAAGTAATTCATTCAAGTATTACAAGTAACTTTTTAGTTGGTTAAAAAACTTCGTATGCCCTAGTGCAGACTGAAACCAGAGCAGTGGGAATTTTAAGCTGTTGTCTTCACTTTACACGATTATATGTCGTATATGATTGTGTGTAATTTCCGTTTGCTTCTCAGCCTTGTTACTTCCGAACACCGAAGGTGAGATTCGAATTTTTCGCATTCGTACCCAATTGTACCCCATGGAGACTAGTACCAGACTGGTCTTTTTTTAGATTAGTCACATAATTTGTTGCTGGGTATATATACTTACATATTATGTGTCTATATATTGGTATATGCCCTCAAGGAAAATTAACCAGCGAATTGCATGTCGCAAAAAAACGAATCATGGTGGCCCTTACTGCTTATAACTTCCATGGTTTCATCGAATTGTGTCATTAATATGCTGCCTTTTAGTTTTCTTTCGAAAATTGTGCTTATAAGTCTTATTTAAAAAGGGGTGGCAGTGGCCGCCGTAGCCGAATGAGTTGGTGCGTGACTACCATTCGGGGTACGTAGGTTCTTCGTACATGAAAGATCAAAATCAAGAAAAAAATTTCTAAAGCGGTCGCCCCTCGACAAGCACATTTGAGTTCATACAGATTAAAGTAAAAATTTCTTGCATCCAAAAATTCTGTAGTCATTGTACACAAAAAAAAAAGAATTATGAAACAAGCAAATGCACAGAAAATTTCGAACATTCTTATATATGAAATTCAGATGCTGACTTCAACATCCTGATGTACCAATCATTATTTCCTGCTGCGATGGGTAAAGAAAAGAGCATTCAGAACTTGCATTCAACACGGGTCGATTACAGATAATTGCAATAATTGGGAGCTATGGTAGTATTTGCATATACGAGTAGTGTTTAAAGTTTTCGTTGCAGTTGGTAATTCACTGGCTTTGAATTCTTTCTACTGCTTTCATTGATATTCCCAGGATTCAATGTACATTTGCGCCCCAAGCGCTGCGAGTTACTGCCATTGTTTGGAAAGTGTGCAAATCTTTCAATCAAACAAGAGATTCTAAAGTTCATTCACTTTTTGACTACGCACATACTCTCCTTGGAAGCAGCAAACTCAATTGAGAGCTAATAAAAAATTCTGCACCAAAATAAATCTTTAAAATTTTATTAATGTAATCTAATAGAGTCAACATGCTTTACATTTCCTATTTTTTTGTCTCACCACCACGTGTCGTTGGTGATTTTCGTTGACGTCAAGTACCACCGCCAATTGTTTCACATCTGAATAAATCATTTGAAAATACACACGCAAAAGCTCAGCGCACACTCTAAGAATAGAACACTCTGCGGTCATATTACATTTTTAAGAGGCATTGTCATATAAAATATGATATGTATATGGGGGCACAAATGTATCCTCTTTTTTGCTGATTGTTAACAAGTGCTTTGCCATATATGTACTATGATTCATAATGATGAGAAGCAATGCATTATGACAACGTCAACCAAACTAAAATATTTTCTAATATCCTTTTAAGAGCTTTAATTTAAAAATGGCTTGGTTCATTTTGACGAGTATTCCAGATTAACTCCCTTAAATGACAAAGGATAAAATAAATTTAAAATACCCTTTAAATAGAAAATTTAAATCTTGAGTTAAAATCCACCAAATTTAGCGTTTAATAGGAATAAAGTATTAAATCGACTTAAGTAGCTGGTGAAAAGTCCAAATATTGGTATTACTTGCATTTTTCGCTATCAAGTTCCAGATAAAAATTTTCGACTTAAAAACTTGAGCTTAATTTAATTACCGATTGCGGAATAAATACAGCCCTCAAAACTATAAACTATAAAAAATTAACGTGTATGCGATATATGGACCAAATGTGCAACCTCGTTAGGAGAAAAAATGGCTAAAAATCGACGCGAATTTTGAGCCACTTCAGGTTTGCACTTTATAAAATTAAGATTTAATGAGCTATAAAATATGAACATTTTTTTTAAATTCTGTTGTTTGAAATTTTGATAAAAATTTGTTGAATTTTTACAAATCGTGCACAAAGTTTGAAAATTTGATTTATAACATATTTATTGTTAAAGCAGAATGGACTGTCTTTTTATAAAAAAATTATGGAAAAGGAAAGTAGTGAAAACTGGGCAAAAATTTATGGTAGTACAATTTTTTGAGGGCTGCATTTAGTCGGTTTTCTGGCCCAAAAAACAAAAGCAAGAACAGAATTTCTAAACAGGCTCTGTAAAAAAGAATAAACAAATATAAAGAATTCTTCAAAAGACGTCCTAGATGTTGTGTTCAAATAAAGCATGTAAAAATTTAGATTCTTTCGGGTTTCATCCCAGTTGAACGCAAGAAAAGTAACGAAGAGAACAATTTGTGGGATGCAAAGCCTCCAAAATCAACGTAGAAACAACCAATTAATTGACTTTTATACGAGTATCGGCTATATTATGTCGACTAGTACTCGAAGTTAGAGGATTGCTCTCTAGTAATTTGATTTCAATTTATTCTTGGTCGCACCAATAAATGAGTAAATTGGTGGACAGAGAAACTAGTTTAGCCTAAAATAGATATTTGCACGTTAATGATAAGGAATAAAGTATGTAAAAATGAGAAAGTTTCCTAAGCGGCTAGTATCCAGGTCTACGCGTATCACAGACTTAGCTGAAAAGTGCGAGTCAATATGCGTGAATCTTAGCCTTGCGGAAGCAGGGTAGTTGGCGAATAGATGCTGACATTATTCCGCTTTATGATCCTAAGCGCAGAAGACCATGCGGGTAAGAAAAGCTTTTGAATAAAAAATTAAACCAATCCGTCTCGGAGATTTTCCATCAATTCTTCAAATTCTCTGATCAACAACGGCCTTCAGTCTTAGGGATTTCTTAAGCCAAGCTTTTATTTATTACGTTTTCATGGTGGTTTGAAAATACCCGCAGAGGTCTATGCAGGTTAGAAAGGCGTTTGACTAAAAACTGAAACCAATCAGCCTCGGACATTTTCTATCAATTCTTCAAAATCTCTGATCAATAACGGCGTTCAATCTTAGGGCTTTTAAAGCCAGACCTCTATTCATTATGTTTTGATGGTGGGTTGAAAAGTTGGGCTATTACAGTTTTATATCACTTCCCATTGACAGCTCAGAGAAGCCTATATAAGACAAAAAACCGTTCAGAGATTTGTGATTGGCTGTTGAGTGGTGATCACCGTTAGAAAAATATTTGCGATAGTTTATGTCCGCATTTGGCAGAGAATCTAAAACCTACTACTGATATATACTTAGCTTTACGCTCACCCAGACCTTTATGTACCGTTAATTTAGTTTAAAATACGATACATACTTTTTAAAAATGGACATTATGTAGGTCACAATTGAGGCCGTTTTTTCTAATGGGTATTAAACTCTGGGTAGGTGTATGTATGCATGGGTGTTACTTTTGTGTGAATATGTTACCGACAGATGTGTTGGAGATATTGAAAGTGCCTGACGAAGAACTTTGTCCCCATTAAAATCAGTTTTCAATTCGATTTCATTCATTTCTTTCACTTTACTCTTCCACGTTTACAGAAAAAATACAAAATCTGAGCCACGTTCGCTGGATGAAGAGCCACGCCGCATTGAAGTGAGTGATGCCATGGCACAAAGCAAATTGCAGGAACAGCTGAAACAGTTGCAATTACACCAAGACCAAAGCATCAAAGCAATTGCAAGCGGAACAAAATCGAGTCCCAGTGATGATAAATTACCTGGAAATGTCAACGACGCCCCCAACACGGCCGCTAAATCACCGGAAATGCGCATCATATTAAATGGAGACGCCAATAGTGCTGTTAGTCAAAAGAAAACTTCAAATAAAGCGCATAAAACACATACGAAAAAAAATCATGCTAATGCCAATACCAATAACAACAACCACAATGCGGGCTCGAAACTAAAGCAGAGTAATAAAAACACCAGCAAGGACAACAATGCCGGTAGTGGCAAGGAAGTTGAAAAACTGCAAAAGGCCGAAGGTAGTCTCTCTGGGTTGGCATCATTGAAGCGTGTCGGCAATGTGAAAGTGGTAGCCAATCCGGCAGGTTCCAATTCAACTATAAAGGCCAAATTTACTTTGGGTCCATTGACTTTGCGTGTGGAAAAGTCGTTCAAGCGCGGTAGTGTGCATAGTGTGAAAAGTGCTACAGCGCGCACCAATGAGATGATTGGCCGCATCAAATTCAGCGTTGTCAATGATCGCGCCACATTGATGTCCATCAAGGTGCAACAACCGAAACAGGTTAGTTGGGTGAGCAAATGCGATGTATGCAAAGTATGTATGTGTATGTGTATGTGCATGTTTAAGGACAGCTGCAAAGTAAATGTAAGTCTGATTTGTTATACCCGTTCGCATTTGTGCACAAGGGCTTTGTAATTTTGTTCAAACAACGGCGCCATGTAAGAGTTTAAATATATCGAGATAGATACAGGTATATTTAGATAGATGGTGCGTGATTATCATTCGGAATTCACAGCGAGAACGTCGGTTCGAATCCCGGTGAAATACCAAAATGAAGAAATAGTTTTTTTTCTAATAGCGGTCGCCCCTCGGCAGGCAATGGCACAACTCCGAGTTTATTTCTGCCATGAAAAAGCTTCTCATAAAAAATATCTGCCGTTAGGAGTTGGCTTGAAAGTGTACGACCCCCCATTTGTGGAAAAACATCAAGACGGAGGAGGAGGCGCTCGGCCAAACACCCAAAGATGTTGTACGCGCAAATTATATATAAATATATTTGGTACAGATGTATATACACCAAAATGCTCATTCCTTGATGAGGGAAGTCGATTTTGCTACGCCTGTCAGTTTGTCCGTCCGTGTGCACTGTACTCGAGCAAAAATTAGTATATTTCAATGCAATTTGTTACCCATATTAATCTTTGCTCAAGGCAGTTTGCTGTTTATATAGGGTGAAATCGGTCAATAACCACGCCCATTAAAAAAAAACTAATAATAATAAAAAAAGCTAGATATCTCTGTTATAAGTGAAGAAAAAACGAAAATTTTCATAAAAAATCATAAGCACACAAATTTTGTATAGTGGGTTTTGAGTAAAAAATCAAAGTTCATATTAAAACCAAAGCTCCGTTTGTCCGTTTGGCGTTACAAGCTATAATTCTCATTGTCTACTAATCGGTTTGATTTCAAAAGTTAATAGCCAGCCCAAATTAAATTTAACTAAAACGTGCGCGGGTAAGTAAAGTTCGCTCCGAAGGTTGTTTGGCTTTGCTAACTGTTTTTCTTTTTTTTTTGTGGTTGTATTTCCACTCGGAAAGCCTTATTCAATAGCTAACATTTTGCCTTCTACGCTGATACCTTTTTCTATACTGTATTTATTCACAACTAAGATGCATTAAATGAGGTGTAATTGATCACTCAGTGCGGCTCCCTTTGAAGGGCCTTTAATGTATGGTTGTAAAATGAAAAATCTTTATTTATTCTTGTAAATCAATTTCATCCCCTTCAAAATAATCCCCTCTCGATGAAATACACTTATGCCAATTTTTCCAATCCCCGAAACATGCCAAATAGTCCATTTCCGGTATAGCCATCAGCACATTCTTCGATTCAGCTTTTATCTCCGCAATCGACTCGAAATGCGTTCCCCGGAGTGGTCTCTTGAGTTTTGGGAATAGCCAGAAGTCACACGGAGCCAAATCAGGCGAATACGGTGGTTGAGGAGCGATATGCGTGGAGTTTTTGGCGAAATGGTCACGAAGAATGAGTGCAGTGTGAGACGGGGCATTATCGTGATGCAAAAACCAAGAGTTGTTGGCCCATAATTTTGGTCTTTTTAGACGAATTGCTTCACGTAAACGACGCATAACGCTCAAATAATATTCCTTATTAACAGTTTGGCCATCATGACCTTTATTTTTGAACGACTTTGACGTGCTCTTTTCGGTGTGACCTCGCCTTTAGCACGATATTCGTTTGATTGGTCGGTTGTTTCAGCGTCGTTAGCATAAATCCAAGTCTCCCAATCCAATCTCCCGTAATGATGCATTTGAGCTTGTCCAGATAGTCTGAAAGCATTGTTTCACACACATCAACGCGACGATTTTTTTCCAAGAAATTGAGAGTTTTCGGTACCAAACGAGATTTGACTTTTCGTAGGCCCAAATGGTCTTTCAAAATGGTTTTCACGGATCCTTCTGATATTCCGATCATATCAGTGAGGTTTTTAACAGTCAACCGACGATTTTTGAGCACTAACTCCTTCACTTTATGGACGTGTTGGTCATCTGTTGACGTCGATGGTCGTCCGGAGCGCTCCAAGTCATCAACACGTTCTCGACCCTCTTTGAAGTCTTTGTACCACTTATAAACATTTTTCTGCGACATAGTCGAATCACCGAATGCCTTCTGCAACATGCTAAACGTTTCCGCAGCCGAAATTTCATTCCGCAAACAAAATTTGATGGCACTTCTCTGCTCAATCAAATCAGACATTGTAAAAATCGGAAAATGCACTCTTGGTCGTTTGGTAAACACAAGCGTAAATATATTACTGATAACGACATTCGCATGAAAGTTGGCCCAGATGTTATTAACAGTGCTGCCAACTCATGAAAAAAATAACTAGAGCGAAATTTTAATCCCGCGAAGTTTGACAAATAAATTCACCTTACTTTTTGCCCACAGTAGTATTTTTGTCAATTTGATACTAAGGTATGCTTTTTATAAGAGCACTGTCAAATTCAGTCACATTTTGTTAAACACATACATTTTGCTTGCAGCATTTTGTCAGTGTGTTGCAAATCTTAGCCTCGCTCTCCCTCTCATTATATATTTTCTTCAACAGGTGGAAGTGGAAAGCAAAGACAACCATGACCGTACACGCGAGTTCGTCTGGCGGCGCACGCCCAAAATCGCTAAACTGGTTAACGAGAAACTAAAATTAGCTGCCGAATCGCTATTCACAACCCAAGGTGTCGAGGTGGTGAGGCTGTAAAATGTCAACGCAAGACGTTCATTTAGTTAAATTTATATGAATTTTATGCATATGTTTAGTAAAAAAAATGGGTCGGTGTAACCAGGAATCCACCACTGCCAATGGCAACTCCATAATTTATATTTACATTATAAAAAAGTAAAAATACGACAATATCATAAATTCATGCAAATGTGTGAATATACAGATATATCTCTGTATATTTGTGTTTGTATTTCAGTTAGCTTCATTAAATATTTAATTAAAAAAAAGTATTTATTTACGAACACATATTTACTTTTAATTATTTAAGCACTTTAATTGCGATTAACTGTATTTAAATTATTTATTTATTTAAAAAATATTACGTAATAGCTTTTTATTTATTCTTTACTTAATACATTCTACTTTAATGATGGAATAAACTTAACAATACAATTATTTTAAAAGGCTTAATCCTTTACCATTACAATTAGTAATTAATTCCTAGATACATATTTATTGGGTTGGGGAATAAGTTCATAGCGTTTTTTAAATTTTCTTTTACTTTGTAATGATTTGATAACTGTTTGGCAAAGCGTAAGTATTCATTCGATGGAAATCTTTCTGCTGTACAAAACTATGTTAATTGAATTTTTGAGTTATTTAATTTTTATTAGTTTTGAGGCTTAGAAATGGAATATCCCGGAGGCAAAAATCAACATTTCTTTCCTTTTAATCGAGGTCAAAAAGCTACCGAAGCATCCCGGGACTTTTGCGACGTGTATGGAACGGCATCAACAAATTGGTCGAGAGGTGGGAAGAGGTTGTAAACAGCAACGGCGAATATATATGTAATTGATTTACTTATTGATATAGTTATTCAGCTCTATCAGGCAATTCCTCGTAGACTGTTTTTCGTAGAAACTAAGAAATTGTAATCATACAATTCGAATAGCTCCGAACGAGCATTCGAAATTCGTAGAGCAGCATGCACTGAATACACTCGTAACGTCAAATCTTAGAGTTTGGTACAATTTTTCTATTTTCTTTCTACGACGACGTTAGACTAACGGACATAAAATAGAACTAGTAATAAAAAGAGGATTTAAAAGGAAGCAAGTAAAAAAGTTGTCCTTGTAAGTCCCATATTAACTAAACTATAAATAAAAAGAAATTGTTGAAGCATATGAATTTCACAGGTTTAAAGTTGAAACAACACAGCATCAGCTCCTTTGTTGGAGCTAATAAAGCAGAAATCAATCATGGCATTGATATTTTAGTAGCCCTTCCGGTTGTAGTAGAGGCATTTTTCTTTAGTGGGGGAAATGATATTTATTTGCATCCCATCGAAACACAAAATGATGCCAGGAAATCTATATTTTTGCCCGCTGAATTGTTCAAGACTGGCGGCGATGTGCTGATAGGGAGCATGCATCAGCTCATTTGCAAAATATGGCTAGCAGAAAGCATGCCTGACGATTGGATTCTCAGTGTCCTTTGTCCTGTACTGAAGAAGGGTGACCCGACGATCTGCACCAACAACCAGGGCATCAGTCTTCTAACCATCGCGTACAAGGTCCTGTCTAGCGTCCTATGTGGAAGACTTAAGCCGTTTGCCAACACACTGATCGGCTTCAGAAGTGGTAAGTCCACCATCGACCAGATTTTCACATTACGCCAAATCTTGGAAAAGACCCATGAAAAGCAAGTCGACACCCATCATCTTTTTGTCGAATATAAAGCAGCGTTCGATAGCCCGATAAGGGATTGCCTGTACGCCACCATGTCTGAGTTCGGTATACCAGCGAAGCTCATACGGCTTTGCAGAATGACGTTGAGCAACACAACCAGGTCAAGGTAGAAAATAACCTCTCCGAGCCATTCAGTACCGTTCGAGGTTTCAGACAAGGCGATCCACTGTCATGCAACCTCTTCAACTTCGTGATGGAAGGGGTGCTCCGAAAAGCAGGTGTGCTTCGAAATGGCACTATTTTCTACAAATGTGTCCAGCTCCTTGCGTACGCTGATGACATTGACATTATCGGCCGCTGTAAGCGAGATGTCACGGCTGCGTTTTCTGCTATCGAGAAGGAATCATCACGAGTGGGTCTGGCGGTGACCGCGGGTAAAACAAAGTATATGCTGTCTACAACGCGTAACACACGGCGTGTAGGAACGCACGTCATTGCGGACAACTATACTGGTGGAAAGACCAGGTGGGGGAAACCCTATGCTCGCTTGGTGTACAGAATTGGAGAAGGCGCGCGCGGAGCAGAGGCGCCTGGAGAGAGCTAGTGAGGTCGGCCGTAACTCGGTAACGGGTTGTTATGGCCACCTAAGTAAGTAAGTGAGTGTTTTAAACCGTATTTAAGTAAACTTTTTCTTTAACAAAAAGGCAAGCACTTACATTGATGCGTCCATATCGAAAAGGTTGCTTGCATCTCTCAATATTTTTCGCTCAATTAAAATACTCAGTTTGCTTGTCTCACTTTCCTCCTCCATTAACGCAATCGCACATGCCAAAAAATATATTTAAATTTGAAAATTCAGCTAACTTGACCAAAACTTAAAAATTAATTGCTAAATTGTCTTGTTTACATTGAAGTGAGCTGTTGTCGAATTATCAAAATTTGATACTTAAGTTTGTCAGTACTTTTTTCGTATTCGTAGTAGACATTTGTATTCAAGGTTTTCTACGACGGATTCTATGATAGGGCTGATTGTTTTTTTGTTTAAATAAAAATCTTCGGTAAACCGCCACGGACTTATTCACTAGCCTAATAATTTTCCTTGATAAATTCTGCATCGGGTAATATTGCTTACTCTTAAGAACTGCTTGATGCTGCCCCATAAGGTGTAGAACTCTGACTATACATAGTAGAAAACTAATTAAGAAGGCATCATTTGCCTCATTGGCACTAAGGCCACAATATGGCTTAATGAAATGCCAAAGTTAGCACCTGTGGACATCGCAGGCAAAAGTGCCGCGATCTGCAGTAATGGGACTGAGAGGCTCGCGTTACAGGCTTGACCTCACTTACGCACATTCAAGTATCATCAGAAATGTTGAGTTTATCCCCTGGTATTATCCACTCACGATCCATCAAACCAAGGGAAGAGTGGGCGGGGTGTAACACTTGTAGAAGAGGCTTGGTGGATGTTCACGAGTGGCTCAAGGTTGAATGGAAAGATTGGTGAAGGAGTATTCCGCGAGGAGCCCATATTCAGACTAGCAGACCAGTGCAGACTGTTGTAAGCGGAGGTAGTCGCAAGGAAAGAAGCCCTCACTTGTGCAACAACTAACTGGAATATTAAAGAAAGTTAAGTAAGAAAGTTTTATTTACCAGGACAGTTGAATAAATCGAAATTCCCTAGAGGACCTATTTTTATAATATATATGGCATGAAATGTACTAAATAAAATACTTATATACTGGTACTTATATCCCTTTCTACAAAAATGATGTGTTGTTAAAAAATGCTTAAAATTGAGAACAAATTTTGGACTGAGTAACAGTGCGAGCAATTGGCGCGTTTCGGTATTAATTCTTTTTGATATTACTGCTTGAAGCGCAATCTGTGTGTCACATTTTTCTGGCAGAAGGACCACACAGATAGTTGAGGACTTCGCTAAATTTGGTGTGTCTGCGCTACTATCGCGATTGCCCGCTTCCTCTTGCTGGCGCCACTGATGCAATGTGTAAATGTGTCTTTTTGCTCGGTTCAGTAGCCACAATGGAAGTAATGCGTTGACATTTTATTTTGTGCGGGAGTAAGGATTGGAAGGATAAGGTTGTTGGGGTTGAGGGATTAATTTTTTTTTTATATAGAAGCTAGGGAAGTAGGTAAGTTTCGAAAAGAGCGAGGACCGTGCTTTACGTGGGACTCGAAGCCACAACCTCTGAGATGGCAGGCTAGTGTTTTTTTTTTATTTCTGCAAAACCCATCATTCACCCTTTATTCTCCAACACAAAGTCTGTCTCTCTCAGTGAGGTGAAATCCTCGATGAAAATCGCCACGTGGCGAACTTTGCTACAAAAATGTGATTTTATGGCTTTTTTCCCCGATAACCCTCAAATTTCAGCATTAAAAAAAGGCAGCGAAAAACTATTTAATGAACACAAAGAGATAGTTTCTCAGCAAGCCTACAGGGATACTCTTAATAGCCGCAATGATGAAGAACACGCAAAGCAAATCATGAAGGAAAACACTAAATCAAATCGACTACGATATTTTATCTCAAAAATTGCAATATCTCGTCAACAAATTATCTTCAGAAGCCTAGCATTATCTGGACTTAATCATGCAGTGAAATGTTTGACTTTCTTATGAGCACTCACTTCTACTGGTGAATTGAAGAAAGTAACGTAGGTGGTAGTTTTTAGTCACCAAGGATTTTGTGGTTGTATAGGGTGCATGAGAACTATCGATGTCGATAACTATGGTTTGACAGCCGAAAAAGGCAAAAAGCGTTGGCATATCAGTTCAGTAAGATTTGGCAATCCATCATGAATAGTTTAACGCCAGTACAACGCTTCCAAATTGTGGTAGTTTAGTTTGAAAAAAAAAAAATCATCGGTTCTTGTTTCTTTCGAAATAAGGAAAAAGCTACCGTTACGGTGATTGGCGAGCGCAATCAAGCCATGCTGACTGAAGTTTTTGTTTCCCCAAATTAATCAGCTAAACATCGACGACATTTCGTTCTAAGATGGTGCAATTTTCCAGAGTGCGCTTGACAATCAATTTATTGCAATATTCAAGCCACCATTGGCGCCATACGGTCAGATTTGTTGGAAAAGGTAGTCAAAAATTGGACTGATCAAATGGGCCATGTATGTGGAAAGTAAAGTGAATGTCATGAAATCATCTAGCAGATTATAAAAAAAAATTATAAAAAATATATTGTAAATTCAATCCAACAATGTAATTGTAAGAATGTTGCATTTTTCTTTGTGTTTCACATATAAGTTAGCTTTTTCATATACCAGTATATTATTGTTATGCAACATTTAAATATATTATATAAGGACTTTTAGTTTTAGGTCGAGTTGATACTCGCACACACGAAAGCACATACAAACATAACTATGGGTACATTTCCTGTAAACGCGGCACTTCAACTAAACACTTCATGCAACTGCCTCAAACAGTAAATACTTCTGTATGCGATGCCATTGTAAATACAGGGTGTCCGGTGGCAAAATTAAAAATTAAAAGCTGGATTAAAAAAGAACTATTAACGATAAACATTTTTTTTTGTTTTTTTTTATTTATTTCCTCTAAATGTTGTCTCTTACACTCTTGGAATCTGGCCTCCGCCCATGTCACTCGTTGGAAAAGTAATGTCGGTAAACCCTTCACCTCGCGAAAGATATTTTCATTTAGTGCTGAGATGATCGCTGGGCTTGTTCCATAGACTTAACTTTGAGATACCTCCACAGAAAAAAGTGCTGAGTGGCCAGGAAAGGTCACTGAACCGGCTTTTCAGTTAGCTAGGGAAGAAATCACGCAGCGTCGCTATGGTCTATCTCTGGCCCTGTGTGGCGTGGCTCGATCTTGCTGAATACAGTATTGATAGAAAATAATTCAGCATGCGGCAATAAGAGACACCGTCCACAAAAGTTGCTTGCAAAGGCAATAAGGGCAAATTTCTAACTTTTTTTCTCAACAAACGGTTGTAACGACTCTTACGAAATATTTTATATTGCCCCAAAAACGTTTAAATGAGTCAACAATGGTAAACCAAGTTCTGACTTCTAAATAATAAGTGGACTACATTTGACGCGCCCCTGCCAGTCTGCTAACCTCGAACCAGCCGGAACTAGATTTTTGTGCAAATATTTAATAATTTACTATTCGCGGAATTTTCAATATGAACATACGATTTTTGTAAGTGTTACTAATTCTTCAATTCGAAAAGCAAAAACTACGACCGATGCTACACAAATGATAATATGAGCTGAAACTATTGACAATTTATGTATGCCACACAAATTTGTTTGCCGATTTGTTTTTAGAGTATCTGATTAAGCAAATCGAAAACTAGAGTTTTGCAAAAAAAAAAAACAAAAAGAATTACTATTATAATAACAAATCAGCCTTACAACCGCCAAAAGACAAATGCGGCTATAACTTAAATACATACAGCTAATGGCTGTCGAGCTTAGGGCAATAGTAAAATGAACTGCATACAGTAGGTAGAAAAATTAAGCTAACGTAACGGTATACTCCCGTTGTCTTTACTCTTGCTTTTGACTTATTCGTACATTTTAGGAACTGCATACGGCCGCATTCACTATTGATTTTGATTTCTACCGACATAGACCTAAATGCGCCGTGGTGCTGAAATTTCCCTGGATCGACGTCTATTAATAAAACTGTATTTAGAAAAAAAATCCTACCTCGAAATTGGCAAATTTGTCGACAAATCACGGCTCAGTGTTCGAAACATCATTATGCATTATTGCAATGCTGGCAAAATAGCTCCAGGAGAGCAGATTTGGCCGCCCAAAAAAATTAACCGAACGACAGGAGCGAATTGTGGTGTCCACGATGGCACAAAATCCAAAAACTTCGGCTGTCAAATTTTGCGAGACCCTGCAAAATTCATTTGAAATCAATTTAAATCCCCAAACTGTTCGGAATACCCTACATAAGACTGGGTGTCGTGGCCGAGTTCCTCGACGCAAACCCTTCATTTCGAAGGTAAATAAGAAAAAGAGGCTAGAATTTGCTAAACAGCATTTAAATAAGCCCGACGCTTTTTGGAACACCACCATATTTAGTGATGAATCAAAATTCAATTTATTTGGGTCAGATGGAGCATAAAAGATTTGGCGAAAGCCAAATAAAGAGCTTCAAGAGAACGGTAAAGGAAATGTGATTTTTTGGGGGTGTTTCGCGGCATCTGGTGTCGGAAAGCTCGTGTTCATAGATGAGACAATGGATAAGCATGTGGCTTGCGACATTCTTAAAGAAGATTTAAGTCCAAGTGTCGAAAAACTGGGTCTTAATGAGATAACTTGATAATTTCGTTTTATCTTGTGCAGAAGTGGTTGATATACTATTGCCTACAGCTAAAAACATCGTCCCAATCGCCAGGCTTAAATCCTATTGAGCATGTGTGGCATCTTCTGGAACGGAAAATACGATCTCACCACATAACGTCAAAAGGATTCTCTAAAAGAGGCAACAATTGATGAATGGAATAAAATAGCACCTTCCGAAGTTTCAAATCTGGTAAATAGTATGAAGAGACTTTTGCAGGCCGTTATTGAGTCTAAAGCAGGACCCAGAAAGTATTAGTACGTTACAGCTGCAATGGAGCAAGCTGATTACGCTTTGCCCCTTATTTTACCTTTCAAGGTTGAGCTTGTAAACCTAAGTCGAAATTAATTTTTTTAGTTCAGATACGTAATAAATAAATACATTTAGAAAATACCGTTTTCTATTTTTTTATAATTTCATTAGAAGAAAAGTTATAGCACTGAGAACTTTGATTTTTCGAGTACTTTTTTGACTCACTTTACATATATGTATTGTTAGTATAATTTATAAATAGTTGCATTAACTTTAAGCTACTTTGATTACTTACTTTTCCTACTCACTGTATGAAACACGTACAACTACATACATTTCATCGTTGTTCGCATAAAAGCATTGCTATTTTGTTTAGTTAATTTCGTTATAAAAAGTACGAAAAGTGCAAGGTACGAAGGTCTAATATACAAGTATTTGAACTTAATGAAAAAGCAAAGTAACTGAGTACCTTTTAAAAATTGCGAAATATTCTCTGAGTCTAGGAAATTAAAAATAAGAATGCGAAAACTAAGTATTTGGAGGTCATTTAAATTATTTAGAAAGTTTCTCCAAATTATTTTAATTACTGTACATAACCTTTAGGTGCAATTAACTATAATCTCTTTAATAAGTGTATTGGATATGGGAATAAGTATCCGTCCTTTCTTAGCCAAAATTACGAATTATTTAAACAAATAATTAATACATGATATTATGTGAAGTATGTGGCTTACACCATCTTTCAGGCACCATACCGATTCCTCTGACGAAAAATTCGAGTTATTTTAACTTGATCCATTCATTGAGCTAGTTTGCGATGCTCTCGCAAGAAGTGAACCGCTCTCCACTAGTGGCTGATTGCACTGCTCGGAACAGATGGTAATCCGAAGGTGCAAGGCCTGGGGACTACGGCGAGTGGGGACTACGGCGAGTGAGGCAAGACTTCTCAATTCTAAATATTTCTAGATCGATTTAGCAACGTGTGGTCTGGCGTTGCCAGGCAGTAAAATCAATTTGTCATGTGTACCGTCCCATTCCGGCCATCTTTCTTTCGGAGCTCGATTAAAGCGCATTAACAGCAGTCGGTTACGATCGCCAGGGATGGTTTCAGATGGTTTAAGGAGCTCATAATACATGACACCCTTCTGATCCCACCAGATGCACGATATAATCATTAAGCCCGAATATTTTTTGTCGCTGTCGATGGATCTGGTTCATCTGCAAGACTCCAATATTTTCGACGCTTAGAGTTATCATAATATATTCATTTTTCATGACCAGTGACGATGCGATGCAGAAAACTTTTTCTTTTCTGCCGTTCAAGAAGCATCTCATACGTCACCAAACGCCTATCGATATCCCTCTACTTCAATTGATGTAGCATTCAGTGACTCCCACAAAAGAGACTCGTACATATATTCACATAGCATTGGATAAGAAAAAGCATACTTTTAAAAATAATTGGTTTTGGAACTAAATGCACCTGCCATATAATTGAAGCTGAGATTTCCGTCGCTCGAACTCGGACGGAACTAACCTGACTAACTGACATTAAAAGAAGTGAAGCGCTATTTTTTCTTGAATAAAAGTACTTATAGTTACGGCTCGTAAATGACAGTAAATGGTGGCCAGCACTAGAAAAAACTACATCTAGAACCAAAATCGAAAGGGTTAAAGGAAACTCGATTCGAGCGAAGGCGGGGCAGACCGGACCGGATGTGGTCCGCCGTCTCATACGCCATTTCACAAGCTGGGGAGAGTACATGTCTGAGATGCCTACCTTTTCCATGTGCTTCGCCTATAGAAAGTGGCCCGTCATCAGTCCAACCAGCTGTCTGCAGTCCCTTATGCTTAATGAGAGGAGGATTTGCGACAGATGATGACATTACAGGTAACATGAGTTTAGTCCATCTGCAGCCTTTCTCAGCCTGCCAAGCTCGCTTGTGAGTTGTAGTAATCCATTTGCTAACCGTGGCGTTGATGGCTGCAGAAGGGAGTGGCGAAACGGGCTTTGGGCTAAAGAAGTTGGCCTCAGAGCCCATCCTAGCTAAGGAATCTGAGGTCTCGTTACCTCCGATACCCACGTGCCCGGGACCCATGTTAGCGTCAGGCTATTATATCTACCGACACAGTTCAGCCTGGATTTACAGGACCCGACTACCCCTGATGTGGTTGGGGGGCTGTCTAAGGCCATGAGCACAGCTTGGCTGTCACTGCAGATACATAATAAAAGGTTTTCCAATAAGAGGTGTTATTCCCGTAAAAGATCTTGTTGAAAATAAACGTTGGCCATAAAAAATCATTAATCTTCTCTCGGTAGCGCAATTCATTCACCGTAACTGTTGCTACAGCTTCATTTTCGAAAAAGTAAGGTCAAATGACTCCGCCGGACAATAAACCGCACCAAACAGTCACACGTTGAGGATAGAGAGGTTTTTCAACAATAAGTCTTGGATTTTCTGAGCCCCAGCCACCGAGGTGGAAATGGGCCTTTTCACTCAAGATGATTTTTCGATGGAATTCCCGATCATTTTCATGCATTTCAACGATCCAATCAGCGATGACACGACGTTGTTGATGATCGGCCGGCTTGAGTTCTTGTGTTAACTGGACTTTATAAGCCTTAAGACCCAAATCTTTATGAAAAACACGTTGTAATGACGTTTGTGGAATGACTAATTCCAAAGAACGACGAGGAATGGACCATCCTGGGTTTTCTTCAACACTTTCGGCTACCACAGTAATATTTCGGCTGTTCTTGAGCGACGTGCACGGGTTTTATTTTCACATCGCTAACTTGTCCCAACAGCTCGAATTTTTTCACCAATTTCAGTATTACGGTCCGACAAGGTGCTTCACGACCCAAAAATGTTCGAGTTTTACGAACCGGTGAATCGGTTCATTTTTTTTAATGGCCTGTTATTGGAAAATCCTTTACTTAGAGAATTATCTTTTAGCCTGAGTTACACTGGGTGGGCCAAATAAGACCAACTAATGTTAAACACAAATAACTTTTGCAATAATCATTTATTTTGGCTAATTGTTTTATACATTGAATATATTTTATAGAAATCATGTATGAAATATTACATCAGATTAGCTCTTTTTAACGCATTTTCCATTACACCACATAATGTTTCTGGTTGAAGGCCAGTATTTCGTCTCGAATATTTTGCTTCAGCTGTCTAATAATCTGTGGTTTATTAAGATACACTTTGTCTTGTAAATATCTCCATAAAAAGAAGTCGTGCGCAGTCAAATCTCTCGAACGAGGTGGCCAAGGGAAATCTTTATTTTTGGAAATCAGACGTTCGCCAAAAATTTCACGCAGCAGGTCCATAGTTTGCCTAGCAGTATGCGCAGTTGCTCCATCTTGTTGAAACCACAAATTAGGATACTGCTCCGCCATTGGCCGTAAATAGTTTTCAATCAATGTTCTGTAAGAAGCTCCAGAAATCGGTTACGGCGTTTCATCTTCATTTTCGAAGAAATATGGACCGCCACTAGAGTTGGCCATAACACCGCACCAAGCAGTACATTTACATGGGTGCAACTGATGTTGGTGTGTTGCCCTTGGATTTTCAATGCCCCACAGTCTACAGTTTTGTTTGTTGACATAACCATTTAAATGGAAATGCGCTTCATCTGACATCAAAAAATCAATTTGTGTGGCTAATTGTGTAAGAATAGAAAAACTCGATCATTTTAACGCGTTGTGTTGTACTGTAGGGTTTCATAATAAATTTCCAACAATTCAATTATAACTTACAAAAAGAGAAAAATAAATATGTCAAAAAATTAAAAAGTTATTTGTGCTTAACATTAGTAGGTCTTATTTGGCCCCGCCTGTAGATGATATTTTTTTAGCTGCATGAGAATTATCGATCTCAATAACTGGGTTGACAGCTGAAAATGAAAAACTGTGTGGAGATTTCTGTTCAGTAAGGTTTGGCGAGTCATCATGAATAGTTGAACGCCAGAACAAAGTTCCCAAATGATGGCAATTACTTAAAAAAAAATAAATATTAAGGGTTCTACACTTTCAAGCCGACACCGAAGGGCAAATAGTTTTTTATGAGAAGCTTTTTCTCGGCAGAAATACATTCGGAGGTTTGTCATTGCCTGCCGACGGGCGGCCGCTATCAGGAAAATCTGTTTCGTTTCGATTCGAACTTACGCATTCCCGAAAGGTACTAACGCGCGAGCCCATTCGGGTTCGGTAGTTGCTGCCTACAAAATAAGCTTGAGTAAGAATTGAAACCTGATTACCATCACTTATAGTACGTCACATTTTTGCTAATTGCGCTCATTAAGATTTAGGTATTAACAAAAGTAGTCAAAAATTAGACTACTATATAACTGGCAGACGCGGGACATATGCCGGATATAATATTCAAAAAATAATGTTCTGTGTCGTGTTATTATTGTAAGTTCTCAAGCTCTTAAAAAAGCACCCTCTAGTTAAAACCTACTTATGGAAAGTGCACAATTAGACTAACTTCAAATGGCCTGCCCCATACTCTGCTCTTCTGCTACATTTTTATTATTTTATTAATATAAATAGTCGGAAAGTCATCGCAAAATGTGTCATTTTATATGCGTACGTCTGTATGTATTTATATGTGTGTAAATTTCCTAAAAGCAACAAATTTCAATTTACATAGGCTGTCAAACGAATTTGACCACTTTAGTGTCCGTTTTCCTAAATTGAAACACTTTCAGGTACTTAAATTAGTTTTAGGTTTTAGGTACTTAAATTAAGACCAACTCACGCCCAACCTAAAAAGAGAAATTGTTTACCATTTCGCCTCCAATATTTAATGTTGCAAGCTGGAATAAACGAGTAAGTGTGCACAAATATACACACGTGGAGTTTGTATTTATTAGCCAACACTATTTACCGCAATACTAAAACCGCAAACAATTAATTGTGGTATTTATATATGTAACATAATAGTGTTTGGGTAATGGTAACCACTTTGCCAAAAGTAGTACAAACCCATATGCATGTAAAAGTATAGGCCTACTCGTACTATTACCATAAAATTATATTAATATAAATATTTTACGCACAGCCGTTAATATTAAAGCAGTTAAAAGGCAACAATACAAAAAATTATGTGCAGCGTAATGGGCTGATTATATTTTTGCATAGTTAATTGCTTCATTGTTTGATAGTTATTTTTAGTATTATAATATTTTACGAACTATTGTATATTTGATGTATAGTATATATATAAATTACGCTTACCCCCTTTATTGGGTGTTTGGCCGAGCTCCTTCATCTATTTATGCTCAGCGCTTCACAAATGGAAGGACATACAGTTTTATGTCGCCTCCGAACTGCTGATGGTGATTTTATGAGGAGATTTTTCATGGTACAATTTCATCTGGAGGCTTGCCGAGGAGCGACCGCTATTAGGTCAAATAAAAAGTTCTGTTTCATTTCAGTTCAAATTATCCGACTTAGATAAAATGTGTTCTGGCAGTAATTAGAAATCTCAGCATCAAAAAAATCACTTCCGTCAAGACTAACAATGAAATATCAAGCGCGATACCGGTGGAAATAAGGATAAAACAAGGCGATGTTTTAAGTCTTATCCTATTTAGTCTGATTAAGGAGGATATACTGTACCTGGCCATTGAATTATGACCGATGGCATTTTTTCTGAAAACGTCATATATCAGGTAAAATTTTTAATCTAATTTGGACTTTTCCAAATAAAAAAGGGTATTAAAGGGCTTTTAACCTCTTCTTAGATGTTTTTAAGAATTTCCGGTTAATTGGCCTGCGACGATTAGAAAAGCATCAGGTGAAAAGTGAAAGAATTGAATAGTGAATATTCATATATCTAAAATATAACAACAGTAAGTACAAAATATACGAATTTGGCACGGGGATTATCCTTTTTTTTCAATTTAACCAGTTTTTTTTAGAAAATGGGCTAAAAGTCGGATTTGACATCGGGACATAAACAACAAATTGTAGTTCTTTTGAAGGCCAAGAACCTGAGCTATGCAGACATAGCAAGAACCGTTGGAATATCTAAGGCGTCTGTGGCAAATGTTTCCAAAAAGTTGAAAAATACCAACAACGTTTTAGCGGTAACTTCAAACAATCGCCAAAATTGTCGCCGAAAACGCATCACCTCAACCAGGCGGGGTCGCAAAATCGTCCAAACAGTTCTCTGAAACTGATATCGCATGATTTTGATAGAGGTTCAGGAATCTGGAGTAAATATTTCGGAAAGAACGTTACGATGACGCTTATACGAAAATGGACTTTTTTGCAGACGACTAGCAAAAAAGCCAAAACTGACACCCTGTATGCGAAATCGGCAGAAACTTTGGGCACAACTTCACAGAGACTTCGAAGCGGAATATTGGAAAAAAGTCAAATAGCAGTAGTAAGAAGATGTTAATATTCACACTTTTTTGTGGTTGTGTGTTTCTTCTTACAGATCATCTTAAGCGATGAACGCCGATTGGAAGCGGGCACAAATTTTGTTCGCAGAAGAGCCGGAGAACGATATTCTGAAGATTATGTGCTTCCAAGGGTCAAACACCCCCCAGTGTAATGGTTTGGGGCTGTATAACCTCAGAGGGACCAGATCCGCTACATTTTGTTGGAGGAACAATGCACTCTGTCCAGTCCGTGGAGGTGCTGAAAAACGTTTTGATGCCATATTTAGAAACGGAAAGAGTATTGAACAGGTTATCGAACTCTGCTACTTGGACACCTTAAGGGGACAGATACCTGTAAACGGCCCTATTTTCCCTGATTTCCATTAAAATTATTTAAAATGAAGAAGAGAATATATTTTTTTCAAAATTGGCATACGGTTTATTTCCTATTTATGTGCTACATTAAAATAATATAAACATTTTTTTTTTTTATTTTAATCTTTTAATATGGCGGATGTACACTCGATTCTTCCAGCAAGGTCGCAACGGGGCTTCTCAATCGGCGGGCATAGAAGCATCGGCGTCGGTGACCCGAATACAAAAAACCAAACACGTTTTTGTTTATTAATGTCATAATTTCTATATGAATTAACAATAAATGAAAAAAACGCGGAATACAATGTTTCAACAAAAAAAAAGGGTTTTGGGGCGAATTTTCCTACTATTTTTGCTTCGAAAAAATTATTATGTGTAAAAGGTTTAAGGGAGATCGGTCAATAACTTTTCGAGTTATCGTGTACGAAAATTCGGAAAATATAGTTTTGAGAAAAACGCGTCTAAAGTTTGAATACAACGTGACTAACTATACCTCTTCCAGGGCTCGAACGGAAAGAACAGAGTAGTCACGGTTGACGATCTATAATATAAGAAACTAGCATTACCCAGTGGGCTTGGCACCACCAAACATAAAATGTTTTTTTATATCGCAAGAAATTTTTCATATTAAGTTTTCTTTATAGAACTCGTAAAATGTTTAAACAGTTGAATTAGTTGATATTTTTCATTCAACATACTTTCTAAAGATGTCACAATAGCCTTTTCTGTACTTTTTTAAAATTTGATTGTGGTGGTCACCTACATATATACAGGTAAGGTGAAAGAGCTGATAAAAACTTGTAATTAAACTTTGATTCTTTAATTTCCATTTCAATTTTTTACGCTAAATAAATTATGCTAAAATAAATAAAGTTAAAAATGTTTTTCCAGTTCCTCCTGGAGCATTCAATTTTTTATTATATTTGCGTCCAAAATGACTTGCAATTCGATAAAAAATTGATGCGAAAGTTGATTGCATTGCAAAATAAAATTATTTTCTTGAGGGCGAATCATCAATCGATACGATTAAAAATTCATCGCACTGACGGTTTTCGTTGATTTTTGACCTGCGATGCAAAAATTAATTAGCGTATGAAAATTATTTAAAAATCATATTTAAACAAAAATAAAATGTGTATGTACCAGTTGTTGGATTTATCATTGGTATGTTGATATGATAGCCATCGTCCACTCTCCAAAACAAAATGGGGTATTGCAATGCATCATAACAGCGATGGAGTTCTGAAATACGTTGTTATTGCTCATTTCTACGATACAAAACAATATCTCGTGGCTGAAACTGTAACAACAATAGCTACTTCATCAATCGTTGGTACATTGAATCGTCTGGCGTGCTCCCAATTGGTGTTTTATCGGCTTTTATTATGATTTTGTGGCCATCGGTGGGCATCAGATCGAGTGCCACTTTGAACAATTTCACCAATTCATTGTGTTGATGGAACATTGTTTGCAATTCATTCACGATTGATCTTCTCGTATACGTCGAAATTGCACAGCGCTGATCTAATTCACGATTCTCCTCACCAATAAAATATATTTGCAAAAATTGATGGTCACCATCTGGGAATGGTAGCAAAGACCCAGCTCTATGGTATATTTGACCTTGAATCTGTAAAGTTCGAGAAATATGTGTAGATAACGGATCTGAATTTTTAAAAACATTTTAACTAGTTGTAGTACATAAGAATGCAATCTCTTAATCTGAAGGCGAGTTCCCAATTGGTCTATATCTGGAGTCCTAAGTTACCCAGCGAAAAGAAAAGTCCTCTTTTCATTAGCATTTATCAACAACTTACAATGGATACTCATGTGGTTCAAACACATCCTAGGGTTATCCAGGTCCACATTTTGGTCTATATCTCGAGACCCTAGTCACGGAGCGGCATCAAAAATACTCTATACTATAGAATCATCAGCAGCTTCCATTTGCTACCCATGTTGTACAAACTCATCCTAGGGTTACCCGGGTTCACGTTTTGGCCTATTTCTCGAGACCCTGGTATCCGATTCTTAAAATTTCAAAACACAAACCATCTACTGAATAGTCCAAACAAAGCCTAAAAATTTGGTTTGGATAGGTGAGCCCGTTCTTGAGTTATAAGATTACCAAGGAAATGTAACTTCTTTTTATATATATATATAGATATAGATATAGATATATAGATATAGATATAGATATAGATATAGATATAGATATAGATATAGATATAGATATAGATATAGATATAGATATAGATATAGATATAGATATAGATATAGATATAGATATAGATATAGATATAGATATAGATATAGATATAGATATAGATATAGATATAGATATAGATATAGATATAGATATAGATATAGATATAGATATAGATATAGATATAGATATAGATATAGATATAGATATAGATATAGATATAGATATAGATATAGATATAGATATAGATATAGATATAGATATAGATATAGATAGATACTTAAATTTACGTTCTCAAAATTTGTTGACATATTCTTAAAGGATTATACAATATTAATATTTTATGAAAAATATTTTTTTTTATTTTCGAAATTTTACCCTTAATTACATCATCGAAAGAATTAAGAGTTGAAATAAACAATCGCATGAATGAAGCATCACGAATCTCTGGATAGCGAAATAATCATCTCAGACAAGAAGGCAAATTCCGAATTTAAAAAACATGCATTCGACCTGTAGTCATCTATGCAGCAAATACAACTGCGATATAACAACCAATAAACAAGGTTGAGATGACAACATTACGATCAATCACAAGACTTGCAGAGAGAGAGATATGTTGCGAAAAGAAGATATTATAGGGATATGCGACACAAAACACATTGTTAGATGGAGCCAAAGAAGAAGAGGGGGAAAGGAAAAATCACAAGCTAAGCATGCCCGACAATAAGCTGACTAAACCAGTAATGACGGGGAAGCCGATGACTACAAGGCTACCCAGATGTCCTCCCAAATACTGGAGTGAATGTTGGCATTCAGCTCTATCGATAAAAAATATTATTTTAAATGCAATACAATTCAAACAAATTGTATATCTTGTTGAACAACAGGATTTAATTCTATATTAAAGAAAACAACTGTTGTACATTTTGAAGGCAATCTCATAATTTTTTTTATTATTTCCCTTTTTAAATTACGATCTGTTAAATTTAAACAATAAGTAGATAATAATTTTAAAGTAGTTTGGAATTCTTTGTGCCCAATGCCAGATAAACAATAAATTTTGCTTCAGATTATGCTACGAGAACATTATATTATTTTCTAAGTGTTATAATTATTACTATTTTTTGGTTTTTTTGTTTTTTTTTTTTTGTTTTGTCATATTGTTCTGTTGGAGTTAATCGTTTTAATCTTCGTTTTCCCACTTTCTCCGATTGTGGTAGTTTGCGCATTTGTTCATTTTGATGTTTTGTTACTCGTTGACCATTTTGTGTCGATATTGAGGTCGCTGTGGATCTTGTCGTTTTGTATATACCAGCCTGCTTTTGTCATTGTTCGAAGTATTTCGGATTGGGCCCTTTGGTATTGGTTTTTTTTGCAGTGCCCCAGATTTCTATGCCATATTTCCGAATGGATGACATAATAAATTTATATATCACTACTTTGTTGTTAAGGCGTATTTTTGAATTTTTAGGCAACAGCCATCATAGTTGTCTGAACTTGGTTTTGATTTCATTTCGTTTATTTTCTATATCTTATTTCCAATTTAGTTTTTCATCTTTAGTTATGTCAAGGTACTTTGCTCTAGGAAGAATTTTTATTTCATTGTTTTTTATTGTTAGTTTGTGTTTCTTGGCTTTCTGTTTGTATATATTACTTGTACCGTTTTATCTTTGTTCACTTCTATTCCCCATTTATCGAGCCATGTTACAGTGTCATTTATAGTTTGTAGAGGAATGTCATTAGCTTTTTTTTTCTATTTTATCTGATGCCATTATAGTCCGGGAGCCAGGGGTCATTTTGATCTTATCATTTCATGCCGACGGATTTTAATACTGAAAGCAGGCGCCATCCAATGGACGACGAAACCAACCGTCAGCTGGTCCAATAGCGGTGGGGATGCTGCGAACGTGGGATGCTGCGAAACGTGTCGAAAAACAATTTTTAACAACTCAATTAATACCGGCTATGTATTGTTGACATTTAGTTAGTTTAGTTTTACAAGTTCTTCTGTTCAGCTGACGTATTTTCCCCCCTCTACGACGCAGCTGACTATTTTTTTTTTATTTTACTAAATGTCAACAATACATGAAAAAAATTTCAGCCGGTGTAAAATGAGTTTGTAGAAATTG
Source organism: Anastrepha ludens (assembly GCF_028408465.1). Classification (NCBI taxonomy): domain Eukaryota; kingdom Metazoa; phylum Arthropoda; class Insecta; order Diptera; family Tephritidae; genus Anastrepha; species Anastrepha ludens. Next base: position 43,242,074 of record NC_071500.1, on the reverse strand, counting down.
TTTTTTCGATACGTTTCGTACCATCCCACAATCACACCCAGTGCGGGTGCGCCAGCTGACGTTCACTTTCGTTATTCATGAAAGCTAAATCACAAATATAGTCAAGAATTTAACGGTATAAAAACGCAGTCCAAAATCGACCCCTGGCTCCCGGACTATTAAAACCATGTCATCCGCGAATGTGGCTGTCATGCAATTTTTGGTTGTTGTTTTAATTTCGATATCCATAGAACCCGAATGGAATCGTTAGAACTTTCCTGTGCTGTTGCATTCGGTCACTAATACTTTCAATTCCATGATATAGGCAAAAACCATCTATATTGGAGTTGGTGCATTTATGCGTCGAACCTATCATAAAATAGAAAAACCGTACAGTTTACCCAAGCTAATCAAAGGACTTGGTATATTTCTTGACCTTCACCTCATTTATTCATAAACTGATTCGAAAATCTCACAATAAACAAGTTATTCTTCACAAAAATTTATATCACACAAATGATTCGAAGTTATTGAAAAATATTAGCTTGGGGGCTCAGAATCAACGTTTAAAAAGGAAAACTGCTGATGAAAGGAAATAATTCACATTTAAAAGGCATTTAAAAGATGTTTATTCAATAGGATGCAGCAGTCCTATGACTAAATATTTCTATGGAAGTTACAGTGGAAAACTCTTTTTAATTTGCTGAAAAATATCACTTTTTTCTTTTCTGTTGAGATATTTTATTACTGCCATATTTAATTTTTAAATTACAATGTCAGCCGCGTCAAATCAGAAATTACTTGTTTTTTGGTAAGCAGATTGAAATCAAAAGATCAGGTACATTATCAAAGGATGTAGGTGAGGCATACACCCACTAGCACTACGACATTCCTTCTCCTTGGCTGATTTCCACATTAGAACCGCTTTAGAATTTCTTCAACGTGGAGTCGCGTTTACGTCTATTGACACAAAAGGTTCCTGCGCCCAGGTTCAATTGTACCCACTTTTCCCATTGCATTCACAAATGGTTTAGGAGGGAATGAAACATCGGATAATGTGCAATAATACGATACTTACAATCTTTTGTCTTGCCCTTTGTTTGTTACTCCATTGAGTGTTTGACTCAAGCGCCGGTTTGCCTAAACACTTCATTTCCACTGCCCAACTGATTCTACTGCTGCTGCCGCTGTTGGAAGTGTTGCTGTCGTTTGTTTCTGGGCTTTTCTCTCCCATCCAGAAATGACTTAAATAACCATGTCCTTAACTATCTAGAACGACTTTCCCAGCAGCCCTGTTTATGTATCAGGTCAGTCCATAAGTTTGTGCGTTTTTTTAAGGTGGTTTTAAAATTAGTAAAGATGTTTAAAGTATTTATTAATCAATAATATATTTTCCTTCATTATTTACAATGCCTTCCTAATGTTTAGGCAAATTTTTAATTCCCAGCTCAAAAAATAGTTTGTCCTTGGAGCCAAAATACCTTTCGATATTCCTTTTTATAGCTTATTTTGAGGAGTAGTTCTTGTTACTAATATGGGAGTGAAATCCACAGAAAAGGTGATAATCCCAAGGTGCAATATCCGTAGAGTATGGTGGTTGCGGCATTAGCTCCCATCCGAGCTCGTTCAGCTTGCCTAATGTTTGCCTTGCGGTATGAGGTCTTGCGTTGTCGTGGTGAAACAAAACTTTGTGTCTATTCACTAAAGACGGTCGATTTTTGTTAAGTGCCTCATTCAGGTTTGATAGCTGATGGGAATAATAATCAGCAGTTATCGAATGGTTTAGTTCCAGAAGTTCATAATAAACAATACCGTCCATATCCCACCAAATAGACAGGAGAACCGTCTTGGGGTGAAGGCCATCTCGACGGGTCGGTTCTGGTGTTTCATCTTTATCTAACCATTGGCGTTTGCGAACAGGATTATTGTAAAGGACCCATTTTCATCACCCGTAACGATACGGTTCAAAAAACTCTCATTTTCAAGCCGTTGCAGCAGCTGAGAACACACATTCACTCTCTGCTGAAGGTTGGCGACGGAAAGTCTATTCGGAACCCATTTTCTCAGCTTTGAAACCTTTTCCAACTGAACCAGTTGCCTGTGAACTTTTCCATGCGATGAATTTAACCTCTGGGCTATCATATCGACTGTCAAATTTGGCTCAGCTTCCACGAGTTCGAGTAAGGCGTCGGAGTTAAAGACTTCAGGGCGACCAGCGCGCGGGGTATCCTCCACATCGCAGTTACCACTTTGGAATTTTGAAAACCACTTTTGCGCAGTTCTTACACTTACAGTATCCTCTTCGTGAACAGTGTTTATTTCTGCAGCGTGCTTCTATCCGCGATTAAAATCACTTGTTGAATGCACAAAGAAAATATAAATAGTTCCGTTATGTTCCGCGAATAATTTTTTGTATGCAAAAATCGTACAAAAGTGAAATTATGGGTAAAATACGCACGAACTTATGAACTGACCTGATATTTACATTACATAAAATCGAATTTTATTGCTGTTGTTAACCACCAAATATTTTTGGCACACATTTTCCCTTAACCACATTAATGGTGCCATTGTCGCGCTTCTACGTTATTTTGAAAAATTACCTTCCTACCTCACCCAGTGTGCCATAATTTTCACGCATTTGTAATTAATTACAGTATCCTTTCAACGTTCATTTTTGTATGGCACGTCCTACAAAACCACACACACATACTTGTGCCCGGCAGAATGAAAACAGCATTCTTCGCATTCTCAACATACGTGCCATATGACGACTGGATTTTTAATGCAATCCACATTTAACAAAGGGAAATAAATCACTAAAATCGAAACAAAAACAAGAGGCAAGTGCTAATTTCGGTCTAGGCCGAACTTTAAATACGCACGCACATACATATATATCGAATTTTATTTGGATTGTCCCTCAATTTTTGAAATCAAACAAACTTTTACTAGACAATGAGAATTATAGCTTATTACATCAGATGGACGGACGGTATTCTAGTCTCAGTGGTGAGTGCGTGGTTTTCATTTATTCCAATAATATTAAATTGGGTCTAACTCTTTCTGCTCTACAAAACTAAGTCAATTGTATTTTTGAGTTATTTAATTTTCTATTACTTTTGAGACGTAGAAATGATATAGCCAGGAGGTAAAATCAATATTTTCGACACCTGCTCTTCTTTGCCTTATATCGAGGTCAAACAGCTGCCGAAGTTGCCCGGGACATTTGCGACTTGTATGGAGAAGTTGCCATAGGCGAGTCTACAGTACGGAAATGGTTTGCAAAGTTTAAAAATAGTAACTTTGACGTCGAAGACACGTCCCGCTGCGGAGGGCTTTCGGAGTTCGATAAAGAGCCACTCAAATCCATTTTGAAGGAGAAAGGTCGCCAAACCTGTCATGAATTGGTAGAAAACATGAACTGCGATCATAAAACGATTCTCAGTCACCTTTCTTCAATGGGATTTACCGAAAAATTGAATGCCTGGGCATCTCACGGGTACCGAATCGCCCCGAGAGATGAGAAATGATGCCTATACATCAATATGAAGCAGAGAAAGTGGTGGGTGGCTCCAGGAGATACGTCAAAGCCGAGAGTCAAGCCGGATCTTCATCCAAAAAACCTCATTACACCTATGATCAGGAAGTACCGGAAAAGTTTTAATAAAACAAAACAGAGTTAAATTTCAGGCAAATTTATTTTATCTCCTTCAAAATATGACGCATCTAAAGCAACACACATGTGCCAACGTTTAACTCAGTCCTCCATGCACCCCTGATAGGCCGACGAAGGGATGGCCTTCAGCTGCTTCAGCTCCTTCGTCACATTCTCTTTGATCTTCTCTATCGACTGAAGTCACCTTCCACCAATTGGTAACATCAACTTGGGAAACAAAAAGAAGTCGCTCGGGGCCATATCAGGTGAATACGGTGCTTGCACGATGGTATTTACTGAGAGTTTGGTTAAATAATCCAGCACAATTTGGGCTCCGTGCGATGGCGTGTTATCATCATGCAAAATCCAAGAATTGTTTACCCACATTTGCAGCCGTTTGAGACGTACAGCATCTCTTAAACGCTTCAAAACTAATAAATAATATTCTTTGTTGACTATCTGGCTCTATGGAAGATACTCATGGTGCACTACGCCTTGGGAATCGAAGAAAACAGTCAATTAAACATTCCCGGTACTTTTTGATCATAGGGTATGCGTTTGGTGGGACTGGGAGGGCATGGTGAACTAGAAAATGCTCGAAAAGAATGACACGGTCAACAAGGAGCTATACATTGCCCAGCTAAACCGCATTAATGACATTGTTCGACTGAAAATACCTGATCGATATGGTCAAACCATACCACTTCACGACAACGCCAGACCCCATGTTGCACAAGTTGTCAAAGCCGCACTTCAAGAGTTCGAATGGAAGGTCTTCTAGCATCCGCCGTGTTCTCCGGACTTGGTACCAACCGATTACCATCTTTCCCTGCCAAACCATATGAAGGGCGTTCGATAACAAAGAGGTCTTTAAAAACTGGTTCAACAACTTCTTTGACACCTGACCAGGCGATTTTTGGCAGAACGGCATCAACAAATTGGTCGAGAGGTGGGAAGAGATTGTAAACAGCAACTGCGAATAAATAATTGATTAACATATTGGTATCATTATTGTTTTTTGTTTAAATAAAAGTTTTCGGTAAAAACTCCACGAACTTATTCCCCAGTTTTCTGCGGACGACTAGAGAAAATCAAATAATTGTTTGCTGGCTAATATTACTTGTACAGTACAAAATGAATTCGCAAAATAATTTACTCAAATCATGTTATCACAACTATTTATTCGGTGTAGGTATAAACCACACACACCAAGTTTTCACTTCATCGCAAACTATGTATAAGAAACATGTCAGTGATAATTATTTTTGAATTTTTGTAAAATTTTCATGGGATGTACGCCAAATAAAGAGAAGTTTACTCGCACCTGTGTAAACAAAGAGTGTGTGGACATGAAATACGAAAATGCCTGCAGCAGCTTGGCACTCTGAAATGAATCAGAAATATCCAATTTTCATTAACTCTAACGCAAAAATCGTGCAGCTTGAGTTATGTAGATTTGTAAGCCCTTGACCAATGATTGCTTATTTGCATAGGTTTCTCGAAACAGGCGACCCTGGACGCAGGGTGAGTAAGTAAGTTTCCTTCTTGGGACGCTTACTTGGCCCTCTACCTCGAAGCAATGCGGAAGCAGTCCCGGGGTGGAGGGAAAAATCCAAGAGAAGAGGACGGATATTTTTAGTGGAATCACCACACACGTAGCAGCGACGGTTACTATATGGTGCGAAGGCATTTTTAATGCAACCTCACCGCCGAAAAACAAAAACAAAAAAAAGAAATTATTGCTTATTTTAATATATCTGCGACCACAGAAAACCCTACATGAACGAGCGTATCTGACTGAAAGTACATGGTCTTGATGACCAATCAATTCAGATAATTCCGCGAGAGATAACTAACTTTTATCTCAAGTCGTGTATAACAAATTTGTATCATCATCATCAGCATGACGAATATGAACAACAGATTTGACAACATGGACGCAACAGCCTGTCTACATCGACCTTTCTTAATTAGAAAAACCTATTTCGATAATGCGATAACTCGGCGTCTAACAAAATTTTCTTAGTCTGATTAAAAATGAGTGTCTAAATATAGTACAGGGTTTTTAATGGGTTAGTTTTTTCTTATTGATGTCAGTTGAAGTAACTCCTCATTCTTGGTGGGAAGCAACATTTGCTGGAAAGGGAGATCCCTAACTGGATTTCAATGTTCACAATATTATTAGGTTTTAAGCTTGCTTCCATTTCCAAGAAAACAATGTTATCTACAACTGTTATGTCGAGGCTATCGTAAACAAGCAATTAGAGCTAACGATATTAATACTCATCAAAAAATATGCCAAGTCTTTGAAAAGACGCATGCAAAGAGAATCGACACACACTACACCATATTTCATTGTAAATTTTAAATCTGCATTCGAAAGCAAAAACAAGTGTTGACTATATGCCATGATGCCTGAGTTTGGTATCCTGTTAAAACTAATACGGCTATGCAAAATGACGCTACTTAATACCAGCGGCGCCATCACAATTGGAATTGATACAAAACGAGGCTTCAGACAAGGTGACCCGCTGTCGTGTGACTTCTTTAACCTGATGTTGGAGAGGATCGTACGAGCCGCAAAACTTAAGGGGTTATACGCAGTTATGAAGCAAATAAAAGACGGGTTGTCAAGGATTTATCCTGAAGAAACTTCAGAATATTTTAAATTGAAAATTTTTGGCGGTTATAAAAGCATCCTTCAAAAATGTAACAAAATTTGTTATTTATGAAAATGTTGATTATAGAGCGCGCTGCAGGCGATTTCTGGAACCTCCTTTAAAAAAAGACGATTTACGGTGTACATCGTAACTCAGGATTGGATTATCTGAAATCAAAAAACCAAACAAATTTTGTTAATATATTAGATTCTCTAGTAATTAATCGTTCGGCTAATCAAAATAGTGAATTTTCACAAAATGGCAGCTTTTAAAAGAAATGATTTCGATTTTTACGTTAAAATTTGGCCGTAAATTGATTATAAAATGGAAAATAAGTATCAGATTTACAAAAGGAACGATTAATTACTAGAAAATGTATCTTTAAAGATTGAGTTAAAACGGTTGACCGATCAAACAAGCCGTTTTCGAGATATCGTGTACACCGACTTGAAAAATGCCGTTTTGAAAAAAACACGTTTAAAGTTTCAATACCTACCTTAAAACGTGCCGAGGCATCTCTACATATTTAGGTATAACTCCGAAAGTATTGCTTAGATCTACTTCAAATTTCGTGCGTATACTTTTGAATATATGTACATTACAAAAATGCAATAAAAAAAATCGATTTTTTTGAAAGTCATAACTGCGTATAACCTTAATCCTTCCTTCGCAATTATTCATAAGAGTTTACAATTGTTGGCGTATGCCGATGACATTGACATCATCGGCCTTAACAAGCCCGCTGTTAATTCAGCCTTCAAAGCTAATTGGTCTGGTGGTGAACGAGGACAAAACGAAGTACATCCTGTCTCCATACAAACAGTCGTCGCACTCGCGTATCGACACCGACGTCACTGTTGACAGTTATAATTTCGAGGTTGTAAAAGCGATAAACTGTTTTAAACCTGCATCCATAGAGGAAGAAACCTTTGTAGAAGTAAAAAGCTGGCACATTTTTTTCGAATATATTCTTCACTTGGAAAAGTTATTTCGATTGAGGTGTTAGCATTTTTTTGCTGACTGAAACTGAATATGTAATATTGAACGATCTTTCATTTCTGCTGGATGGAGCAGCTGTGTTATAACAGATTCATATTACACTGGATTATCTACTTCTTCGAGCTTACCTCTCAATCCGTAACTGAATAGTAAGATTACCCATACTCTCCCGAAATCCCCGAAATGCGAGACTTTAAAATAATAATTTTTCTATACGGGTTGTATTCGGTTTTGTCTATAATTATTACGGCGAATGTACAGAGAAACGTCAAAGTAAAAAGTAAATGAAAAGGACACCGGCAAAGAAAAGAGGTTTATAAACATAATTCTAATAAAATGTTTATTAAATATTTTCAATCCTGCATTCATTCATTCAATGCAAACGATCGCAGTGGCCCAAAGAAGTAGCCGAACTTCTTATAGACTTGTGGTAGTAGAAGCTGCCGCAGCTACGAGGCTGAATTTGTGTTTTCATCAATTCACAAGATGAATTTGTAGCTAATCTGCCATATGTGAACGGATAGATTAATTTTTGTGGATTTATTGCTAGTTACTGCATATGTGATGATGTCAATTAACCAGCTTGGAAATTAGGAAACTATAAACTTACGCTCTTCAGTTGATTGGTCGAACTACTTGTGAAATGTAGCCAGAAACCATCAATAAGGCTTTTTAAATTGAATTCATAGGTTGCACTTTTGTTCAGGATTTGTTTAGGATTTGTAGTGCAAATCGAATTTCTGTAATTTACTAAATTCGTGGCCTTAAAATCTCTTAAAAAAGAGTCCGCCGACAGCCGACCGTTAAAGTTCTGCGCCCAAAGTTAGGTATGCCCAGCTCTTGGAGTAGATTTTATGCTTTTACATGCATACACGAAAGTGAAATACATTTAGATATACCTATAAAAACCAATGCTTTCCACATGAAATTCTAAACGGCAAACAGCGAAGTATAAATAAATGCATTTATAACGGGTGATTTTTTAGCTATTATCATTTTAAACATTTGGTTTAAACAGCTGACGCACGTTTCGTGTTTTGTTTCACTGTCGAACATCATCAGTTTGGTCTATAATTCAACCATGAGTCGTCTTACAAACGAAAAACGCTTGCAAATCATTGAATTTTATTATAATAATGCGTGTTCTGTTAAGAAAGTTTAAAGTCGAAAAATTGTGTTCAGCGACGAAGCTCATTTTTGGATCAATGGGTTTACGTAAGCAGAATTGTCGATTTTGGAGTGAAGATCAGCCAGAAGAATTGCAAGACCTACCAATGTATCCAGAGAAGGTCACAGTTTGGTCCGGTTTATGGGCTGGAGGTATCATTGTACCGTACTTCTTCAAAGATGCTGCGAATCGTAACGTAACTGTGAATGGTGAGCGCTACCGGGAAATGATATCCAACTATTTTTTGCCCAAAATGCAAGAGCTTGACTTGCATGACATGTGGTTTCAGCAAGATGGTGCCACATGCCACACAGCACGTGTAACAATGGACTTGTTCAGAGGCGAGTTCGGTGAACATTTTATTTCACGTTCGGGACCTGTCAATTGTCCACCCAGATCGTGCGATATAACGCCTTTAGATTATTTTTTGTGGGGCTATGTTAAAGCTCATGTCTATTCAGACAAGCCTGCTTCAATTAACGCATTGGAAGACAATATTAAAGCATTTATATTTGAGATACCGGCCGAAACATTGGAAAGAGTATGCCAAAATTGGACTAAGCGGATGGACCATTTGAAACGAAGTCGCGGTCAACATTTGCATGAAATAATTTTCAAACATTAAATTATATGGACTGTACTATCGGTTTAAATAAAAATTGCAGACATTTTTCTGAATTTTACGTGTGTTTTTTTGAAAAACTTTCCCATAGCTCTTAAAAAATCACCCTTTATATGTATTTATAGAATTTAGCGTGTCGCCCACAAATTCATGAGAACTGTTACATTTTTGTTGCTCTGAAACACAGCCAATTAGATAAAATATTTTCTGCTGTTAAACTACACGAAATAAAAGGATTTGTTCCAACAGTTTGCGGACAGTAAAATTTTCAACAATAAATACTTTGCTCTTAATTCAGCAATTTGATTTAAACGCGGCACAATTCTATTAAATTTTATTTAAATAATACAATAATTGGCTTTGCTTTTAAAAATAGTTTAGCACCATTAAATTAAAACGTAGACATATTTTTTTCCAAGAGTTCGAATTTATTTGTCACCTTTTTCGCTTTTTTCTAAATGGCAGAGTGCTTGCCGCCAGGATTTAATTTTATCCTGCGTTGACACGTCGTCAATTTTAATTTGTTTAAAATGTTACGTATTTATGATTTACATTAACAAATTAAATTTATATTGTTGAAAATAAATAAATTTTTAAATTTGAAAGAGTGTCATAATCTCAACAAAAAAAGTTTTTGAAGTAGGTATTCAGGTATGGCCAAACGCTGTTCTTTTATTCTATGTAAAAAATGCATGGCAACACATATAATTTAATAGTATCTCATTGGTAATTTTCACAGATGAAAATACGAATTTACTTTCACTTTAACTCAAAAGAGTGATCGACTATTACGTTCGAGAGCACTTGGGAACCAGACTTTCTCCACCCCAACACGCTTACGTGAAAGGGTAATCTACCGAGATAGCCTTATATTAGATAGTAGAGACTGTAGAGAAATCTCTGGAGGGAAAACAATTCACTTTAGCGGCCTTTATAGATATAGAGGACGCCTTTAATAATATTACGGCTGAGTCAATTGTCACTGCTATAAACAGGCTGGGGGTAGAAAGACCTATCTACCTCTGGATCTCGTCCCTGCTTGGCGGTAGAGAAATAAATGCTGTAAATGCTGTGGCAGGGGGGGCTAGAATCACTAGGTTCGTTCATAGAGGCACACCACAGGGCGGCGTCCTCTCGCCTCTCCTTTGGCTAGTAGCTATTAATGAAGCTTTAACTCGTTTAACCAGGGGAGGAGTAACGGTGGTAGCAAATGCCGATGACTTGGTCCTAATGGTCTCAGGGCCCTTCTTATCAGTAATGACTGAAATTTTGGAAGGTGCATTGGCTACACTCAGTAGTTGAGCTGCCAGTGCCGGTCTCAGAGTCAACTCTGACAAAACGGATTTGATGCTATTAACCAGAAAATACAAGCCACCGCCTTTTAAACTTCCAAGACTAAACTTACACTCGCATCGGAAGTCAGATATCTTGGTGTGATACTTGACCACAAGCTCCACTGGGAGCTGCACATAGAAAATCGAGTTAAGAAGGCCAATATAGCCTTTTACGCCTGTAAATCTATGTTCGGCAAAAAATGGGGTCTCAAGCCACGTGTCGTACTCTGGATGTACAACTTAGTGGTTCTGCCAATTTTGACATACGGTTGCCTAGTTTGGTGGGTAGCTCTTCAGAACATGCCCCACTGCTGCCCTCAACGTTATTCTGCACTTACTTCCTGTGGATCTGCAAGTTAAATCCATTGCTGCTCAGAGCGCTATTAGGTTGAAGGAGCTTGGCCTCTGGAGACAATTTCCTGTAGGACATAGTAGCATCTTGCAGCATTTCAGTCTCCTTTAAACTGCCGGAAACGAGCAGCGTTTTTGAAGCAGAGGTTTTCGTTTCGGGATCGCTTTTGGGAGGGAGACATTAATATTTTTTCCGATAGCCAAGCTGCGATCAAGACCCTGTCGTCGACGTTTTGCAGCTCTCTTCTGGTGAACTCCTGTAAGGACGAGCTCAAACATCTCGATCGAGCAGGAAAGACTTCCCTTATCTGGGTTCCTGGGCACAGGAGTATAGAGGAAAATGAAATTGCCAACGAGCTTGCCAGGAAGGGGTCGACACAACCGGTTTCGGCTGTCCCCCTCTCAGACATCGGTGTCCCTTTGTCCGTTGTTAAAGGGAAACTACACAATCTATTTCTAAAAAAAGCGCAAGAAAGATGGAGGTCTGTCTCGTCGTGTGCTATTTCGAAAATACTATGGCCCCAATACGACAGAAACAGAGCGCTTAAGGTGATGGAAATCGTTCGCCATTCAATTTCCAAACTCATTGCGGTGTTCACTGGTCACCGGGTGATCGGTACTCATGCGGAGAAGCTTGGAACTCCGTACAACCCCTATTGCAGAAGCTGTGGGGATCTTGTAAAGGAAGATACTGTTGAACACTTTCTCTGCCTAGCTCTGGCGGCTAGGCGCTTGAGATTCCTTAGCGTGCCCTTTGGGAATGGCTTGAAGAAATTCTCCAGCCAAGATCCCTTTTCTCTCCTCCACTACATCAACAGCACTGGGTGGCTGTAGAAAGTTTTCTCTTCCCAAAAATTTTTCTTTGCACAGGTAGTGGTCCACATTATGATATCAAAATGGCACGTAAGTGCTACTTGAAGTGTGCCTGTGCCACTCTTGCCATTTTACCTACCTACCTCAGAGGCGAAACGTGTTGATGTATTTTCGATTCACTACGGAGATTTACTAAAATTAAAGCTGAATGATGGTTGAAGAATTCCTGCTTTCGAGCCTGCTCATCTTTCATTACTTGTATTTGTGTTTCCTTCAGAAGTTTACTCAACTACAATAAGACATGCCGAAAATGATGCAGATTAAATTGTGGTTTTAAATTTTGTGCTAGTTTGAATTGAGTTGCCGTCTACGTGGGATTTGTGAGATTAAAATGCACTAATACAGTTTAATTAGTTCCATGTAGAAAATGTATCAACTTTACATGACGCATTAAATTCTAATGCATCTTGCGTATTGCAAATAACTTAACAAAATTATTCTTAAAATATATAACAAAGTTTAGTTTTTATTTATATTAAAGGGTCAGTCCTCCAGACAACGAGTTTTTCAATCGGTGTTTGCGAAAAAGTGAGAGTATTTTTATCTTAACTTAATAATATTCATTAGGCCGGGTCGATTTGTGGGGAGGCAAAAAAATCGCCCATTGCTCTGTGAAAATCATATTCTAGGGATCAAAATAAGAAACTTTGCCGAAGAAACCATACCTCTAAAACGAATTCTGATGAGCCCCAATTTGGGTCGAACTTTTAGTGTCTTTTGTGGGGAGGCAAAAAAATCGCCCATTGCTCTGTGAAAATCATATTCTAGGGATCAAAATAAGAAACTTTGCCGAAGGAACCACACCTCTAAAACGAATTCTGATGCCCCCCAATTTGGGTCGAACTTTTAGTGTCTTTTGTGGGGAGGCAAAAAAATCGCCCATTGCTCTCGGAAAATAATATTCTAGGGATCAAAATAAGAAACTTTGCCGAAGGAATCATACCTCTAAAACGAATTCTGATGTGCCCCAATTTGGGTCGAACTTTTTAGTTTCTTTTCTCATGTAAAGGCCAAAAATGGTGATATTTTGAAATGATTGTATGGGGAACCCCCCAGGGGAGTTCCAGGGGGTGTGCCACTGGCATGAGTGGATCGGCCGTCCATAGTTAGTGGGGGTCGGTCATACATTTGGACTCGATTGAAGCACTCTAAATGGGTAAAATGGGGACTTTTCGATCGACCCAAATTGGGGGACATCAGAATTCTTTTTAGAGGTATGATTCCTTCGGCAAAGTTTCTTATTTTGATCCCTAGAATACGATTTTTACAGAGCAATGAGCGATTTTTAAATCGACCCGCACTAATATTCATGCTTAAATGAATAACAAACATTTATTTTTCCAATAAAAAAAAAAAAATGGCGGGGTTACTTTGCTCAAACGTGGCTCCTTTACTTTGCGCCGTGGAATGTACAGCCCCTTGTAATCAACTGAAATCAACCAGAATCAAATTTTTCATTAAAATAAAAAAAATTTAATTTACATTTCGATATCTTTGAGTTATATTCTACAACGCGAAAAAAATGTATTTTGAGAAAAACGCGATTAAACTTCTCGTTCAATTTTCGTTCGGCGCTCATCACTTCACTGACTTTATAAGGACTTTTTAGACTTTCTATTAAACTAAAGATATTGAAACGATATTCTTTAGATTGTAAATTAATTTTTAAAGCAAAAAAATGGAAAATTTGGAAGTGCTGTAAGAGCAGTGTTTTCTCAGTTCGAAAGCATTCTAAAGGAAGGTGGTGTAGATACCAGACATATTGACCAATTATGAAAATTTTACGTGTTATTGTGAACAACTACTTACTGCCTGACGTTAAGATATCCATCCCCCTTTAGAACGAAAACTTCCGCCGAACGATGTTTTTTGAAAATTTACGAAATTAAATGTATGGCTGTTATTTTGAGCTATTAATCCCCAATCATATCCGTTCTTTTCTCTCCAAAGCGTCTGAAATAACCGATTGACCTGGAAGAAACACTAACTTCAAAGATCATCAAGCATTGAAGTGAGCAGTCTCCGCGAATATTGCTAATTAATCTTCGGTAGACACCCTTTTTATTTTTTGACGTAAACGACACACTGGGGTATATTTCACCTGATCACTTTTTTAGATCTGCACAAATTCAGTGCGCACTACTGAGTGCCACTACTGAGTACATACTGCACGAATTCGAAAAGTAGAATCGGTTAGACATAAACAAACTGTAACCCATCAAATATTTTTTGGGGTCACTCACATCCCAATGCGTCTTCCGAAGTTTAATATGTAAACCATAATGTGAAACCCATTCCGAAAAAATCGAAAGAGTATAAAAAATATTCACCAAATTCGCTTTTAACAATTGATTAATTGACCAAATGGTTCTTCCCATTATATCGGCGGACGGAAAATGCTAGGTCTGCAGCCATTGTCATATAAAAGAATTTACTTCTCATTAATTTTTCTGTACAAAGTTATCAATGGCAACATTAAATGCAATGGGTAGAAGCAATCCCTTCCAAACTTATATCCCCCCTTATTTATAGAAATAATCGCTCGTTTGTTCATTAACTGGCAATTATTCAATGAGTGAACTTCTCATGCGATTTGGCCCATTGTGTAATATTTACGTCAGTGTTATAGATTTCAATCTTTCTGTAACATTTAACTAATTGTTATATGTTACTCTGTCATATATATCTCTCAGTAGACTGAAAATACATCAATAAATAAATTTGTATTCTCTGACGGTGTTGGGTCTTTTCTCCATATACAAAAAATGTCGCGCATTTCTAATGATGAGAAAAGTTGCAATAGCGTCAAGGAAAAATTTAACGAAACATTTATTTAGCCACTACAAATTTGAACTTTGTTACACCAAATTAATTTTTTTATTCAGAAGAAAAGATTGAAAATTTGGAAAATATTTTTTGAAATTTCATAAGTTTTATAAACAGTAAGAATTTTTTATTTACAATATATGATATTTATTGTAAAATAAATTATACGAGGTGTGTTCAAAAAGTATAGCGAATTTTGAATTTTCGCAGGTTACGTATATTCGAATTTCAATTTTTTTGGAACGATATGTTGGTACTCATGTCTCTCATTCATGCCGACGGGTTCGGCCATTTTTAATATTCGGTTAACTGTTGACAGCTGCTTTGCTTGCACGTGTTTCGGCTCGTCTTCGATTTTTACCTTTTCAAAAAGATGGATCAAAGAACCTGTATCGAATTTTGTATGAAAAACGAAATTAAGTGCGAGGTTGCATTCCGAATGTTGACTGTGTCATACGGAGATGCTACTTTGGACCAAAGCAACATTTATCGGTGGTACAAAATGTGCTCAGAAGGCCGAGAAGATGTGAACGACGAAAAGCGTGTCGGACGCCCGAGTACTTCAACAACAGACGAAAAAATTGATGGACTGAAGAAAATGGTATTGGCCAATCGTCGAATCACCGTTAGAGAAGTTGCTGAGTGAGTGAGCTGAGGCTCATGCCATTCGATTTTTTTTCACTGATTTGGGCATGAGACGGGTCGCCGCAAAATTCGTACCAAAACTGCTCAATTTCGACCAAAAGCAGCATCGCATTAACATTGCTAATGAGATGTTGGACTCTGTCCGCGATGACCCAAATTTGCTCCAGAGGGTCATAACTGGTTACGAATCGTGGGTTTATGGTTATGACGTGGAAACCAAAGCTCAGTCATCTGAAAGGACGCGCCGCACGAACCAAGACCGAAAGAAGCGCGTCAAGTTCGGTCGAATGTAAAAGTTTTGCTTACCGTTTTCTTCGATTGCAGGAGCGTTGTGCATCATGACTTCTTGCCACAGGGTAAAACGGTCAATAACAAGTATTACCTGCAAGTTATGCGCAATTTACGCTAAGCAATCCGCCAGAAACGCCCATATTTAAGGAAAGAACAAAAATTGGCTATTGCATCACGATAACGCCCCTGACCACACATCGTTGCTTGTGCGTGACTTTTTGGCCAAAAACAACACACTAATGATGCCACAGCCACCGTATTCCCCAGATCTGGCCCCCTGTGACTTTTTCTTGTTCGCGAAACTGAAGAGGCAACTGGGGGAAGAGTGGGGACTCCGCTCCATCAGAAATAACAAGAAACCGAAAGTCAGTAAGCCCTTCAAGCGTGATTGCAGAGACACTGAAGATGCACAACGCAGCGGACGTCCAAAGAAAATGCTCGGCGGTAAAAAATTCCACTCGAATGAAGAGGTTATCGCTGAGACCTATTTTGAGGCAAAAGATAAATCGTCCTACAAATTGGTATTGAAATTTTAGAGCGGCGCTGGAGTGATTGGGTTATTCTTGATGGAAATTACTTTGATGAATAAGGCCAATTGTGAACAAAAGAACGCATTTTCTTTGTTACGTCCGGGACTTTACAGCCCATGTGTCATTATTATTATTATTATTACTAGGCCATTATGCACTGCGACCAGCGCTGATCTATTGTGCAAGGCCTATTTTTGTAATCCTAGAGTTTCAAGCTTTTTACAAATTTTAGCACAATTTTAGGTTGCTGTTCCTAAGATTGCATGGTACCATTAACATGGTGAAGTCTTTGTCTGCCTAATGCAGGACATTCACAAAGCACATGCTCTGAGCTTTCTATCTCCGCAATTCGCAAAAGCGGCAGACATTGGTCTCAGACAAACCATGATACCTCAGGCTGCAGTAACTGGTAAGATATCCTGTTAAAAGACGCAGATCTACTCAGCTTAGTGAGAGAAGCTTGTCAGATATTCCTTTGTTGGGACTTAGGAATAGTTTGGCTTGACGCTGACCGGCACAGTTTAGCCAGTGAGCAGCAAATTTTCTTTCTTCCCATTTCCTAAGTAATTCATTAATGTGGCCTTTTGTGAGTCCACAGAATGGCTCAGGACCAGTAAGTTGCATATTTGCTCCTTGTTTTGCAAGGTCATCAGCCATTTCATTGCCCTCATGTCCTTCATGTCCGGGGATCCAGCCTAGTATTGCGATGTTGAGATTCTCTAACGTGTTGAGAAGGTTTAGGCCAATTTAAGGGTGATAGTTGTTGATAGAAGTGCGTTTAGAGCCGGTTGGCAATCTGAAAGTATATAAATGTGAGTACGTCTCAGCCAATGTGTTACTATATTATCTCTCTTTTCTTAATGCGCAATGACAACAACTTCATACTCATATTGTTTGTCAAACTAGTGGGAATTTATAATCAACGCATCAATTTTTTTTTTTTAATAATGGCACATGTATTTGCAGAACTTCGAATAGTTAATTCGTCTTCCATTTTTATTAATAAACTGAAAAATACGTTTTGGCATTGATTTAACTAAATTTTGCAGCATGTAGAGCAAATCTTCCCAAGCTTCTTTAATAGCCAATTTGATTTCTGGTGCAGTCTAGGTTAGCTCATGCCATGCAATCTTTTCGGGAATTTTGGGTGTGAAGCGCGTGGCATCGCAGTTCGTTTCAAAGTTGCTGCATTTTGACCAAAACCATATCAGTGCTTCTTAACATATCAGTGCCAAAAATATCAAACCTGATTCGAGCGGAGGCGAGGCAGACGCACAGGAAGTGGTCCGCCGTCTCATCCTCCTCTTCACAAGCTGGGCAGAGTACACTGTCTGAGATGCCTACCTTTTCCATGTGCTTCGCCCAAAGAAAGTGGCCCCATCATAGGTATACTCGTATGGTTATGACATCGAAACCAAAGCCCAATGGAAAAGTCCAGGAATCCCCAGACCAAAAAAAACATGCCAAGTTCGATCAAATGTGAAGGTTTTGCTCACTGTTTTCTTCGATTACCATAGCGTGGTGCATCAGATACCAAAAACTGCTTCAAGGAAAAAACGCTGCCAAAAGTGTAATACATCTGAGGGGAACTATTGTACTTTGAAGAAGACCAAATAGAAATTAATTAATAAATAAATATTTTCCAGAAAAATGAAAATTACCTTTATTTTGTAAACACACCTCGTATATCACTTATTATTTAGTTGGTGGGGATAGTCTAAAACAAAATACTTTTTCTTATTAAATATATTGAAAGTTAATTTGTGAGGTGGCACACAAAACAAAGCAAAAAATATAAACAAATACGATTACAATTAATTTAAGCACAGACACTATAAACCTCAAATATTTTTACTGTTAACATACGTAATTTGCCGCAGGAGTGCTTCGCCTATCGATTAAATATTTTCCGCTAGTCATTTAAATAATTGACGCATTTACCGCAACAGTGCGCGGAATTTGATGACGAACGTTTGGGCACATTTATTTCGAATGTAAAAAATTTTTGTTGCACATGCAAAATACTTAGGATTTACTAATTTTTTCGTTCCGTGTGAGCAAAGTAGCCTCGGAGAACGCGGATAGCGCCAGAGAATATGTTTTGGAATATTTTCTTCCTCCACAAAATGTTCCTACAAATCAATAGAAATCATTAAAATATATGAGGTTTTTGCATTTTATTTCAGGAGCATAACTTCTCTTCATAACCGTGAAACATTAAGAAATTACAACATTACAAATGGGAGTAAAAAAATAAAATAGAAAATCCTAAATTAATACTAAAAAAATTAATATATTGTACTTTTATTTGAACTATTCTGAATATATTTTTGTTTTGTTTGTATTTGATGACCTCCTTTGATTGGATTGTCTTGTTTGCTAATGAGCTAAGTATCAGACTTCTTCCTCATTATTTAGATAACTAATGAATTAGTGATCATATACATACGCAGATACGAGTATACTCGTATAGGTACGAGTATGTGTTGGTTCCGGTCAGTTGGGGAGTGAGTGCTTGAGGGAACAAGGTCAATGGTTAACATGTTATCGGAAGTCATACTGATGTGTTTGTTTATTCATTTCGATAGCCAAACCGTCTCACTCGTTTCATCAATTATTGGCTAGTTGCCTAAAATGCTCCTTCAGTTTATAATCCAACCCAATTTTTTGTGTTAACTAGTGCGTAAGAACTACACTCTTACTGCCTAAAGTTGCTTTCAACGCAAAACTTTTTTTTGTTTATTTTTCAATGAAAACGATGTACAGTGCCGTCTGAGTGGGCAAAATTCGAAAAATTCATTGTTGGCAATGTGAACGTGTTTGATATTTTTGTAAAAGTAGCACAGGTCTGTATAATTCACACCGTTTTTATATGAGACTGGTTTACGATGTATTTTTGTCCTATACCTATTAAGTCATGGTTTTGAAAAAAACGGAGTTATACCCATAAAATCGTGCTTCTCGGTATTTTTAAACAAACTTTTTCATAAACGTGACGCGCTAGAGACTGCAAAATATGAGAATTCTCAACGTAAAGCAAAAATTCTCAAAATTACAATTTTTGGACATTTATAAAAAGCAAATTGTTGTTTTTTTTTGTAGCACCGTAGGGACACGTTTTATTTGATTTTCGTTCAAAGTCTATATTCATATGATTCTCTAGTACGAGTACGTCATAAGTAAAGTCTATGAGACAAGACCAGGTTAGTGGCTTTTCAACATCATTTCTCCAGCACGTGGAACGAAATAGGGTGGCCAGATTCCAGGAGTGTATCGGACGTGGCGTTTCATATTTAGAGAAAACAATTAAAACAAAATTAAGTTCTTCTTTGCAATAGTAATGAAAAAAAACTTCCTAAATCTGCCTACGGACTTCCTACCTGTAAAAATAAAGAACGTCAAACATTTCATTTCAAATTACGCACTTTCGATATTTTTTCCGATCTTACTTATGCTATGCTATGATTAAAATTCTTAAAATTAAATTCGTTAACCTTAGTGCCCTTTTGGTGGCAAATGCTACAATTTATTTGATAGGGGAACTCTATTTAACTTTTCAGTATTCTATCGGATGTTTTTTATATATATGAAAACTATTGATATCGATAATTATGCCTTGACAGCTGAAAATGGCGAACTGTATTTACATTTCTGTTCAATAAGGCTTCGCAAGTCATCATGAGTCATGTCAAAACAATGCTTCCAAGTTATGGAATTTGCTTTAAAAAAATAAAGCTCTTCGCGAAGTTCATAGCGCAAATTTATTGCAAAATATTCGTACCAAAAGCAGCATCGCATGAACAGTGCTAATGATATGTTGGACTCTGTCCGCGATGACTCAATTTTGTTCCAGAGGGTCATAACTGGTGACGAATCGTGGGTTTATGGTTATGACGAGGAAACCAAAGCTCAATCATCTCAATGGAAGCTGTCGCACGAACCAAGTCCGAAAGAAGTGCGCCAAGTTCGGTCGAATGTAAAAGTTTTGTTTCCCCTTTTCTTCGATTGCAGGGGCGTTGTGCATCATGAGTTCTTGCCACAGGGTAAAACGGTCAATAAGGAATATTACCAGCAAGCTATGTGCAATTTGCGCTAAGCAATCCGCCAGAAACGCCCGGATTTAAGGAAAGAACAAAACACATCGTTGTTTGTGCGCGACTTTTTGGCCAAAAACAACACACTAATGATGCCACAGCCACCGTATTCCCCATATCTGGCCCCCTGTGACTTTTTGTTGTTCCCGAAACTGAAAGGACGACGCTAAGCTACGATTGACGAGATAAAGACGGCATCGAAGGAGCAGCTGAACAAGATTAAAAAAAAAAAATGATTTTTTGAAGTGCTTCGAAGATTGGGGAAAACGTTGGCATAAGTGCATAATATCTCATGGGGATTACTTTGAAGGGGACAAAATAGATATTAATGAATAAATAAAAAATTTTTGAAGAAACAAAAAAATTGGCAATACTCTTTGAACACACCTCGAATGCACTTAGTAAAGCTAGCTTTAACACGGTAGTGATCTTCAAATTAATACATTGGCAACCGAACTTCCATTAACCAATTCTAATTGAAGGTGAACTTCACACTAAATCCTCTGTTAACTGTTCTGATCGCTCTCACAGCAGTCGACTCACACTTGCACTGTAACTGCAAGAGATGCTGTAGAGGCGTACGTGTATGATGATTGCTAGTTGTGTCCGCATGTGTTCGCATGTCCGTTTATGTACGTAACCAGCAGTTATTTCCATAGTTATAATTCTTTTGATTTCCCAATTGGAATATTTTCTATTATATACCCGGACTATTGTGGTCGTCCACTATATGAAAAACCTTATGTTGAGAGGATTTCGGGACCTCAAAAATATGTTTTTATTCCTTCTGAAACTGCCGAAATCGATTTTTTATTGCAACATGGTTATTTGGCATCCGATTTTGAAATATCGTTATTGTAGCCTTGAGGAGTCTTTCATTTCGTTCTGATGCCATTGGAGCTCCGAAGTCGTGTTCCAACAGTTAGGCCAGTTATCCAGAGTCGTACATATTCCCCTCAGATATTCTTTTTACTTCATCAAACTGAAAACTTCGCATACAACAGAACAACGTGCAATCTTTTTTTCGACACAGTCTTATATACACGTAATATTCATTAAAACCTTTCCTCCACAGACCTTTCCTCGGAAGAAGCTTAAAAAGCTAATCCCAAGTGTATGAGGACAGTGCGTTCGTCTCATATGCTTCGAGTTTCGCGGCAGTATTCAATTAAAGATTTAATAAACTATTAAATTTTTCGTCAGATCCTTTATTAGTATCAAAAAAGAAGTAAAATAAGCCAGTTTTGAATAAATATGCATAACAAAACATCGATGATATTAAAACGCATTTTGCCGGAAGGCCGGTCCGTGATATAAAGTAACTCGTGCGCCAAGTTTGCAAAATCTAGTCCCGTTTGTCGGCGAGCGACGCAGAAAAGCTGGTTCAAAGCATGCCGAGATGTTGCCAGGCCGTACTTGACAATGATGAACACAACACCGTTTATTGAGTAATTGCGAGTCGTAGTTTCGTACATACTTTCATTAAAAATTTTTTTAAATATATATCTTTTATACTTCATGAATAATCGCGGTGCCTTTTTTCTGACACAGACTGTATAAGTTTACCGATATTGTGTTTATATGAACTCTTAGGTTACCGATATTGGTTAAATGATAAACTTTTATAAGTTTCAATTAATTTTTATTCCTCCTACTATTAGGAGTTGCCGAGTTGTGATGCTTCACGTTGCCAGTCTGCCGGGAAAAGTGATTTTACAATTTTTAAATAGTTATTATGAAGATAATTATAACGTTTATTCTACCCTGCTCTGTTGCTGCGCTGCCGTCATTGCCTCTGCCAGCGCATCCGCTATTGCCACAGTTATTTGATGCAATTCAACATGTTGTTTTGTTTGTTTAAATGTTTTGCATGGTAGCAGACTTATCGTCAGCATTTCTTGTGGGAATAGTGTGTGGGTAGCTGCCCTTGATATTGACGTAGCACATCTTGTTATTGTAGCAGCTCAAAAGCAGGTGCAGTTTCATATTACTTTAAATTTAGTTGGAAAAACAAGAGTTAGCTTCCTCTGAAATTTGTAAGCTTTTGTGGATGAACACGTAGCCGGTGTTAACTATCGTAATCTTCGGATAGCTGTGCTTGTTGTTGATTTCAATTTAGTTGGAAAAACAAATGATAGCTTATTCTGGAATTTGCAAGGCTTCGTGGATAAACACGTAGCCGGTGTTAACTTATATATGGCGCTTACACGCTTTTTGGATGTTTGGTCGAGCCTTTCCTCCAATTTATAGCGTGCGTCTTGTTGTAGTTCCACAAATTGAGGGTCCTACAATTTGAAGCCGAATCCGAATGGCAAATATATATTTTATGAGAAGCTTTTGATAAGTATTTGGCTGAGCTTTTCATTTAATTTGTGGTATGCGTACAGATGTTGTTCTAAAAACTTTAGCCATTTTATCGCCTATTTTTTGTTTCTGTCCATGTGAGTTTCATTTACTAGGCTTTTCCGTAGAACCCATATTTGTGCTTGAGTTCATTGGCTTTGGCTTGACATCTGGCCGCCCTCTGCAAATTTGCACAAATTAAAAAGAATTATAGACATTTTCATAATAATTCAGATGTTACTGTTTCTCCCGTGAGATATTCTAAAGCAAAATGCTATCATAATAACGGCTGACCAAAATAAAAACGCTTATAGCTACAACTTTCAACAGTCGTCTTCACGCCCAGCCGTCGTTCGATACCTTTAGTCGTGCTTGCTGGAGAACGAATGACGACAAAAAAGAGATAAGTGGAAGGACGCTAATATTCTTTAAGGTGCCCGGTCATTTACAAAAATTTTAATGAGTTCATCAAAGCAAAGAATATTTTAAAATTAATAAAAAATTAAAGCAATTAATTTATGCACAAAATTCACTTTTAAATTGTTAAGGTGAGGGGGGATGAATCGGCTTACACGTTATTTCGCCTGAAGCTTATACAAACAAAATTTCCAGGTTACCTACTCACCGAACGCCATCATATCTAAGCGATTGACCTTTTGCTTCGTTTATAGTCTTAGCAAAAGTTAAGTGGGCGGGAAATTGAAGACGCTTAAACTCCAATACTATAGCAAAACAATTTCATACATTGGAATGGGAGGCATAAAAAGGTTTTCTGCTACAGCCATATTTTATTTATTATTTTGTTATTTCAGCAGAATTTCGTATGAAATGTTTAATTGTTTTGTTCTTTGTCATTATACAGGGTGGGACAAGAGGAATAGCAAATGTGAATTGATTGCCACTTTGTCAGAAAAGATCAAATAAGGCAAGTCAGTGAGTCTTGAAGAAGTTTTA
Organism: Anastrepha ludens; assembly: GCF_028408465.1. Taxonomy (NCBI): domain Eukaryota; kingdom Metazoa; phylum Arthropoda; class Insecta; order Diptera; family Tephritidae; genus Anastrepha; species Anastrepha ludens. The sequence goes on along the minus strand of NC_071500.1, from coordinate 43,218,747 downwards.
CGAGGTTTGTTGAGGCTACTTGTTCCCACATCCCTAGCGGATCCAGTTTGTACGTATCAGCCAGAATCGCAATAAAGTTAACAGCTTCTTGTAGCTTATGCGATTCGTTTTCGACAGTGTTATCGAAAGTAAAGATGTTAGCGTGATCCGCAAATGTTGCAGTTACTTACTCATTTGCCGATAGTAGATCGTGCATATAGTACGGAAGGTATAGAAGAAGACAAAAAATGCTTCCCTGTGCAACGCCTCCGTTTATTTTTCTTAGATACGAAGCATGGACTTTTTTTTTTTTATACATAGCGCTTTAAATGAAGCTTACAACTTTGTGTATTTGATCGAGCGTTTAATGATTTATTCTGAAACCAAATTGGGAACCAGCCATTTATGATGTGACCCACTGTTGATATTCTTCAAAAGCTTCGACATTACTGGTAACAAAGATATTGACCTATAAGAAGACATATCGAGTGATTTATCAGACTTAGATATCATGGTAACTTCGACGAATTTTCAATATATGTACTTATGTATATAAGCACTTGTCAAATAAATTGGCCAAATAGACACGGCAATTTTTTGGTAGATTACGAATGACTCCAGCCCTAATTAAAGTAAATTCAGCGAACTTTTTACGCCTCATTTTGTCTTATCTATTAGAGAAGTAAAGGAAATACAAAGTAGTTCACACGGGTGCACTTTGCAAGATTTTTCGCAATCAATATAAATGTTATATATCTTTAATTTAACCCGCTTTAAAGTATAGAATTAAGTAAGAATAATTTTAGAGTCATCACTGTAAATTGAATCATCATCTTAATTATCTGAGAATATATATATATATTTATATATTTTATGAGGAGCTTTCTCATGGCAGAAATACACTCGGAGGTTAAGTAAATTCTATATCCATATATAATATGGAACTTGCAGGTTCTGTAAGGGGGAAGATGAAACCGTCAAATATGTGCTCGTTCCCATCACTGATGCGGTAGTAGGGCAAACATACGATATTTTATCAGAAAAGGAAGTAAAACTTAATAAAAATGGACAAATAGTAAAATTTATTGTGGAAGCTGGGCTCAGAAAAGTACTCGACAGCCATGAAAGGTGCACACAAAGAACTATTAATCTTAGAGGTGGCAGTGCTAAATAATAATTCGCTGAAGCACAGATTTAACAATCCAACAAAAGAAAAATATTGAGTTGGGAAATAAGTTCATAGCGTTTTTACATTCTCTTTTATTTTACAACGATTTGTTTGCTGTTTGGCAAAGGGTAAGTATTCATTCGATAGAACTCTTTCGGCTCTAGAAAACTACCATATGTTAATTGTATTTTTGAGTTATTTAATTTTTATTAGTTTTGGGGCTTAGAAATGGAAGGTAGAAATCAATATTTTTGGCATCTGGTCTTCTTAGCTTTTCATCGTGGTCAAAAAGCTGCCGAAGCAGCCTAGGACATTTGCAACGAGTATAGAGAAGGTGTCACAGGCGAGTCCACAGCCCGAAAATGGTTTGCAAAGTTCAAAAATGGCGATTTTGACGACGATGACACGTTCCGCACCGGAAGGCCTTTTGAAGGAGAACGGTCGCCAAACCAGTCGTGAATTGGCAAAAAAATTAACTACGATCATTAAAAGATTCTCAATCACTTTTATTCAATTGGATTTACAGAAAAATTTAAAGCCTGGTTTCCTCACAAGCTAAACGAAAAATTCAAAAAACCCAAGAAAGTCGTCTTCAAATTGTTTTTCAGTATCTCGCCCACCATCGAGCAACACGCGGTCATAAACAGCGCTGTTTGTACTGAATCGTCTCGAGAGATGAGAAACGGTGTCTATACATCAATATGCACAGAAATGAGTGGGTGGCTCTACGAGATACGCCAAAGCCGAGAGTCAAACCTGATCATCATCCAAAGAAGATCATGATATGTGTTTGGTGGGACCGAGTGGGTTTGTTGCACTGGGAAATGCTCGAAAAGAATGCCATGGTTAACAGGAGTTCGAATGGGAGGCCCTTCAATCCGCCGTATTCTCCGGACCTTGCATCGCCCGATTACCATTTTTTCCGCTCCCTGTTAAACCATATGAAGGGCGTTACCTTCGATAACAAAGTGGTCCTCAAAAACTGGCTCAACAACTTCTTTTACACCAGACCAGCGAAGAGGTTATAAGCAGCAACGGCGCATATATAATTGATTTGCTTATTGATATAATTATTGTTTTTTGTTTAAAAACGCTACGAACTTATTCCCAATGAAAGAGCAACTAAGCTGACTCCACACAAGGGGAATTTGGCATATCAGTGACTTGTTTTCTTCTTCTTGCAATTCAGTGGTTAGAATGTCAAAGCTTTGCTTCCTTATTATTGTGTTGTTTTATTTACATTTTCATTGAAATTTTGACAGCAAGTTGCAAAAATCCATGTATTTGATGTGTGAGTATGGTGCTGCTCTACCGAAGGTAACTTCTATGAATTTGCCTAAAACCAAACTAGGAAAGAGTAAGGAAGCTTCGCAAATGTGGGACACATTTTTTTTAATAAAATTAAATTTTCGAATTCGCTACAAAATGTTTCTTTATTTCACATATTAGAGAGAGAACGCAGTTAGAATGGTGTGTGTATAGTGAGCATGTGCTCTCTTGTTACGTATTGCAAGAGCGAAAGCTCTCTCTAAGCAAAGAGTGAAAAAAAAGAAATGTTAGTATGAAGCGAATTTAACATGCATATATATTTTTTAGTAGTGACTTTTTTTTAATTTTGTAATTCATAAATATAAAGATGCACGTGTCACTCTCCCGCAAACATATTTCTCTGCAGATAAAAACAAATTTTAAAATAAAATATAGAAATTTATAATTTAATTGCTAGAAGTATATTCATGAGAATTCAAAGTATCCTCGTAGAGAAATATAATAGTTTGTCAATAAATGTTAGTTGAAGGAAAAATTAATGAGCATTTTCTGTTAAATGTCTTCAGTGTGCCATATTTCACGATGTACTCGTATACATCGCATCGGATCACATTGTACGATGATTTAAAGGTGACATTACACTTCATAAAAAGTTCTTGAGCAGTTTTGTTCTTTCTGAAGCCAATTGCGTGTTACAGTGCTCTAAAGTGGAGATAAAAAAGTGACGAGAAAGTTCAGTTTATCAGTATTACACATTCTTTTATAAACTCATACATTCTTTTTCCATCACCAATGTGAATAGTCGGAGTAGGCGGCCAAAGAAATGTTTAAGTTTTATGGATTAAGTACAGTATTAAATGCAACAACATGAACTGAGAATTAGTCACCTAATATTTATTTCTTTATGTTGACAAAAGTCGAGTTGAGATGTGCTTTGTCTCCGTAACCTACGAAAAAGTCCTAAGAGTTATACAGGGCCCGCCATCTATCGGTACGGATTTGAACTAGGTATTATTTGAAGAATGGCAACACTTAGCTGTCATCTGATTTGACAATGGTTGTGTATACGCTCAAAGAACGCGACCACCCAATGCGTTTTCGCTTCGCTTCATGGGCTTGGGATCGACTTGAAGAAGATGAAGACTTTTACCGAAAAATCATCTTTTCGGATGAAGCTCATTTCCATCTCGGCGGGTATGTTAACAAGCAAAATTGCCGCATTTGGGGCTCAGAAAACCCGCACGCACCCGAAGAAAAGCCGATGCATTCACAACGAGTCACTGTTTGGTGCGGATTTTGGTCGAGAGGCATCATTGGTACATTTTTCTTCGAAAATGAGCGAGGAGTGGCCGTAACTGTCAATGGAGAGCGTTACCGGGCCATGTTGAACGAATTTTTGTTCCGAGAAATTGAAGAGGAGGATATTGGTGGCATTTGGTTCCAACAAGATGGCGCTACTTGCCACACAGCGAATGCTACGATCAATCTTTTCCGCACTCTCTTCGAAGATCGCATTATCAGCCGAAATTCTGATATCGTTTGCGATTTGATGCCGTTGGATTAGTATCTTTGGGGTACCGTCAAAGACCAGTGTTATGCCAACAAACCAGCAACAATTGATGCACTGAAGACCAACATACGCGATGTCATAGCTGAAATACAGCCGCATACAATCGAAAATGTGTTGAAAAATTGGACCGATCGTATGGGATGGTGCATGGCTAGCCAATGAAGTTGTGTTCCATCATTAACCGGAAGGATTGTACTTCAAAATAAAAAAAAACAATTTGGAAAAATTTTGAGTAGTTTCTTTTTTTATAGCATTTTTAATTCCGTAAAGTTATATGGCGGACCCTTTACATATAATATTTGGACTGTAGAGTAAGTAATAAATTTATGTTAATTTTGTTACTTTTAAGGCACCAATCGCAACTCCACTGGTGTGAACTTCCCAATCATCACCACTGAACGAGCGGCGTATCATTCGTTGTACTCAAGGGGCACTACTTTTTTAAGTGCAAATGTTTAGAGAAAACCTCTCCAAATAATTTTTGGTAATCTGTAGTTGTTATATTATCTGACTTAATCCAATTCATTGGTCGGCCAGTGCTGATTTTTCAACTTTTCAGACTTCTCCTTCATTTCGTTTCGTTAGGCAGAAAATCAGAATGGGAGCAATTACCCTAACTTCTAGGCGTAATCGCTGAAGTACTAAAACTCATTTATTGGTTTCGAGATATGTGGTTTTTAAGATTTCTTACAACTAATTAATTTGGATTCGGAAGCACACAGCTGAGAGGAGGAACATCGAAATTATTGTGAATATAAATCAACCAACCGCTCGCAAAATGTTCTCTCATTGCTACTGCAGTGTAAACAAAGGCAACACAAACAATCAAACATACACGAAAACTAATTATAGATGAGCACGGGAAGCGACGCTCCAATAGTCGGTTGAACTCCACTCGGCTATGATCGGCAGTGCGCCGACCCCAATCGCATGGTAGCTGAGCGAGCTGTTGGTGTAGGTCTCGCTGCAACAGCAGGAATTATGTCCTCTCACAACGAGCACTGTCTCTTCGTTGTCGTAGTTGCTTCCGTGTTTTTATGGAGTTGCTGGTGCTGTAATCGACGACGCCGAAGCTACATTCGTCGTTGCTGCTTGTCACGGCACCAAGTACAAGGCCCACAGACAGAAAAAGCATACACACAAACACAACCAAGCAGCTTGGTGGAAAGTCGGAAAATGAACGCATCGAAATCAGTATCAGTGCGACAGCGACTTTGAATGCCAGCAAGTTAAGTAATAGCCGCTCAGTCAAATCTATAATATCTGGTTTTCGCAACTCGTATTGAATTGAATCGAATTGAACGAGTGTGTTGCCTTTCCACACAGTGTGGCAGTGACAACGGAGATATCAACAAAATGCTTCACGTGTATACTTGTAGTGTATTTGTATAAGCCACGCACTGCGTGTCAAATGCCAATTGCATTGCGGAAACAGAACGACCGACGCGGCATAGTGATAGTGGCAGTGACAGTGACTGTGAATGTGACAGTGTGACTGACAGCACAGGTGAATAACGCACCGTGTCTGTCTGAGTGGTGGAAAATAGTGTGAGTACTAAGGAAGCGCTCGTTTTTGAATCTTTGTATTTGCCGCAAATTCTGCTTGTGCCATTTGCTTGCAACCGCCAATTTGCATTTGTTGTTAACCAAGGCACGTACAAGCCAAACGATAAAATCTCTAGAAAGTAAATAACTAGACGAAAGAAAAGTGTAAAGGAAGCAAAAAATCTATACGTATGTATGTACGGAGTGAATCAGAGTGTGTTAGTGATGGCTGAAAGCTTATGAAGATAATAAGAAAACAACTAAAAAAAAACGGAAAATTTAAAAGAAAATTTCAAAAAATAGGCTCACGCTCCAAAAGTGAAAAGTGCCATTAAATACGCAAATACGTGAAATTTCAATGAACGCGTGCATATATTTTTGTTATGCGCTAGCTGTCAATATCATTGACACCTTTATCACCCACAACAAAAGTGCACCGTTATTTTAGCTTGAGCTGGTGGTTTGGCAGCTCTCAGCCAACGCCAGACCGCAATTTCATGGATAGCAGAATGTAAAGTTAATCGAAGATGCCATAAAAAGTGAAGGTGATTTTTATTGAGCAACGAATGAAGATTATATGAAAAATGAATAATGAATATGTACGTGTCTATGTAAAATTTTAAAAGTGCGATAGTAGACGCAGTACTGCCAATATAAGGCTGAATTGCAGCAAATGATTAATTGAAAATTGTTATTCAAAGCATGTTTGAGAGTAAAGGAATTTTTTTCTGAATGCAAAGTGATATGAAAATGAAATTGTCAAAATTTTAGCTTTATAGCAGACAAATTTTATGGCATTTAGCGCTTACACAAATATTTGCCAGACGGTATATGGATGAATATAATCCTATTGACACAACTTTGTGACACTTTTCGAAGCGTGACTACAAATAGACTTATGCTGCTAATAATGCGCTGAGTCTGCTTGGCGGCTATGACGTAAATCATAACTGGCTTATCAATAAAGGTCAAGGTTTTATCAGAATGTTTAAAGAGCTGCATTTAATTTTAGTATAATAAAGTATAAGTTTGAGGTTGCTCAAAAATGGGATGGATTTTTGAAACTTTTTTCTTGCATACGGTTTTGATAATTTTCTTCCATATACAAACAAAAGACACATGTACCGAGGTCCCATATATGGAAGAAAATTCTCAACTCCTGAGCAAAAAGAAATTGCTAAAAATCAACGAGAATATTGTGAGCCACTTGAAGCTTGCATTGAATGAATGTTTCGTAAAATCCGGAATAAAAAGTTGCAGATTTTTTATATTTTTTTTTTTCTTTTTCTTGAAAATTGTTAAATTTTGATGTATTTTGTATAAAGTTTGGATCCTTTGAAGGCAATAAACTTTTTAAGTACATAAAAAAAAAATTAAACAAAAAATGTTTACTTGGTGAAGCGTCGCTCTACTATTATTTTGCACACATGTGCAAGTATATGTCTAAATCTTTCTCGACACCTTTATGCTGTGCAGTGCAGCAACCGCTGTGTAAAAAAATTATAATAGATATTATAGTGCACAGCTGTGTGGGTATAAAAAGTTAGTGCCAGTGGCAGTATCCAACCCCACTTAGCAGTGCATTTGCCGGGGTGCATCGAGAGTTAGTTAGTCACCTGTGGATTAATGTTACCACAAATGAGAAATGTTTTGTATTTAAGTGCCCAGTGAGCTCAATATAAGTGAGTTTCACAGCCTAACAGACTATTTCCAGTGATAAATAACTGCAGTTAAGTATCGTATTGAAATGTACGATCTCCATTTATTTGTTGTATCACTTTCAGAAAGGAGTTAAGCCACTCACTGAGTGAAGTTTTGCGAACGAAACATTTTACTGGCTACCTTCAGCTACCACAAAATATAGAACATTGGTTGGTTGGTTAGAGTGGTGATTCATCCAGAATCCAACTAGCGCTTCCGCACCATTTTGTTGCCACATCCTCGTTACCAAATTGTTTAACAGTTATTTACAGCAGGACTATATCCAGTCTGTGCGGCTTAGGAACCTTATTAGGTTGTTGGCGTCTAAGCCAGATAGCTGCTCGAGACTCTCGAACAGCGGTTTGCCCAGGGTTGACATTCTGTCCTTCCATAGGGCAGGGCATTCACAGAGAAAATGGAAGATTGTTTCTTTTTTCTCCGGTTGTTTACAACTATGACAGTATGTGTTGTGAGGGATGCCCATTTTGTCGGCTTGTTCTCCGATAGACCAGAAGCCAGTTATGACTGCCGTAAGTCTACAGGTGTGCCGTCGTTTCATGTTTATTAATGTCGACGATTGCTTGAGGTTGTAGGTGGGCCATAACGTTCTGCTGATTTTGCATTTCGTCTGGTCTCTCCATCTACACTCTGCAATTCGAAGGTATTTTAGGGAAATTGCATTCTTGACCGCACCTAGTGGAGTGAGTACTGGTACTGCAAGAGCGCTATTCATGGCAGATCCCCCTCTTGCCAGTTCATCAGCTTTTTCGTTACCTTCTATGTTCCGGTGTCCCGGGACCCAAATTAAGGTTACTCTATGGTTTTCACTCAAGTTGGTGAGGCTATTCCTACTTTGATATAGAACATTACTTTGCCTTAATTTTTAGCATCTATCTTTTCTACAAATGAGAGAAATATTTACCTCCATTATTTATAAAAAATATAAAACTGCGCACCAGAATTGCTAATCATAAATTGTCAACAAGCCTTAAAAGTAAACAAATATCAACTGCTTGGTAGACCAACTCTTTTTCCCCCTTGTTCACTCCTCTCGGGAGCATAGGGCCTCGACAATACTTGCCTTGCGTTTGTTTCGTTAATCTATTTGATTTCTGACAGGGTAGGTGATTAGCCTGCCGCTATCAAGCCTGAGTAGTAGGAATGCCCACCTGTCGTTGCTTAGGACTAACGCCTTCTTACTGCTTGGAGCGCCATCTGTGTGTAACATTTTTCTAGCTGAAGGATCACACAGATGGTTGAGGACTTTACTAAAGTGGTTTCTCTATTATTCAAGAAATTTTCCAGATTTGAATAAAGAGAAATGCCAAAAACCTATATTTAGGCGAGCACCTTATTCAACGGGTACGAGTACATACTATACCGATCAGAAGTCCAATATATTTAAAAACAAAAAAGCACCAGCTTTAATAAATTCTATTAGACATTCTTTTCTTCAGTGTGACAACTTAAACACAAAAATTTTGCAACCGAAAAATTCTGCCTGTAAAGTACATAATTTTTTAATAATCTATATAGAGTGTGTCATAGCTTTTTCAGGAATTTAAAAAAAATAGTACTTATTCTTACAAATATTAATCAAAATTCTTTATGTTTTTTTTTCTATTATAGAGGTTAGGCTACTGTAATGTCGAAAAAATTAGGATATTTCGAGAATTTTTTCAGCGAGTCAATGATATACTCTATGATCCGAAAGTACCGGAAATGTTTAAATAAAACAAAACAGAGTTAAATTTCAGCCAAATTCATTTTATCTGCTTCAAAATATGACCCGTCTGAAGCAGCACACATGTGCCAACGTTTAACCCAGTCCTCCATGCACCCCCAGTAAGCCGACAAAGGGATGGCCTTCAGCTGCTTCAGCTCCTTCGTCACATTTTCTTTGATCTCCTCTATCCACTAACTTGGGAAACAAAAAGAAGTCGCACGGGGCCATATCAGGTGAATACGATGCTTGCACGATGGTATCTACTTGGTGTTTGGTCACATAATCCAGCACAATTAGGGCTGGGTGCGATTTCGCGTTATCACCATGCAAAATTCAGAAATTGTTATTTGTTCAATTCCGGCCGATGTAAGATCTCATGGCGCACTACGCCTTGGCGAAGAAAACTTCATAGGGTACATACTACAATAATAGGTTCTCGATATATTGAGTCGGTAAAGATTTTTTATAAATTTTTTTGTGATAAAAATATAGTTCATAATATAACAGAAAAACTTTTAGAATAACTCAGTGTATACAGTTTTGTAGAAAATTCGATTTGGTATGAAATTGGCTACTTTAAAGAAGCTGAAAATTTGCGCAGATTTTTGATAATTTTTTTGAACGGTGTTACGCATTTTCTTCTACATAACCTTCGAGCATTGGTTGTTTATGTGGTGAAAATGAAGAAAACTGCCAGGATTTTTTACATGAGTGAAAATTAAGAAAAATATATATATTTACATGTCATACATTTTACCTGTGAAAAGTTGATTCATTTGTTTAAAGATTTTGGCTCTCTAGTGAAGTTTTTATAATTTTCTATTAGCTCTTTTTAGGATGATTAAATACAAGTTTTGGCTAAGAGAAGTAAAACTTTCTCTCTATTCCAACAGGTTGTTGTTTAGGCTGCAATGAAGTAAATGAGAAGTTATAGCGTCTGAGATTCATTGTAAATAAATCGCCGTCATATCCCTTGTTACGTCAGCAAATCATCTGATTCTTACAAATTAGCTGCGAGCTCATTAACAGTCTGATATTGGTCACACCTTTTGCATTATCTGCGCCGCGAGCGCTTCGGAAAATAAGAAAGGAAAATGATTTTTTACTTATACTGATACTGGAAAGTTTTTATAGAGAAGACATCTGTTTTTTTATTTATTATTCCTTGCACTGTTTACAATGGGCTTACCGCGAAGCTCTTCAAATTTTTCAATTTCTATTGTTTTATGACTTTTTGTTGCTCGTTAGTATTTGATGAAAAATATCCATATCTGCTACTTAAACACATTTTTTAGGTAGTGGAGGAAGGTTCAAACATTAACATTGGTTAGTTCCATGCTGGTGAACTAGCAGAAATGGCATTCGGACCATTTAATTTCTCAAAGAAGGCATTGATTTTAATGCTTTGTGACTTCAATTTTTAAACCTTATAATTTTTTTTTTGCGTTTTAACTTTTCTAGACATTAAGATCGAGGAATGTTTATTTATTCATTTAGTCATTATTTATTAATCAACAAACAGAATTTTTACAGTCTATTCATATATGACAGATACATACATACAAAGGCCTTATGACAAGAGTACTATGAGAAACTTTTTAAAAGTAGACTTCGAGTAAGAAAAATAAAAGTCTAAGGAGGAAAACTAAATTCAGGTACCGTCCTCCAAAAAGGAGCAAAAAACAAAAAAAAAAAAAAAAAATTTTTTTCTTGAGTAGACATGGACAATCTATTGAGTCCGAAATAAAAATCAATGACAAAACACATCAACAACAGAACAGACCGAGAGCGATAGGACGGAATGGAATCAACGAAATTCATCGAACACAAAAGCTCTCTAAACAGACTCTAATCTATTAATATAGACCGGATGGCGCGGTATTCGAATGAATACCGTGTACTCTAACCTAGACCGAACGAATACAACAGTTTGAGAGTATAGAGATCAGAAAACGAAGGACTATTTCGATGAATACAGGTCAACATTATAACAACTACAATATAATTTATGTGAGGGGTGAAGATGAGCTTGGAGTAAAAATAAACATCCAGGTCTTTTTATTCACTAATTGCCTTTAGCGGCGTTTTTGAGATGCAGTAAGTTAGGTTAGCCAGCTTGATTGTCTAGGACAAGACACTCTGTGACCAAAAAACCCGTTAAGATACCTTTATTTCATTTCCTTCCCCTAATTTAATTGTTCAAACCACTTAGGTTTTGAGATACGTTTTGCAAATTTCCTAGGCCTTCAAAGAAATAATCGCCAAGATTTTTGGCATGGCTACTTTGAAGTGCAGGGCATTACAAACTGTTGTACCGACTCAATTTCTTCTTCATCTTCACAACTCCTGCAGAAGTTATTGTGAGATACGGATATTCTACAGACTAGGGTGCCAATGGTGCAATGGTGCAATGACTCGTTATAACACCTGTGAGGACGCTGGTAGATGATCTGCAGACATTTTGTCCTTTTAAGATTCAGTGTTGGCCAGAGAGCTGAGATTCAGTAAGGGGCTCGAACTATGAGTAGGAGCAAACCACTACCATCAGACAAACTATTTATATAAGTTATACAACTCAGAATCGATGCATCTTCTGGACAAATAGAATTAGATGTTGAAGTCATCCGCCTACAAAAGAAAATTACACTTGGATAGACAGACGAAAATATAGTTAATGAAGAGGGCAAGTAGGACACTACCCTGAGGGAAAGGAGAGAAAGTAACAAAAAAATAAGACGATACATTGTCGAGTCGATCATCACAATACCTAAGCGGTTTTTCCTAAAGGGCTTTCCAATAACAGGTATTATTTTGATATTCAAAGAAAAATTCTATTTTGTAATATAAATGATCGGACGTTTATTCCATTATAAAGAGGAAGGTATACCGTTAATAGTGGAAAATAACTTCAGGCAACTGACCACCACGCCCACGCTTACAAGACAATATCTTTATCACGAAACTTTCCATAACCGAATTCCAAAGTGGCTTCCCTATGTCCTCGTTAGTCTCACGAATTCCATCTTTGAGGTTTTGAATCGATCATGGGCTGTTGGCGAATACCTTCTCTTTCACGTGGCCCCAAAGAAAAAAGTCACAAGATTTCGGTGGCCAATTGTGATCACCTCTTCGAGAGATAACACGGTCCGGAAACTTTTCCCGTAAAAGATCAATGGTTTCGTTGCTTGTGTAGCACAAAGCGACATCTTGTTGAAAATAAACGTTGTTCAGATCAATACCATCCAATTCCGGCCATAAAAAATCGGAAATCTTCATCCATTCACCAATAACACCTGCCATTAGAAAACCCTTTATTATAAACGAAGGCAGTAATTCACTTTACAAATTGAGAGTGAAAGCCGAAACCCTCAAGTTTAGCTACCAATATTGGGGGAGATACGCTATTAAAAGCCTTGGAGAAATCTGTGTAGATTGCATCCATTTAAAAACCCCTTTGAAAGATATCCAAACAATTATCATAATATGATTACTTAAATTAATTAACGTGGATCTGCGCGGAAGAAACCAATGTTGAATGTGGCGTAACATATGCATAATTAATTATGATAAAATAAATAAATGATTGGTGCGTACACTTTGTACATTTGTGGTGTGCGTCTTGTTATTCTTTCACAAGTGAAAGAACCTACTGTTTTAAGCCGACTCCGAACGGCCAATGGTTTGTTATATGAAGTTTTCTCTGGCAGGAATACACTCGAAAATTTCCCATTCCCTGCCGAGGGGAAATCGCTGTTAGAAAAACTTTGTATATTATTTTGGTGTTTCATGCACGGAGATTCGAATCTACGCATTCCGGAATTGTACTCATGCACCAACGCACTCGGCTACGGCGGCCGCTAACTGTTTATATATTTTATCCTTGATTATGCACTCAAATACTTAAGCAACTTTGGTTAGATTGGAAATCGATCTATAATTCTCAAAAGTAAATTTCCAGTCATCAAGGAGGACTCCAGCAGAAAGCGACATGTTGAAAATGTGCCTTAAAGGCGACCGATAGGCCATCAGCTCCAGTGACTTTAGCTGATTTATGCCAACAGTGACATCCTCGTCAGTCACATTTAATTTTTCGAAGTTGATGGAAATATCTAAGTTAAAATGATGCTGACAGGGTACAGATCTGATACTTCAACAGCCATTTCTCTCACCTGCATTACTAATATTTGTTATTGTTATTTTTCAGTTATTTATCATTTATTTTTTTATTTTTCATTAATTTTTTATTTTTCATCAACATTCTGCTACAGCTTTTCTCGTTGAATTTTTTTCTAAAGTATTCATAATTCTTCGGAATTTGATGGTTTTCCATCAATGTATTTTCGCATCACTCTTTATATCTGATTCCTCGACACCAAAATACACCAATTGAGAAAAATTAAATCGCGCAGTAAGTGAAGAGAGAATGTGCACAAAAACGAAATCGATAATTGGAAAGTAATCTAATACACGCTCTTCCCGATTTGATGGGGGTATATGGCGGGTGCAATAGCAAACAGTAATTTAAGCTGCGAACTTTCTTTATAGGTAGTGGGTTTTGCTGTAGTTTTAAGTTTTCGCAAAGTTGCTTATACCGAAAATTTACTAACAGTGCGAACTTAAAATTTGCATCCATGTACAATTATTTATGTACATACATAGATAGTTTGTATTGTGTACGTATATCCAACATCTTGGCACTGAACCTGAAATAATCAAAATTTTTAATTGAATACCCAGTTTGTTTTGGCGCTAAAAGCTTGTTCAATATTTCTTTTATTTTTTTGGTCACGGCATTTTAAGCAAAAAGCTTACAATTTTTCAGCTAGTATAATAGAAAAAGGCCCATATCTTGGAAAAGAGGAAATGAAAAGCCTAAACAAAATATCTTAGGTATGCAATATATTTTGAAAATACAATAAAATATTAGAATTCCGTCTATTTTAAGAAACCATTTAAATTGTCACAAATTGAAAATATGTATGTACTTTCTTGTTAAGCAAATATATCTAACAAGAAATCCATTTAAAAGCCATGAAAGATTGAAAGCAATTGGAAAATATTTAATGGGCCTTTTCTGCTTATTTTGCTGCGGCATCACTTCAATCCACATAAATCCACTTAATGTGTGGGTACAGCAAGGGTGCTTAATTTGAGCAGTCTCTGTAGGAGAGACAAAGATTATGGTTGTCGCTTCATATACCCATACACAATAAGCGCTGACAGGCGCGCAAAAAGGGCTGCCGTTTATTTGGCATTTTGTAAACGTAAAAAAACGTGAATTCCAATGTTGGCACAAACAGTGTGTTTTTATACCCGCGCGCTTTTGTGCTCAAGGGTATACTAAATTTGTTCACATGACGATTATTTGCAGCAGCATAAAGGAATTCAGATAAATATGGGCATTTATATACCCAAAGGCTGAGAATAATGGGGGGAGTTGATTTAATCATGTCTGTCCATTCGTCAGTCAGTGCGCGCGATAACTAGAGCAAACACCAATTTTCACATAAAAATGTTAATACTAAATTTCAGTCCGTTCGTTTGTTGCTACAAACTATAATTCCACTATTATCTATGAGTTTGTTTGATTTCAGCCCAAATTGAATTCTTGCTCCGGACCGAGTTTAGCACTTCCCTATTTGTTTTCTATTGCATTTTCCCCTTGATTTTCACACTTTGCTTTACTCAGTCCGTCGCTTTGTTTGGATGCTGTTAAAAGATTGTTTGTAATTGGATGCTTTTTGCGCGGCTATGGAAGAAAAAAAATTACTGCCACGGAGGTGTAGGGGCTTATGATATTTTTGCTGGCGCTGCCTGAGTAAAATTTACATTTTAATGTGTCTGGAAATTATGTGAGAAGTGCGGAAAATGCTACATTGAATACTTTTGTGTTATATGTATTTGGATGTATTTTGCTTTTGTTGATTAATGAGCTTTGTAAGAGAAAATAAAGAGTTCGACGAAAATAAAATATAATGGGGTAAATGGAATTTATTGCAATATATGAATGCCCATATAGAGGGCTTCGAGGAGGGAGACGATGAGCGAACTACGTACTAAAAAATTTTGTTAAAATTCAGAGTAAAAAGTGTAAAATTCAGATACAAATTTGATGCATTTTTCTCAATTTTCTATGAAGTTTATGTGGGTGTCATTGGAATTTGAAAAGTCGAGCCAAGAAGTACCGAGAGATTTGGAAACTCCTAAAACACTCAGGCTAAAAAGCCTATTGTATTTCTAGCTCTGGAAAGTAAAGGGATGGATAGTCAAGGAGGAAAGGCGAGAGGTAACAAGGAAAAAGATAGAACAGAATAGAGAAATAGAGGTAGTTAGACCTATAAGAACTTTCCTTATTTTTTCTCGTAAATCTGAAAATATCCTCCAGTTTGAGTGAACGAATTTTAATCATTCTCAAGGCAGCGGAACACAAAATTCGCAGCCTTGCTCTAGCAAATGCGGGACAGTCACAAAGAAAATGCTCCATGCTATTCGCCTGCTCTAAGCAAGACTGGCAAATAGCGTCCTAAATAATTCCAGAGGTGGTCATATGCTGACCCCATGGATTGTGTCCTGTAATAATACCGACCATCAACCAAGCGTCTTTTCTTCCAAGTTTTAGAAGAAAGTGCGACAGTTTTCTGTTCGGGCTTCTCATAAAATACTTCGCAGTTCTGCAGCGTTCAAGACTTGACCATCGCTCTTTATGTAAATTGCATACATCATTGCATCAGGAGTTCCTTTCTCGATTCCTGTGAACCTGCACCCATTAAAGAGTAATCAATTTAGAGCTGTCTGATTTTAAATTGAAATTAAACAACTAAAATTCAAGTCTATTGGACCAGAAACAAATTTAAGATAATTCTTTTCCAATGTAGGGCGCAACTGTGCCATAATTTGTCCATTCGTAAACACCAATTTTGAATGACTCGCTGGTGGAGTTCGGACGGTACCTCGTGGATAACTTTACTAATGTTGGCCTCCAATGCCCCAATCGAATTTGGTTTATCCACAAATCTACAAAGCATTTAGATTTACAAAGCTCCACAAATAAAAGTTCAAGGATCTGATATCTCAAGATCTTGGTTGCCAATCCATTGGTCCGAGACGAGAGATAAATTGCTCACCGAAACGACAACGCAGTAAATCCATTTTTTCACAAGCTGTATGGCCAGTAGCACCGTCTTGTTGAAACCAAATGTTGTGAAGATCACGGACTTCAATTTGCGGTACCAAAAGGTCATTTATCATGGCGCGATAGCATTCGTTGTTCACTGTTACATTGACGCTAGTCTCGTCTTTGAAGAAATGTGGGCCAATGATTCCTTATGCCCATAGGCCGCACCAAACGGTTGTTTTCAATGGAAATCATGGCTCTTTTTGAATGGCTTCGGGTTGATCTTCAGTCCAAATATGATAATTTTGGTTATTGATCATTAAGCCAAAAATTGGCTTCATCGCTGTACATCATAAGTGGGTCTGAGCGCGCGGTGAACACTTTTCATAGGGCGTTGATTTTTGTAATACAGTTGTACGGTTTGTACTTGTTGTTGAGACGTAAGTCTTCCCATGAGTAAATGTCAATGAATACTGAAAAAATTATGTATTTAGTTTGACAGCAGCCACACCTGATCTCTCAAAGGAACGCTATTGGGGAAAGTAACTCCAATCTGCTCACTCTTTACTATATACAAGATAATAATCTTTGAATATGATATCATTAATGAAAGATGAAAGGCAATTTCAAAAAAAGAATATTTCAACTGAAAACCTTCGTTTTCCAAGAGCTAATTAGTTCATATATTATCAATTTACCGTAGTAGTTTATGCCTAACGGAGAATGATTAATACTTTTTGTACGAAACCTCAATCAATATGAAATTTATCAGTGAAATAAAAACGTTTCTGCTTGAATTCATATAACTTCGGGTTTATATAGAGATTCACTTGCCAGAGCTACCAATTACAAAAGCCTGTGCTGACAAACTAATTATGAACAGCTAAACGAAAATTATGAAATTGAACTATATGTCATGATCACGTTGTTTTTGGTGCATTTGCCTGAAACATTTTTTCCGGATCACCATCATTGAATTGAGTTGGGTTGCCAATGTTAGAAAATGTTTTATGGTTTTTTTTTAAGTTTAATTTTAAGATATTTAAAGACTGTTTAATTGGAGTAGTTTGAACCTTCCACTAGGCTGCCTAATAGGAAATTCCACGGAATATCAATACGCTCTTTTCCAAGAATGGACTGCAGCAGAAGTTTAAAATTAAAGGTCGGGCGCCTAAAGTTCTAATTGTGGTATATCCTCTACCTATTATTTCGGTTTCGATCTTTTCAATGCCTTCATAACATCTTTCTGGCCCGGAGATGCTTGAGACACTCAGGAAAGTGGATGGTTTCGCGAGTAGCAAAATGCAAATGCGTGCATTGTAATTTATTAATGTTCTACATTCTAGATCTTAAATAAAAGAGAAAGAAGATATTGGGTTGGGAAAAAAGAAATGTCGTGTATGTGATCGAAATTTGACGCTTTATTAAACGTACTTAGAATTATCCGATTCAAGTCAAATATGCCCCGTTTTGTTCGCAAACTTGTTGTTATTTAGAAGGCAACTTCATTATCCCCCCTTTATAAAACCCCCCCTGCTTATTTGCAAAAAACTCAGACAACCAGTTCTCGCAAGCCTCTTTTAAGGCCAACTTGGTATCACCAAGGGCGTTTTGCATGGACCGGAAGAGATGATAGTCACGTGGTGCTAGGTCTGGACTATATGGTGGGTGCGATAGGACATCCCATCCGGGCTCCCGTAGCTTCTGGCGGGTCACCAAAGATGTGTGACGATGAGCGTTGTCCTTGTGGAACACAACACCGTTCCTATTGACCAATTCTGGCCGCTTCTGGTCAATCGCCTGCTTCAAACGGTCAAGTTGCTCACAGTAGAGGACCGAATTAAGGGTCTGGCCATAGTTGAGCAGCTCATAGTGGATAATTCCCTTCCAATCCCACGAAACACAAAGCAAAACCTTTCTGGCGGTCAATCCGGGCTTGGCGATGGTTGCGTTGTCGTACGTGATCCACTTTTCATCGCCAGTCACCATCCGCTTCAAAAATTGGGTCAAGTTCGTTCCGTTTTAGCAGAGAATCGCAAGCGTTGATTTGGTCTAAGAAATTTTTTTGCGTCAACGCGTGTGGCACCCAAACATCCAGTTTTTTTTGGAATCCAATCTTCTGCAAATGGTTTCAAACGGTTTTGTGATCTCCACCTAGTTCCTGACTAATTGAGCGAATGCTCACATGCCGGTCTCTTTGGATAATTTCAACGATTCTATCAGTCTCTACGACGATTGGCCTACCAGTACGGGGCACATCTTCGACATCTACTACACCAGAATGAAATCGATCGACCCAACGCTGTGCTGTGCGAATCATTACAGTATCAGGTCCATAAACCTCACAAATTTTTGCCGCCGCCTTCGTTGGCGACTACCTCTAAGGTAGTAAAACCGTAAAATATGACGAATTTCTTGCTTGGTGGACTCCATCTTTGACGCGCTATAACTTAAGACTGAAACTTACGATCACAACACTGTCAAAGAGACAGTTGTAGTACAGATTGTCGTCTTGTTATCGCCGTTTAGTGTGACCCGATGCAATAAGTACAACGCAAGATATGTTAAAATGTCGCGCTCAATTGACAAAATACGACATTACTTTTCCCCAACCCAATATATATATATATATATGTATATATAATTAGCGTGTACACTCTGTTTTGGGTGTTTGGCCGAGCTCCACCTCTTATTTGTGACGTGCGTCTTGATGTTGTTACGCAAAATGAACAGACTTACAATTTCAAGCCGACTCCGAACGGCAGATATTTTTATGAGGAGCTTTTTCATGGCAGAAATACACTCGGAGGTTTGCCATTGTCTGCCGAGGGGCGACCGTTATTAGAAAAAAATGTTTTCTTCATTTTGATCTTTCACCGAGATTCCAAGCTACGTTCTCTTCTCTGTGAATTCCGAATGGTAATCACGCGCCAACCCATTCGGCTATGGCGGCCACCTAGACCATTGTGTGCATATTATATACTCGTATAGAGTTGGGTATATATGATGTTTCATTGAAGTTTGATGTTCTTAATATCCTAAGTAATTAACGAGCCCCGAGATACGAGCTTGAAAAGAAAATCGTTAATATAAAGTAAAATTATTTACTTGACTTTCTATAGACATTCAAATGTACTTGGGCATCATAAATATGTATGTACATATAAATAGAGCTTTCCTTATTTGCGTTCGCTTGTACTTAAGTAAGCATGTATGTAAGTATATAAATAAATGAAATGACTAACTGCCTTCTCGCTACCAAGAAAAAGTGTGTTCATACAATTTTATCTGGGTTGTTTGTTCTCCCACAACCAGTGCTTACAAACAATCGTGTCTACCTAAGTACATACACACCCATATAGAAATGAATGTTTTCCTTTTTCTTTATGCCATGTTTTCCTACATGAAAACTTGTTTGATTCAATGTCAGACACAGCAACAGAGTTTCTTCTTGCTGCATATATATGTATGTGTATGTATGTGTGTTTAATTCTTAAGTATTATTTTAATTTGTATCCTAAAAAGTGTGGAGCTTAAGTAATAGCTTTAATAAAAATAACAAAATGCTTCAACGAAAGGAAAATCACCAACGTACGTAACTTTCAAACCACTTCGTACAATTTCATTAATGCTTTGACTTAAAATGTGCGAACTTTCTCCCCTTTGCTTTTGACTCATAATTTCTAATTTGCAAAAGTTGTAATATGACGTGACGAGTTCCAAAATGCTTTAGGTTTGATGCCCGCATTACTAGAAAGCAAGTGCTAAATTGAGACCGGAAGGGCTTCATATATACGTATATATATATACTTGTATGTATGCTCCAATGCTTGCGCACTTTTTGGATTTTCGGCCGAGCTCCTCCTCCTATTTGTGGTGTGTGTTTTGATGTTGTTCCCCAAAGGGGGAGATCTACATTTTTAAGCCGACGCCGAACCATCTTTTAAGGCAGAAATGTCATACACTCGGAGGTTGGCCATTGCCTGCCGATGGGCGACCGCTATAAGAAACAAATTGTTTTTTTATCATTTGGTGTTTCATGCCAGGAGATTCAAGCCTGTGCACTACCGAATGGTAGTCACGCACGATCTATTTGGTTACGGCGGCCGTCCACGCATATTTTAGTAAAATTTTATTTCGGCAGCATTTCATGTCGCAGTGCTACATTTTCTGATAATAATAACTCTAAATGTTATGTGGTGTCAAAAATGAAAGAATGAGAATTTGCGCCATCCCAGATAATCCCTACCAAATATGTACGTTATTCGTCCATCCATAAACACCTATTTGGAATGAGTCGCGACTCGCTGCAGGACTTCGGGCGGTATCGCGTGTTGACTTTTAACGCCTCAATCAAAGCTGGTTTATCCATAAAGCATTTAGACGTTACACACCGCCACAAGTAAAAGTTCAAAGATCTTACGATCTTGGCGGCCAATCCATTGGTATGAGGCCAGAGATAAATTGTAATGACGACGCAGTAAATCCGTTGTTTTAAAGGCTGTATGGCCAGCAGTACCGTCTTGTTGGAACCAAATGTTGTAGATATCACGGGCTTTAATTTCCGGTACCAAAAAGTCATTTACCATGGTGCGATAGCATTCGCCGTTCACTGTTACATTTATGCTAGTCTCGTCTTTGAAGAAATATGGGACGATGATTCCTCCATGATGATTCCGCTGATGATTGTTTCTAATGGATGTAATGGGTGTTTTTAAATGTACTCGGGTTCCTCTTTAGTCCGAATACGGCAATTTTGCTTATTAGGGTAGCCATTAAGCCAAAAATAGGACGCATCGCTGAACACCGTAAGTTGGCCTGAGTGCACACTTTTCACGGAGCGAAAATTGTACGTTTTGAAAACATTGTTAAGACGTGAGTCTTTCCATGGTAAAATGTAAATGAATACTGAAAAAAACTATGATATATATTTAGTTTGACAGTAGTCACACGTCATCTAACAAAAAACCCATCTAACATAAAACCCCTAAGTATCTCTAATCTGATTCTTTTTTTATAAAGCGTTTTTCAGTAAGAGCGCTTCAACTTTTTTTTTGAATAAAACACAAACGGTTTGACTTTTTTAACTACTTTTCTTTTATTATCGAGTTTGAACATATACATTTAAGTATGAAATTCGATTTCTTTTGCATGACCACCGGGTGTACGTTTTACGAAGTCAAATCGTTGAACCCAATTTTCGACCACTCGTTTGCATAAATCGGCCGAAATTCCAACAATTTCGCGTTCAATATTGGCTCTGAGCTCACAAATCGTCGCTGGCTTGGTACTGTAGACCAATGACTTCACGTAACCCCAAAGAAAATAGTCGAGAGGCGTCCAATCACACGAGCGCGGCGGCCATTCGACCGGCCCATTTCTGGAAATAATGGCTCATCGAACTTACTCTTCAACAAATCAATTGTAGCGTGTGCTGTGTGGCTTGTGGCCCCGTCCTGTTGAAACCAAATGTCGTCTAAGTCCATACCATTCAATTGCGGCCAAAAATAATCGTTTTTCATGTCGCGGTATCGATTTCCATTCACAGTAACGTGGCGATCGTTCTCGTCAACGAAAAAATATGGGCCAATTACGCCGCCGGCATGTAAACCGCACCAAACAGTCACTCTTGATGGGTACATTGGTTTTTCGGCAATCTCTCTTGGATTATCTTTCGCCCAAATGCTGAAATTCTGCTTATTGACGAATCCACTGTGCGTCCTCACTGAAGATGAAGTGCGCGATATGCATTTTGATTTGAACGCCCGTTTTCATAATAAGCCTGAATAACTTTAACGCGTTGCTCAAGTGTGTAGCGTTCCATGATGAAATGTTTACTAATGAAGTTTACAAATGACAAGCGAAAAATAAAAAAATATTGCGTCGTTCGGAAAAAAGTTGAAGCGCACCTATTGAAAAACGCCTTAATATTTAGCGGCAAACGCCAACCTCTGCAGCCATCTATCGAAAAATAGCGAAGCAAAGTTCCACGCCTATATATTCACAATAAATGATTAGGACTGAATGAATGAATGCAGCAACAGCAAATCTATTATTCATCTGGATTCTCATATGGTTTTAAAAATATTTGTTTCTAACATGGCTTTACTTCATTTTTGCAACAAAATATTATACGTTCACTTTTCACTTGAATGGCTGCAGAATTAAAAGAAATAAATACTCACAGACGAAGAAAACAGAGTTAAAACCTAATAGTACGAATTACAGAGCCATTTACAAGTATTACCAATGCAAGCAGTTATGATTTCACTTATATAGAATTTAGAATATTTCACACAAAAAAAGAAATACAAATATTTTTACAGCAATTAATTGAAATCGATACAAAAACTTTGTAGTGAGTTATGTATTTGCGTACCATGTTTGAATACATATTATACATACATTACACATCCCACAATTCCCTTTGAATATCTCCAAGTGCTTGTCAATCAATCGCTGAAGGATTTTCACTTCATGACGGGCTTTCATACCCGTTTAATAGCCACTTGAAAGTGCATTGTTGGCAAGTTTACGCTTGTAGTGTTGCAAGGTTAATACTCTTTTATTGCAACCGATACTGGCAATTTATGCATCCACACTCATTTTTGCATATGTGCGCAAGCTCTACTGTATACGTATATGTCTATTTTAATACTGCATATTTCACGTTGTCTGCCACACATTACAAATTGTTGTTGTTATTTACTGACATACACGCTAACACATTTATTTATTTCTTTGCTTATGCTATCTACGTACGGCTCAGTGAATTCAAAATGTCAATTAAGAACTTTGCATTGACAGCGATGATGCAAAATGTTAAGGTCGTTGCTATAAGTGGTGGCTGTATTTGGTTTTTCTTTCCTTCACTACTTCATGATCCTTCTAAATTGACATAGGCTGCAGAGGATAGCTTTCGTATATGCATTTGTGCATATTTATGTATTGACTGATGGTTCAAGTGCATGGGCGATTGGCCTATTAAGTTTATAAAAGTGCACGTAGAGTGTGAAATAGAAAATGATTGAATAGAATAGGATGTTGTGTGCTGGAACATGTATGTGTGTGCATACGTGTGTATTAGTTGACTGAAAACAGAAGGATATTTTATGAAGAAGCATAAAAGCTTACACGAACACTACGCTGAAGAAATTCATATAAAAGATAAAATATTTAGCCAAACATCACAAGAATATTTTATAAAATACGTGTTCGCTACTGGAACACGCTGAATGTACAGGGCCGTCGAGGTAAATCCGGAATGCTGAACTTAAAAACAAAACTATTGGATATTTACTTAAAAATAATTTTATTTGCACTTAACCATCTCGTGCAATTACCTGCTCCAGCCGGAACCTGAAGCGCCCACATGCGCGGGCTACCTCCTCTTTGCCCATTGTGGTCATCACTTCCTCGATGGTTGTCTTCAGATCGTCCTTAGTGTTATGAGGCTTCGCGTTAACTTTTGCTTCAGCTGTGCCCCACACGTAATAATCAAGAGGATTACAGTCTGGGCTTGAAGGTGGCCAAAAATCTGGTGACCAGTGGTAGGGTAGGTTGTGCTGGAGCCAAGCACCAGTCTTCTTTGCCATTTGAGCAGGTACGGAGTCCTGCTGAAACACATATTATCTTCCAGCAGCCACGCGGTCCATCCAGGGTTGCGTTTTTTTGTAGCCAAGCCACTCAATTATTTCTTTAAGGCTTTTTCCGGCGCGAAGTGACTCTAGTATCGCAGCTCTTCTGTCCTGCTCTCGACTCATCGTTTCACTAGCACTTACTCCGGCACTCCAATGTCAATCAGGAAATAATACACTAAAAATATGTCCCTTTATCAGCGGTTTTAGACTTAACGCTACTGCTCCAGAGCTTTCGAAATCTTTTCCGGATTTACCTCGACGACCCTGTATAGTAAAGGGTTTCCCAATAAGAGGTGTTATTTTGATATTCCAAGAAAAATGATACTTTTTAATATAAATGATCGAATGTTTATTTCACTATAAAGAGGAAGGTATG
This sequence comes from Anastrepha ludens, assembly GCF_028408465.1. Lineage (NCBI taxonomy): Eukaryota > Metazoa > Arthropoda > Insecta > Diptera > Tephritidae > Anastrepha > Anastrepha ludens. The sequence continues at coordinate 43,194,659 of NC_071500.1, read as the reverse complement.
CCGTTAGTAGTGGAAAATAACATCAGTCAAATGACCACCAAGAGCACGCTTACAGAATAATATCCTTTTCATGAAATTTTCCATAACCAAATTGCACAGTGGCTGCCCTATGTCCTCGATAGCCTCACTAATTCCATCCTTGAGGTCTTGTATCGGCCCTGGGCTGTTGGCGTAGACCTTTTCTTTCACGTGGCCTCAAAGAAAAAAGTCACATGGTGTTAAATCACAAGATCTTGGTGGCCAATTGTGATCACCTCTTCGAGAGATAACACGGTCCGGAAACTTTTCCCGTAAAAGTTCAATGATTTCGTAGCACCGTCTTTTTGAAAATAAACGTCGTCCAGATCAATACCATTCAATTCCGGCCATAAAAAATCGTTAATTATCTCTTGATAGCGCAATCCATTCACCTGTTATTGGAAAACCCTTTACACAATTGGATTTTTTTTTCTTTTTTGGCGTGACAGGCTAGCAAGTGCAGCCGGATTCGGATTCCTCTTTTAATTTTCTTTAAATCTACTCGATCTCCGCAGAAATCTGAGTAGATCTTGTGGAACAAAGGAGCCAGGGTGGTCGCTTCTTAACACATCAGTGCCAAAGATCCCAAAGCTGATAAAAGCGAAGTCCGGGCAGACGCACAGAAAGTGGTGATTTACCCATAGAAATTGGCCCGTCAACAATCCAACCAGGTGCCTACAGTCCCGTGTGCTTAGTGACAGGAGGAACTGCGACAGTCGGTCGAACATGCCAGGTAACATCAGTATTGTACATCTGCAGCCTCTCTCAGCCTGCAAAGCTCGGTTATGGGTTAGAGTAGCCCGTTTGCTAACCGTAGTTTTGATGGCTGCAAAAGAGAGTGACAGCACGAGCTTCGGGCCAAAGAAGTTCGCTTCAGGGCTCATCCTAGCTAAGGAGGCAGAGGTCTCGTTACCCCCAATACCCAGGCTATTTTGTGTACCGACATTGTTTAGCCTGGATTTACAGGACTCGACCGCCCATGAAGTGGTTGAAGGGCTGCCTGAGGGACACATATAGATTTGTCTCTCCATTAGTTTTCCATAACACGGTTCATTGCTTCTTGAACAGCATACACCGCCGCTTGAAACACAGATGCATGGCGTCCAAGAGCAAAGTGTTGTTTTGTCCCACTAGATTCCACGTAGACTCTATAACTGGAACCGAGCTCGGTTCAGGAGCCATCCGTGAAAATGCGAAAACAGTGTTCGCCGGGCTCATTTTCCGAGAGGGTTACTACTAACATTTCTCACCTAACAAAGAACCATGCAAGGTGATCATTGGTGCCTGAAAGTACTCTGAATATCCTTTTGCATTCCTTTGAAGGAATTTTCGAAGTACTTTGCACTGTCACGTTCCCATGACCTTTTTGTAAAATGTGCGCGATCCAACGCGAATATTGATTGATGCTCATCACACTATGCTAATGTTCAGGAAAGCATCAATATCACAGTGATCTCGCTCAAATATTTTGCACACAGCATCCATATTTTCTGGCTCAATAACTGATTTTGAATGATCTTCCTTGAATTCGGCGGTGAGCGGCACCAGTTTGTATGGTGTTAAAGGATGATGGTTGTTCACCGTAAACTGATTTTGTTCATCAATACATTCTTGACTTGTTAATCCGCGTTGAAAATACTGAAGAATAATCTCAAGAAAATCTTAACGTTTTAAGGGGCAAGATGCATTTTTAAAGTCACTGAAACAACCTTATAAGATGCTAACAGCAATGAGTTCTGAGTGCGTTGATGATAAAATATGCCAAATTTCTCATAGACAACCCTAGAAGTGCCCATGGTCACAAACATAAACAGCAACCCTTGTAAATGAAATTCATTCAATCCTTCCTCTAAAGTTAATTTTGCTCAATTAGGTTGGGCACAATATTTTTTGGTACAATATTCTACATTTAAGATTTTGGTTGTTAGAATTCTTTATGCCGTAATGATGTATTTCAAAATTATGCTGTGCGAAATTCGATATACTGGCTTAGGTAATATTAAAAAAAAAACTAGTGTTAATTTCAAAGAGGGTTAAAGTATTTGTTTTTTGTTATATGTACATGGCTCACGTAGTCGCTTGTGAGTAATGCTGAAAACAGTGAACACCGTAAACGCAATCCCGACTCAGCTGTTCCGATCAAACTAATGAGAACCCCATGTAAATGAAAAGTTCCTTCCTTCCGTAACGTAGTACCGTAGATTTTATTTCACGATTGTTAAAAAAATCCCGTAATACCGACTTATTGCTCTCTCACCACACAGTGTTGCCAAGAAGTACATTTCGAAATCCTTTACAAAATAAGCTTAGAAAAATGATAATTCTTGTTAAAATAGCTTAAAAATACTGTTGAATAATGTTAATTATAGATAAATGAACTATTTGCATTTGTTGGTTTTTGGCTTTGGTTTATTAAACAATGAAAAATTGTAACTAATAACGCGGATGTGTGAAAAAGTGTGTAAGCAAAAATATCAATGGCAACATTGTGTAGATACAACCAAGCACATACACACACAAACCGATGTATTGTGTAAATATGTAATTAAAAGAACGCAGTTGTTCTCGGGGGTGAGTTTTTGTGCACGGTAAGGGACTGCGGTAAGGGACTGCGAGCGGTGTTCACTGTTTTCAGCATAAGGCTTATAGTAAGTTTTTAAATCTTTTTAAAAAGACCGCTGAGTGGGCTCTTGTGGATCTACTTGTCTCCATCTAAAGCAGGGCGCTCTTCTCTTTCTAGATGCGAGAGTCCGAGAACCAACACACGATACTTTTCTTTCTGGAGAAAATGCGCAATACCATCGGAACAAACTTATAAAAAAAAAGAGTTTTCTAAAAATTCTAATTAATAACTATGGAATTGGGAAGCACAATTTGAGAAGTGTTTTTTCCTTTTTAGTTTTATACAAAAATAATAAGCATTTACCACAAAAAAAAGAACCCAAGAGTGGTCAAAACATTGATTTACTTACGTTTACTCGCGAGATGTATTCCTCTTCTCAATCCCGAGGTGTATGTATATATTTAAACATCAGTATATTTAAGTATAGCTAAATTATAATTTTTTTTCATTCCCTTTTAAGATTTTAATAAATATTTACTAATTTTTCATTGAAAACATATCATACACTTTACTCTATACTCCGCTTTAAAATGTAATATAAATTGATTTGAAGAATTTTACTACCCAGTGTATTAATTTTACATTATTTCGTCTTCACAAAATTTTTAAATTACAAAACTATGACTCAAAGGATTTTAAGCTGTTTATAATTTGCTTCACAGTTTGTTCACAATTTTTACACGAAAATTATTGTAATGCATAACTTTTGGCCTCTCCCTACTGTAGTTCAATGCTATCCATAGGCACTGACGGCCGACCGCCGTAGCCGACTGGATTGGTGGTTTATTACCATACGGAAGTGCTCAGGTTTGAATCTCCGGGCATGTAAAAAAACCAAATGATAAAAAAACATTTTTTTTCTAATAACGGTCACCTCACGGCACACAGTGGGACGATTGTATTTCTGCCATGAAAAAGCTCGTCATGAAAAACCATCTGCCGTTCGGAGGCTCTGTAAAAGTGTAGGTCCCTCCATTTGTGGAAAAACCGCAAGACGCATACAACAACTAGGAAAAAGAGCCCCTCGAAATACCCAATAAAGGGTTTGTTTTTCGGGATGACGCCCGTGAATAGGGAACTCTCATGATTACTGCTATACCGGCATAGCAGTATGTATGACTTGTATCCTACACAGCTACACCTACGTACTAAACACCTCTCTACTATCTACCACTCTCCCCCCGGAAGGAGGGGAATTACCTTACGGGGCTGGTTAGCTCATAGACTGCTAGATATTTCGTCTGCGAACCTCCGCGCGTCTTAGATCATTATGGATATATTTTGCATTCGCGCAGATTCGCTTCCAATTATCACTCGATTTTAGCATAAGATCTATAATTGCTCCGTTTAATATACCACACATTTTGGGAGCATAGCGTGGGCATTGGAACAAGACGTGATCAGCGTCTTCTTTCCTATCCGTGCGGATTGGGTAGTTTGGCGAACTGTCATGGCCGAATCTATGGAGGTATTTTCGAAATGCTCCATGCCCTGAAAGAAATTGCGTTAGGTGGAAGTATGTTTCCCCATGGTTCCTTTCTAACCACGTCGTAAGAATGGGTATAATCCCAGCGTCCATCTACCTTTCGGTGATCTTTTCCACCGGGCTTGCCAGTGGCCAATCGAACGACGCCTTTCTTCTTCTGCAATAGTTTTACGACTTGCTCTACCGTCGTCTCCAGATAGCTTTATATACACTTTTTGCATTTCTTTCACCAAAATGTCTACGGGGACTGGTCCTGCTATAACGAAGGAAGCAACGTCCGAAATTGTACGGAAGCTGCAGATAGTTCGCAAAGCGCTTAGCCGATAGACGGCTGTCAGTTTTTTTGTGAAGCTATTTAAGTTCACTGCATCAGCCCAGATAGGTGCGGCATACAAAAGAACCGAGTTGACTACCCTGCTACATAGTAATATTTTGCTGTGGCTAGGTCCGCCATTGTTTGGCATGATTCGCGACAGACAGGACTGCACACGCAATGCCTTCTTCACAGCGTATTTCAATAAATGGTATAAGAGCTAAATATATATATATATTGTATATATATATATGTATAAATAAAGAAACTTCTCAAACTTTATTTATACAAAATTTTGCTCAAAAACGAGCACGAAGACAATCCCTTTGGGAAACCATTTTAAGACGCAAAATATTATGCAAACTTAGTTAAACTTAGTTAAACAGCATAAGTAAGCATGTCTGCATCTCTGCCAACCACGCCCGGTTTAATTAAAAAAAATAATAATTGATTGACAGCATTTTAACGAGTATTGCTATCAGGCAGAGCATACATTAAGCGGAAGTGCATCCAATCGATACGGAATTTTAGAAGGCTTCTAACCATTTGAAGTTCACACCATTTTGCCAACCCCAATGCGGAAGATTTTTATGGTAAGAACTTTTTGCTTCTGTTTCTGTTAGCAGTCATCAAAGGCTGAGCTTGCACTTGTGTTGAATATATGTGAGCATCTATGCATAAGTATGTCACTCGTATATAAAATAGCTGCCAATGGGCAGAGGGTCGAGGAGCGACCATGAAAAACTAAAAGTGATGGAGCATAGCAAATGGAAAATGTGAAGTGTAAATTGAATAGGCAACAGAGAAGCTAAGCCATAAGTATAATATATTCCGCTGAGAGTACTTTGTATTCATATTTGTTCTAGGCATTTTCAATCATTTTATAAATGAACGGAGTTCAATGAGCGGCAAACGAAGCGTAGTTAATTTTACAAATAGCAAAAACCATGCAATCTTGTGAGTGTGATTAGACTTGAAAAGCTATTAAATACTTATTAGAAATTATATAAAACTTATTTCTAAATAACACAAATGGTAATAGAATGGAAAGCAAATATAAGTAGAATGGTTGAATTGTGGACAGGATCAAATAGCATTTCCACAAAGCACAAAATAAGTGGGAAATGTAATTAAAACATTAGAACAACTAAAGTAATTTGAGAAAAGTTATTAAAAATACACTAAAAAAAATGTAGTTGGGATGTAAAAGTCTCTACGATAGTGGTTTTGTTCAAAGTTTTCTAAATTGGTATATTTTTCCTTCCGAAATTCCACATTTGCTCTTCCTCTTTCAATGCAAGTAGCGAGGTCTGAGTACCTTTCTAATAAAAACGTGGCTGGCAAAATTCAAACTTAGAGTACCGTTACAAAATGAATTTTTCCGCAACACTCGCATGAAAAGCGAATTGAAGCAGTGTTCCTATGTAGACACCCTAAAAGTCTAAAAATGCAGCAAACTATTTGAGGAAGTCGATGCCGCGCATAAATAAATGGGTGCAATGGTACGCCGAAGTTAAAAACATCGGATGAGATCCAAAAAATATACTTCTACGAAGCACGATCCGAAGATCATTGAATTGTTTATGACTAAGCCGAAGTTATGAAGCTGGCAGTTTTAAGGAAAAAAATATTAATGGTATCAAAAACACAATTCGGGGATGTTTATATGCAGAAGACCTCAACTTCCGCAGTACATTGAAAAAAATATTGCCCTCATTATCACACATTGAAAGAGGGCTTGTATGGGGTAAGGCAAATTCAGAACGGAATAGTCCTGTTATACTGCTGATAATCGACAACTTCACGAAACTCTTAAGAATCCAGTTAAGGTTCGTGTTTGGGCCTTGTTCTCCGAAAAATGAAGTGGACGTTTATTTGTGCATATCGCCAATTTGAATGCAGGTTTGGTGAATAAAAGTTCAAAAAGGTATCATTCCCATCAGCTGCGATGATATTTGGGAGAACTAGTCAATCCTGGATTTTACAAGAGGACAACGATCCCAAGTATCGAAGCTGAATGTATATGGCGTGAAGGCAGGATTAAAATACTGGATTGGCCTTCATAGTCACCTGATGCAAACCACATTGAAAATGTTTAGACAATAGTTAAGCAAAAACTCAAATAAAAACAAATATGGACGGTCATATTGTTATCAAAGCAAAGTGGGCTGATTTGCGTGTGCAGAAAATGTGAAACTATTATAGCTCACCACCATTAGCTTCAGATTTAATTTAATTTACTACGGATTTTTTTTTAATATATGTGACCTGGTCTATGAAAAGGTACCTTACGTGTCAAAAAAACATTTTTCACTTTTTTGTTGATTCGAATAGTGCGTGAAAGGCTCTTTAAAATGGTGAAAACCAGAAAGTCATAATTTGTTTAAAAGTTTGTTAAAAGAAAAAAAAAACAAAAGTCAAATACGAAAATATATTATATTACAAAAGATAACTTATTTTTTAAAACGATTTCTGCGATTTGCATTAACTTTTTCTTATTTATTTATATATAAAAAAATGTTTTTCACTGCTTCTGTGATTTTATTGATACTGTGATCTATGCTGAAGAAAATAAGCCATTGAAAAATATTAATATTTAGAAAAGTTGCAAGGGTTTTTAGAAGTTTAAACTTTAACTGCAGTTTTCTCGAAAACTTGTTTTCGCACGTAAGGTACCTTTTCGTAGACCAGGTCACATATTGTGTATAATGTTTTTCATAAAATCATACAATGAAGTTTGTAAGAATCGAACCGGTCAAATCGTTTCTAAATTATGGCGGCCACGCTTTTACTATACCGACAAAATATACAATTTTTTGCATTATTTAATTTATTATTCCTCTATAATCATATCAAATATTATCAATGTCAACTACTAATACTACCATAAAGGTGCGTCAATTTTCAAATCTTTTAGAATTTCAAATCTAGGGGCTGGAAACACTAGCAGCGGTCAATACTACTTATGTATATCCCAGCTATAACCTAGAGGGGCCACAATTTTTTTGCCAAAATAAGCACACTTTCTTTTCCGATAAGAAATGTTTTCCCTGCTAATACATCAGTGCTGGGAATGAGCGAGCACATATTTAGCGGTTTCATCATCCGTCCTACAGAACCCTTACGTCTCATTTGAGTATATTTCTAGGCTAACAAGATGATAACTCAATCTACAATATCCTGCCAGAATTCCGGTGATGATCCTACAATTATTCTTATTTATTTTTATAAAATATTTAAATCGGGTTAGATGAAAGCTACCTATCATTGATTTTGATGGCGATGAACGCAGTAGATTGCCCCCGTATCTTTCCTCTACCTCCTGACAAAGAGAGTCAAAGTTGAGATTTCCTAAGCCATAAAACTCAAACGCAAATCGATATTAAAACATTTCTTGAAAGACACTAAATCGGGATTAAGTTTGTCGACTTAAAAGATTATTATTTTTTTTTTGCAATATGGGTTGCTTGTAAAAGTGAGAATTTTCTATAACTGTAGGTAATTATTAAGCAATCTTGGAGCATTCCTTGTATAGTTCGTACTAAGGTTGCCGATATTAAAAAGGTAATAAAAATGGAGGGTCCTCGTTGAAATAAGAAACTACTTTTTCTAACTAACTTTTTCATGTCGAAATGTTAAAATTTTAAAGCCACGCGACAAACAAATCCAAACCTCTGCAGAGTTTTGGTTATCTTCGCCAAAGTTGATATGGCGAATAACGACATAATTATAATGGCTGTTGGTGTTGACTGACACTGTTTGAGAGTAATGATTTTCAGGTAGCTGTTCAAAGTATTCTTGCATTATTATTGTTATTCGCTATCGCGCTGGCTGGGGCGCAAAGTGGCGATACAAATAAATTCTATTGGGGTCGATTTGCAGATTTTGACTTTTGGCCATCCTCTTCGACGAGAGCCTTGCGTATTATAGTCTAGAGATATTCTGTTGATGTCAGTCGCTAGTTTATGGACTGTATGGCCTGTCCATTTACACTTTCGTTCGCGTAATTCAATCTCAACCGGACTTTGTTTGCTTCGAGTAAGGCGCTCTTCACTAGATGTCCAGTTATCTGCCCACCATATGCGCAGTATAGCTCTTAAACAGTGGTTTATAAAAGTTTGGAGCTTTTTTGTTGTTGAAACAGCGTGGTGCGTAACGTTTCGCAGCCATACAGCAACATAGAATCCACATTTGAGTTGAAAATCTTCAGCTTTATTCTTGTGGCGAGCTGCTTCGCGTACCATATGCTTTTAAGCATAGCAAAGGATAATCTGGCTTTTGCATTGCTTTTTGCTAATGATTAGCGAATGTAAAGTGACTTTGGAAAAAAAAAATATTTTTTTTTGGAATTGTTAATGTTTCAAGTATTCGTTCAGTATGGTTTCGGCAATTGCACGCTTAGTCGGACTTGCATTTTCATTGTATTTGAAAATATTTTTTAAAATATCTTTTCTCTGATTTCTCTTGTTGCACATTTTGAAAGTTCACTACGTTGTTCACTTTCAACGATAAACTAAAGCACCAGTTTTTGTTGACACTTTCGACTTTTTTTATGAAATTCTGTTGCCAATAAACTTCTAAAAAAATCAGTCTTTTTCGTATTTGTACTTTTCGTTTTTTTACTTTTAACAAACTTTTAAGCAAATTATGACTTTCTGGTTTTCAACATTTTAAAGAGCCTTTCACACACTATTCGAATCAACAAAAAAGTGAAAAATGATTTTTTGACACGTAAGGTACCTTTTCATAGACCAGGTCACATATATTAACTGTTATTCTTCGGCAATGCTGTCATCGAAAATTTCCCTAATCCGCTTAAATAATGAAAATTAAGTCTAGTTCTCAATTCGCATTATTTGCACTTAATTCCTGAGATAATTCCGAATAAAGCTAGTTTAGTTCACACCGATTAAGACCACCGTCTGTCTATACTATAAAAGTAAAGCAGTATTGTTAGCCAGAAAAGGTACTATTCTGTTCACTGATAAAGGTACCATTAGAATACCTTTGGCCACGAGTAAACTTATAACAAACAACAATGCTACCCAAGAGGCCAATAGGTCATGGGAAAATGAAGATACATGCGTAACAGCTAGGCTTTGAAGGTCGTGGCTTGTTTAACCGGTCATTGGCTATTTGGCAGGCATTCCTTGAGACTGGGAGTATTCTCCCATGAATATAGCAGAAGTTGTAGAGATGAGGAAGAGGAAGAAACAGTTGAGTACTTCCTTTGCAATTGTCCAGCCTTAGCTAAAATCAGAGCAGGTTGTGTAGTTAAACACTTTTTCAATTCTCTTACAGAACTATCTGGAGCCGGGATTAGACCAATCCTACGCTTCGTAAAAGCCTAAAAATGGTTTCATGAAAATAAATAAACAAGGGTCCCGTGTCGTACAGTGGTATCAGAACGAACCTGTAAGGTCTAAGCGAGTCTTGCATATTCTGACAGAAAGTGTCTTTCATGGAGTGGAATTATATCCCCATATTCAGTGAAGTTTTATATAGCTTTCGTTTCGTGTGAAAATATACCTGCTGATATTAATTTCTCATCGGCACGCTTACTAATGAAAATTATTTTCTCTTTTTATTTGCAGCGTGATGACCAGCTATCAGCGATACTCATTTTAGCTATTACTTTAATTGAATTTTTCCATAAACGAATAATGGAAGGCAATAGTTATATCAGTTGCTCACCTCATCATCGATGTAGTCATGTCGATCCAAAAGGCAATTGATGCAGGCAAACTACAACAAATCTATATAAAATACATAGAAATATAAAATCAATCGTGGAGGTGTAGAGAATTAACAACCAGAAAAATTAGAAAATAATATTATTGTAGAAAAGGAGAAGAAGGAGTGAGCGGATAAAACTGAACTGCGCAAATGACCGTAGATTTATAAATGACTAGTAATTTTTCAGTTTATTGTGTTGTGACAGCTCTGCTGGCAGCTGGGGTTGGTCAAAGTCAACGGCAAATTTACTATACGCAGAAGGTATTGTAAAAGAAATTGAATGGTAATCGAATAAAAATGAAAGTGAAACCATAAAAATAACAGTTTAATCGAAAACTGATATTTTTAGTGCGGTCTGAGTGGAAAAGTTTCTTTGTCAATTTGTGTGAGTAGGGTTTCGCGTTGGAATGTTTCAATGCAAAAGGCGTACATGGCGTATGAGTAACTATGCGATTTGAGTATTACTAACAGTAAGTCACAGCTTATAAAGCTACCAAATAATAAATATATTGCCATTTAATTCAATTTCAATTTGCTGCGCACAAAAGTTCTTTTTAAAAGGCTTTATGTACGTAATAGGAACTACGTTAACCGAAATAACAAAGCAAAGGAAGCGCAATGGCGGTAGTTAATTGCGCATAGCTGATGCGGCACGTGAAAAGGCCAAAGCGAACGCAAGCAAAACACAGACAAACAAAAAACAGTAATAAACATTTCTGTGGGTCTAGCGGCATATGCGCTCAGCATGTAAAATCAGTCGTGTGTATTTGCGTCTAGCTATGCCGCTGATATTTGTGCATTTGCGGCGCCATAAAAACAAAAACCAACCAACAAACAGGAACAACACACAGCTGCGGAGTGTTGTGAAATAGTCAAAGATTTGCACATTTGTGTAGCCGAAAGTGGTTCATCGGAAAACGCACAGTCAGCCAGCAGCCAACGTTTATGTGGCCAATAGCCGCAGCGCACTGCTGCCATGCAACATTAGCGCCCATTATTATTGAAATAAAAAGCTATCAACGTTTGGGTGTTAAGTAATTAAGTACCATAATTCCCACAGTTGTAAATTGCTAATGCGCACGTCATATGGCGGCTCGAAACTTGTTGTGCACGAGCAAATATGCGAAAAAGATTCAATAAAAATGTGCAACAAAATGAAAAACAAAAATAGGTCGTATATGAAAAACGCGTAGCGTAAAGGAGAAAAAATATATGTAAATTTCTTTCGGGAAAAATTATTATTTTTTTGCCACACTAAACTTACGCAAATGTGTTGGTGTAAAACTTTCAAACTTCACACACGCACACATACACATATAAGTGAATAATTCCATATGTGTATATGTATATGTATACCTTAAGCGACCAAAATATTTCAACGCCAGTTTGAATGCGTAAACGCATAATTACAATTTTAAAATACCACAGAATTTGCAGCGGAAGCAGGAAAAAATATCGATAGAATAAAAAAGCAAAACAAACAATAAGCAATTAAGGATTTGTTAAATTCAAACCAAACCGAACGCGCACAATCTAGTAAAATTTAATCAATGCTGTCTATTAATTTTTGGAATCAAGCACAACATCCATCGACATTATCAAACGGACGAACGAAAATTTAGTCATAACATATATAGTAAAAAGTGGGCACGGTTTTTATTCAATTCAAATAATATTTAAGTCGTTTCTAACTGAGGTGGGGAGCAATGCCAAGGTTAGGTTAGGTTGACCTGGCTGACTGAAAGACATCACATAGACCTATTGGGTCTTTGTTCAGATGCAGCTGTACACTTCCATTTCCTTGTAGCAGGCTTCTTGTAATAAGCCTGTGCTTTTTGCGAATCTAAGTAAGCTTTGAAGCTCTAACCCCGAGAGACATTCTAACCTCTCATATTGTTCTAAGCATTTCATTCGGGTTCTAGCTAGTAGCTACTTCAGGGTGAGTGAAGCAAAACCAAACTTGGGCCAGTTTTGTTAAGTTCTTAATGAGATATACGCATTTAGTCAAAAAGTGGCATGACACTGCCCACTTTTCCAAATTTTACTAACATTGTATTTTCTTTATGGCTTCCTCATTTGCTTCGTTGACCCTCGTTTATAGCCGAGATACCACGTTTTCTACATCCATATACTTCTATATATACTTCTACTACTTTCATAGTCATTGTTTGAAGCAAAATTTCGAAAATGGTTGTAATAACAAGAAGAAGATCATAAATAAAGCCAAAGACGAAGAGAAGGATATTATTGTACAATAATAACAAGAAGAAATTCTTAAATGAAGCGGAAGAAGAAGAGAAGATAGTTATCGTTAAATGTGAGGTCGACGTGGTTATTGACTACTTTAGCCCATTCTCTCAACCAAAATTCAATGGACAAAGAGTAATATGAATAGCTAGTTTCATTGAGATGTATTTGTTTCTGCTCAAGTTATTTTGGCCATGGACACGCATGACTAAATGGACTCCTTTCATCATTCTAAGCATTTTAATACACCATATCCATCTTGATTATTTTATGCTGTTACATGAAACCGTTATGTGTACAGAGTTATAGAGCCTTGTACGCAAGTGCGCGTGGGAATGAAAATTCATCAAAAATATCGGCAAAAACTTATTTACATAACTCATCAATTATTGTGTTAATAGTTCGCTGCAAAAATATAATTGCAAAAAACTCATGCCATGACCGCAGGAAAATTATAACAACTACAATATAAGCTTTTAATGGGAGCTAATTTATGCATGCACATATAAAATAATAATTTGGATAAAAAGCTATCCATTATTTTTGCGTACAATTTTTGAGCAAATGGTTTGAAACTGTTTTATGGTAAAGTTTTAACTTCTCGGCGACGCTACGACTACTAATATGCCGGTCAACTTCGATTATTTCTGTGATTTTATAGACATTTTTGATATTATCGTCATTTTCTTTAACATCAAAAATGCCTGAACGGAATAGACGAATCCAAAATTGCGCGTAATTAGCTGTCACAGTATCGGCACCATAAACTCCCTCTTCTTCTTAATTGGCGCGGTAACCGCTTACGCGATTTTGGCCGAGTTTAACAAAGCGCGACAGTCGTTTCTTTCTCGTTCTAACCGGCGCCAATTGGGCACACCAAGTAAAGCCAAGTCCTTCTCCGCCTGATCTCTCCAACGCAGAGGAGGCCTTCCTCTTCCTCTGCTACCACCAGCTGGTACCGCATCGAATACTTTCAAAGCCGGAGCGTTTGTATCCATTTGGGCGACATGTCCCCGCCAAAGTAGCCACTGGATCTTTATTCGCTGCGCTATGTCTATGTCGTCGTAAAGCTCATACAGCTCATCGTTCCATCGTCTGCGACATTCGCCGTTGCGACCAACGGGCAAAGGTCCAAAAATCTTACGGAGCATCTTTCTCTCGAACACTCCAAGCGTCGCTTCATTGGATGCTGTCATCGTCCACGCTTCTGCGCTATACGTTAGGACGGGCATGACGAGAGCCTTATAGAGTGTTAGTTTTGTTCGTCGAGAGAGGACTGCTCAGTTGTCTACTTAGTCCAAAGTAGTACTTGTTGGCAAGAGAGATTCTGTGTTGGATTTCACGGCTGGCATTGTTATCGGTGTTAATGCTGGTTCCTAAATAAACGAAGTCTTTTACAACCTCGAAATTATACAATAACTGTCTACAGTGACGTGGGTGCCGACACGCGAGGGCGCCGACTGTTTGTTTGAAGACAGGAGGTACTTTGTTTTGTCCTCGTTCACCACCAAACCCATTCGCTTTGCCTCTTTATCCAGTTTGGAGAAGGCAGAACTAACAGCGCGGTTGTTAAGGCCGATGATGTGAATATCATCGGCATACGCCAACAATTGTACGCTCTTATAAAATATTGTGCCTGAGCGATTAAGTTCTGCGGCTCGTACGATGCTCTCCAACATCAGGTTAAAGAAGTCACACGACAGCGAGTCACCCTGTATGAAACCTCGTTTGCTATCAAACGGCTCGGCTGCTGACGGCGCTGCTGTCGTTGAGCAATGTCATCTTGCAAAGCCGTATAGGTTTTGTGGGGATACCAAATTCAGACATCGCGGCATACAAGTAACTCCTTCCCGTACTATCGAATGTAGCTTTCAAGGCGACGAAAAGACGGTGCGTGTCGATTATTCTTTTATGGGTATTTTCAAAGACTTAGCGTATTGCAAATATTTGGTCTATGGTAGATTTTCCAGGTTTAAAACCACTCTGATAAGTTCCAATCAGTTGGTTGACGCTGGGCTTCAGCCTTTCACTCATTACGCTCGCAAGAACCTTATAGGCGATATTTAGAAGACTAATCCCGTGGTAATTGGCACATATTGCAAGATCGTTCTTCTTATGGATTGGGCAGAGCACACTTAAATTCCAATCGGCAGGCATGCTTTCATCCGACCATATTTTGCATAGGAGCTGATGCATGCACCTTGCCAGCTCCTCGTCGTCATGTTCAGCCGGCAGTCCGTCGGCGCCCGCGGCTTTGTTGTTCTTTAGCCACGTTATCGCTATTCTCCCCTCGTCATGGTCGGGTAGCGGAACGTCAATTCCGTCGTCGACGATTGGGATATCGGGATCTTTAGATTCTCTGTGACATGCGCAGCCATCACTGTTTAACAGGTTCGAGAAGTGTTCCCTCCATAATTTAAGATTGCTCTGGATGTCAGGCACCAGTTCATCGTCTTTGTTCTTTCAGGAAAACGCCCCGGTCTTAAAACCTTCTGTAAGCCGCTGAGCTTTCTGGTTGCGTTTTCGGGCGTTGTTCCCGTTGGCCAGCATCTCAAGCTCTTCGCACTCCCGTATTTCGGCCTCTCGTTTTTTCTTCGGATAATACGTCTCTCTTCCTTTTTTAGCTCTCTGTAGCGATCTCCCACGGGCGATCGGCACCATAAACACCATTCACAATTTTAACGGCATGGCTTGTATTTTTGCCTTTATCAAAGAATTGTAAAATGTACTGAACTTTCTCTTTTTTGATTTCCATTGTAACACACTGTAACTCACAACGGAATGGAATTTAGTGTGAAGTGTCACCTTGACAACGATCATAAAGTTGAAATGGTTTGATACTTTACGAGATATCGATCACTGCAGCGATCTACCGTGGAAATAACGGATTTATTTTTCCCCAAATTAATATTATATGAACTTTAAAGCCTGATAGCTAGCAATTACGAATAAACATAAACATATATTTTTCTTTCAAACAACACGTCTAGATGTTGTTTTAAAATAAAACACCTAAAAATCTAAATTCTTTCGGCTGTCATTATTTTTATTAAAAATATGGCTCTTGATAATTATATGAGAAAAAGGAATGCCCACCTGGAGGCCGTCTGCATGAAAAATCCGCGAAGCAGTCGATTCATGAAAGTATAATTGTTGAAAAAATCAATGGTTTCAGCAATACTTTGCGCTACACCAGCAATATTCTCAATAAAACATCCAGTTTTCGTTCTACCAGTCCTCTTTATATCCTCGACTGAAGCAGTTTCGTGGAATCTATTCACCAATCTTTGAATTTTCAACTCATTTGGACGATTATCTCCACCAAAAACCTTACGAATTTCGCAGTATTTTCGACCATTTTCATAATAATTTAAACGCATTGTTCCACCGAATCACAAAGATGGCATAAAAAATATACACATTAAGAATTATTCACTGACATCTAGGCGTCAAAGGGTATTTTGAAGGACCCTATATATATACATATGTATTTTTGTGTATATGTAAAAGTTGTAAACATTTTTTTTGTGTGCAATAGTGAGTAAAATGACAAATAGGGAATATATATAAAAATGCATAAAAAATAAAAAAACCCCAATTTAGTTTCATTGAAAATAAAATTACAGCACTGGTCAGCACTTAGATTTAGAAGGCGAAAAAAGAACAAAAACTAAAAAACTTGCAATTCAGTGAAATCATCAAAGCGGAAATAGCATCAGTTTTAAGCAAATAGAAGCAGCAACAATCTGCAATTCACTTAGCTCACTGCCCGCTTAAGTGGCTACCAAAGGCACAAATAAAGCTCGAATATTTTCTGCTTCACTCAAGAGTTGGCCATTTTTTTGAAGCCACAGCCAACAGAATGCGGTCACACAAATACGCCCCAACCCCATCCTATAAATAACCAAGAACAGTAAACCTTACCTTACCTTAGGTGCGTCGGCAAGCTGTACCAGCGGCTGTTTTGCAGTCAACGCCATCGCTATCGGCTGTGGTCAAACAAGCAATCAGGCTAACTGACGACAAAATAAAGGCTTCAAATTGAACAGAAGTGAATATGTGAGTGTGTAAATATGCATATGTATGAGTGTATGTAATACATGTATACATTTGCCGCCGTATACAAAGCTCGAACAGGAAGCTGTATGGTGATAACTAAATAAACGCATCAGAAAAAATGAAATATTACTACAAAATAATGCAAATAAAAATGAATGCCAGCCACCATTACTTATAGCTCACAACGATGAAAAAACGGTTATTTCGCTGAGCGGAAATTGTGAATTTTTCGTAACCGCTAACAGAAAAACTATTGGACCGCCTCAACGACTAACAGAAAAAACGCAAATTTTTCCTGTTGTGTTTGTATATGCAAATCTAGGCAAAAAAAAAAAAACGGAAAACCAAAAACCACACAAAAAACGTTTTTACATTTACATGCCATTGCATGCACAGTTGTGTGTGCATGTGCGCGAATATATGCGCATACTATGCGGCCGTATTTTCTATTTTCATGCGACTACCTACCCACATATGTACATTAACATTCCACTTGTCGCACTCAAATTTGTCCGCGTGAATTAGATTTGTATGCTTCGTCGGTTATGAACAGTGAATTGTGCGCATAATTGTGAAAGTGTGTGTGCGCGAAAAAAAAAACAATAAAAAGAGGATAACATCGGTTTTTGTTGTGCTGCACTCTGATGTGCTGTACTGTGTGGTGCTCTACCGTTATCATGCACTATATCACCGTCAGCTAGAATATTGCATATCAGCGAAAAGCATATCGCCTGCAACTACAAATTGTTGGAGGCAATTTAGTCGTTACCGCTGTTATTTAAACGTCGTGAATGTGCGGTTAGTTTCGAGTTTTAGCCTGAGTAGCTGCACAAACCAGCTTGTAATTGTGTTGCGGTTATAGCTGTAGTGAGCAATTCAACTCACAGACTGCCCATCAAGATGATTGCCTTCCTGGCGCTGTTCTTCTATATGACAAGTAAGTGGAATATTATTATTATTATTTTTCAAAACAGACTTACATTTTCATCACTTCAAAGAGATCTCGTTTTTAGATTTGAAAATTTTATATTATATTTTGCTCATAATCGTACTGAAATTAATTGACTTATGGGCTGCTTATTGCAAAAGATGGTTAGCAAAGAAAATTTGATGGGTTAGGTTAGGTTTGCCAGCCGCATCGCACATAGGGACAGCGATGCCACTTAGACCATGAAGTGGGTCCATTGTGAGTCGCAGGGGCTGAGTTGGATTATATTTCCCCTTCTAGATTGAACCATGCTGAGCTTTGGACAAAGCGTAAAAGGTTGTTGATACTTAAAGTGTATAGAATCAGCTATATTCATGATTAAATAGGATCTTAAATATCGGTTCCCGCTTGTGGCTATAGCCGGCCATGTGCAAGAAAGTTGCTGAATTGTTTCCAAGTTCCTACAGCTGTGTCAGAAATCATGCATGTAAACCCCTAACCTCCTTGCGTGATTTCCTATGAGACAATGTCTTGTGAGGGCCCTTACTAAGGTCCTAACTTAAAGTCAACTAAATTTTATGATATTCTTGGATAAACGTAAATTTAGCCTTGGCCATGTTCACCAAGGAATTTCAGTACGTCCTTCGGAATCGATTAGTACGTCCTTAACAAGAAGCTTACAAGTTGGTCAGCCCTACAGTTCCCTGGTATATCTCTGTGGCCTGTAACCCAGCATAAGATAATACGAAGAATTTTATATAAAACAAAAGAGCATCCATGAAGGATCAAGTTGAGAAAAACTACTACATCCTTAGGCTCATAGACCGACATAGAATGCACTTTGGAAATATAAATTGGAGTATAGAAAGCTTTATACTCGTAGTAAAAAAGCAAACTGATGACATTTTTAGTACCAAAATCAATTTTTTACTCCCACAAACATCTTTTCTTAATCTTAAGCTGAACAAAAAGATATCTTCAAAATATTTTTTTTTGGTATACTAAATATCGGAATAAGTGATTTCGAGCATATTAAATCTAAGGTAATAAAATTTGTCCCGTTTATTAAGTACGTAAGAATTGATTCACTTAAGAAGTAACAAATAAAATCGTACCTGAATAAGTTTAGAGAATAAAATTTTATGCGAAATTCCATCAAACGCTTTAAAAAATCGGTATTAGTGTGAAGTTGATAGCTTCAAATGTAAAACAATTACGAAGACGTTAACTCAATTTGAGTTTCCAGTGCCACCTACAGGGGATGAGGGTTTAAATTTATTTTATGTTTTAATCCAAAGCAATTATTGATTAAGAAATGCTTTGGATAAACCTTCTATGCTCCTACATATGTCTAACACCTGCTTTTTAATATAAGAATATCCATTGATCTTAAATGTTAAAATTTTATCAGAAAAGTAATGACCCGAAGTCTTTGAAAGAATGTTGTGGACGAACTTGGATGGTAAATACGTAGAAAATCCCAGAAGACCAGGACAAACATTTCCAAATTGTGAACAATTACTTTGAAAATATTAAATCCGTTCGCGAAAATCATAAAACACTGGCGGTATCATCGGTCCTTATGTCCTTCGATATGAGGAAGGAGTTGCTCTTGCGGTAAATGGTGAGCGCTATCGTGCCACACTGTCTGAACTTTTCTTTCCCAAAATTAATGAACTAAACAGTGACGCTATTTGATTCTAACAAGAGGGCGCAACTTGCCATACAGCGCGCTTAACAATCGATACATTCGAATTTTTAAGCTACTATTGACGCCATACGACTAGATTTATTGGAAAAGCTGGTCAAGAATTTGGACTGATCGCATGGACCATTTGTTGCCGCGGCGGACATATGTCGTATATCATATTTAAAAGCAAATGATACGAAATTATTTATCGGAATATAATACATAAATCATTCTCACAATATTTCAGTTTGTATTATCATTTTAAGTTCTCAAAAAAACATCCGATATAAGTAAAATTTTTGAAAACAAGTTAAGTGTAATGTTTTTTAAATCTATTATTTACTTACTATTTGTCATCAAACTTGGAATTCCACTCAGAAAAAAAAAAAATAAAGTTCTTCGACTCATCTTATCTTATGAATTATAGAGTTAAGAATTGTTCGAAAGTAATAAAATATCAGATCGAACTGCTATAAAACCTTCAATTACTTTCCGCACATGAAAATTTAATAATAGAGTTCATAATAATTTTGAGTAGAAATAATGGAGTCTTGACCACTTTTGTATGAAGACCGATACATGACTACTACTAAAGTTGCGCAATTTTTGTTATACCTATGACAGACCTTCGTTCAATAATGTGTGTGACAAATTAATTAAAACACATTTTTTTGCCAAAATTCGTTTTTATTCATCAACATAGTCCCCTTTTAGGGAGATACAATCATTCCAACGCTTTTCCAATCTTTCAATACCGCCTTTGTAAAACGATTTTTCTTTGCCTTCAAAATAGGCCTCAGTTTCGGCGATTACTTCATCATTTGTGTCAAATCTCTTACCACGGAGCATCTTTTTGAGGTCTGTGAAGAGCCAGTAGTCGCTGGGGGCCAAATCTAGAGAATACTGTGGAGGGGGAAGAAATTCGAAGCCCAATTCGTTCAATTTTGCCATCGTTTTCATTGATTTGTGACACGGTGCATTGTCTTGGTGGAACAACACTTTTTTCTTCGCCATATGAGGCCGTTTCTTTGCGATTTCGTCTTTCAAACGCTCCAATAACGCTATATAATAGTCGATGTTGATGGTCTGCCCCTTCTGGAGATAGTCGATTAATGTTATTCCATGCGCATCCTAAAATACAGACGCCATAATATTGCCAGCAGACTGCTGCGTCTTTGGTCGCTTTGGGGGGCTTTCACCGGCTGCATGCCACTCAGCAGACTGCTCATTTGACTCTGGAGTGAAATGGTGGATCCATGTTTCATCCATTGTGGTGTACCGACGCAAAAACTCCGACTTATTGCGCGTAAACATGTCCAAACAGCACTTTGAATCATCGATTCGTTGTTGTTTTTGCTCCGGTGTGAGCAAACGCGGCACCCATTTGGAAAACACCTTTTTCATACCCAAATGTTCGTGTATTATGGTATTATTACACTGCCTGCTGATATCTTTAGAATGTCAGCAATCTCCCTCACTTTCACTTTACGGTCGGACATAATGATTTTCAGTGTTTTTTCAACGTTTTCCGGAATAACAGCGTCATTTGGCCTTCCAGTAGATGGAATGTCATCGGTGTCTGTACGACCACGTTTGAATTCGGCATACCAATAACAAATGCTTCTTTTTGATGGAGCAGAGTCCGAATTTTTTTAAGCCATTCCTGGCATTGAACAGTATTTTTTTTTTTTCATTAAAAAACAATGATAAATCAGCACACGGAATAGCTTTGAATTCATTTTTTTTTAAAACTCAAAAGTAGCGTCACTTAAAGCACTGTAACTTGTAAACAAATGGTCGGATTAACATATGATTTTGACCGCAAGCCTAAAAAGGTTGCCAACTTTCGAAAAAAATATTGATTTAGTACTAGTGCCGCCATCTATGTGTCAGTCACACACATTATTGAACGCTCTGGGTATCTGGGTATGCTGCTAACATACAAATTTTCTTATGCGAAACACTTTAATCGGATCTAAAATCGCTATCAATGCAACCTGGCTTAGATGTTGTAATAATCCTCGAATATGTATTTGAAATAAACTAAAAAATTAGGATGCGTACTCAAGGCCGCTCGTGTTTTATGGAGCACAAGTTTGGTGTGTCAACGAATATGACTCAGTTGAGCGATTTCTAAGTTCTTTTTTTAAAAAATTACTTTTGGTGCACCCAAATACTTCGAACTATATTATTCACATCGAAACAGATTGGCTTCCGCAATATCTACATACACTCCGAGCGGATATGTACTTTGTCCTTCGATACTTTATTCTGCCAAGTCTCAGGCTTGCGCGCATCTTTGCTGAAGAGACTGCATGCCTTGGCGGTCATTGGGTAAAATAGTAGAAGGATTCCGCGCTAATATAAATATGGAACCTCTCAATGATTTTACTTTTGTGTGCTTATCTGTGTTCATGCCTTCGTTTTTAGACAATCTTAAGAATAAAAAAATCTCGACTTTTCTGGACTCTGCTGTTAAATCAGAATCACACGAATTTTATGCTAATTGTGCACTTAGAGATATTAAATATTTCAGTGATGATTTTTATGGCTACGCTATTAGCTCTATTTTTGGTGCAAGAGGAAGTATTCTTAACCCTTTAAGAATGCACTTTCTAACGCTTGCACAATTTGTAACTCGAGAGTCCCTGAAAAGTCTCAACATATCATAGGCACCTGCGCAATTTTTAACAATTCTTGTTTAGAGCATTTTGGTGATAGGGCGTTAGATTAATTTTCTATCATTTGGTGTTTCATACGTGGAGATTCGAACCTGCTCACTTCCGAATGGTGGTCACGCATCAAGCCATTCACCAACGGTGGCAGCCACATCATTTCTTTACAATACTAATTTATCATGTACAGGTGCTGCGTAAGTTCACAATGGTATCACATGTCAAGAAGTTGCGCCATTTGTAAGATTACTATTCCTTATGTCCTGGTAGAAAGACGATGCAACACAACAAAGAAAATTGTAACTGCAAATATGACAGCATTTAAAAAACAAAGAACCGGCTCACACAAGGGAAACACAAAAGTGATATTATGACGTTATTTTTCTAGGAATACAAGCATACCTACATACCATTAAAACACAAAAAGGCAAAATGTGACAATGCATCGACGAGCACAAAACAGCATTTAATGAGGAAGTGTCTGTTGCTTTAGAGTGCTTGCAGGTATGTTGAAATGTGCCGATGTACTCGTATACTACTCGTATAGTCGGTCTGTCTTTCACAAGCTTTATTGTCAAGATAGTATGTTAGTGTTGTAGTAGGTAAATGAGAAAATTATGCTCACAATAGACAAACAGAACGCAAGTTCCGTCTCAGAAATTCAAACAATAGTCAAGTCACATATATAAGTGAGTAGGTAAAGAAGAGAGGCAGAAGTATGTAAATATGGGTCCATTGAATTTATGGAACATTTCAAAGAATCTTGCGACAACATGAGGACACAGGAGAGCCTAGACAATGACGAAAATAGCAGTAGCAGCATAGTAAGTGGCATTAGAAAGGATGTTCAGGCAGGTGTGTGCATACCTTTTGCCAATGCTACTGATGGGAAAATGATGATATGACCAAATTGGAAGAGCTTACGTACGTATGTACGTTAAAATTTCCTCGCAATACGTTGTCGTCTACCTATTACTCCTTTCGTTACCTTTGCATACTTCTGCACGAGGGTAATATAATTTTGTTCACATAATGGTTAGACGTAAAAGCATGAGACAATTGAGATATATGTATACATATGCATACCCACAAATGCCCAGAATGATCAGAGAAGTCGGTCTAGCTATGTCTGTCTGCTTGTTTCATTGTCAGTGCGCACGATAACTTGAGCAAAATTGCATTTCAAAGAAACGTGGGACGCATTAATATTACACTCTGTGCAAGGTAGGATGGTATCGGAAATGGGTAAAATCGGTCAATAACTACTTTTAACTCTGTTATAGGATCTCATTTAGATCCGACGTAAGTATTATTGAGACCCAAATAAAACCACTGTCACTTTTTATACCCGCGCGCTATTGTGGGCAAGGATATTATAGTTTAGTTCGGAGAAGAGTTGTATGTATGTAAGTTGCAATGTACGTAAGGTTGCTGTAACTTGCTGCAATTTATAAGTCTCATATCCATCAGCTTGATTCCAACCAGTATACGATAAATTTTATTAAAATGTGCGTAGGTATATAAGGTTCGGTCCGTACCGACCTTCTTAGTTGTTTAAAACTATTCTAAAGCACTAGGTTTTTGGTCCGTTTTGATTCGAGTTCAGGATGTACTCGTACACATATGACCGAGCAATACTTGACGATCATGACGCCCACCTGAAATTTGAGTTGTTAACACCCCGCATTACTTGCGGCTGTACAAAATTTGATAACGCCCATAAGATAACGCGCATAAGAAGAAGCGAACGCATGAACAGAGTGTGAGCAGTGGTAGTGAGAGTGCAGAATGGTGTCGATATTCCAATGGATAGACAGCGCACCAAATACTGTGACTATTCAATTTGAATCTAGCGGGCTAAAATGTTTCACAAAAATTGCTTTTGTAATGGATAAGAATAAGAATTAAATCTGAAATCGATTTATAGAAAATATTGAATTAAATTCAATAAATGCATGCCACTCCGCATGGAAGCCACTAAAGCTTGAAATTCGTTTATGCAAGCTCAAATCGACAATTCTCATATTGTTCCACAGCGTAGGCAGGACGGTTTTCACATATGCAAAAGAAAATATATATTTTCTCATTCATTTTCAAAGCCAAATTTAAACCTAAAAAAATCTGCTGTGGCACTGAGAAAAAATGTTTCACTTATATATTAACCGTTCACCTTTGTGGTATTCTTTTCAGTAATATTCCGCTATTTTCTCCTGGCATACTCGTTTCGGAGATCGTTGAAACAATGCCAAGCAATAAGAAGTTTATATTTCATATCACTCATACGCCCTGTCACACGAATATACATAAATATATATAATACATTGATATATTGAATTTAAATTGAATATGGGATGGAAACATACACACAGATACTTTTTTATTTTATTCACTAAATTATTTATTTATTAAAGTGAAAATGTATTTAAGAGAAAAAGTATCTAAAGCCAAAAACTTCACATTTGATAATAAGGAATACAAAATTGCATTTATTTTATTCGCACAAGAATACTTACATGGTATTACGAAAGTTAGGGAACAGAAATCTGTTTCCGCAGTTTTACTTACACCGCAATAATGGGGTTGATTGGTTTGTTGTATAGAGAGAAACCCACTCCAAATAGCGCTACAATTAAATAGCTTAAATAATAGTACTTGAAAAATGAACCAGAAGACGCAAAAACTGTAACATATGCTTTATGGAGACGACCCAAGTGGCAAAACGTCGATTCGTATTAAATCTATAAGGCTTAGAAACTTTAAAAAGTTCTGTAAATCAACGCTATTCAGATCTTCTGAGCAATTAAAGTAAGATTGGCCCACACACCTCAACACAGCAGAGTATCTTCAGAGGAAATACTACAACAGTACTGTTGTAACTAGCAATTACCATCAACGACATCGTGGTGGGGTATCCTTGACCAAAAAGTTACCGTAATATATTAAGAAAATTCAAAGTACAAGTTTACTCCTCGCCGGTACAAGTATTCCTCATCAACTTATGTCAGCGTTTGATCCAGCTTTCGGAACATTTTAGGAACTCTATCGTCGGTACAACCATCAGAGCCGTCTCCGAATTTTCCATTGCTTCTGCTCCATTTAATAAATAAATTACGATTTCAACCAAACTTCCTAAATTTTGTTGGAATTTTATATTCAAGTGCCTTAGCTACTATGATATGATCATATAAGGATATAATACAAAGAAATGTTGGAAATGTCTTTCAGATTGTCAGTTTTGCTTTTCAAATACCTTTTGTACTGTCCCTTAAACTGCCATTATGTGGTTTCTAATTTATGTTTAAATGGTATAAGTTGAGCAATATTTTTAATATTAATATTAATATATATTGTATATAACTGTATATTGTATATATATATTAATACTTTTTTTAATTTTGAAACAAACAAAAAATTGAAATTAGTGATGCAATTTACAGGAAGTTAAATATCCATTTCGGTTGCCTATTTATTTGGTGTTAAATACACGCAAATTACATTAAGCGGAATCGCCAATATGAATTTAGCTGAAAGCAGTCAAAATAACACTAATCATTCAAGCATTTGGCCACCGATTTATCACCGTCACGCACGCGAGAGGCGGCATGGCTGGTGGCTATTACTCGCAGTGGTACAAACATGGCGCTAATGGTTGTTTCTGCTGACAGGTTGCTGAGGATGGGTGCATCCATTGTTGCTTATTAGTATTATTGCTGTTGTTTTTTCAATCGGAATTGCTATATTATATTACTGCATAGCTTATCGTTCGGTTAAAATATTAGGATTTATACCTTTCGCCGCCAGCGGGCAAGTAAATTTAATTTGTATAAACTTTATTTTACTTTTTTACCTCTAAAAAAATAAAATTTGGCGAAAATAAATTAAAAGCACATTGCTTTATTTTTTATAAACTTTTCGCTCAGATATAAACAAATATAAAAATAATCATAAACGGCCAACTGTTGGCACAAATGAACTAGTTCCGTGGGAAATTATTTTGCATGGAAGATCTTATTTTTGAAAAAATTTTAAAGGGGAAACCTCGCATTTACAGCAGGTATAGGAGAGTTCGTTTAATGTTTTGTTTTAATTTTAGCGGTAGTTGGCGAGTTAGGAGATGTTAAGATTTTATAAGTTTCTCCACTAACGGAAGGAGAAGTAGAGCGAATAGACTTCGGCGAGCGGCCGCACAAATTTTGCAAAAAAACTTATTGTCCGAGCTGAGTAGGAATTCTAAATCAGCTGATAAAACACCAACACAATCCAAATGACTGGACTAACGTCACATAGGGCTTTATAAGGTAATCAAAGTTACTCTCCGGATTCAGAAAGTCATTCAAAAAATAGATAACGATAAAATATTTAACTAAAATAATTCACAAGTTAATGGTAAATATAGCATGCAAAAACCTTTGGCCTCGAGAAATTTCACTTAAATTTCTTGCAACGTAATGACTTGCGTGTTGTTTCGTATATTGTACCATATCAGAAAGAAGATGCCCTCAACAGAAACAGATGGAAAAATGCAGTTCTGTTAAATTACGATGAGCAGTCCTACCTAGTCCTACCAGTCATAGTCGATGTAACTTACAACGGTGCGCAACGTCTAAGAGCAAGAAAACTAAGAAATTACCCTGAGTCATACCAAATGACGCAATGAAGGGATCGAAGGACATATTATCAATTATGGGAAGGGGGGTACGATTTTGTATGATTCCAAATAGCCCAGTTCTGAAATTAAAACGAAGAAACTAACTTTGTCAAATGCCTTTGAAAAATCATCAGACTTCGACCCACTTTTGCGTACAACAACACCCCATTACCTCAATACTTCAAAGCCAAGAGGTTACGCTAAAACACTCAAAAGGTGTCGAATACACGCGAAACATAATGAGTTGAATGGCGAATACGAATTTGTGAGAAGCAAACGTAATAACACTAATAACTCGAACATTTGACCACCAATTTATCACCGTCACACACCTAAAAGGCGGCACTAATGGGTGGTTAAGCCATCGGGTCATTGAGGTTTGGTACATCCATTGTTGCTTGTTACGTGTTGGCGTTATTGTTGTTAGTGTTACTGCGAATACGATTGCCTTTACTTGGCTTACATATATACATATATGACTATTCGTTCAGTTTTAATATTATAATTTATCCCGTTCGCCGGCAGCGGCTGATGGCATCAAAATTCATAGTCGCTACGCACTACTTGACCGATATTTTCCACATACTATGTACAAGCGTGTGTATGTATGTCAGACATGTGCATGCCCTACTAAATATGCGCGCATAGGGAGATGGTGAGAGGTGGCGGGGAGCTTGCTTTGTAATGCGATGTAGCCAAATCTATTGTAGAGGTTGGCGCGACTGTGCTTAGCTGCTTGTACTTTTGCAATTGTGTGCCCTAATTCAAATGCCTTGCTTAGATGTCTCCACTAACCGCAAATTCACACACACACGCACTCACACTCGCAGCATACCTCAAATGCACCTCAACTCAATTCGTTTTCTTCAGGTGGTTTGGTTTTTGGCATTGTTACAAACCGGGTTGGTATTGTTGGCACATACATAAATCTGGTTTTGCACTATGCGGCATACCGCAAGCTCGTGGGGTGTGTACAAACAACAAGAATCACAACAACAAAAGCAACCTTTAGTTCTCGAATTCGCTGGGATAGAATGCACGCTGTGTTCTCGTTGGATGCCCTAGTAGTGCGTTGTAAGTGCAAACGACAATGGTAATAAATAGCGAATGCAATAGAAGCAACAACCACATGCAACTTGCCACGAATTTAAATGTCGCCTCAGGTTACATACAAGTGGCATGCGGTAACTCTGCATTGGTATTTTATATGCGCGACACAAATACGTGTGTGCGTTCGTGAGTTTATAAATGTATGAGTGCAGGGCCGGCTTATTTATAAAGCAACGGGCCCGCATAGGCTTGAAAAAAAGACATTTGAAAATGTTTAATGACGTGACATTTTAATTCAAAAATATATATCTAAATGCTAGCATTATTTTCCTTCAACTCGAAACGCGTTCCCCGGAGTGGTCTCTTGAGTTTTGGGAATAGCCAGAAGTCACACGTAGCCAAATCAGGCGAACACGGTGGTTTCGGAACGATATGCGTGGAGTTTTTGGCGAAATGGTCACGAAGAACGAGTGCAGTGTGAGACGGGGCATTATCGTGATGCAAAAACCAAGAGTTGTTGGCCCATAATTCTGGTCTTTTTAGACGAATCGCTTCACGTAAACGACGCATAACGCTCAAATAATATTCCTTATTAACAGTTTGGCCAGGTGGAAGGAATTCATAGTGCACCACACCACGAAAATCGAAAAAAACTGTCATCATGACCTTTATTTTTGAACGTCTTTGACGTGCTCTTTTCGGTCTGGCCTCGCCTTTAGCACGATATTCGCTTGATTGGTCGGCTGTTTCAGGGTCGTAAGCATAAATCCAAGTCTCATCTCCCGTAATGATGCATTTGAGCTTGTCCTGATAGTCTGAAAGCATTGTCTCACACACATCAACGCGACGACTTTTTTCCAAGAAATTGAGAGTTTTCGGTATCAAACGAGATTTGACTTTTCGTAGGCCCAAATGGTCTTTCAGAATGGTTTTCACAGATCCTTCTGATATTCCGATCATATCAGTAAGGTCTTTAACAGTCAACCGACGATTTTTGAGCACTAACTCCTTCACTTTATTGACGTGTTGATCATCTGTTGACGTCGATGGTCGTCCGGAGCGCTCCAAGTCATCACCACGTTCTCGACCCTCTTTGAACTCTTTGTACCACTTATAAACATTTTTCTGCGACATGGTCGAATCACCAAATGCCTTCAGCATGCTAAACGTTTCCGCAGCCAAAATTTCATTCCGCAAAAAAAATTTGATGACACTTCTCCTCTAAATCAAATCAGACATTGTAAAAATCGAAAAATGCACTCTTGGTCGTTTGGTAAAGCGTAAATATATTACTGATAATGACATTTACATGAAAGTTGGCCCAGATATTATTAACAGTGCTGACAACTCATGAAAAAAATAGCTAGAGCAAAATTTTAATCCCGCGAAGTTTGACAAATAAATTCACCTGACTTTTTGCCCACAGGAGTATAATTATACATTATCAGGCGCCTATATGGCAAGCAGAGACAAAACCAGGGGCAAGGAACTTGGAAAAGGATAAAGAGTTCCCGAAAATTACATTCTCTGGAGGATCCGACTGGGCTTATCCGGTCTTGTATAAGTTGGAGTTGTCAAACCATTGCTTTAATTCTAAACACCCTGCAATTACAACAACATTAGCTGCTTCTGCAGCATTCAACATAAATAAAAAAGCTGCCAGAATTTGTGCAATGTATCTCTAAGTGGCGAAATGAAACTTTGACTCTTTCTCTCCGTAAATGTTTGCTATTAATACCAGCTTTTCCTATCCACCGATTTTTGGTGTCTCTAACTACAACAACAGTAGTGTCAAAACCAGTGGTGTAGTTGCTATTTTTAGAAATCAGTTTTGGGAAGTAATGGCGCCAGGTTTTGTGAGCCAAACTAAACCAAAAAATAAAAATAAACAAATAGTTTTGTGCAAAATTCGAACAACAGAGAAGCAACGCATAACGCAGTCGAAGTCAAAACAAATGAAACTTTGTCACTTTGTAGAGTGCCCACCGAATCAGCACCATGAATGTAGACAATACCAACAATGGCAAAATCGGTGCCACTGCGTTGTTGCTGGAGAGCTTGAAATGCAGTACTGTGTCGAGTGGTCGAGAGTGTCGCATAAATTAAAACTTTTATTGCGCAAGTTTGTAAGTGTTGTAGTAGGGCCTTGTGTTGTGTTTGTATGTGTACCTACTTGTGTATGTGTGTGAAAGAAAATTTATCCCCACAATATGGGATACAGTATTTCTCAAAACTGATCATTTAAAAACTTTTGGCGCCCAATGAAAGAGGTAAAAATCGCTTGGCGCCGGGTCTGCACATGCAGCGTTTGCGAGAAAACCTTCCATCCAAGCTCTCAGTGACTCTGATTCGTCGCTACAAATTTGTGCGATTTAGCGTTGTCTTGCTGGAATACAACTTTCTTCCCATTCAACGATTCTGAAAGATCTGGATATCCGAAGATGATGTGGAAAGAGGATATTTGGAGAGGCTCCTTGGAATGTGTCTATAGGAGATCGCAAGACCATTGGGACAACAGTAAGTAAGGACTACGTTTCTGAGATGCTCAGCTGCTGGTTCTGTGCGAACTTCGGATGTACTCGGACATTAAAAATTACCGGAGACTGTTGGACGGTATTTTTTTTTTTTTTTGTTGGTGAGGTGGAATAAAGCATTAAAATCTGAAGTCTTGGACTTGCCTCACTGTTCTAAAAACCCATCTTAGCTCCATTTATCTTTGGCCCTGGAACCATCGTTAGACATTTCTTCGCGAAGGGAAGTGACCTATTACCATTCTTCTAAAAGTTCCGGAGCTGCTCCGCCCAATTCCATTGCTATCATGACTTTAACGGAATTTCCCTCAACTGTTTTTCCATAACGTGCCTGAAGGCGCCAGAAGGCAAAGGCGCTGGAGTGTATGGCCCCACAACGAAGCGTTCTGTGCGGATGGATAGCTTTCCGAGCATCTTATAAGTAGAGGAGTATGCCATCTGTCTCTGTGTAGAGATTAACTTAGATAAGAACTTCCGGAGTGGGAAGTCAGATTGCTCTCAAGGGTTTGTCATCATGTGTGGTTAAGTCCTCACTGGTCCTTGAGTTTATCGAGAAACTGAATCTGTTAGATACGCACAATCGTCCAGGTAATTTTGGGCCCCAGGACATAGAGGTTAAACTGGAAATGAAATAGCGGACGCATTGGCAAGAATGGCTGCGGGCTCGTCATTAATAGGATCCGAGCCCTTCCTTACTATGGGAGATTACACCATCAAGGAGAAAATTTAAAGTGAAGAGCTAAGAGAAGTTACCTGGCACCAAACTATGGGGCTACCCCAGGCGAAATTCTTACTGGGTTAGTACAGGAAAGAGAGGTCTAAAAACCTCATAACTCTCTCCAAGAGAAAATGATCATTCAGGTCACTGTAGACTGTGTAGTCATCTGCACATGATCGGGATATGATCCACTGACTCTTGTCGTTTCTGCTACTAATCTCCGGAGACTCCAATGCACCTTCTTCTTGAATGCAGCACTACAGCCCAGCGAAAGTTAAGACCAACTGCAGCCAGAATAAAGGCACATACGTTCAATCCAGCCCAGCTCCAACCGGAAATTAATAAAGGAACTGAGTCTGATTGAGGTACTCTGATTACTTGAAGGCTCAGAAGACTATGATGTCAAAGTCCAAGCCTCCAATAAATCTAACTTAATCTAAGGAATATTCATAGATGCCATATAGTTGGCGTGCCAAACTATAATTATTATTGAAGTATCATAGCCGTTCCACTTTTGTGAGCCACTGTGTAAGTGTACATGCGTATGTATGTGTATGTTAATTTGCCGTTTTGTTCCTTTGTATTCTTTCTAGGTTATGTGCGTGAGTTGTTTAGCCAAAGGTGCACTCATAACTCACAACAATGCTTTGTTTTCCTTTCATTTCGGCATTATTCGGCAATATATTATTTAAGTGGTCCTCAATAAATTTTGTTGTTTGTTTTTGTTTTGTTGTTGACATTAAATTAAAAGCTATGTTGACTTTTTTACACCTTTTCCCACTTGGTCACATGGGTTAGAATTTTGTTCAGAGAATCGAGGATAGTTGTGCCTGCCCATACGTCCGATAGCACGATAAAAAGATTAACAAAAATCAATATCTTTTGATATATTATTCGTATAAGAGTACACGAAACACCCATTCTTTACGGAGCACGATTTCATTCATGTGGCTGCCTGGACTGGCTTCGCAATAGTGGATAGCTGAGAACACGATTTATGAGCTTGGCGGGCAAGAGATTGGTTGTGACATAACGCCGTCCTACGGATTACAAATATCATCATTCAAGTCCCTGTGGGGCCAGTTTACAAGCACGATATGTTTCAGCTTTTTAACCTGGTTGTTATGCTGCTGGAAAAGGGTTGTGATGGTACTGTATTCTGGCTTTTATCTTTCACTCAAACTGTTTATTGTTGTCGTTTTACCTCACAAAATTTCAAAAAAAAAAAAAAAAAAAAAAAAAAAAAAAAACACGATTGCTAAAGTTAACTACTGAAAAAATATCTACTAAAAATAATTTCATTAATTTAAATTAAAAATCAATACCCTTCCATAACGCTGGACGACCAATATCCAGGTCGGTAGTGCCGATCAAGCAAGGACAAAATCCTAATTCAAGAAAGGAAAGTAACAAACTCTCGTCCCTTTAATCATTTTTTGATATAGGTAGTAGGCGTCTTCGATTAGTCATTTCTCTGCTCGCTAAAATTTGCATGTGAAAATTCTCGGGAAGGATTTGCCGCTAGCGAGTATGATTATACCTCACAAAACTCAAAAATGACAGAAACAAGATTGTACCTATTAGAGAGTGTGTGACGTCACATTAGTCCAATTGCATGAGAGAGATGTGAAAATGAGAACAGGAATGCAAAAAGATGAAGTTGGATAGAGGAAATTGTATAGTAGGCTGAATTTACGCAAAACTTCTGGATCTTGCATAACAGCACTTCATCATATCATATACGGATCAATGTGAATGAGTCCAGAAGTCTCGAATGGTGCACAAACAATTCGAAAACAAATAGTGGAATCGGTGTGGTAATCCAAGCAAGAAAATATCCGAACCAATGAGGAAATGTTCTAGCGTCAATCAGGCTGAAATTCAAAATTGGCCTAGCTTCACAATCTGTGGAATCGAAACTAGTGTGCGAATGACTAAAAACCTGAACAAACTTAGTGCAACAAACAAAGTTGCACTTTGCTGGATTCTGGGTCTCTCTGGACTAAAAGATAATGAAATTGCTGATGAACTTGGTAGCAGATTTTCATAGTCCAGAACCATACTGTGTAATCGACTTGGCAGAAGCTAAGTTTAAGGAAAATAATTGGGAGAATACTCAAAAAATTACGCACTGGGAAATCCAACAAGAACTCTATCAAGCCAAATGACTTATAAGACCTTTCATTTACGTGGGGAATTGCATAACATGGGTGAAATAGACATAAGGAAATTAGTTGGTTTTCTTACAGGTCGTCATTACCTAAATTTTTATCTCTCAAAAATCAACATTAGGAGTGAACCTGAGCGTGGGCTATGTCTGCAGTGTGACGAAACCACAGAGGATATCTTCTGCAACTGTATTGACTTGTCAAAGACAGGACTGCACTTCTTTGATGGAGAATAAATGAATCCGAATGAAATCAAGAATGGTTCTATTGTTGTCGTTAGGTTGTACTACATCAGGGCACTTAACCCTGCTTTGATATTCCATATTGAACTTTGCTAAGAAGATAGTTTTTATCCAGATTCTTCCCTTTTTTCATTATAATTGTCTTCGCACTATTGCGGCAATTCACTTTTAATATTCCACTTGATTCCACTTACCCAAACTAGTAGCCTCTAATCGATTTTTCATCCAAGGTGATGTCAATGAATTAACAACCGCCACCGGCAACCTGCTATAGACGACCGAGCAAAATGAAAAAAAAAAAAACAATTTGCTCAGAAAACACTCGCGAGAAAGAGAGCAAAAAATTCAAAAATTATGCGTTTCTCAGACATTGGTTTTGAAAGCAGGGTTAAGGTAAAAAAGGGAGTCAATAAGGCTAATATTAACTACTTTTAAGACATGTAGTAGGACACAAGATATTTTTCGATTGAAGTGCCGGCCTTTGAGCACAATACAGACTCAAAGTTATTATTTTAAAATAATAATTAATAATAATAATTACTAATTAATAATAATAGTAATTACTTATAAAACTTGATTTATTTTAAAATTGAATAATTAATAAAATTTTAAAATTATAATTAACAGTCAGAAGTCACAAAATAACTGTGAATGCCTTTTTTCTATACTAATATTATAAAGAGGAAAACGTTGTTTGTTTGTAATGAATAGGCTCAAAACCTACAGGACCGATTTTAAAAATTCTTTCACCATTCGAAAGCTACATCATCCACGAGTAACATGGATTATATTTTACTGTGGAAATAGGGCTCGAGATATAGGTCAAAACGTGGACCCGGGTAACCCTCGAATGTGTATGTACAATATGGGTATCAAATGGAAGCTGTTGGTGAATGCTATAGTACGGAGTATTTTTCATGCCGCTCCGTGACTGGGGTCTCGAGATATAGGTCAAAACGTGGACCCGGGTAACCTTTGGTTGTGTATGTACAATATGGGTATCAAATGAAAGCTGTTGATAAGTGCTTTAATACGGGGTAATTTTCATACCTATTGATTACTAGGGTCTCGAAATATATGCCAAAACGTGGACCCGCCGTGTCTTTGCACCGAATTAAACCAAACTTACGCACATTGTTAAGTAAGTATTGAAAATGGGTTTCGTAAAGTTTGGTTGTAATTCGGAGCACTGTCAACGGGTACAGCGTTCTTTTGAACCAGCCATAATGTCGCTTACTTTTTTAACGCTTGGGGCGGCACTGAACTGTCAAATTGACAGTGTGTAAGTGCAACATGTAAAAATTGTTTG
This sequence comes from Anastrepha ludens, assembly GCF_028408465.1. Taxonomy (NCBI): domain Eukaryota; kingdom Metazoa; phylum Arthropoda; class Insecta; order Diptera; family Tephritidae; genus Anastrepha; species Anastrepha ludens. The sequence goes on along the minus strand of NC_071500.1, from coordinate 43,160,218 downwards.
TGAATTTTTTTGGAGTGGATTTTGGAACAGTGAATAATTACTTACGAAATTTGAGAATTTAATGTGAAATCCGAATGAAATTATGTGTTCGTGGAAAAAAAAATTTTTTTCATTTTGTTTTTTTGAAAAATATAAATGGATAATGGTTAAAAAAGCTCCAATGCTTAATAAAACATATAAATTGAAACGAAAAATTCATGGATGATCAGGAAAAAAGACGATTGCTTATTCATATGCGTTGATTTGAAATTTAAAAACAATCTTCTTTTTTCCTGATTTTCAATTTATATTTTATATTTACTCAAAAACAAATAGAAAAACAAAAAATATTGTTTATGCCAAAGCGCTTGAATAAAGAATAAAGAAATAAATAATATGAAAATCATATATTTTCTGTTCTAAACCATATCTATTCTATTTTAGTGTGCCCAGCGAAGGGGGCCGGGTTTGCTAGTCTCTTTATAAAACTCAAATAATTTCTTCGAGTCACACATTTTGAACCGATAGAAAACAGGGAAATTTGTTGATGCTTAAATATTGGCAAGAAATACGATTTAATTCAACATAATGCCATTTGAAAGCATTGAGGGATGCACACTACGTTCCTCTTTAATTCACCTTCATCTGCATTACTTATTGAGTGCCTCTCTCCCTCGCTCGAGAGTAATACAATTAAATTTGATTTTTCGCATTCAACTTCAGCAGACTTTGAAGTAGCAAAAATTAGAAAACTCATTTATATACATACGTACATATGTTACATAATTTCATATGCCTTTATACGATTTATTAGTATAAATAAGAACACATGGATGTGCAGACACATGGAAAGGACAAGAAAATCTGAAATAAATTTTAAATCAAACAGAAGCATATATGGAGATGTGTCTATAAATGTATGTATGTGAGTATGTATGCATGCAATTTCGTACAGCATATGTTTGCATATAATTTTGTAAATGTTTAAGTATGCCCTTTCGTGCAAAAATCACATTTCCAACCTTATTCTGTATGCTCTTGTCAATGCATGTTGAATGCTGTGCTTGGATTTATCGGCAGTTGATTTCGTTTTTAAAAATCCTACGTGTTGATTTTCTCCAGTTCTAGCATTTTTCACATCTAACCTCGCATATTCTATGCAAAGCGAAAAATCTAAATAATTGTACATTTGTATTTACATACATACATTTCGCTTTCACAAGTGGAAGAATTCAGGTTGACAAACATGCATAAGGAAGTAAGTCAAGGTATATCAGGCATGCTAGTCCCGGGAAACCATAATAACGGGAAAATTGATTAAATATTTACAGTTCAGGGAAAAGGAAATAAAGGGAAGCTCACAATTCAAGTTCACACAGAAGTTTCCCTTTTAGACGTATACAAAAAATTACGAAAAAATACGGAAGGGTATAATACGAAAATATAATATTTACAGGGTAGCCAATATTCCACGGACCCATCTGGTAACCCTGTATCTTTTGACAGAGACGTCAGATCGCTTAATCACATACCGCGTTGGAAGTGTCAGTCTAAGCAGATTTTTATCATGGAACAGTACATGACACGCAAGCGTTCTCAAATTGTTGAAATTTTCATTCAACAAAAGAAGTCAATTGTGAAAACTCAACGTGCGTATAAAAAATTAAATAATGGGAAAAGTGCGCCTTCTAAGAACATCATTAAACGTTTGTACGAAAGGTACGACCAAGGCGATCGGATGAGAATAGTGGTCTTGTACGGGCCAGGGTTGAGTCGTCGCCAAGGACATCCCAAAATCACCGTTCTCAGCAGTTGGGTATTGCTCGGACCACTTTACAATGAATTATCCGCATTGATTTGCATTTATTCCCGTATAAGATTCAATTGACGCAAAGATTGTTGCCTGTTGATTGGGCCCAAAAAACACATGGGTCGGTCGAATATGGGCTACCCTGTATATTGGGTTGGGGAATAAGTTCATAGCGTCTTTATATTTTCCTTTATTTTACAGCGATTTGTTTGCTGTTTGGCAAAGGGTAAGTATTCATTCGATAGAACTTTTTCTGCTCTACAAATTATGCTAATTGTATTGGAGTTATTAAAGTTTTGGGACTTAGAAATGGAATACCTAGGAGGCAAAATTCAACATTTTCGACACCTGCTCTTCTTTTCCTTTCATTGAGGTCAAAAAGCTCCGGAAAAGAAGGTGTCATAAGCGAGTCTAAAGCACGTAAATGATTTGCAAAGTTCAAAAGTAGCGACTTTGACGTCGATGATACGTCCCGCAGTGGAAGGTCTTCTGAATTTGATGAAGAGCGTCTCAAATCACTTTTGGAGAAGAACGGTCGCCGAACCGGTCGTGAATTCGCAAAAAAAAAAATGAACTGCTATCGTAAAACGATTTTCAGTCACCTTCACTCAATGGGATTTACCGAAAAATTGGGAGCCTGGGTGCCTCACGAGCTCAACGAATAAAACAAAGAAAGTCGCCTTAAAATTGCTTCTCAGCATCTCGCCATTTTCTGTACCTAATCGTCACGGGAGATGAGAGATGATGCCTATACATCAATATGAAGCAAAGAAAGGAGTGGATGGCTCGAGGAGATACGCCAATGTGGTGAGTCAACGCGGATCTTCATCCAAAGAAGATTAGAATATGTGTTTGGTGGGCCGAAAGGGCATAGTGCACTTGTAAACGATCGAAAAGAATGCCGCACTCAGCAAGGAGCTCTACATTGCCCTGCTATACCGCGTCAATTTAAGAACTTATTTCCCAACCCAATATATGTTATGTTTAGCAATAAGAGAACACAAAAATAGTGTATATGATTTTATGACATTTGGAAATAACCTCACTTCATAAACTCTTCAAAAAACGATAACAGAGTAAAACGCAAGTATTTTTTGGCAAAAAAAAAAATGATTTTCATGAAGTCGTCATACTCATCTTTCTCGAAGCATAATATCTCTCCCGCTTTCCAACTGTTTCTATAATTTACAACTAGTTTTTATATATGGTTCCATTCTTTGAATATGTCTCGTCAGAGCCCTTTGCGCGAACTCTGAACGGCCAGTGCTTCACAACGGCAACACCAGCGACCCATTAATCACCAACGCAGGCGTAAAGCAAAGTTGTCGCCAGTCGCCCCTTCTCTTCACCATCGTCCTAGCCGATGTCATGAGCTAATTGACTCTGTACAAAAGAGGCATTTTGCGGACCTGGAATTCGCCAATGACATCTCCTCCTCTCTCACAAGCTCAGTGACATGCAAGCTAAGGCGGACAGATCAACGGATCACGGTGGTACGTACTGTCAGACTGGAGATAAACATCGCCAAGACAAACGCTAATAAATGCAATCACAATAAAGCAAGGCATATAATGGTTGACTGGTGTCCTTCTGCTACCTCGGCTGCACTATCACGATAGACGGCGGAGCAGATGAAGATGTCTATTGCAGGCTAAGCAAAGCAAGGGCGACGTTCGGGTGAATCAATACAGTATGCGCGAGTTCGATTATCTCCAGGCGCACTAAACTGCGAATATTCAGTTCATGTGTGAAGTCTGTATTGCTGTACGTAAAGTGATAATCCCTCGTCAACAAATGCCTGCATATCATCTGCAGAATATTTTGGCCGAACACAATCAGCAAATCAAACCATCCTATGGAAAATCAAACACAGAAAGTGGTGATGATGGACGTTTAAAAACCACCAGATAATATCTGGAGAATGACACTCGACTGGAACACGCAAGGGAGCAGAGGTTCCGATCGATCAAACATCACTTGGAGAAGGTCGATGTTGCACGTTGTACAATTGAAGAGTCTTGTCAAGGCTCTATGCTCCCGAGTAGAGTGAACAAGAATACAAAAAAATCCCATTGATAATTAAATAAAGCTATTTCCACTATGCAACTTTTTTTTCAACTCTTTTTTAATCCCTGGACCACCAAATTTGCCTAAATTTCGACATATTCCCGTCACACCACTTCACTAACAGAAATCGTGAAATAGAAATAATATATTACTTTTCCTAATTTACACCCATTTGCCTAAATAAAATAAAGGAAATATTAAAATATACTTGTTTTCTTGTAGTCAGTGAGACGAATGATTAGTGGCAGAGTAACACAGGTCTAAGTTGCGATCTAGAGTTAGTTCATGCAGTAAAGGGTTAAGAACTGTTTACTTTTTATTTCCAGCCAAAGTGTTTTAATAACTTCTCTTAATATCACGAAATTTATATCACGGGACGAGTCCCGGAACCATCTAAAAATTCCGAAATCCTGGATTCAATAATCAGATCAAATATTTTCTTCCTTAAGTTATATCAAATAGCTAAGCCTGGGATCCCGAAACCACATTTAAAAAAAGTACCGAAACCTCGGGATAAACAAACACCAGTAATGGTAGCATTGTGCATAATGTACATATATACCCAAGCACATGAACATACATGCATGTAAAACATTCATGTAAAAAGGTAAGGAAGACAAAACTAGGTTCCGATAGAAATTTGTATACCCACGCACATTATGGTAAAATTTGATTTTCTTATAGACGTGTTTTCTTGTGTTTTAGTCATCAGCGTAATTTTCATCAAGAGCAACTCAATCATTCCAGCGCGGCTCTAACATTTCAATACCATTTTTGTAGAACGATTTATCTTTTGCCTCAAAATAGGTCTCAGTTTTAGCGATAACCTCTTCATTGGAGCGAAATTTCTTATCGGCGAAAGTTTTTTCAGGGCTGCGAACAGCCAGTAGTCGCTGGGAGCTAAATCTGGGAAATACGGTGGATGTGGGAGCAAAGCGAAGATCAAGTCATGTAGTTTTGACATTGCTTCGATTGAATCAGAATCACCTAAATTTTCTTGTTTTTGATCAACAGTGAGCAAACGTGGCACCCACTTTGAACAGCGCTTTCTCATAGTCAAATGCTTATGCAATACAAAGCCAAGACTTTCTTTTGATATCTTTACGATGTTAGGTAACTCACGCAACTTCACTTTTGGATCACTCAAAACGATTCTATGAATTTTATTCATGTTTTCTAGTGTTGCCGCCCCATTTGGCGTCCACTACGAGGTCTCTACGTCCATGTCCATAACGAGCGGACTCCCCTAACACTTGTCAAGCCTTTACTTTGCTTGATCGGTATTTTTCCCCATCAAGAAGCAGTGCAAAATTAAAGCACGAAATTATTTTTGATCCATTATTTGGAAAATAACAAAAATGTCGTCACTCTTAGCACAATAACTCACAAACGAATGAATACAATATCGTGAAACTTGAAAAGCTGTCTTTTCATGGCTAGTATTAACTGAAAAAGAGGAGAATGTAATAAAACTAGTGCTCTCTTTGTGTTAAGCCCAGTGCTATTTAGCCCATGTGTTAGTTTATGAAAGCAGATGGTCAGAAGGAAATTTAGTCTTAACTTATAAGAAGTCGGCGTGGTTTTTATCTGACGATTATATTTGCCTATGTCGGATCTAAGTAGGATGTGGAGCAATACGTGTATCAAAGTTGGATGGCGTTTATTAAGTCGGCGCGGCACCACTTTATTTATAACACTGATATCATGACTTTATTTTTTTTTAGCGGGAAAATCAATGATACTTTCATAAAAGTAGTATTAAATTTAAATAAGAAACAAATAGATTGCCAAAACTTATCACTAAGCTTGAATCCTACAGTAATTTATCACAGCGGCCGCCGTAGCCGAATGGGTTGGTGCGTGATTACCATTCGGAATTCACAGAGAGAACGTTGGTTCGAATCTCGGCGAAACACCAAAATTAAGATAAGCATTTTTCGCCCTTCGTCGCCCTTCGGCAGGCAATGGCAAACCTCCGAGTGTATTTCTGCCATTAAAAAGCTCCTCATAAAAATATCTGCCCTTCGGAGTCGGCTTGAAACTGCAGGTCCCTCCATTTGTGGAACAACATCAAGACGCACGCCACAAATAGGAGGAGGAGCTCGGCCAAATACCCAAAAAGGGTGTACGCGCCAATTATATAATATATATACCGTTCTGCTGAAATATGAACGAGACGTTATCAATAAAACGGTCCGCGGATGACATATGGCAAAAATAAATTTTTTTTTGGATGGTAGGACTGTTATAAGCTTACATGGCAAATTTCAGCGTGATATGTCACATAGTTTGTTTTCTGTGCTACTGTAAACAAGTCAAGCTCGAGTGTGTTCTTCGAATTTAACGATGGAAATTCAAGTTGAACAAAGAATTTGTTTGAAATTTTACGTGTTTTCTAGTGGTACAAATTGTTCAAAGAGGGCCGTACATCGGTTGAAAGCTTGCCTCATGAACGTCGTCCAGCAACATCAGTAAACGACGAAAACATCGGAAAAGTAAAGGAAATTGCGCTCGGCGTTTCTTCCGCAAGGCCGATCGGTTAACGCTGAATATTATTGTATTTAGACGTTTTAAAGCGTTTGCGCGAGAACATTCGCCTTAAAAGGAAGGAATTGTGGACAACAAGTCATGGTTCTTGCATCACGATAATGCACCAGCTCACACATCACGTCTTGTTCGCGATTATTTGAACAAAAATAATGTTAATATCGTTCCGCAAGCACCGTATTCGCCTGATATGGCTCCATGTGACTTTTTCCTGTTTCCCAAGCTCAAGTTGCCGCTCCGTGGAAAACATTTTGAGACAATTGAAGTCATACAAGAGAATTCGAAGAAGGAACTGAAATCCATACCGAAATCGGCCTTCCAGAAATGCTATGATGATTGGAAAAAACGTTGGCATATGTGTATCGCCTCCAATGGTGATTACTTTGAAGGAGATAAAATAAAAATTGAACAATAATTAACCGTTTGTGTTTTATTAAATCAGTCTCGTTCATATTTGAGCAGAAGTATATATGTCTATATCTTTCTTGATTCCTGTATGCTGCTACATGAAGCCGTTCTGTGAAGAAAATTCAAATACCCTGGTGCACAAGTGAACATGGGCATAAAAATGTTTGTAAACAAAGTAGGAAGTGTAAAATCCCATCAGTCAAATCAGCGACACTTGACACGTTTCCGTAACGAAATTTTCGCTTCATATTTGTTTCATTTGTACTCATTTTTTTATTTATTTCCTTTTCACTTCGCACTTCGACTACACGATGTAGTAAAGGTGAACCTTGTGAGTCCGTCTGTTGCGACATAAACACGAACACTCGTAAGTTGTACCGTAATGTTTTATTTACCTTCAAATAAAATATATTGCTCAGTTTGTTATGCCAATGGATGGAAGGAGATGAACATTTTCATAACTACATACGAGTATGGCTAGAAATATGTGCTTCCTTGCATGGTGGTATGTCTATGGTTATTTGGTTATGTTTTGTGGATGCCAAAGCAGACCTTTGACGACTTCGAAGGAAATCACACGCAATTGTGTTAAAAGTGATTTCCATGTGTGCGTTATGGATGGCTTTACCAATATACTTACTAACGAACATTCGGCACCAGGTGCACACATATATACTTATATATTCAGATATGCACATGGCGTCATCCTACCACTAACCCACTTCTTTATATTATCTGCAAAGAGTAACTATTATTAGAGTTTGCATACAAGTGAGTGATAAATAGCACAATATAATATTAGGAGTTCTCATAGATTAGAAGTAAGTAAGTACTCAGGTGATACGCAAGCTAATATTTTTATTTATTTATTTAGTTTTAGTCAAAAGCACAAATTAACTTGATGCTAACACAATATAAAATGCGCTGGAATTAAAATACAACTTGATCAATACAATAGTAATTATAGTAGCAAATTAAATGATGCGTTCAAATAAAAGATAATTCCTTTTTAGATAATTATAAAATCTAAAGAAATGGATATCTTGTTTAATTCGCGAAGAGTCCGAGTAATAGAAGCATTGTACTCAAAATCCGTTTTGAATACCTTGAGATAAAAAGGGTAAGAGCTTCGTAAAGTTTGGAAGTTAATGCGTTGCAAACGAATTTAATTAAATTAATGAATGAATGAATTAAATTAAATCCGAACTAATGCAATAGAATCGACCTTCTGCGCTCAAGCGACTTTAATCCAATTAGTAACAAGCGCGAGCTATTAGAGGAAATGGGACAGAAAATTTTAAAAATCTCGTGCATCTCTCGAACATCTTTCGTACGCGTTCTACTCTTGTGAGGTGATAAGGTCTCCAAAGAAATGAAGCCTATTCTAAACTAAAGCGAACAAAGGCGAAAATAGTAACGGCATCGCGTAAAGGTCTGAGAAGTTAAATTATGATATTTTGATTTTTCTTGGGAATGAAAAATTATTGTCAAAAATTGCTCCAAGATCTTTGATCTCATTCACAGATTCGAGGGCGTTAATAGCGATATTACATGACGATTGTAGTAGAATTGTGGAATGTATCAAGTGATTTATATTAAGTGAATTGAAAAGATTTTTTTTTTTTTGTAATTTAAAAATATATATGAATATGTACACTTAGAAGCGAGTTCCTTAAGATCAGTCAGGAGCCTAAACGCATCCTCTGGATATCTTATTGAGGCAAAAATTTATAAGTCGCTCGTACAGAATAGGTATCTGGTAAATGAAAATCATCAGCTTATATCATTTATAAATAAAATGAAAAGTAGGGAGCCTAAAACACCACCTTGAGATACCTCCGGAATAGCAATAGAAAGGACAGAAGCTTCCCCCTCAATTGTAACAAAACAACTTCTTTCACTTACATACAATTTTAACCATAAAGGGAAAACCGAGTGAGAGCTAAAAGAGCCTAGTTTACACAAAAAAACCTTATTTGACACAGTGTCAAATACCTTGAAGAAACCGGTGTAGATGCAGTCAACTTAAAGACCAAATGAAAATGATTCAGCACAATATTCAGTGAAAACGACCAGGTTGAAAACAATAGACCAGTTGGAAGAAATTAGAGATTTCATTGCAAACTACAGGCTCCCTTTAATAATAGCTTCAAATAATTTGGAAGTAGCTGACAGCTTTAAAATTGGTCTATATCTATATAACATTTGTCACTTTCCAACCGTCAATGAAAATCACGACTACACTTATTTATTAAAGATGCTTTTTAGTAGAGTTGATGGGACACTTCTTAAAGATAAGTACTGAACGACTTTCCACATTAGTCTGGGATGAGGACTTTAAAGCTAAATTCCATTTAAGATGTTCGTGGGAGAGACACTTAAATTTCCAAAATTTGTGGATGGAGACTGAGCAGATTGGGGGACAGCATAAGAGTTTGGGTAAAAAAATTGGCCCTCCCCAGAAGAGAGTTCGCTACTTTATCATCCAGATGAACAGTTGTTGGTACATTCGCACAGGCCTTTTTAAATTTAATAAAGTTTCAAAATGCTTTCGGATTTTAATATTAATATTATTCCCAACTTAGACTATTTAGAATTTAATTTGATTAATAGCAAGCGGGAGCTGTAAGAAGGAAATAAGACAGACATTTTTCTCAAATATGCCCTTCGATTTCTGAGCTTTATTGATCCCATGCGCTCATGTATTGCTCTTCTCATGATTATAAGTCTCGAGTCCTCAGAAATTTGTAGGTCCACGGCATCTGTCCTTAACTCATAATATCATTACTGGATTCTTTGAATGCCCCTACTTGCAGGAAAGGATTCGATTGAATATTCTTCGATGATTTTTTATGAACCTCTACAATTTTTATGGGAACATTTAAACCCAAGTATGCGAGTAGTACTCCCATTACTCGTGCTGCACGTGAACTAAATTCCATTAATAATGATGTAGTTCCTGATATTACGCTTTCACGAGCTGATTTTTTAATTCTATATTGTAGCTGTTTTTAAATATGTGTAATATATCAATGAAGGAATTGAAATTCCTAGACTTAAATATATAAATAAATAAAAAATTTAAAGACCTTAACAGAAATTTAAGAAACATCTTTTCTACCCGTTTTATTTTTGTGATAGCAAAGTGGGGAATAAGCCTCCAAATATATTAAGCACATCCTAACCTAGACCGAACAAACGTGGTAATCAGTAATTTAATTGGGTAGGAGTCTGAGAATTTGCATTATTATGTATAACAAAGCCCAAGATCGAGTATAATTTCGAGATAATAAGTTCGATATGACTTCATAAAGAAAAATTAGAGTCAAAAATTGTAAATATAGAGGCTTACAAATTGAGGATAAATACTGTTCTGTTAAAACGCTTTGGCAAGAACAATTTTATGTTCTTTTAATTTAAAGGTGCATAACACCGAACTATTAGGTTGGAGAATAAGTGCATAGCGTATTTACCGAAGGCATTTATTTAAACAAAAACCAAAGAAGTGGTTAAGCCAGTTTTTAAGGACCTGTTTGTTATTGAAGGTAACGCTTTTCATATGGTTTGACAAGGAGCGGAAATATGGTAATCGGTTAGTGCAAGGTCCGGAAAATACTGCAGATGCGAAAGGATCGCACTGGTAATGCAGGCTTATCTAAACGCAGTTGTCAATTGGCCTATTCGTAAATCATATCGGGAGGCTCATAATCACCTTTCTGAGAGGAGAAATACCTGGGTTAATCCTTGACCGAAGTCTTACGTGGAAACTCAATATTGAAGAAAGGACAAAAAAGGCCAGAGATGGGTCCTATCGCATAGAATTGTATTGGAGTGCTTGTCTGGCGGAACTCGCTGAAGAGGGGATAGCGGTGCAGTGCTTCGAACCAATCTGCTCTAGTGCCTAACGCAATGTTAAATGTTATACCTGTTGATATTGCGGGCAAAAAACTCGCTACACCTACCGCAATCAGACTGAGAGACTTGGAATACAGGCGTAACTTCACTTTGAGACATTAAAGTTTCCTCAGAAACTTTAAGTCCATCCCACTGGTTAGGGTGCAGCACTTGGAGACAGGGGTTTGTGAACCTCTTCATGGGTGACTTGGTGCTGAAGTCGGGGGAAAAGTATTCTGCGAAGTCCCCGTGTGTCTCAAAAGAAGGTACCCACATTAAAATAAGCAACTGCATTCTACTACTGAAAAGTTGGGCTTCGCACCAACACAGTTTGCGCTGGGCAAGTACATAAACTTGTAAGGATGGAAGATCCTTCGACGTCGCTCGAGGAAGATTCTAAGGTTAACAGATTCCCAGCTCTCGAATATAGTGTGTCTGCGTACCGAACATTGTCCTCGGGGTTAGCTATGTTGTGAGACTCGGCGTTGCTTTAAGTTCTCCAGTAGGATAGCAGACCTGGAAATAACCTGATAATTTATTATATTTATGATTGACAAACTCTGCAGTTCTCGAGTGTTTCATGAAGTCCTTGGTGCAGTTTGACACAGCCTTTTAAGTATGCCGTAAATTATGGATTTTTATTGAATATTTTGTACGATATTCGTTACTTGGATATATTATCCCAAGAGTTAATCACATGGAAATCGAAAGTAAACAAAAAAAGAAAAACAACAAAAGGCTCATAGTGGTTACTCTCAGATTGTAAGATTTTAATCATGATCAACCAGTTTCTCCTATGACCCTATCAACCTATCTACGCCAATATCTTGTATTCGCTATTCCATTCTATTTTTGATTACAACAAAGTTCCGCCTATTAGGCAGGAAGAAAGTTATATAGCATTGAATTAAAAGTTGTACACAATCAAATCTCTTAAAAAACACCCGAATTAAACATACAGACAGAAAAACCAAACAAAAATTGTCTATGTTACTTTCAATTCGTGACTATGTCAAATAAGCGCACACCCACCTAATTCACTCCAATTATCGTCCGTTCGGTGACAGACAACGCAAATCAATTAACATAAATGTCACGCATAAATCACATCGGTAAATGTCAGCCAAAGTTGTGTAACTTTTCTTCTTCGCCTACGATTATTGTTCGGTACTACAGCGACTTTTTTTTTGAAAGCGCTACGGATATTTGTGCATAAAAGGTGGCTTGTCACCCACTCTTATTGAGACTGTCCCAAACCCACATGAAATTACTTGTAAATACGATTTTATTGTTTGCTTCCTTTTTTTCCTGAGGTTATTGTAATTACTTATCGGACAATAAAAAAGTCAAAGGCCATTTATAATGCGTAAGTATGTAAGGAGTGATAAGGGTATTGGAGTGTTAAGGTTCGTTGAACTCATAAGCTATTTAAAGTGATGTGGGAGTTGCAAGGTGTACGCGCATAATTAGGAATCAATTACCGATGATCCACACACTTTACTTAATAGTGATTGTTTGGCCGTTTATATGCGCATGAAAATTACTTATACCAAAGGATGTTTTGACTCTTTCTCTAATTTCTAAGCTTTGAATGAAAACACCATACAATGTTGCATACACATCTATAAGTTCTACAAATTTTCACCAACATTTTAAATTTAGACAAATTTTGATTACGCAGTTTTGTAGCTTACTGAATTTGGATACAGTAAAATGCAAGTTTAAAGCAGGTTAAAGTTTCTGGCGGTCTTGTGGCATTCTCTCCATATAAAAAATATTTTGGCGTAGCCGAAATGGTGGACTTTGTTGGCGAATCTCCGTGAATGAAACACCAAATGATAGAAACAGTTTTTTTAATAGCGGTCGAGCCGCAAAGGGGTACATTTAAGGATTTTAATTTTTAATATAATAGGTCTATTTATAAGTTCGTGCGGTTTTACAACAGATGGCGTAACTTGATTATTATTCCATCGATCCACATTTCCAAACATTCATTGGAGAGCTACTGTCGTAAGGCACAAACGTCAGTATAAGTTTTTTATTTGAAGCGTAAACAACAATATTTTTACCACACTTGAAAATGTCGAATTTCGTGCCAAATAATGTGTTTTTGCGGGGAATTCTTCTTCATTATTTTAATATGAAGAAAAAAGCAGCCGAAAGTCATCGTATCTTGGTGGAAGTTTATGGTGAGCATGCTCTATCTGAGCGAACGTGCCAGAAGTGGTTTGCACGCTTTAAAAGTGGTGATTTTGGCTTGGAAGACGAAGAACGCGAGGGTGCGCCGCCAAAGTTCATGGATACCGAATTGGAGGAATTGCTCGATCAAGATCCGGCTCAAACGCAAGAAGAGGTTGCAAAAACTTTGGGAGTTGATCAATCAACCATTTCCAAACGTTTAAAAGCCATGGGAATGATCCGAAAGGTAGGCCATTGGGTGCCGTATGAATTGAAGCCAAGAGACGTTGAACGCCGTTTTATGGCATGCGAACAACTGCTTCAACGGCACAAAAGAAAGGGTTTTTTGCATCGAATTGTGACTGGCGATGAAAAGTGGGTCCATTACGACAATCCAAAACGTCGGGCAACGTATGGATACCCTGGCCATGCTTCAACATCGACGTCGGCGCAGAATATTCATGGCCTGAAGGTTATGCTGTGTATCTGGTGGGACCAGCTGGGTGTTGTGTATTATGAGCTACTGAAACCGAATGAAACGATTACGGGGGATGTCTACCGACGACAATTGATGCGTTTGAGCCGAGCACTGCGAGAAAAACGGCCGCAATACGCCGATAGACACGACAAAGTTATTTTGCAACATGACAATGCTCGGCCACATGTTGCACAAGTGGTCAAAACATACTTAGAAACGCTCAAATGGGATGTCCTACCCCACCCGCCGTATAGTCCAGACCTTGCGCCATCCGATTACTATCTCTTCCGATCGATGCAACATGGCCTGGCTGACCAGCACTTCCGTAATTACGATGAAGTCAAAAAATGGATCGATTCGTGGATTGCGGCAAAACCGACCGAATTTTTCACAAAGGGAATCCGTGAATTGCCAGAAAGATGGGAAAAAGTAGTAGTAAGCGATGGACAATATTTTGAATATTAAATTTGTAACCATTTTACGTCAATAAAGTTTCAAATTTCGAAAAAAACCGCACGAACTTATTCATAGTCCTATTATTAACTTTATCTTTTCAATCTTAAAGATTAACAAAAAAAATGTATGTCTCTTAATAACGCTTGAGTTCGCCCTTAGATGTGATAATAGCTTCGTCTGGATAAAGTATTGAATAACGCAATTTCTAAAAGGCTGAGTGAAATTTTTTCTGCCTCTGTATTTTTCAAATTTCCTTAACGCTTTTTTAGCTGCCGGTATTGGGATTATAGCTTTATGCTTCATTCCTAAGAAAATTCCTATAACGAGGTGAAAGGATATTTTTAAATTGCTTAACAAAATTCAATTAAAATAATAAACATTTTTCTGTAACAACTTTTACTTACAACTTTTACTTTACAAAAAGACTTGGACTTTTGTGCTTCTTCATCCACTACTTCATCCACAAAGATTGCAACAAATACTTGATGCGCATACTATGGATAGTGCTGCCAAAGAAGGCGGCTACTTCTAATTCTTTTTTTCGGTGGGTACCTCTAAATTACCTTGGTCACACCTTTTTTTTGATAAATTTACCACACCCTCCTTTTTTCAAAAACACATTAATTGATTATATTTTGAAAGAGTTTTTAACGTCAGGATATTTATAGCGTCTCTATTTATTAATAGTTAATATTTTTTAACAAAACTACCATTTCAACACGTCATACAAACAGAGTTGACATTCTCGTTAGATGATCTCATCCCGAGCAGAAGCAAACGTAGTCGATTATAACTAGTGAGGTAACTTGCAAGCAACTTTAAGACGATCTTCCTACCCAAAACCCATCAATCTTAACCTGAAATACGGAAGGACATGTATTGTTTACGTGGGAAAGTTTGGCAATAGATCCTGCATCATCCTCCCAATTTTTGATTCATCTGTGTGCCAATCGTCGTTTCTAGGAAATCTAGACTGCGTTTATTTGCTTACTCCGTCTAGAAACAGAGTTTTTTAGCTATTGAGTCAAAAATTCTAAATATAGCGAATTTTTATGAAAAGCTCATTACCTATGCCCTGCAAGCCGCAATGGATGATGGAATTTTACTTTTATTATTGTCACTTCTTGTAAGCGGAATATGGACGGTTTTTGCTACAGCTACAGCTAAAAGCCGAGCTCATTACGTCGGATACAGCGTTCTCGAATGGGTATTTGTGGTTTTTTTTTGAGTGCTCCTGCAGTGGAAAGACGCTTGCTTTCGTATCAATGACTAAGTTAATCAAGTAAAGTTAGCTATTTCTACACTACCCTAATGTTGACACTTCTCCTTGTTATCGCTATTAAATAATTTCTATTATGTATACTTTAACCTCTGTTGCGTGACTTAACCGTAATACAGAACTGCTATCATTAATATTATTTTATGACTGCCCTTTGCGTAGATGCCCGACCAATGATGGTCAGACATTTTATGAGGCCATAAGATATTCTAAACGATGGGTAAACGAGATTTCAATAAACTGATAATGTGAAAGTTTCTTGCGCTATATTTATGAGTTCGCATTAAAGGGCTATAATCGTTGATTTCGTCGTAGCGTTCAATAGAAAAATATTACGATAATAATTTTAACTCCGAATCATTCTCTACCCTGCTATTTACATTTAATAACATTAACAAATGTGTGTTTAGTGTCGCCATTTTCATATTTTAGTGAACTATATGTATTTATATGTATATACGTACTAAAGAGCTCCACAAATGTGTCTGAATTGCCACGTAAGACAATCGTTCGGAGCGCAAGAAGAAATACCTACGTACTCGTATTTACCAATTCATCTCATTTTCAAATAATATCCAACTTAATACGTAAATGGAATTTTATAATAATATTTAGATAAGTCGGGTTGTAGGTTCATTATAGTATCCTATATGTAATATTGTATCACAAGCAAAACTAATAATATATGACCATATATATTTGGTAAGCACCAAATACAGGCAGCAAAAGCTGTTGCAAATATGTTAGTATACCAGCAAGCAAGTGCTTGTGTTTTCTTTTATACCGCTCGCGCAGCTGATGTACGGGTATCAGCTGTCTGTGAGTTAGCTAAGACAGTCCAGAGTATTGTTTACAAGCACGCGGAAGCATTTTGTCGAGAGTAAACGCGAAAAAAGAAAGCCAGTAATGGATTTAAAACGTAATTGTGTGATTGCATTTTATTGGGCTGGAAAATCACAACCAGCGATTGCTCGTGAGGCCCAGCATCTTAAAGTAAATAAAGTTTTTGTTTATCGCACCATTAATCGTTACAATGATACTGGTCGCGTCGCTAAACGTAATGGAGGTGGTCATCAAAAAACTGCAACGTCACGTGAAATGGTTCAAAAAGTAAAGAAGCGATTTGGCAAAATCCCCGATGAAGTGCCAATCAAATGGTTAAAGAACTGAAAATATCTGACCGTAGCATCAAACATGATTTGAAAGTCAAACCTTACAAGATCCAAAAGGCGAGAAGGAGTTTCTTCGCTTGGCCGAAAGCGGTCAATTTTTGAACATTGTGTTTTCTGACGAGAAAATTTTTCGAATTGAGCAATTCGTAAACTCCCAAAACGCTAAATGGGAAATATTATCGGGAAATTATTCTGGAGGTTGCTTTGAAGCCGTGGGCAGACAAACATTTCGGCTGCAGATCATGGACGTTTCAACTGGTATCGGCACAAAATGGCTTTTAAATTCACCAGCCGCGAATCCGATGTATTATTATCTTTGGGCCATTTTGGAGATCAAGGTCCGAACTAAAAGACTCACCAGTCTCGCGCTGAAAAAAGCCATTGCCTGCATTTGGGCCAAAATACCTGCAAGAAACATTCGAGCAGCTTGCGACACGTTTCTGGACCATCTCAAGGCCATAGTCAATGCAAAAGGTGGTCATATCGAGCAATAGTAAACTGATTCTCAATTTTGTATTATATACACACATTTTGCACATAATTTAATTTCCTTAAAATTAAATTCGTTCAATTGCAAAATTGCTTTGAGGCAATTTGTTAATTCGATAGAAGAAGTACGACTAGTATTTGCAATCTCAATGCAGAACAATAGCATTGTGGGGAAATAGAGTCGAATTACACTTTGGTTGATTGCAAAGCAAATATTACTTTATGAATTTGAAGAGGTAAATATATTTATGCAGCTCCTTATTAACACATTGAATGCCATGTCGATCGTTTTCTGTACGACACCTAATACCTTCGGTGATGCCACGTAGCTCGAAGGCATCCGACAGTGATGGTTCCAAATTATATCTTATACTGCGTTTTCACGTAAACCTGCCGGCAATATTATACAAATGAATAGAAATGCTTGATTTTCGCATACTCCGATGTTAGTCGATTTATTCACATTAATTTAATGTCATGCCATCACTCGAATTCTGTTCAAGAGGCCGCTGTCGAATTGTTCAGTTGGGTAGCTGCAGGGTTTGACCGGGATTTAATGTACTGTGACGTGCGTGTTGTTGTTTTAAGAATCACATTAATAACCGCAATTCTAGCCTTCAAAATACAGCTACTGCTAAATGGATATGTTGTTGCTTCGAGAAAAAGTAGTCGCTAGCTAATCGTAAAGGCCTGAGCTTGAGTGCAGTATTGAATGCAAAAGCAAATTCTTAGTTCAGTTTAAATCACAGCTTTTCTGTATCATAAGACATCAGTTTTTACATATTTGTTCACCTCTTAATTCATGTTTTATTTTTGTAAGTCGACATTTGGAAGCATTTTTGGTTACATATTCATAGCGCTATGAAAATTTTTACAATGCCAGTTCCATCATACAGAGTCATGTCGTATAAAAACATAACGCATGCAAAAAACCGGCTTGGCTTTCAGAGAAGATTTTCGAAAAAACCGCAAATTTCAAGCTCAGTACTGGCAAGATTTCGGCAATTGTGAACTGCTTCGCTACTCATAACGCGACCAGTTGTAGTAAGCACAATAAGTTCACTGTCGCACATATACTGGGCTAGCGATCGACTTCCAGTTGGCACACTTTGGTGTTGTTAGATATTTAAAATTAATTAATTTAGGAAAAAATTCCGAACTCTTTGTCCAAGAGGTGGCCTAACTAGTTCATTCGATCAACAAACATTACTTATTCAAAAAGCTAAAAACTAGAACATACGGAAACAATTTTTATCGAATCAAAAAATGAAATATCCGCACTTACACCAGGAAACCAAAATCTGAAATCTAATAAAACTATTGCGACAAGAAATGCTAGTAATGTGGTTTACAAAAAGATGAAGATGAACTTGCTCGCGAAGCGGATTGTACAAGGTGAAGTCCAAAATAAACAAGACTGAGCTAAAACAGAAACGACAGGAGCTTTGTTCTGATAACTTCGAGTTTAGTTATTCAAAATAGTACCCTCTGGCCTCGAACCTGTTTTGCGCGATCTAAAAGCTTTTCGAAGGAGAGTTTCAGGTCATTGACCGGAATGTTTTAAGGATGTCGGTACAAATGCCCATATCAGGCAAAAACGGTGAGTGATTTGTTTAAAATGCGATTTCTAGTCAAAAAATCAGTCACAAGAATAGATCGATGATATGGTGCATTATCATGTTATAAGCGCCAGCTTTTTCCTTCGCGGTATTCAGGGCGAGTTCGACGAATGCGATGCAACAAACGCATCAATTCCCTTGGAATCGTAAAACCAAATGAGCCTCGACTTAATTTTTGACTTCTCTAAACGCGATTTTTTGGGTGGTGGCTCGTTTGGGGCCTTCCATTCGGCACTTTGACTTTTACTTTCAAGTTTATGTTGGAAACACCACGTTTCATCACCAGTTACAATGTTGTAAAGGAAGTTCTCGTCTTTTCTCGCCTCTTTGATGAGGTCTTTCAAATGTTGAATTTCGAGCAATTTTTGGTTCTCAGTTAGCCTGTGCGCAATGAAACGTGCATAGTCTTTTCGTAAGCCCGAATGATCAGTGAAAATTCGATAAATCGATGTTTTGGAGATATTCAACTCCGATTCCATGAATTTCAAGTATGATTTCGGTTCATTTTTGATAAATTTACAAACTCTTTCAATGGAGTTTTCTGTGATTACGGATTTTGGGCGGCCCGTATGTTCGTTGTCATTTATGTCCTCACAATCATCTCTGAAGCGTGCAAACCACTCATAAACTCCGGCAGGAGATAGACAGTCATCGCCATACACTTTTTTCATCAATTCAAATGTTTCGGTAAACGTTTTACCGATTTGAAAACAAAATTTGATATTAGCTCTTTGTTCAAAACTCATTTTTGTACTGATGACACAATAACTTCGCTTCCACTGAACCGAATGACCAAGCTTTCTCTAGAAGTCAGCTTGAACTCATTTAAAAGATGTCACCATCAAACACATTTTTATGATGCCAGTCTTGTTTCACCTTGTATTTTGAAAAAAGACCCTGTAAGAAAACGAATGGTGAATTATCACCTGAAGCTCTAGTGCCTTCTATTCCAAAGCAACGATCAGCCAGAAAAGAAGGCTAAGCAGTACATACCAATAATGATATCGGAAGAATGCCAATACAAAAAAGTCTACGGTATTGCCAAAAATTAAACAAAAAACCATTCTTCGTTAAATTTCTTAATAATAAAGTTACCAAATTAGTGCAACAGACTTCGATGACTATCGGAAATTAACAAAAACGTTAACTAGTATGCATTTTCCATGGTACTCAGAAGAAAATAAACAAATGCAACCCATGAAAGTGTTGTTGGAAAATGTCACTCCAACGATGCCAAAGCAATAGTCGCAGATGTGCAAAAACAAGGATTAAAGACCGGAAACGCAATCAAAACGCTTAAGTGGAAATCAAAAGAAACTTTAGATATTTGTCCTCTCACCTTTGATGAAAGTGAATGCATCAAAAAAATATACGAAATAAAGACTATTCTGCAATCTTTAGTTACGACTAAGACTGTGAAATAATCGCAACTAATTTGTCAATGTAAATCATGCCATTCATTATACGCAAAACAATCGCAGCAAACATGAAAAGCGCTGGAAAACACAAAACAATTGATGGTAATAAGCCTGAACAAATGCAATCAAAACGCTGCAATCATAGTGAAGCATATCCAACTAAAGAGTGATTTTTTAAGAGCTATAGGAAAGTTTTTCAAACAAACACACGTAAAATTAAGAAAAATGCATGACATTTTTATTTAAATCGATAGTACAGTCCATATATTGTAATTTAATGTTTGAAGATTATTTCATGCAAATGTTGACCGCGACTGCGCTTCAAATGGTCCATCCGCTTAGTCCAATTTTGGCATACTCTTTCCAATGTTTCGGCCGGTATCTCACATATAAATGCTTTAATGTTGTCTTCCAATGCGTTAATTGAAGCAGGCTTGTCTGAACAGACATGAGCTTTAACATATCCCCACAAAAAATATTCTAAAGGCGTTATATCGCACGATCTGGGTGGCCAATTTACAGGTCCCGAACGTGAAATAAAATGTTCACCGAACTCGCCTCTCAACAAGTCCATTGTTACGCGAGATGTGTGGCATGTAGCACCTTTTTGCTGAAACCACATGTCATGCAAGTCAAACTCTTGCATTTTGGGCAAAAAAAAGTTGGATATCATTTCACGGTAGCGCTCACCATTCACAGTTACGCTACGATTCGTAGCATCTTTGAAGAAGTACCGTCGAATGATACCTCCAGTCCATAAACCGCACCAAACTGTGACCTTTTCTGGATACATTGGTAGCTCTTGCAATTCTTCTGGCTGATCTTCACTCCAAAATCGACAATTCTGCTTATTTACGTACCCATTGATCCAAAAATGAGCTTCGTCGCTGAACACAATTTTTCGACTTTAAAATTTCTTAGCAGAACACGCATTTTTATGATACAATTAAATGATTTGCAAGCACTGTTCGTTTGTAAGATGATTCATGGTTAACTCATAGACCAAACTGAAGATGTTTGTCAGTGAAACAAAACAGGAAACGTGCGTCAGCTGTTTAAACCAACTGTTTAAAAAGATAATAGCTAAAAAATCACCCTTAATCTATAGAGGCTGTGTTGTTGTTAAAGAGTTGAAAAAGATACACGACCAAAGATCCGCCTATTTTCCGCGCAACCCTTTTTTAGTTGTTTGGATTTTGACAGTGGATAGCAAGCAGACATAGTTTATCTATAAACATTATATATTCGAGGTTAGGTACAAAGTGGCGCAAAATTAATCACCCAATTAATTCATACCAAGTTAGTTAGTCTTTTATTAACTTTTTTATTAAGTTCAGAGGTGTTAAAGTGTCAGGTTTTTTATAAATGTTATCACGGCATCACGAACTATAACACTTCGCCTTTTGAATCCTTTTCGTAGTTTACAAACAAACTTAATTTGTCTTTGATATTTCGAGCGTTGAATTTGCAGTGTATATATTTTCGACTATAAGTAAACCACAAAATAACCATGAGTCAGTAACTGTGCACTGTAAATACAAAAACCGCTATCTTAAAGACAAATAAAGTTTTTTACTTGTGGATCCTTTATTGGGTCAAAATTATATTGAAAATTGTAAATCATGTTTTTTGATGAATCGGATTTTATCTCGGCGGTTATGCTAACAAACCAAACTGCCACATCTGCGGATTGGAAAACCCGCACATGATCGTCGAGAAGCAACAGTTTTCGTGGGAGAGCAACAATTTGGTGCGAATTTTTGTGCGGTGAATTTATTGGTTTATTTTTCTTCGAAAATATTGCTAGAAACGCCAGTTTGTCTAAGAGCGATGAGCGCTACAGAGTCACAAGAAAAGATTTTTTGTGACTGGAAATTAGAGGCATACATTTGGGTGATCTTTGGTTTCAGCAGAATGGTGCGTGATGCCACCCAATCTAGGACGTATTCGATTTTTGCGCGTCCAATTCGGTAATCCAGTTATCAGCCGTTTAAACGATATCAGTTGGCCACTTTGGAGCAACGATTTGCAGCTGTTACAATATTTTTTTTTTGTGTGTCGTGAAGGATCAAAGCTATTCAATTGTGAATAACTCAAACATTTGCTCTTAGTTATTGAACGTATGTATTACATTACGGCAAAGTCACGCCAATTTTCCACTAGGGCTGGTTTTCCTGTAGGGCTGATTTTCAACAAACTGACTTCAAACGAGTTTATCTTGTAATAAACTTTTTAATTTTTGTTTTCCTATACATACACACATACACCATTTATTTATATATATGTATATGTTCGTATGTCTGTTGAATTTCTCTACACAGATTGTTTTCGAATCCTGAGTGACTTCTCTTGTGCGTATACATACATATGGGATGCTTTCCATTTCAATTCAACCGGGCTATTCGGGTCATGTTCTTCGATTTCGATGTAACTTAAATATGTTGCTCTCTGGTCAAAATAATGAGACACGTATTTTTTTGTTCGCCCGAAAAAAATTTTTTTCAAGAGTTATCGGCAATTTTGTTTTTCGCCTCAAACTCGATTTTTTTTAATTATATAAGAAAAAATTTTTTTTAAATGCCCATAACTTAGTCAAAAATGAACCGATTTTAATAATTCTGGGTTCAAAATGATCGTAATTACTTACACAAGCGACTTCATGTAGAAACAATTGCAAAAAAGTAGTTGAAAATTTTTTATTTAGCAAAAAAGAAAAAAAATTTAAATTTTTTCAAAATTCAATATTTCAAAAAGTGTATTTTTTTTTTTTTTATAACTTTTTCCAAATCAAAAAAACATCTCAAACTTTAATTAAGCTGCATGCCTAGTAGCTAAAATGAGTTGTTTTTGAGTAATGAATTTTTGAGTAAACACCCTGTTTCGCACTTTTTGTTTTTTGCAAAATAAAAAATTCTCAACTACTTTTTTGCAACTATTTCTACATGAAATCACTCGTGTAAGTAATGACGATCATTTTGAACCCAGAATTATTAAAATCGGTTCATTTTTGACTAAGTTATGGGCATTTAAAAAAAATTTTTTCTTATATAATTAAAAAAAATCGAGTTTGAGGCGAAAAACAAAATTGCCGATAACTCTTGAAAAAAATTTTTTTCGGGCGAACAAAAAAATACGTGTCTCATTATTTTGACCAGAGAGCAACATATTTAAGTTACATCGAAATCGAAGAACATGACCCGAATAGCCCGGTTGAATTGAAATGGAAAGCATCATGGGTAAATGTACATATGCAACTGTATTTTACTGTCTCATAGCTGGTAGCTGTGTGCAATTTAACTCTTAAGAAGTGGAATACAGACCAAATTAAAATAAATAAACTCAACGAAAGTCAGGGTCTTAAAGCGTTCAAGTGCCTCCAGCGATATTTCTCAAAGGGCCTTTCTGTTATTTATTTATTTTTTGAATGTGAATTTATGTACGTTTAAATGCTGGTGTGTGCAAGAATTTTAGGTCATACACTAATACAATACCACATAAATTATATTTAACATACGAATATGATAAAGCAGCAAGAAAAGCAATATCAAAGGACCAATCACATATCTGGAAACCATGTTTGTTACATTTAAGTGCATATGTATGCTCATATACATACATACTTGCATATTTTCACACACCAGTAAATTACATTTCGCACGATTTGTTGATGTTTTGTTTATATTTTATTATTCTTTTTTGACACCTAAAGTCGTTTAATTTTCACAGGCTCAAAACTTTGTCAGCAAATGTTTATCCGTAGGCAAGCTCCTTTCCAACACAAAAAAGTTGTTAGGCGTTCAGTGATTGTCCACATATAATTTATTGCCCAAAAAAAAAAAAATCTATTGTATAATATTCTGACATATACATATGTATATATCTGCTTTAAAAATGTAGATTCAATATTGAAAGTCATAAGGAGAGTAGATAACTTCAATTGTAAGCAAAATACAACTTAGTATACTTACTTACTTAGTAGTACTTAGCCAGACAAATATAACTTTTCCATTAAAGGACTTATGCGACTTCATCTTGGAGAGAGTAAAAAGGGCTCGCCAGAAGAAATTATCAGCAATGGCTTCAGCCTCGACTGGGAAATCCTGTATGTCGTTGTCTGTTGCTGACTCATTCTCACATAATTCTGATATCATTTATGGCCCTGAAAATCATACTTAAATATCCAAGTCACATGCCCGTCACATCTAACCTACTCATCGAACCGCATTATGTTTTCATATAACAGATGTGTGTACCAACATAAAGCTATCGATACAGACATAGACACAGATATAAATTACTCAGTATGATGAATGCTGTGAACTTTGCTATGCCAATCTGTTCATCTGTCTGTCACCCTCACTCGAGCAATAAAATAGTTTTTAAAATTGCATATTCAAAGACGGTTAAGTCCTGAATATTCTGTTGAATAACCAAATTAATCATGAAATAAATAGTAATAACCAAAAGTATTTAGGTAACCTTGTAAAGGGTCTTCCAAAAGTGACGCCTAGTTGCCAGCAATAAAAATTCCGAGTAAATATTAACCATGGATACTTCATGATAGAACAAAGCATTGAAATTGGAATTGGAATTTTTTATAAAAATAGTCGGTCCTTGAGAACACATCCGAAAATGAGTTATATTTTGATGGAAATTCACTGGTTGGTGAAAACCAAGTCCTTCTCTGCTTGGCCTTTCTAATGAAGGGATAGTCTTTCTCTACTCTGCTACCACCCTCAGACATCGCAGCGACTACTTTCCATTTCGGAGCATTTGTGCCCATTCGTAAGACATGAACCGCTGAATTTTAATTTACTGCACCATTTCAATGCCCACGTACAGCTCATATAACTCATCTTCGACATTTGCCGTCGCCAAAGCCCAAAATAGTGTAAATTCTCCGCCAAATCTTTCTCTGGAATACTTCAAGGACTGACGCGTTAAGTGTTGTTATCGTCCAAGCTTTCGCGTCATACGGGCTTGGTGCGAGACTTATAAAGGGTATATTTTGTTTGAAGAGAGACTTTACTGCTCAAATGCCTACTATTGTTAAGAGCAACCCATCCCATTCCGGGAATTTGTCAATAAAACACAAGCAAGTTGAGTTAGAAACAACATTTTATTATCCCCCTTTACAAAATTCTCCTTCAAACTCCATACAGTGGCTTCATAGTTACATCGTTACAGCTTCCTTGATCTCCGGTACACTTCTTTGGAACAGGATTTCTTATTGGGGAAAAAGGATATATTACAGGTGGTATTGGGACAATAAGGGTGCAATAGAATGCAAGGGGAAGAAGTGCACTAGCGTCCGTCGAAAGCTCGCCGCGTTGTCGTGGTGCAAGATCTAAGCCTTCTCAGAGAGTTCAAACCGCACGCGGAAAATGCGTAAAATACATAGAAATGTCCAGTTGCTTGGAAGGAATTTATTCACGAAACTGGTTTTATGCAGGATAGAAAAAGGCAGATAGACTGCCGGACCAAAAACTGGACGTTATGTTGAGAATATTGCTGCTGTCGCGCAAACTGTTGCTGAACAACTTCAACTTTGGCTGTTTGATGGATTTTACATAAAGATTTGCATTTGCATCCTTACAAAATTCAATTAGAAATTAATTACTAAAAAGAATTAAATTGTCTTTCAAAATTTTAGTTCTCATATGACAGCCGATAGACGTTCCCATGGTGGTCATTTAAATTATGCCACTTTTCACATATAATATATATAATTATTAAGTGCCGTATTTTAAATATAAAAATAGTGAAATTGAGAGAATCTAAATTTTCACATATTTTGTTTTAAAACAACATCCAGACGCGTCTTTTGAAAGACCCTTTACATGAATACAGGTGCATTTATATAACGTAAAACCATAAGTTGAAGAAACATTTCAGGACGACATTAAAACGCAAGCAATCAAAGTAATTAAAATGCTAATTGCGTATTATTGCAGTATTTCATTTAAAATTGAAGACGAAGAATTAACGCGTTAAAGATACAACTAAAATCAAATGTACAAGAAAAAACGAAAGTGAAATTAGCATATAAATGGAATTTTCTTTTCCCGAAAGGCATTTTAAATGAGCCTACGTGCCAATTAATATTCATACACGTAACCAATTTGGACATATCTCATATTTGTGGGTTAAGGTCATTTTAAAAATATATTTAAATTTTTTTTTGGTACATGCATATTTTGTATTGAAATTTTAGAATCTTGAAAAAGATTTCAATTTTGCTTCCTTTTAAAACGTTATGAACTTTAAGTATAAATCATTTACAATCTAACTGTACTTGGATTACAATGAAATTGTAGTTCTGTCATATCTGCACCTTGAAAATATTATCAAAAAATTGTTTAAAAACATCGTCTCTGTGGGAAACAACACAATTTCTCTCTAAAAAAAGCGCAAAACAGATGGAGGTCTCTCTCATCGTTCACTGGTTCACTGGTCACTGGGTGATCGGTACTAATGCGGAGAAGCTTGGAATTCCGTACAACCCCTATTGCAGAAGCTGTGGGGATCCTGCAGAGAAAGACACAGCGCATCGTTCCATCGCCTGCGATATTCGCCGTTGCCAACGTGCAAAGGTCCAAAAATCTTACGCAGAATCTTTCTCTCGAACACTCCAAGCGTCGCTTCATCGGATGTTCTCATCGTCCAAGCTTGTGCGTCATACGTTAGGACGGGCATGATGAGAGCCTTGTAGAGTGTTAGTTTTGTTCGTCGAGAGAGGACTTTACTACTCAGTTGCCTACTTAGTCCAAAGTAGCACTTGTTGGCAAGAGAGATACTATGTTGGATTTTAAGGCTGACATTGTTATCGGTGTTAAAGCTGGTTCCTAAATAAACGAAGTCTTTTACAACCTCAAAATTATAACTGCCAACAGTCACGTGGGTGCCGATACGCGAAATGTGTAAATTACCTAGAATAATATGCATATCGCAGCTGAAAATCGACTCCCTAGATCAGGCTCGGGTTGAGACATTTAGATCCAGTTTGGTATATGTAACGGATTACATAAGTCCAGCAGCGCCAAAAATGTGCTAAAAGAAAAACTTTTTTTAGAAGGAATAATAATAGAATTAATATAAAAAATTTTGTGCATTATTTATTAGCACTCAAGCTTTATAAAAAAATTTATTTAAATTTTTTTTTTTTTTTAAAGTTAGTATATAGAAAATCTCGTGACCCAAAGTACAATGAAAAAAAAGTTGCTCCACGGTTTTGCGTCGATTCTCCTTGAAATGTTGATAGATCTGTAAAAAGTAAAAAAATTCTTGTAAAATAAAGTTGCAATCTGTCGAGCCGAATTTTTGCATTTAAAAAAAAGTATGCGTTTTACGTCTTTAATTATGTTTATAACATTTTTTTATAAAAATATCAAAAACCAAATCTATATAGAAAACATTTTCGAATATTGAAAAAAACGCATCAAAAAAAGTTAAAAACTGTATGTGTTATCATACAGGCCCTGCCGGAAAAAGTAGTTTTGAGAAAAACGTGTGTAAAGTTTGAGTACAGGAGCGTGCGGACCGCTCTCTACCTAGTTAATGGGCTGTAGCAGCTATAATATTGGGAATTTCCGTATGAAAATTTATTTTCGAAATATCGAAAAAAATCCAGGCTTTGAAAGTTCTGTACGTGTGTAACCCTTAAAGCATGTTTCAGTAGAAATTGAGAGTGTAAAGTATTTCGCTGGGCGACACTTCCAAAGAACTTTAATCAGCACACAAATAGTTTAGAATCCACTGTTTCGAAAATATATTTAGCCTCAGATGCAGATTCAACATTTATTTCGTTAGACATCAGCTTTAACTCTCTTCAAAATTAGAATCTGAAGCTCATCTGGCTTATTAATTTAAGCTGAAAAATTACATCCACACCTGGTATCAGGCATAACTTGTTAGTTCTGCGTTCAGTAATAAATAATTGCTCACAAATTACTTAAAAGAGTACAAAAATGTACTAACGAAATAAGGATGACCTTAAGACATTTCTGGTATTTGTCAAAATAATTAATTGTTTTTGAAAGAACAAAAAAAAAAATGATACATACCTTGAAAAATGAAGATTATCAGAAACCCTTTAAAGCATAAACTTCTAGATTCTTATACTGAAGATTTTACAGCAATCAAAGCTTTAGAATTTTTTAAATTAAGAATTGCCCTAATGTCTGTCTATTAGTGGTTTGTAAGTTAAAATATTCCCTATTTTGCTATTTTTCGGACAGAACCATTATTCTCTCCGCTTAGAACTATGTATTGTGGTTAACAATCGAAAAATTCGTTCAAGTCCATTTTGCCATATTGGATTCAACTTCACTCCTTTAATAAGTTCTACTGCGACCACAAATTTGTTTAGAGTAACACAGTTTTCGCGCACTGAAACCATTGATTTCTTGGAATGTTGCATGGCGCACAAGGGTATCCAATCTCGTATAAAATAAATTTCATCTTAGCAAAAACTATAGAAGTTCAATAATTTTTTCTTATCTAAGAAAGGCTAGATTTTCGAAGAATTGCTTGCGTATCATTTATCATCGGTTGTATCGTATACCAACTTTGATAGTGACAGTTGATAATTGTTTATTGAAAGTTGCAAAATCGTGCTCTTCTTTTCTTCGTATTGCCAATTTCTACAAAAGTCGTGGGCTTGTACCACTAGTTGATGAGCATGTCTACCTATCAGGCGATGTTAGATAGAAGTTAATTAGCTAATACTGCATTTGTCTAGGCTTAGTACATACATACTACCCTATTGAGAAGTTTAACTCATAGTTGCTCAAGTTAGTTCAAAAATTGCCTAGTGATATAAAACGTGCGGCAATTCAATGCTATTCAGGATACTTCTTCCTGGTTGTTGAGGAGATCTATTGTTGCTTGACTATCAGCTGACAAGTGAGTATCATCTTCACATATTTGTTTAAAAAATGCGTTCTCAGACTTCACTGCTGTTTTAAGTTTACTATGAGACCATATGTACGTAAATTTTTTACTCATTCATTCGGAATTGGAGGGAGAGAGAGAGAGAACAAATGAATTTGTGAGAATGTACGTTGATATCTGCTTACTGGTTACTGGTTACTGCCTACTGTCTACTGACTATTGACTGCTGATTACTGGCTGTTATCTAAAAGTCTTTTTACAGGTTTTGTGTTTCAAGGCTTAAATTGAAAATTGAAATTTAAAATGAAAATTCAAACTTATAGGGCAATATTTATAATTTTTGTGTAGAAACACTGATGATATTTGTTTTTTAAAGATATTCCTTTTTAAACGCAGGCCGCAACTAAACGTGGGCCGTAAACATCAATTTTGAATGATGCGCGGCTCGCTGGAGGACTTCGGTCGGTATCTCGTGAATAACGTTAGTAACGTTGGCTTTCAATGCCTCACTCAAAGCTGTTTTATCCTGAATGCACTTAGACTTTACATATATACATATATATATTATACAATATATATAATTGGCGCGTGCACCCTGTTTGGGTGTTTGGCCGAGCTCCTCCTCCTATTTGAGGTGTGCGTCTTAATGTTATTCCACAAATGAAGGGGCCTACAGTTTTAAGCCGACTCCGAACGGCAGATATTTTTACGAGGAGCTTTTTCATGGCAGAAATACACTCGGAGGTTTGCCATTGCCTGCCGAGGGGCGACCGCTATTAGAAAAATGTTTTTTTTTTTTTTTAATTTTGGTGTTTCACCGAGATTTTAACCTACATTCTCTCTGTGTATTCCGAATGGTAGTCAGGCTCCAACCCATTCGGCTACGACGGCCACCGTACCTCCACAAATAAACGTTTTGGTGGCTAATCAACTGGTCCGAGACAAGAGATAAATTGCTCACCGAAGCGACAAAATAATCCATTGTTTCACTGATTGTATTGCGAGTAGCGCCGTGTTGTTTGAACGAAGTATTGTGTAGATCACGTACTTGAATTTCTGGCATCAAAAAATCATAATGGCTCTCAAATTCACCAGACGCAAACCCGATGGCCCATTTTGGAGAGCAAGGTACGAACTAAAAGATTTACCAGTCTCGAGACGCTGAAAAAACCGATTGTCCGCGAGTGGATAGGACATTCGGGCAGCTCGCGATTCGTTTCTGGACCGTCTCAAGGCCATAGTCAAGGCAAAAAGGTGGTCATATCGAGCAAACTTAAATTGATTCTTAATTTTGTATTATTTTCACACATTTTTTACTTTGCTCTGAATAAAGGTAATTTCCAAACAAAATGTGTGGCCTTTTCAATTGGCTATACTTCGAGTGCCGGACCCTGTAATCGTTGAACACCATAAGTTTGCCTGAGCGTGAGCGAACAATTTTCATATAGGGTTGATTTTCGTAATAGAATTGTACGATTTGTAAACGTTGCTGAGGCGGAAGTTTCCATTGATAAAATTTCAATGAATACAAAAAAGTGTGTATTTAATTTGATAGTAGTCACGCGAGATCTGTCAAAAAAAACCTATAGAAAAAAGTACCTACCCTTTAGAATAGGCTACAAATTTAAATAGGGAGCAAGAAAAGGTAGTTAATCTCTGCTGTAGTCGCTCAGTATTTTGGAGAACTGAGTAGTATGAAAATTTCGTGGAACAATAATTTTGATAATTTAAAATAATTGAGCTGGGTAAAGTAAATGCACTGATTTTGCCTAACTTTTAAAACTTTATGGTTTGGATTCAATGGAAATACGTGCTTTTCCATTCGAGCTACTTCCATAACACTTTCCTCGTTGGTTTTGTCTGTTTTTTTTTTTTTTTTTGATAGTTGGATTAGTTAACATTCACAACACAAACACTAACGAACCAATTTGTGGGCCATGTGTTACAGAACTTATTAAACTGCTAGCGGTATTTGTGTTCGTCCGTTTCACTGTGAGATGTAGGTCTCAGTCATATTACATAGAATGCTACGTGATCCGTGTATGTGTGTCGATTTGTTTCACAATTCATGTACAAATACGAGGACTACTATTTATATTTATGGCCTTGGGCACTTCTAATGGTTCAGGTGCCAAGTGCATTTCCATTGAAAAGTTTGACGTAATTATAGTTTAAACAGAACCGTTATGCAAAGACAATTGCAATACATAGATACTTTTTCACTAATTCTTACACAATCTTCTTATTCGTCACTGTCTATGATTTTTCAGAGTCAATAAATGTGGCAAATGATTTGAAATAACCGGCTAATTCGGTGGCAGGCCGTTGCAATTCATAAAACGAAGCGAAATCTAAGGGTAAACGATCGCGAAGTTGGAAAAAAATCGTATAATTTCAATTTACGCTTCTCTGAAATGTTAACCTAATTAAATAGAAGCCAGAGCTAATAATTTAATTTAAGAAATAAATAGTTTTTCCCATTTTCAACAGCTAGTAGGTACAAGGTGGCGCAAAATCAATCACCCTATCGAAAAATTTATAATTTTTACAACTGGCATCGTAGACTTATCACATTTGACTCTTTGACTCTCGTAAACTAGACAGCTGCAGTACATCAACAGACAAACAAAGGGAAGCATAAACATCAAATTAAAGATTTGCATCACTCAAAATTTTTTTTCTTTTTTCCTTTATTAAAAAAGTTATTAAAAAACAAATTTTTTAATTTTGTGCAAACCCAAAATTACCGAAAACGCACTCAAAACGTGTTGAAGTGTGAGTCATTTTGGTGTTGCTTAGTGGCTTTAAAAATTCGTGTCGCCAAAAAAATGGAATGAAATCATAAACATTTACGTTATTTGCCACAATCTTCGACGTGGATTAACAAGATAAGAATACATCAATGAAATATTATATTAGTACAATAAATTTTCTTAATGTTGTGTTAGAAAATATCGAAGCTAAATGTGAAATGATTGAACAAAATTGAGCCTTCAGTGGGCGTTAGTGTGACTAGCAGCAATAAAAATTTTTGTAGTGTTAAAAAGTGTGTTCGCGTTGGATCCCACAAAATTAACAAAAAAACAAAAACTGCCCTAAAAAATCACTTCAAAGAATTCACTACAGCGAATTCAATACAATAATTGTTCGTTATGGAGAATATTTTAAAAAACCATAAAACCGCGCTGTTAATTTTTCAATTAGATCAGAATATAAATAGCAGCCCTCGTATATTTCGTAACTCATGCAACTGCTTGCTCCCAAACTGTCTGCCAGTACTAAAAACCTTTAAGCCAGCGGATGAAAAAGGGCCAGAAAGAAATAGCCGGATATATGAAAACTCCACATCAACCCAACACATCGCTATCGCCTTCTGTTCATTTGTAAACATATGTATATATGTATTTTGTAAAGGCATTAAAACTGAGATTTGTATAGTAAGCGAATTTGGTGCCTGCTTAGTTGCTTGACTAACGGCAGCTCAAATAAAAAGTCCTTTGCCGGGTCATAATTAATTCATTTCCAAAGTGGGTGATATTAGGAAAGCTATTTTGTTTTCTCTGATTTCTATTTTTGTTTTGTTTCCCTTTCGAATACATCTGAGTTAAATACTGTGATTGCTTACTAACAAAATCTATTGAACACTGAAATAATTGCACTCTTAGTTGGGGCTGGTGTTTTTATGTGTGTATATTTATGTGTTGAAAGCTATGCTTCTGATAATAACCAAATCGTTCAAGCAGCTGTTTCACTTTACTACCACCATTTGAAAGTTTGACAATTAGGTAACGAAAAGCATATTTATTTTTGACAGGAAATACTAAAATCATGGTAAATATTTAATAGTATGATGAATTTATCAAGAGCAAAGAATCGGGTAGATAATAATAACACTGGGAGACTACCCAGTTCAAGAAAATGTTCGATAATAAGTTTCTGTTGTACGGAAGTTGCCGTAGGCGAATGGTACTGCAAGCAAAGTACATCATTGATAATGATGTTATGAGATCCAAGCTGCAAAAAGAATTACTTAGTGTCATGAGACAGGTAGAGTTAACCCTGCTACTATGTTAGAAAAAAAAAATACACATGTTATGTTCGGGTCTTATTTTGACCCCTCATTTTTTTATTGAGAAAATTCAAATTTGTACAGTTCAAAATATTTTTAAGGCTTGTGATCAATGCAATATGTCGTCGTTAGAGTGGTTGTATGTCGGTATGACGGACAAACAGGTGTTTTGCAAGTTATGCACTCAGTAAAGGTATTTTTTTCCTTTGCACCTTTTCCATTCACTAGCGCATTTTCGTTTTGGAGAAGGCGAATTCGTAGATGGTGATGCACTGTCTTCTTCTCGAATTCTTCGTGCCAATGATGCAGAGGCTTCTGCGCGAGGAAACCGACTACGCCTCTTGATATGTTCTTGAGGTAAAACTTCACCGAGTTGCTCTAAAAATAGGCGCCTTTTGTGCAATTTATTTTTTTGCCATTCAGGATATATTTAGGCCCATATTATAAAAGCGTTTAGAGCAGAAATATCTAATAAATTAGAAAACAGGGCAACTGGCCACCGATTGGTTTTCCTTTTGCACGAATATGTACGAACCATTTGGTCCAATGTGATGACTCCACCTTTTGTCTAGTTGTAGTATTCAATTATTTCCGGAATTTTTTTTGGATGATCGTCCAAAATGTTGCTATTATGGTGAAGGGTGCTAAGCAAATAAATCATTCTGTATTTTTTAGGCACATACAAAACTACAGTTTCTTTTTCATGAAAAAAAATTTACCTGCATGTATTGGAAGCTTACGCAGCATTGTCTTCTACTTTGCCTAAGTATATTTGGAACTGTAAGCAAAATGAGGTGTCAGAATTCACTGCTATCTACGCTTTCATGCCATATTTCCCAGGTTTACTTGGAATGTATACTTTGAAAGGACATCTTCCTCGGAACGGAATAAGCTGTTCGTCAATAGTTATGTTAGCACTCGGAACGTAAAGCAGCTGCAAGTTTTGAGTCTATTGCTCATAAAATGTGCGAATAGGGGCAAATTTATCTCCTCTTTGTTCTGATCTTCTTCTATGCCTATCGTCAAATGCTAGTACACGAGAAATATTGATAAATAGCTCCAAAGACATGATTGCTCTCAAAAACAGACGTGCATGAAACTCGTCCCACAGGGAGCTAAGACTTTCACCGTATGACCGGTAGACTCCTAGAAGAATAATATGCCAGTTATACAATTATAATAGGAAAAATAAATTGTAAATAAATACCAATAAGTATAAGAAGTCCCAGGTAAGCATCGAACTCAGTAGCATTTATAGCTTGAAAATTTTCGAAAACAGCACTTCCTTGCAAATTGCTGTAGTGAATTATATCCCTTTTCTTAGCTTCTGTAAGGCATACATCAAAAGTATCACGAATTTTTGAAATACGATGAATAACATAAGAAGTCACTCCAGGTTTTCCGTGAAGAATATTTCCACTTGCTGCACGACTTAGACATTGCAAAGAAGGTATTGTTGTCCACTTTATCATCCGATCTTTATCAAAAACTTCTGTGCTATTAGTTACGGTCAATGAAATGAAGGCTTCTGTGCCACTGGAAATGGATTGTTCTGAAGATAAACATTCGTCTTCCTCATGTACAAAATTAGCATCACAATCATCACTTGCATCGTCTTCAAGGTTACTCAAGAATGCACCAATGTCATGCTCAGTCATTTGTCCACGCTGATATTATTGGCAAGTAAATACAACAACGAACTTTACCGTATAAATACTAGTATGAATTTAGAAAAAATATGTAGATTATATATACTTACAGTATATCTAGATTGCATGTTTTATCAAAATCTATCGTCTATAAACTTAGATTTACAATAGCAACTGATCACTACAATATTTAGCACATAACTGAAAGTATTTGGTTTCGTTGATATTGAATACAAAAATTATATTGTAACTGTAAACGCATTCCAGCATTCACAACAGAGAGGTGTTCCAGACGATGACTCTGCAACTGGGGATATTACATTATATATTTACTATGCGTTTTACAAATATGATAGGGGTCATAAAATGACCCGAACATGATATGCGTAAGCACTTGCAATAAACAATTTTCTAAGCCTAAAATGGTGATAAAACTAGTTGAATTCAATATATTTCAACAATTGATGCACTGAGTAGTAAGAACTTTCAAATATATTCCACCAGTTAGAAATACGGTGATGTTATATGCAATTTGGGTCATCAAAAGACCCTAACGTAGTAGCAGGGTTAATGAAGGAAGAAAAAAAATAATAACAAAATTCAGTCGCACACCCCAAATTGCACGAGGAACTCGGCTAAATACCCAACAAAGGATGTACTCAAAAGCCAACATTGCATACGACTTAGAAAAAATAAAGTTAATATGGTTGACGAATACCGCCTAAAGAGAATAAAAGAAGGTGGTTTTTGGAATGCTAGGATATTTGTTCGTAGTGTTACACTGTGCAACAAATTCAGGTTAGCAAAAATTAGG